>NC_069145.1:16212773-16846672 GCF_943734635.1 Anopheles cruzii
TCCACCGATCGAGTCCGAGGTAAGTGTGACGAGGGCCGAAAAACTGCATCCGGTTTGGTGCGTTAGCTTTTTGGTTGGAGTTTCTGTTTCGTCACGCACAACAAAAATAACACGCCAAGCTTACCACCCTCCCGCCCCAAGGTGTCGGTTGATGACGCAGGTCCATCGAACCGTTCCATCCTCGTCCTTTACACGCTTTGTACATATGGCTTTAAGATTCCTTTCATGCTAATCCATTTGCAAATTTAACCATCAATTGGGTGTACGTGTATCGGCTAACGGCTAGGGCTGATCACGGGTGGTGAAGGACCTCAGCCCCACGGATAGGGCACGATGGAAAATACCACGGCAATACCAGTGCTGTCGGGATTGGGGCCGAGAAAGATCTCGAACGGCGAATCTGCTTGTCGGTCACCGTGCCCATATTCTACAAAGTGATTCACCTCATCGGATGTGGATGGTCAGAAAGAAACGACCGTTGGCGCGTACGGGTCCCTTGAACTCGAACGGAATCAACAGCTTGGCAGGGTTCGTCAACAAGATCAACGATACCGATCCGATTCCAACCGTCCAGTACCACTACCGCAAGTAGACCTTCGACCTGGAACCGCAACAAAATCGGACCAGAACGGGCCGCGATCAGACCAAGGTCAGGTGTTGGAATGACCACACGGTAAACGCAAGGTTAAGGTTCTCTGCACCCGTTGGGCCGAACATTCCGGTGGCACCATTCATGCACCATTGGCACCGTATTTCATAGGAACTGGAACAATAATCTGTCCCTGCCCTTCAACGCCAGATCGCGTCACTGATGGGCACGCTGCAGCACAGTGCCGTCGACTGGGCCTATCACGCGCAGCGTTCGGTGAAGGCAAGTCTTGGCACGAAACGGGGCACGTTCTGGCCACGCGGCCGTACCCTGGGAGGCTCGGGTGCCATCAATGCGATGGCGTACCTTCGGGGCAACCGCCGAGACTACGATCGCTGGCAGGCGCTCGGCAACGATGGCTGGGGTTGGAGCGATGTGTTGGAGCAGTTTAAAAAGTCCGAAAATATGAACGTTCCCGAGCTGCTGCGTGGAGGGCCGGGGGCCGACGAGTATCACCGAACCGGTGGCTACCTGAACGTCGAGCAGCTGGACGACGCTGATCCGGTGTTTAAGATCCTGGCCGCGGCTGCCGGCGAGCTGGGCTACGAATGGCTTCCGGATTTCAACCGCGACCGGCACATCGGCTACGGCCGAAGCCAGTACACGGTGATCGGCGGGACCCGGTGTAGTCCGGCCAAAGCATTCCTCAGCCCAATCCGAGAGCGGGCCAATCTGCACGTGATCAAGCACACGATGGCACTGAAGCTTGAACTCAACGGCCAGAACGTGGCGACCGGAGTCCGGTTTCAAATCGAAGGCTACCAACCGATGAGCATTCGGGCCCGGAAGGAAGTGATCGTTGCGGCGGGCTCAATCAACACACCCCAGTTGCTGATGCTGTCGGGGATTGGACGGAAGCCGGAGTTGCAGCGATTCGGGATCACGCCACGGGTCGAGCTGAATGTGGGAGGCAACCTGCAGGATCATGTGGCCATTCCTTTGTTCTATCAATTCCACGCGCTGCCGGGCGAACCGGCGGACGAGCCACTGGCGCTGGTGGACAGTCTGTACGAGTTCACGGTGAGGAATCGTAGCGCTGGCGGTCCGCTTCTACCGGGACATCGGTTTGATGGCGTTCTACAACACGCTAAACGCCAGTGACCCGTGGCCGGATGTGCAGATCATGAACATCGTCATTCCGCCGGGAGACGCCTACGGGAAGCTGGTGGTGGCGAACTTTGAGTACACCAAGCCGATCGCCGATTCGATCCGGCAGGCGATCGAGCAGACGACGGTCCTCCACTCGCACATCATTGTGCTGAATCCGAAATCTCGTGGCCACATCCGTTTGGCGGGTGCCGACCCCTTCGCGCAGCCGGTGATTGAAGCGAACTACCTCGACCACGTGGACGATCTGCGAACGCTGGTGCGGGGGATTCGGAAGCAGCAGGAACTGCTCAAGACGGCTGCCTTCAGGGCGGCCGAGGTTGAACTGGTTGCGGTCAACATTCCGGGATGCGATCACTTGCCGTACGACAGTGACGGGTACTGGGAGTGTTACGTGCGGTATATGACCTTCACCACGTACCATCCGGTCGGGACGGCTAAAATGGGTCCGGATGGTGACGTGGACGCGGTGGTCGATTCGCGGCTCCGGGTCAGGGGTGTCGGAAGGCTGAGAGTGATCGATGCCAGCATCATGCCACTGCTGGTCAGTGGCAACACGAACGCACCGACCATGATGATCGCCGAAATGGGGTCCGACTTCATCAAGCAGGAGTACGCCTAGCCTGTGTAGCACCCAAAAGTAGCGTAGTACTCCTATCGTAGTAGTAGTTCTTACTAACCCGGCTTCCCTGAATAAACCATCCTGTCCCGTGTCCTAAAGAGTGCCTAACTAATCCTCCCCGCTGGAACGCTCAACATCCTAAAGCACTTCATGCCCTGCCTTCCAGATACCGGAGACTTTCTTCACGATCCAGAAAACGGACGGTGACTGGGAGAACTACGCCGAGGTGACGACGAACGCCAGCAAGGGCTCAAAGGATGGTAGCTTTTGGCCGCGCGGCCGCATGCTCGGCGGGTGCGGGGCCATCAACGCGATGCTGTACGTGCGGGGCAACGCGCGCGACTACGACCGCTGGGAAGCGCTGGGCAATCCGGGCTGGGGCTGGAACGATGTGCTGCCGTACTTCCGGAAGAGCGAAGACAATCAGGACCCCGAGCTGATGGGGCGCGACGGAGGCGCACTGCACGGCACCGGAGGCTTGCTGAAGGTAAACACTTTCCCGATGCACCACCCGTTGGGTCACATCCTGCTGCATGCCTTCGATGAGGCCGGTTTCGAGAAAAATCTGGACATCAACGGGCCACGTCAAGTGGGCTTCGGGCCCGCCCAGGGCACGATCGCTAACGGTGCGCGCTGCAGTTCGGCCAAGGCGTTCCTGGTGCCGGCGAAGGATCGCCCGAATCTGCACGTCATCAAGCACGCGGTGGCCGTGACGGTTGAGCGTGAACCGAGCACCAGGCGGTTCAAGTATGTGATCTTCATGCTGAACAACACGGTCCTCAAGGTGGCGCACGCCCGCAAGGAAGTGATCCTGGCGGCGGGTTCCGTCAACACACCGCACATCCTGCACCGATCCGGTGTCGGACCGAGGGGCCTGCTCGAGCAGGTCGGCATTCCGCTCGTGGTCAATCTGCCGGTCGGCGAGAACCTGCAGGACCATCTGTTTGTGCCGATCATGTTCAAGTTCCACAAATCGACGGCCGCCAACTACAACATGCCGCTGGAGATGGCCAAAAATTTGTTCCAGTACGTGACGGACCGGTCGGGACCGATGGCCGGGCACGGGGTGACCGGATTGATCGGGTTCATCAACACGCTCAACCAGACGAAACCGTTCGCTGACATCGAGTATAACTTTTTCCAGTTCGAGAAGGGTTCCGGCAAGTCGATGATGTTCGCCGACAAGGTCGGCTACAACGAGGAAATATCGGCCTCGATGCTGGAGGCGGCCACCGAAGCCGACGTGGTGATGGCCATCGTCGTGCTGCTGAATCCGAAGTCACGCGGACGCATCACACTCGCAACCGGGGACTTTGACGAATTCCAGCCTCCGAAGATTGTGACCGGCTATCTGGAGCACGAGGACGACATGGCGACGGTGCTGCGTGGAATCCGTCACATTACGAAGCTGCTCGATACGGACACGTTCCGCGAGCACGAGGGCGAGCTGCACCGGGTGGCCATTGGCGAGTGCGATCCGCTGGCGTTCGACAGCGACGAGTACTGGAAGTGCCACTCGCGCCACATGACCCTCACGCTGTACCATCCGGTTGGTACGGCCAAGATGGGACCGGACACCGATCCGGACGCGGTGGTCGACGCTAGGCTGCGTGTGAAGGGTGTCCAGGGTCTGCGCGTGGTCGACGGTAGCATTATGCCGAACATTGTGTCCGGCAACACGAACGCCCCGATCATGATGATCGCCGAGAAGGCGTCCGACATGATCAAGGCGGACTGGGCTGGGCGCAAAGCTAAGAATTGTTATACAGTTGTAATTGTCCTTTATTATGTCGCGTTGTGTTGTCTCAAAGTTTTCGAACCCAGGAGCATCATCCGTATCGTTCACGTTAGGTCCGTATCTGGCGCTCGGTTTAATGCATGTTGCATGCACTAAATGTAATAACATGCAGCCCGCATAGAGCTGCACCACAAGCACCACAAGGCGTGGTGAATAAACGTTGACGCGACAATTGACACGCCAAATGCTTCATTTGTCTCTGAGAAGTCAAAATAAATAAATGGTGTTAGCAAATGGGCTTAGCAAATTTCGACAGTTTTTCATCATTCATCATGCCGTTCGGAAAGTGTTTTGCCAAAGCGAAAAAGATAAAATTATCTCGCGCGGCTGAAACGGAGGAGCATCGGAAAACGAGAAAAGAAGCCGATCGGATATGTCACCGGGAAGCCCGATCGTCTGAAACACCGGATCATCAAGAAATGAGACTGTTGTCCCAACGAGCACGCACCCAAACAGGTCGAGAAAGTGAAGCTGAAAGACAAAAACTGTGCATTCCAATACAATTCAACTTATGTTTAGGAAAATGATCCGAAAATATCAATAGAAGAAATGGATAAAATTTGCAAATACTGCGGTGCCAAAAAATTCAAACATGAAACACCTCGGATGTGTTGTGCCAGTGGAAAAGTGAAATTATCAGAATTATGTGCACCACCAGCGAAGTTGTCAGAGTACCTTGATGGGTCTGCATGACCAGCAGCTGCATGAGACCAGCATGTCCAAGCATTTTTTAAATAACATACGCAAATATAATTCCTGCTTCCAGATGACATCGTTCGGTGCAACCAAGATTGTGCGTGAAAATTTTATGCCGACCTTCAAGGTTCAAGGACAAATTTATCATTATGCTGGATCTGTGATTATGGGTGATTATGCTGGATCTGTGATTGTGGGATCATTATGCATTATGCTGGATTATGCTGGATTGCCGCTACCGGACAGAGATCACCAATATTTACAGATTTATTTCATGGGAGACAGCAACGAACAAGTCGATCTACGCTGCCGGTATAATACAGGCACTAAACGCGAAATAGTTGCAGAATTGGAAGAAATATTTAATACACACAATGAATTGATCGCGCTGTTCAAAACTGCACTTGATCAAATGCCAGCCGACAACTATGTAGTAGTGTTGAGACCTGATAAAACACCTGCAGGCCAACACGAAAGACAATACAACGCGCCAACCATTGATGAAATGGCAATTGTGATGGTCGGTTCGGAATTTCAATTGCGCGACATAGTGCTTCATCGTAAAAGTGGAGGCGCCCAACGGATTTCAGAAACCCATCGATCTTACGATGCCCTGCAGTATCCAATTATGTTCTGCCGAGGAGAGGATGGATACCACTTCAATATAAAAATGGTGAATTCTGAAACGGGTAGACAAACGGAAAAAAGTCAGCGCAATGAACTATTACGCTTACAGGTTGATGATCCGTGAAGCAAAAAAAATCCCCTTCTTATGTGCCGAGAACTCTTTCAACAGTACATCGTTGATATGTACGCCAAAATTGAAACGGAGCGCTTACTTTTTCTTCGTCTGAACCAAACCAAGCTCCGGTTAGACAATTACACTAATCTGCGCGACGCAATAAGAAGCGATAGGAATGTTGATCCAAATGAATTGGGAAACATTGCCGGCTACATTTTCAGGGAGTGCTCGACACATGCATGAGTATGCTCAAGATGCTCTCACATATGTCAGAAACTATGGACGACCTGATTTGTTTATCACGTTCACATGCAATCTAACGTGGATCGACATAAAAAACAATCTGTACCCTGGACAATCACCGACTCATCGTCACGACATTACCGCCCGTGTTTTTAAGCAGAAATTGAAATCGTTCATGAAACTTAGCGAGAAGTATGAAGCATTCGGAAAGACACGCTGCTGGATGTATTCCATAGAGTGGCAAAAAAAGACTGCCACATGCGCATGTTTTAATCTGGTTGAAAAAAAATCACGCCAGATCAAATTGATCAAATAATTTCGGCGGAAATTCCCGATAAAGACATTGACCCTGGCTTATATGAGATAGTTAAGAAAAACATGATTCATGGTCCATGTGGCTCACTGAATCCAACAGCGCCATGTATGTCTGATGGAATATGCACTAAACGATTCCCAAAGCATTTTACGAAGCACACTATCACTGGTGTTGACGGGTACCCTTTATATCGACGACAGTTCGAGACGGAACCGAATCCGCGGTTCTGCCAGGGGATGCGCAACAATCGGTGCAGTTGGCCTCGCGGCAAGGTGCTCGGCGGTTCGTCGGTGCTGAACGCGATGATGTACGTGCGGGGCAACCCGGAGGACTACCGTGAGCCGCGGGTGGCTCGAGCTGGCCAGCGCCGACCCGGATCAGCACATCAAGACCTACCCGAACTACTTCGCGGTCGAGCGCGACCTGGACATACTGGTGAGTGGAGTGGAGCAGGAGAACCGGAACGATTGGGACGAGTTCATTCCGGTATTCCCCCCAGGTCGAAGGTCTCAAGTTTGGGTTGCGGGTCGCGCAGACCGAGACGATGCGCACGCTGAACGCCACGTTTATCTACGACGCCGAGCACGGCGACACGTGCCGGGGGCAGACGGGCGACGATTTCTACAAGTGTCTCATCCAGCACTACTCGCAGACAATCCATCACCCGTCCGGGATGGCCAAGATGAGGCCGCGCCAAGTCCGTGATCGACGATCAGCTGCCGGTGCCGATTTGCGTAAGTATGCGTATCTGCTGAGGCTGTTTCACACACGCATACGAATAAATTCGGTCCGGAAGCCGACCGGAAGCTTCAGTTCGTATCGGTTCTTTGTGCCAGTAGGTTCAATAGTTCTTGAGTGCTCTTGCCGGTGGTGCTGGGAGTGATCTTCCTGCCGAGGGACTCAAGGTCAAGGTAAGTGTCTGGCCGGACCCGTTAGGGGCTCGTCGCATCGTGGTGTGCTTGTTATGGGTTAACGATCGCGCCGCTCACGCTGTCAGCTGTCTGCGTCGACGGCTGTCAAAGGAGATACTGACCTCATTTCGATTACTTGGTCAGTCCACGAGGTTCGGTGAATCTTTTTCGCCGACCATACACCGACCACAATCCAAAGCAACCAAGGTCACCGTTACCGGCTGCCCGTTACGTAATCGGTGGTGCCTTTATCATAGCGACATCTTAAAGTTCTTGTTCGATGATTGACAACTAACGGGCTGAGAGCAGCAGGCTAAAGTGGCAATCGCATCGTGTACTTGAAATTGTGCAACCCATTATCTGTCCCTCCGAAGGAGAGCTTTAAGAAAAAACCGGGTTATAACATTCACGATCGAGGCTAACGATACGCTACCGGGTAAAGTCGCCGGTAATCACCGTCACCGTGTCGTGTGTGCACACCTTCCTGGTCATCAGACAGGACACAGGCAGAACTTTGTTGGAATGCCCTTCAACGAAGGTTAAGATCGATGACGTGTAACGCTAGCGATCAATGACGTGTAAAAGAAGGCACGTTTGACTTCACGTTGGGGTTGGGATTTCTAAAATTAGCCAAGTAATAGTGAAAAGTTTGGCGCTCGCTTATCACGCGATAAATGCGGAGGTACCGAGACCTCCTTGATAAACGGTCTCGAGTTGCCACCTTCCACCGCACGCGGCGAGCAACTATCTTAGACGGAATGGCGAACACCGGCATGGGCTGTGATTGCGTCATCTCCATGTCTCGCGCGAGAGAATCAGAACAAAAGATGCAGCGGAAGGAAGAAAACCAAATTGCATTCGGAAGGGACTGGCAAAACGAAAACGAAAACGAAAAACAGTTTTCTAGTACCGTGTCGCGTGCCGTGTATCGTGTGAAAGTAATCGGCTCATCGAGCGCCGCTGTGTGCCGTCACCGCGGCCATATTTTGCGTTTGCCGACATCGAGTCGTGGCGAGGCCATATTTTGGCCATTATAGGAAATAATAGTTGTGTTAGTGTAAAGTAGAGCCGGCCGCACTTTCCACACCACCGTCCGAGAGTCGGACAGGGCGGACATGAAAATTTGGACGTCGCCGCGCCGACTCCCGGGCGCG
The DNA here is from genome assembly GCF_943734635.1 of Anopheles cruzii. Classification (NCBI taxonomy): domain Eukaryota; kingdom Metazoa; phylum Arthropoda; class Insecta; order Diptera; family Culicidae; genus Anopheles; species Anopheles cruzii. The sequence goes on from NC_069145.1 coordinate 16,221,012, forward strand.
TTGTACTTCGTGTTAATAAAGCCCATCACCTCACACGAAGGCTTCGCCTCCAATTTGATAAGCGCCGCTTGGCGATAAGTGGCATTTGCATTTGTGGATTAACGGATTCCCCTCGTCTGTTTCATTTTAGCTACGCAGAAAACCAAAGCCGCTGGAGGGCGATCCGCACGATGGAGGCCCTGCTGAATAGTCAATGTGCCGCGCAGAGCGTCGGCCCCGCGAACCAACTGTTTGCGCTGCTCGTGCAGACCATTCTCGCGGCCCAGTGTACGATTTCGCCCCCGGACATGTGGCCCAAGGACTACGGACCGACGGCCATGGCGCGCGGGCTCGAGGAGTATGATTTCGTGATCGTTGGTGCGGGCTCGGCCGGGTCCGTGGTGGCCAACCGGCTGTCGGAGAATCCGGAGTGGAAGGTCCTGCTGCTCGAGGCCGGTGGCGATCCACCGATCGAGTCCGAGGTAAGTGTGACGAGGGCCGAAAAACTGCATCCGGTTTGGTGCGTTAGCTTTTTGGTTGGGGTTTCGTACGTTTGACCTGTTTCGTCACGCACAACAAAAATAACACGCCAAGCTTACCACCCGTCCGCCCGCCCCAAGGTGTCGGTTGATGACGCAGGTCCATCGGATCGAACCGTTCCATCCTCGTCCTTTACACGCTTTGTACATATGGCCTCCAGATTCCTTTTATGCTAATCCATTTGCAAATTTAACCATCAATTGGGTGTACGTGTCTCGGCTAACGGCTAGGGCTGATCACGGGTGGTAAAGGAGCTCAGCCCCACGGATAGGGCACGATGGAAAATACCACGGCAATACCAGTGCTGTCGGGATTGGGGCCCGAGAATGATCTCGAACGGCGAATCTGCTTCGGTCACCGTGCCCATATTCTACAAAGTGATTCACCTCATCGGATGTGGATGGTCAGAAAGAAACGACCGTTGGCGCGTACGGGTCCCTTGAACTCGAACGGAATCAACAGCTTGGCAGGGTTCGTCAACAAGATCAACGATACCGATCCGATTCCAACCGTCCAGTACCACTACCGCAAGTAGACCTTCGACCTGGAACCGCAACAAAATCGGACCAGAACGGGCCGCGATCAGACCAAGGTCAGGTTGTCAGGAATGATCGCACGGTAAACGCAAGGTTAAGGTTCTCTGCACCCGTTGGGCCGAACATTCCGGTGGCACCATTCATGCACCATTGGCACCGTATTTCATAGGAACTGGAACAATAATCTGTCCCTGCCCTTCAACGCCAGATCGCGTCACTGATGGGCACGCTGCAGCACAGTGCCGTCGACTGGGCCTATCACGCGCAGCGTTCGGTGAAGGCAAGTCTTGGCACGAAACGGGGCACGTTCTGGCCACGCGGCCGTACCCTGGGAGGCTCGGGTGCCATCAATGCGATGGCGTACCTTCGGGGCAACCGCCGAGACTACGATCGCTGGCAGGCGCTCGGCAACGATGGCTGGGGTTGGAGCGTTGTGTTGGAGCAGTTTAAAAAGTCCGAAAATATGAACGTTCCCGAGCTGCTGCGTGGAGGGCCGGGGGCCGACGAGTATCACCGAACCGGTGGCTACCTGAACGTCGAGCAGCTGGACGACGCTGATCCGGTGTTTAAGATCCTGGCCGCGGCTGCCGGCGAGCTGGGCTACGAATGGCTTCCGGATTTCAACCGCGACCGGCACATCGGCTACGGTCGAAGCCAGTACACGGTGATCGGCGGGACCCGATGCAGTCCGGCCAAAGCATTCCTCAGCCCATCCGAGAGCGGGCCAATCTGCACGTGATCAAGCACACGATGGCACTGAAGCTTGAACTCAACGGTCAGAACGTGGCCACCGGTCCGGTTTCAAATCGAAGGTTACCAACCGATGAGCATTCGGGCCCGGAAGGAAGTGATCGTTTCGGCGGGCTCAATCAACACACCCCAGTTGCTGATGCTGTCGGGGATTGGACGGAAGCCGGAGTTGCAGCGATTCGGGATCACGCCACGGGTCGAGCTGAATGTGGGAGGCAACCTGCAGGATCATGTGGCCATTCCTTTGTTCTATCAATTCCACGCGCTGCCGGGCGAACCGGCGGACGAGCCACTGGCGCTGGTGGACAGTCTGTACGAGTTCACGGTGAGGAATCGTAGCGCGGCGGTCCGCTTCTACCGGGACATCGGTTTGATGGCGTTCTACAACACGCTGAACGCCAGTGACCCGTGGCCGGATGTGCAGATCATGAACATCGTCATTCCGCCGGGAGACGCCTACGGGAAGCTGGTGGTGGCGAACTTTGAGTACACCAAGCCGATCGCCGATTCGATCCGGCAGGCGATCGAGCAGACGACGGTCCTCCACTCGCACATCATTGTGCTGAATCCGAAATCTCGTGGCCACATCCGTTTGGCGGGTGCCGACCCCTTCGCGCAGCCGGTGATTGAAGCGAACTACCTCGACCACGTGGACGATCTGCGAACGCTGGTGCGGGGGATTCGGAAGCAGCAGGAACTGCTCAAGACGGCTGCCTTCAGGGCGGCCGAGGTTGAACTGGTTGCGGTCAATATTCCGGGATGCGATCACTTGCCGTACGACAGTGACGGGTACTGGGAGTGTTACGTGCGGTATATGACCTTCACCACGTACCATCCGGTCGGGACGGCTAAAATGGGTCCGGATGGTGACGTGGACGCGGTGGTCGATTCGCGGCTCCGGGTCAGGGGTGTCGGAAGGCTGAGAGTGATCGATGCCAGCATCATGCCACTGCTGGTCAGTGGCAACACGAACGCACCGACCATGATGATCGCCGAAATGGGGTCCGACTTCATCAAGCAGGAGTACGCCTAGAGTAGCCGTGTCGAGTAGCACCCAAAAGTAGCGTAGTACTCCTATCGTAGTAGTAGTTCTTACTAACCCGGCTTCCCTGAATAAACCATCCTGTCCCGTGTCCTAAAGAGTGCCTAACTAATCCTCCCCGCTGGAACGCTCAACATCCTAAAGCACTTCATGCCCTGCCTTCCAGATACCGGAGACTTTCTTCACGATCCAGAAAACGGACGGTGACTGGGAGAACTACGCCGAGGTGACGACGAACGCCAGCAAGGGCTCAAAGGATGGTAGCTTTTGGCCGCGCGGCCGCATGCTCGGCGGGTGCGGGGCCATCAACGCGATGCTGTACGTGCGGGGCAACGCGCGCGACTACGACCGCTGGGAAGCGCTGGGCAATCCGGGCTGGGGCTGGAACGATGTGCTGCCGTACTTCCGGAAGAGCGAAGACAATCAGGACCCCGAGCTGATGGGGCGCGACGGAGGCGCACTGCACGGCACCGGAGGCTTGCTGAAGGTAAACACTTTCCCGATGCACCACCCGTTGGGTCACATCCTGCTGCATGCCTTCGATGAGGCCGGTTTCGAGAAAAATCTGGACATCAACGGGCCACGTCAAGTGGGCTTCGGGCCCGCCCAGGGCACGATCGCTAACGGTGCGCGCTGCAGCCCGGCCAAGGCGTTCCTGGTGCCGGCGAAGGATCGCCCGAATCTGCACGTCATCAAGCACGCGGTGGCCGTGACGGTTGAGCGTGAACCGAGCACCAGGCGGTTCAAGTATGTGATCTTCATGCTGAACAACACGGTCCTCAAGGTGGCGCACGCCCGCAAGGAAGTGATCCTGGCGGCGGGTTCCGTCAACACACCGCACATCCTGCACCGATCCGGTGTCGGACCGAGGGGCCTGCTCGAGCAGGTCGGCATTCCGCTCGTGGTCAATCTGCCGGTCGGCGAGAACCTGCAGGACCATCTGTTTGTGCCGATTATGTTCAAGTTCCACAAATCGACGGCCGCCAACTACAACATGCCGCTGGAGATGGCCAAAAATTTGTTCCAGTACGTGACGGACCGGTCGGGACCGATGGCCGGGCACGGGGTGACCGGATTGATCGGGTTCATCAACACGCTCAGCCCGACGAAACCGTTCGCCGACATCGAGTATCACTTTTTCCAGTTCGAGAAGGGTTCAGGCAAGTCGATGATGTTCGCCGACAAGGTCGGCTACAACGAGGAAATATCGGCCTCGATGCTGGAGGCGGCCACCGAAGCCGACGTGGTGATGGCCATCGTCGTGCTGCTGAATCCGAAGTCACGCGGACGCATCACACTCGCAACCGGGGACTTTGACGAATTCCAGCCTCCGAAGATTGTGACCGGCTATCTGGAGCACGAGGACGACATGGCGACGGTGCTGCGTGGAATCCGTCACATTACGAAGCTGCTCGATACGGACACGTTCCGCGAGCACGAGGGCGAGCTGCACCGGGTGGCCATTGGCGAGTGCGATCCGCTGGCGTTCGACAGCGACGAGTACTGGGAGTGTCACTCGCGCCACATGACCCTCACGCTGTACCATCCGGTTGGTACGGCCAAGATGGGACCGGACACCGATCCGGACGCGGTGGTCGACGCTAGGCTGCGTGTGAAAGGTGTCCAGGGTCTGCGCGTGGTCGACGGTAGCATTATGCCGAACATTGTGTCCGGCAACACGAACGCCCCGATCATGATGATCGCCGAGAAGGCGTCCGACATGATCAAGGCGGACTGGGCTGGGCAGGAGGCTAAACACACGGAGCTTTAAGGTGGTATAGGGCGGCGATGATGGGCATGCATTCTGTATATTTTCAATAAATGTGACATGGCTTCAGGTTCATTTCGTGTGTCATTGTAATTGTCCTTTGTTGTGTCGAGTTGTGTTGTCCAAAAGTTTTCCGACACAGGAGCATCACCGTCCGTATCATTCGCGACGCTTAGGTACCGTATCTGGCGCTCGGTTTAATGCATAGCCCACACGTGTGGAACTATTACGCCGAGGAGAGTGAGACGGCCAGCAAGGGCTACCGGAACGGGAGCTACTGGCCACGCGGTAAAATGCTGGGAGGCTGCAGTAGCAACAACCTGATGCTGTACGTCCGGGGCAACAGTCGTGACTACGACCGGTGGGAGGAACAGGGCAACCCGACGTGGGGCTGGAGCAATGTTCTGGAGTACTTTAAGAAGTCGGAAGACAACGGAGCTGAGCATCTGCTGCTGGAGAAAGGCGCGTTTCACGCCGAAGGTGGACCGCTGAAGGTGAACTCGTTTATGTCAAACGAACTAACGAAGCTCGTCATCACGGAGGCCGCCCGGGAGCTGGGCATTCCCGAGATAATGGACATCAACGCGGACGAGTACATCGGGTACAACGTGGTACAGGGGACGGTCTACAAGGGGAGGCGGCAGAGTGCTGCGAAGGCGTTTTTGAACAGTGCCAAAGATCGGCCCAATTTGCACATCATCAAGCATGCCCACGTCACGAAGGTGAACTTTGAGGGAGCCACCGCAACGGGAGTGACGTTCGATTTGCCCGGAAGTGCAGGTCAGGAGGTACGGGCGAAGAAGGAGGTCATTCTGTCGGCCGGAGCCATCAATACACCGCAGCTGTTGCAATTATCTGGGGTGGGCGCGAGCGCCGAACTGGCCCGCTGGGGTATCCCGGTCGTGCAGGACCTGCCGGCGGTGGGTGAAAACCTGCAGGACCATCTGATCGTGCCCCTCTTCCTGTCGCTGCACGGTTCGCGACCGATCGAGCGACACTTTGACGAGCTGCTCGACAGTATCTTCAGCTACGTGCGCTACGGTTTGGGTATGTTCGCTACGATCGGGGCGACCGATTTGGTGGCGTTCGTCAACACGCAAAGCCCGGCGGCGCTCTTCCCGGACATCCAGTACCATCACATGTTGCAGCCGTGGAAAACGCCTGACATGGACAAAATTATGGCTGCCTTTGGGTACACCGATTCCATCGCCGAGCAGCTGCTGGAGCTGAACCAAAAGGCGGAAATCTTGACCGTGCTCGTGACGTTGCTTAATCCGAAATCGAGTGGAACCGTTAAGCTACGTAGCGGTGATCCGCACGATGCGCCACTGATCCACGCGCACTATCTGGACGATCAGCGTGACGTGAAGACGGTCATTCGGGGCATCCGGTTCTTCCGGAAGCTGCTTGGGACGGAAAACTTTGGGTACCACGAGCTGAAGGAGTACCACCTGAAGATTGACGAGTGCGATCGGTTGGAGTATGACTCGGATAGCTACTGGGAGTGTTACGCGCGGTACATGTCCACGACGCTCTACCATCCAACCGGCACGGCCCGGATGGGCCCGGAAGGGGACCAGGGCGCCGTGGTGGACTCGAGGCTGAAGGTGAAAGGTGTACAAAATTTGCGCGTCGTCGACGCCAGCATCATGCCGGACATTGTGAGCGGCAACACGAACGCACCGACGATCATGATCGGTGAGAAGGGTGCCGATTTCATCAAGGAGGATCACAATGTCAAGATTGGCGTACACAAGGAGCTGTAGGTGCAATAAATATTACGGGTATTGGGAACTCGGTTGTGTTGTTTATTGATCAAAAACCGCCACCGAAATCGAGACGAGGTTTATTCGAACGATTGCGCCTAAAAGTATGCAAAAGTATGCACGAATCGGCTCTGAACCGGTTGAGCTTATTTGAACGGCTGTTTGAACCGCGGAACATCACAATTTCGTTTCAAACGTGCTTTTGTAGACTTTTCTCGGGCTAGCCGTTATATTGTGGTGTCCTTGAGTGCATGAATCAATCATGGGACTATGCGGCCGGGGCGAACGGCACAAGCAATACCTAAACGTTGTCCATCCCAACCATTACGGTTGCCCAAACTTAGGGAAAGTGCACCGTATGTCACGTAAACTGTCCAGCCGGACGCATTCCATCAAACCTTATGTAATGTGGCCCGGTTGCCTATGCGTTGGGCGATAAATTTTATTTAAATTGCATTTCGCAGTTTGTCGAATACTCGGAACATATTGGCATGATTAACGAAAATATAAAGCAACAGAAAAAGCAAATTAACCGAGCGATGATACGGACACCACCCACCACCCATGAACCGGTGCACAATCGGTGTGTGATCGGTGATCGTGTGCGGCTCTGTTCGACTCTGCAATCCATTGAATCCTTTTTAGCACGCCTCGCAACAGTACGTTGGGGCCATAGTCAATAACGCTGCTTGGTTTACCTGTAACGAAAACCAAAAGTATTGATTAGTTAACGTGTTACACGCGGTAAGTGACGATTATTGGGCCCACGATTCGTCTGTCCCACTTTCCATGCACGTACGGAGGAGGAACTCTCGGTGAGTCAGTGTGATTATATAATTAAACAGACACAAAGAGAAGCGCCTCATACTCGGTCGGTCGGCGTCTGCCAAATTTTGTCACCATCGGCGACGTACTACTTCAAGAAGGTGCATCCAAACGCCCTCGTCGCGACCGGTTTACTCTGCAACTCTGCCCATCCACGGGATGCATCTAAAGCCAAGTGTCTGTCGTCATCGCTCGTTGCAACAACTTGCAGCTCTGCAGTTGCATTTGCGTGTCCGTCACGTCTGCATCTGGCCGGTAACTCGTTTGCTTCGCTGCAGCCAAAATAGTCGCACTTGTTGCAGTGCGCCATGTGATGGTGCAATCAGCCCCTGGCTTGCAGACACGAAGAACACGGCGGACCAGCACGGCCGAAATGAGGCGTAAGTCATAATGCATCGAAACCGAAGCCTTGCACGTGGTCAGGCAGATTGAGTAACGGCGGTGATCCGATGGATAACCGGCCTAATATTGCCGGTCGTAGAATCCAGGCTCTGTTTACCACTCTTAAGACACCGTTAATGGGGTCGAACAAATGCTGGGTTAGGTACTTCAATTGCCTTCCGATATGTTCAAACGTAAGGCGGCAAAACGGTTCAATCGATTGCCGAATTGTTTACCTAATCTCTCCCCGACTCTGGGCTGTTTGATGCGTAAAGGTCGCCGGCTGTTTGATTTCTAGCGCCCCACACAGCACGCAAAACAGATAATTAAAATCAATAAAAATCCGTATCGTTTAGTCGGTCGGCCTCAAGGTTGGCCACGCCACGGTCCCCCGCGGTCCCCCGCGGCCCCCGGGTAATGGGCCGGTGTCACCGTTGAAGCACTTTCCTGGTGGATTATTGGCGCGGTGCCCGCATAACACGCCGTCGCCGCAAGTCAGCCGGAATTACCGAATCGAACCGCGGTGAAGGTCACCGGTCGCCGGAGGATGGCCGAAAGGGAAACTGATTGATTTGTGCCTGACCGAACGGAGGGGCAGGGAGCAGCGGTTCCTCCAGCGGACACACACAAACAAACGGATTCGCGGTGTGCGAGAGAGCACGAATTTCAAACCAAACGTCTGCCCCGTCTGGGTTTCTTCGGTTTTCGGGCGGCCACAGAGAGAAGAAACGGAATTGCCGTTTGGCGGCGATATCATTATTTGCATAAAACCATCAAGCCAAACCTCATCGGGTCGGACCAGCGGTCGGTGATGGGCGGCTCTCTCTTTCGATGGATTGGTTATCGGTTTGGTGCCGGGCGCGCCAAGATGGATTTCGTGCTTTACCCTAGGTGGGCTTTTCTTCGCCCGGCAGTGGCTGCCCATCAAACGGTGCATATTTTATCGCTCCCAACTTTTCATTACCGCCCGGAAACGCACCCCGAGCCGGAACCGTTGCGGACGGCTCCACGGCTGGTGTTTCGATAAATCAATCGACCCATCGCCCAACAAACGGTTTGTGGTCGTTCGGCAGACGTGTGGTTTGGGCCAAAAAAGCGGGCCGCTATCAAGCAAGTGTTGCGCATTTCGTTACCGGTGCTACCGGAGTCCGAGGCCGGACAAGTCGGGGCCGCGGCACGCATAAAACTTGGCGCCTGCCTACACACTTCTGGGTCCGCGCGTCGTATTAGAGGGAAGTGCAAAACGGCCCCACATCATTCAGCATTCAAAGCGGAACGCGGAACAGGTCGAAGAGGAAGCGTCGAAGAAACCGCCGCCATGTGAGACATCCGACACAGCACGGAACATTTCCCTTTTCGCCAACGCCCCCACAGCGGAACATTTGCCGGAACATTTATCACAACATCATCAGTATAAAAAAATGGTGTAGCGCGGATCGGTCGATTGAAGTCGAACAGGAAAGTCGAAGAAAATGGATGCGTCCGCGAAAGCAAAGGTGGAAATGGAAAACGCAGTGGCTAGCTGCCAATAGCCTGAAAGAAAGGTGTTGATCATTCGTGTTTTTGGAGGCAAATTAGTTAATCGGATTTTTTTAATGTTCCACAGTGTGTTCCATACTTACAGCATTCGGGCTTACCGGTGGCATTAGTAATAAACACTGATTTGGATTTTTACTTTCTTTTAGAGCCTATCCCAAATCCATCGATTGAGGTTACTGGGTGTGTTCTCTTCGATCGGAAGAATTGGATGATTCGATGAACTGGATGATGATTGGATGACGTGGAGACACGTGCTCCGGAGTAAACACAAACGTTGAAGGATGCTGTCAAATTTAAACGCTGACGTTAAGCTTTATCCATAAACAGCTAATACAAATAAGTGCTGCTGTTATGATGGCCACTTGTGTTTCACAGCCTCAGACTGGCTGATTGGGGGATCAGCCATCCTTCAGCCTTCGCCCCACACACACACCGCTTTACCTCGAACGAACCGGTATTCGCTCTCCGCTAGAATCGCACGATGATGACAGATCAAAGCGCAGTAAAAACAAAACTCCCCTTAATCTCGCATCACAGCACAATGGTGGCAACTAGTCGGAGCAATAAAACACATCAGCTGGCGGCCCCGAACCGGCCCCGAAGCTTTCTCGCATATACACTCCTCAGAGCCAGAAGCTTTCGCAAGATTCTCTGGGCTCGGGTGAGCTTCGAACGCTCACCAACACCAACCGAGGGTGTGTTTGCCGAGACGCACCTTCAGCGCACCGATCAGCTGACGGGGGAGACCTCGGGATCGTGGTGGTAGTGCCAGAAGTGGCTACTACCGGCGCTAACAACGCGGAACACGGTTCCGAGATGCGATTCGCGCGGTTGTTGTTGGTTCCTTAACCGCCGTCGTGGTGTTTGTTTGTGTGAGGCGCGCGTTGTTGTCACGATCGTGCCCAGAGTGCGTGCTTGTGTTCCGCACTTGGCCGATTCGCGGCGGTAAACACGACCACCACCACCACCAACAACAACCGGTGGCCGGAGAGTTCCACCAAATTGCATAATCCACGTGCTGCGTCGTGCGCCTTCGATCAGTCTGCGGTCGGAGATCGGTGCGATCGGTCGGTGGTTATTCGGAGCCTCCTGTCGCTTTCGAACTGCGTTCGCTTTCCTTTCCCGCGTTCATCTTCACCTCACTCGCCTCAGCAACAGCAAAGTGCATAATTGATTCTCTACGCCGCTGGGAAACGGGGCCTCGTAGCTCGTGTTGATTTCTGTTTTCGGCAGTGTAAAAAGAAGCATCCCAAAGCAATAAGGGCAACAAATTAGCGGCCGAGGCTCACGACGACGACGACGGCGATGCCAATGGTGATTTGGGTGAAACGCTAGAAACCGCCGATCGTGGGGCGCGACATGCGAGTGAAACATTCGGTGAAAGTGTAAGATCATCGGTCGGTCGGTTCGGTTCGGTCGCGGCCCGATGCGGTTTTGGGGCGAGCAACTTTTGTGGTGTGCAAATTAAAATCCGGATGCCGGAGGACGGGTGATGCCTTCGGGCTGTTGCTGCTGCTGCTGATGCGAGCTTGTTGCACCCAAGTGTCAAAAGTTTCTCCAAGGCGAGGCGGCGTTAGGACACAAATTAGCCCCTCAAAAAGTTAGGACATCACGGCGCACTATGGCGGTGGCGTTTGCAAAGCTGGTCCCGCTACTGGCGGGTGCTGCCCTCAAGGCGACACCGGCCGCTGCCGGGATTACGGCCGCGGTTGGGGCCGCTATCAGTACGGCGTCGGCCGTGATCGGGGTGGGCAAGTTGGCCATCGTACCGATACTGATCGCTTCGCTCGCGTACTACAACTACGATCTGTTCGATCCGGAGAACCGGCCGTTCAACGTGCCCGAGGTGGACCGGGAGTACGACTTCATCGTGGTGGGTGCCGGCTCCGCTGGTGCGGTCGTTGCTTCGCGGCTCTCGGAGATCGGCGACTGGAAGGTGCTGCTGCTCGAGGCCGGCGGCCACGAGACGGAGATCTCGGACGTTCCCATTCTATCGCTCTATCTGCACAAGAGCAAGCTGGATTGGAAGTACAGGTAGGTGGTGGTGATCGCTGTGGTCGGTCGGTGATCGTCACTGCAAATAGTTGCGAGTTGCGACATCGCGCAACCCCCCCGTGGGGAGGCTGCCTCTGGAGCCGGCGAGCTGGCTGGCTGGATGCCATTCTCTACGGTTTCTACTATTTCGGAAAGTCGCCAAACGACTCGCCTTCGTCGGTTGGTTGCGCGCTGACATTAAGGTCCGCGCGACTTCGCTGCGCTCTAACGCAACACAGTCGGCCGATGCACTTTTTTTGCAGCAATTAAGGTTGTATTCTGCGCGCTCGGCTCGGGCGGTTGTTTCTTTTAGGAGTTGCTGTTGCGATAGAGAGATCGGTGGGGCGTGTAGCACTAGGGAGGTACTAGGATGGAGAGGGTACGTTAGGCGTACACAAGAACTGACCCTGACTGGAGATATTCCGTTCGTGCGAGGTGGACGGACCAACATTCAAAACCAACCAGCGTCGGAGGTTGGCGTAATCGTTGCCGTATCGATTAACAAGAAGTGCAATTGCGCAAGGCTGCGCCGTCGTGGCCGTGCGTGGACTCGAGTCTCAAGGAGCGTGGTGGCTTTGGAAAGTGCTAAGTGGTGAGATTTCGGCGCGTGTGCGTGCCATCAATTGGTGCGACCTTCGGCTCCGGAATCCACCACCTCCTGGGCACCTACCAGAACGGTGTTTAATGAACGATTAGGAGATTCAGGTGGTGTCTTTATGGCCTATTTCACAATGGCATGTATGGAATTTCCACGTAGAATCCTGTATATTGTTGACCCTTTTCGGGTTACAGGAAAGTGTTACGAAGAGCGGATCAAGTTCAGCTGACACGCGGAATTGAGGACGCGCGAAATTGAATTCCTGGTCCCTCCCCGCACCGGGGGGATAACCTCGAGCGCTACTCAGTAGGTCAGGAACTTCTTCCCGGAGCCGCAAATACTATCACAGCACCATACACCGTGGGTTTAACTTTTGGCGGTCCCCAACACCAACCCGTCTCGATACGGTGCGCGCGCATCTTGGTACGAATCTTGGCTCGTTGTATAACCGGTTGATTGCTAATGCATTCCGAATACTGTGCGCATTAATTTACCGGAATCGGTGTTCCCCAAAATAAACGGCAGCCGGTGTCTGGGGTGGTGTGTCACGCAGCGTTTCGAAACGGCGGAAACATCGGTGCGCAATTCGGGCCACGTAAGTGTGGTCGAAGCACACGACACCGAACACTGTGACCGCCCGTGTGATGCATACCAAACATTTATCACCTTTCGATCTTATTAAAAACACTGAAAGTTCGCTGTAATTTCAATTATTTAGGCTCGTGAGCGTTATCGTGAGCGAAAGAGTAATCGTAAAGTAAGGCTTACATACAGCATGATCTCGATTAATCTTCGTAGAGGAACGATTTAAAAGGCCGTTGTTGAAAACTTCCTAATTTATACCAGTTTGTGTTAATCTTTTCCGCTGTGCTGTTACCTCATCGCGGATCAGAAAATTGAGAGATAAAGGGTAACAAGTTTCGCGCTGTTGTTGTGATCGAGCCGCCGCCAAGGAATTTGGTTCTGGTTTTTTTTTGTCAGCGCTATCGAACCCATCTGGTGATGGATTATTCAACCTTCTCGAGGAAGCGTTAGCAAGCCAGCTGCGCCGCCGATGGGGTACGGACCATAAAAATGAGGTCAGTCGATCATACGACCATATGGAATGATGTTGAGGACCTCCGAACCGGTCCGAATGATGAGGTCGTCGGCGTTCGGGGTTTATTTTTTTTGCAGACCCATCCCCCCTACGGTGGGTTTCCCAAAATATTATACCGTTCTTCAGCGGGCGATCGAGGATCAACCTACCGACCTAACGAGCAAGTTCTGTTGTGGCTCGCTTGTGAATTAATCGACGCGATCAAACACAGAAAAAAAGCTCACTCTTTAGGCCAATCGTCATTTTTGTATAATCATTTCATCTCCACAGAGGAAACGCATTCCTTGGGGCCTGGCTGCGGCCGCCAGGTGTTGAAACGCGTTAGCACTGCCGTTGATGAAGGATTGCTGTGGAGTGCTATTGTGCCAATAAAAAAAATGGTGCCTAGTGGGGCATTAAAATAATTATGCTTCCCACTTCAGCCAGCAGCCGTGGTCCGGATGGTGGTGGAGAGCCTTTTCGTCTATTGTTCTGGTCACGGACGGCATATCAATCAATCACGCCCGATACACCGACATCGATTATCGGAACTATCTCAATCTGTGCTCCGCAGCGCAGCGCATTAATCATGCTTTGAAAGAGAAACAGCAATCGATAACGTTTAAATGGTATGCTCGAGCACTCGAGTGCCGTTTCTGCCACTTGCCGGCCCCAAGAGACCGCGCGCAGGCAAGCAAATTGGCAAAGTGCTTAGCGAATTGCGCTACACAATCCCGTCCCGGGTGATCGGGTCAGGAACGATTTATCAAATAAAATCACTTCATCCGCCGGAGTCCGGAATGGGGACAATGTCGACCTTTTCTCCGCGAAGCCCAATCAAAAGCCTTCACCGGCGCGCGAGCCGAGGCAGAAAAACGACGCACAATCGCGCGAGTGTTACCTTCCCGGGGGCAGAGCACCTTGGAGGCGGCTCCAGACGTGCACAGATTTTACGGATTCTGAGGTTTGCTGGCTGGCGGTTGTTTACCGCCGTCTACGGTGAAGAGAGCGATGATTTGGCAGTTTTGTGGTCCAAGATTTCCCTTTCTCAATTCACTGCCTCAAATCTTACGCGGTCATTCGGGCGTTAAATTGAGCTGCGCGATACATTGAACTTGTGCCGCGAAGGTAAAGGCTGCTGAAGATCATCAAAAAATTGTTGATCGAAAGAAGGAAGGCAAAAAAAAGGACGGGGCCGACGACGACCGCCGGAGTGAGTGACTGGAGTGACAACTTTTCGACCCCGTAAGTGCTTCTTCGGCTAACGATTGTGTGACACCGGAACACTTGCGCCGTAGTACTTGAAACCCTGGCCGTAAAGTCGTTCAATGGCCGACTCCCCAGGAGGTCATGTTCAGAGCCAATGGAAGTGCCCTCAGCTCGAGAGCGGTGCTTCGGATGTGCTCCGTCGGTTTCCGCGCTTTTTTCGAATGGAAAATGTTTACCAAACGAGACGCCAAAAACACGGGTGCCGCCAAAAAGTGCATCCTCAAGTGATCGTCAGCGAGCGTGTGATAGAGTTGCTGCCTTACAGACAGTATTTGGGCGCAAAAAATGTCTCTCGTATTTACCGCAAGCTGCTACGTCTGAACCCACGCCGTGTGCCGTCAAGAAATGGTGAACGAAAGTGACCGTTCCGCCGGCGCAGCAAACGGTACTTCCGCCGTTCGACCGATAACGTTGGGTCGGGCGGTTGGCGGTTGCATTTAAAATTCAGTTTGTGCACGCGAGCATAACGCGCGCGCGCTCGAACACGCGCTGCGGAAGTTTCCGGATGTTCCAGTGGAAAAGTGCTCGCAGCGTGGCGATAAAAGTCGAACCTTTCGGGTGCTGGTCTATCGAAAAAAAACTCTACCGAATCGTGGCAAGATCTGGAAGCTACATGGCCCAATCGTTGCCGAGTTCCATTCTACCCCATCTGGAGCATTGTCCCCATTTTCCGGATCGAGCCGACGATGCTTATTCTGATTTCTTTTTCCGGAACGAAGCTTTACGACACCCCGTAGGGAAAATTAATGAGCATCATCATCACCGATTGACGAGAAAACGAACGCATAAATTACTTAAGTTGCCGGTTCGGGCTTTCCCACAACGAACCGTTTCCGCTGACGTAAACATGTGAAAATGGATCGTTATGTTATCCGAAACTCATGACTCATGACTCGTTAGTGGTTTTTGCAACCAAACCGCGAATACTTTGCGGAAGAATTATGGCTGAGTCTCGGCAACGATCGATTCATGTAGTATGTTCACTTTCATAAATAGCGTCTGCCACCCCAATGATGATGATGATCGTCAGCAACCCTTAGCTTGGGTTGAGTGAATCGTGTGCCTGTGTGTGACCGGGTACGGGTTGCACACCGTTGCCTACATGTCCCGCTAGTTCTGTGCTCTGGTAGTTTCCGATGGCATCTGGCCAACAAAAACTAGGGCATTATCAACCGAGACACGATAATTTCCAACATTCTCCGTTCCGTTACTTTGTAGCCCATTTTCGCGCCAATTCGAGAAGGTATTCATTATTGTGGCCCAGCAAGTGTCCAGGAGGTTCCTATTTTTACTGCGGAGATCCAAGACCCCGTACCACACGGAGGCCAGAGGCGCCAATGTTTCACGTTTCATAAGTTGCACACGAGTGGCGTTAACTTTCATCAGTTGACGTGCTTATGCCCGGTTTTGTTTGTGGATAACTCCGACATGAAACGATGATCGAAAAACACATGTTGGACAAGCCATTTAAACGATTGATGAGGGGGTTTGGCGACTGAAAATTATGCATATTTTGTATTCCCAACCGAAAGGTCTTCGTATTAATTCGATTAACAGACATTTTATTTATGATGCGAACAATCGGATGCATATATTCATAAGATTCGTTGTGGGTTTGTCCAGGCCAGTCCATACCTGTTTGGTGATCACCTCGACTACGAAAACGTAAACAAATGGAGTGTCCCCGGAGTGACACGAATCATGGAAGGTTACTCGTAGGTTGATCAGGGTCCACTGATGGCTTGTGTGACTTCCTAGCATAAACTCCATTGTCGGGTCTTTAATGCGCCAGAGAAGGCCAACGCAGCTGCGCAAGAAGATTAGTAGTTAGATTAGTAACCCTCAAATAAGTCTCGGTGATCAATTGGGCAAACAACAGACCGTGGGTTGCGACTATCTTGGTTGTCTTAAAAAGGAAGGCAATCGGCAGTCGAGATCTGCACATGCGCTGCCGGGTCAAGAGGTACGGCAACTTAACCCATCGCCCAGACCTCCTTTTCATGATCGCGATCTGCGCTGCGCTGATGCGCTACCACCATGACCCTGTGCGTCGTGATCTAATGTGGAAGAGTAATTAAAACGTGCCACCATCAAAGCAAGATTATATCACCGCAGACCCGCGACCGACCGACCTACGGGCCACAGGCCGGTAGTGATGTCCGAAGCAGGTTTTTCGGTGTTTTGTCTGGTTGGGCCCTACTAGGCCGCTCTCAATGAAATGCCTTCCGTGAAGTGAAGGTTGCCGCTAAGCACCTTCAGCCCGAGAAACAACTTCCAGGTAGAGGAAAGAAAGATAAAAAAGGCCAAACTGCGGGCCAGTCCGTGTGTGCGCCGGGCGTAGTAGTCAAGTCAGTGTCAAGTTCATGAACACACGCACCGCGGTCTCTATCGGCGCGCAGATCCGAATGCGATCGTCAATTAAATGTTGCCGAGAAGGAAGAGAACTGGCAAAAAACAGAAACGGACTGACCACTGGCTGGTCCGCAGCTTTTATGGGTTTTTCGGATGGAGCCATTAGACAGTGCGGCGCCTCTGGTGTGGTACATCTCCTTTCGGACACTAACTACTCGCGATTGAACTTGAACTTTAGCTCGTCTACCGGCGACCGGAGGCCACCGGTAATAGTTCCGTGTTGGCGAGGATGCAGCCCGCATGACATAATAATTTAAGACCTCGGGCAAGGTGTTGGACACCTATTAACCGTGGCGTCAGAGTCTGGCGTAAAAAACTAACCCCGAAATGCCTTCGGGCAAGCGAACGTGGTTCACATTTTGGCTTTTTTGTTTGGTTATTTTTTTCTACAATATTTCGCCAATCGAAAGTGTCTAAAGTCTAATTACGGTCAAGGTGTCGCACAACTGTCACCGGCGGCTATGCAGGCGACCATGATGCCACTCTAACAACAGGTTACCATTGATACGATTAATTATGCCACGGCGTAGTAACCTCTCTGTGGCCGGGATCGTTTAAGGATCGCTCCGAATTGGGAGATACGGTTTGGAGACAGCTTTAGAGAATCCCAAAAAGTTTAAGTTACTGTCTTACGGTCCAATCGATCTAGTAGCTTCGGAAGATGACAGTGATCTGTTCAGGCGTGATATAATCGAGTCCCGATGTCCTTTGCGGCACGTTTGCCAAAAGGCTCCGTCAAGACGTGTGTGTTATTAGTCCAGTTGTAAAGAGTGCACGACGGACCACCGGTGCCATAAAGTTTTATGAGTTAAATTGGCCCCGGGTACACATTACGGACGGCCGCATAGGGTAAGTAAGTGTGTAGGTCGATGAAGACCTACCTCAACGGGGGCTACCACTTCTTTCAACCCCCGGGGCACCACCAGTTGAACCGGTTTCTTCGACTCCATGAACTTTTCGGCACAGAAAATCCATCATAAAGCTCGTGGAGTCCTGTTGGCCCTGATACTGGCTCCTTTCACACTGGCTGTAGCTGAGCTTCGCTTTTGAAGAAGAGATAACCGGCTGACTGGCAATGCTGACCGGAAGTGAGCCCAACGATCCATCTAACCGCAGCAGCATTAGTGTAGCAGCGGAGAGAACCTATCGCTCCTATTACATGGCTACACTCCAACGCAATCCCTCTCCCCGATGACTGATTTGCATGGAAGGTTCAATTAACGCGTAACGTAGCCGGGTAACTTTCGTGCAATTCGTGCTTAGTATGCCGACACTGACGCCACTTCACTTTCTCCCGAGACACAACGTGCGGCCGCCGCCGCCGTTGTTGTTGGTGAGGAAGCCCTCCGGCCCTCGTCAGTGCGCGTTGCATAAGGGCTGCGATGCGCTTTTGTAGAACAGACCCCGCCGTGAAATCGTATAGCCGTACTCGTTAACGTAATCGTTCACTTGCAACTTGGGGAAAGAAATGCATCGCCTCGCGCGTCGAATCCACCAGGTTACCGACTAAACCGACGTGTTGTTACGAAGGGAGCATCCACGGGAGGACGCCATGCCGTGCACCGGAGTTACCACAGCACCGACCACCGGAGATTGAGGGGCACGATAGACTCGCCACAACGCCTCGTGCTGTTGGAAGAAATTTAAAACAACAAGCAACCCCGATGTTGGCCTCCATTTCGATTAGCTATTGGCCAAAACAGTAGGATTTCGGAAAACACCACCACACTCCAATAGAAACTGGGGCCCCAACCAAGCCCTAGCCCTCGGCCGGCGGTTGGCAAATCATCCTTGGCTGGCTCGGGCTCTGTTTATGAGAATGATGCGTGCGATGATTGATCGTTCATTGAAAAATACAACATCTCATCTTCAGCGGAGGTGTGATCGAGGCTTAAAAATGGTGTGGCGTCGAGACGACCTTCCCAGACCTGTGTCATGTGCCGTGAGACCGTCCGCGCCGTCCGCTTCGGGCTTCGCAATTTACTCCCCGCATCAATCGAGCGTGTAAAAGGATTGGTTCCTACTTGGTCACCGTTCGCCAACCATCAAAGACGCTAGACGATTACTCTGCTTATGCTCTGCCTGCCTGCCCGCTTAGCTGGCTGTGTCCGTTGCACCTCAAGACACGGCGTGAGATGGCGGAATAAACGAGAACAAGGCCAACGTGTGGCCATCGGCCGCTACCTGCTACTGCACTTCCCCACTTGGTGAAAGGTGTTGGAAAACCATTAAAAGACCAGCAAACATTGACAACGCTTCGGTGACCAACACCGGTCGTCAATTAGTCACGATTGATTCCTGATATTCAAAGCTTCTCATTAGTGGTGAGAAAAAGTGTGAGAGTGAGAAACGTAGGAAAATTCAACTAATGAACTAGAGAGGGATGCTTTAAAATTCAACAGCTCTAGCAGCAGCCCAACACAAGTGGTCAGGAAGGAGAGCGACCGTGCTATTGTTAATTTTGGTTAAAATCCACATAATCACTTAACGATCGCTACCACGATCAAGTGTAACGACCTGTTGGTACTACTTTTGCCGTTACGTCACCGTTACTGCCGTCAGAGGGCGCCCGTCAGGTACCACAGCACCGCAGGGTTGCACCGATTACAATGTACCCAGTCAAGGTTGACAGAAGTATGCGTACGTGAGGCAGCGATCATACGCACCTGGCTCTGGGAGACAGAAGCGCCACGAGCCGCGTTACGCTCAGAGGCACTCGAGACCCCGGCTGCAGAGAGATTGCTTGCAACAATCTCGAATGACCATCGAAGAGGTCGTCCAAGGTGGCCGCAAATTACGGACACATTCGCCGTTTCGTCGGCTTACGCGGGTGGTATTAGCGCCGACCATGGATCGGAATAAAATTGCCGGAATCTGAGAGAAGATGTGGAAGACGTGAAAGTTGGTCGAACAAGTTCAATGTGACTGGTCCGAAGCTCCAATCCACGATCTGATCTAGACTGTGGGGCATCCGGGTATTGGACCTGGCACTGGACCAAGCAGCTGTGACCAACATACTGGCAACCTGATGCAACAATCGGGGGGACGTGACTGAACGGAAGCACTCGACTGCGGCTGGTACACATGTTGGTCACGTGAACGCAAACATCGTCGATAACCGGCCGACCAAGCCAAGTTTACCTTCCAGTCAGCCAGCTGGTAACGCTTCTCGAGCGCTGACCTTCACTGCTTTCGACGATGGACGACTTCGGCAGAGTGCGTCACAGAAGGTGAAGTACAGATGGTCAACAGGTTCCGTGTTGTTGGTCGAGTAACCCGAAATTTCTTCACCCGGCGGCGACGCTCCACCGGCCGCGACGTACTGAACTGTTTGCACTGAAGTGATGATTTGTTTGACACAGTTCCCCTGCATGCGTCGTTGCCACGCTTCTCAACCATTGGGTAGAAGCAAACGTTTCACATACTCCTCCGAAATGGATGTCGAAAGCGATTGGCGGCGCCGGTCACAATCAACAGAAGGGGGCAGTTCCAGATGGGTCACGATTTGCAACAACTTTTTGCCACGTCGATAAACTGCCTCCCATGTCTGGGGACGTGACGTGCAATTTCATAACAGAAATTCAAATTTCAAACCTCTCCTTGAACTTAAGCGAGCACGAGCCACGGACGAAACCTGTCCAGTTTTTGTAACCTAGGACAAGATCCTTCGCTCGGTTAAGGAGCTCCTCGTGGGGTTCTTTTCGCGGAGATACGAATCTCCGGTGACTCATAGCACCGCCTCGATTCCCAACAGTTTGCAGCTGATCGGCAACAGTCTGCCAACTCAAACTGAGCCCCTCATGAGCGAGTCCGTAAGGCCACTCCTCGTACGATTTGGAGCCAAGCTGTAGGAGGTCGAGGCGCTTCTTCTGAAACCGGTCGGGCCACGTGGCCGCCAATGTATCCATCACCGTTAACGTTTCTCATTTTTCAATCCTAAAACGATGCTTAATAAACGAATGGAAGATCGCCCGCGCGAGAGAGACAGATCAATCGATCGGAGCTACTCGTGATGCAACGTAGAAAGCGTTTCAAGCAACCGTTTTTTTGACATATCGCTTTTCTTTTGCGTTTCTCTACTCAACTTCCAGAACCCAGCCACAGAAGACGGCATGTCAGGCGATGAAGGACAACCGGTGCTGCTGGACGCGCGGTAAGGTCCTGGGTGGCTCGTCCGTGCTCAACACGATGCTGTACGTGCGCGGCAACAAGCGTGACTTTGACGTGTGGCGCGCCCTCGGCAACCCGGGCTGGGGCTACGAGGATGTCCTGCCGTACTTCCGCAAGTCGGAAGACCAGCGGAATCCGTACCTGGCGCGCAACAAACGACAGCACGGAACAGGTAAATCGATCGACGGCGGTGCAGTGCGCTCGGTACTCATTGGCACTATTTCCCCGTTTCCTAGGTGGACTGATGCAGGTCCAGGACGCACCGTACCTGACGCCACTCGGGGTGTCGTTTCTGCAGGCGGGCGAAGAAATGGGCTACGACATCGTGGACGTGAACGGCGACCAGCAGACCGGGTTCGCCTTCTTCCAGTTCACCATGCGCCGCGGTGCGCGCTGCAGCTCCTCGAAGGCGTTCCTGCGCCCGGTGCGCAACCGGAAGAACCTACACGTGGCGCTGTTTGCGCACGTGACGCGCGTCATTCTGGACCCGGAAACGAGGCGTGCCCTCGGGGTGGAATTCATCCGAAACGGCAAGGTGCAGCAGGTGTTTGCGACACGCGAAGTGATCCTTTCGGCCGGTGCCATCGGATCGCCCCATTTGCTGATGCTGTCGGGCATTGGCCCTCGGGAGAACCTCGAACGGGTCGGAGTGCCGGTGATGCACGATGCGCCCGGTGTCGGGCAGAACTTGCAGGATCACATCGCCGTCGGCGGGTTGGTGTTCCGCATCGATCAGCCGGTGTCGGTGATCATGAACCGGCTGGTGAACCTCAACTCGGCCCTCCGCTACGCCGTCACCGAGGACGGCCCGCTGACGAGCAGCATCGGGTTGGAGGCGGTCGGGTTCATTAGCACCAAGTACGCCAACCAGTCGGACGATTGGCCCGACATAGAGTTCATGTTGACGAGCGCTTCCACCCCGTCGGACGGAGGCGACCAGGTGAAGAAGGCACACGGGTTGAAGGACGAGTTCTACGACGACATGTTCAGCGCCATCAACAACCAGGACGTGTTCGGGGTGTTTCCGATGATGCTGCGGCCCAAGAGCCGCGGGTTTATTCGGCTGCAGTCGAAGAACCCGCTGCGGTACCCGCTGCTGTACCACAACTATCTCACGCACCCGGACGACGTGGGCGTGCTGCGGGAGGGCGTGAAGGCGGCGATCGCGTTCGGGGAGACCCAAGCCATGAAGCGGTTCGGGGCGCGGTTCCACAGCAAGCAGGTGCCCAACTGTCGCCATCTGCCCGAGTTCACCGACGAGTACTGGGACTGTGCGATCCGCCAGTACACGATGACGATCTACCACATGTCGGGAACGGCCAAGATGGGCCCACCGGAAGACCCGTGGGCCGTGGTCGATCCGAAGCTGCGCGTGTACGGTGTCAAGGGGCTGCGCATTATCGACGCCAGCATCATGCCGCGCATCACCAGTGGCAACATTAACGCACCGGTCATTATGATCGGCGAGAAGGGGGCCGATCTGGTCAAGGAGCTCTGGCTGCAGAACCACTTCCGGCGAGGGAAGCGCCAAGAGTTTGCCAACGAAACGCTCGGTGCGGCAAACGTAACGCTTGACGGCGGCGGCGATGCCGAAGCAGTGCTTAACTCAAACGAAACTGCTCCCAGTTAGGAGTTCCATCCGGAGGGTATTATGACCGCCGAACAGTGCCACGGTGACACAGACAGAGAGAGAAGCAGGGAGAGGGGATAGGAAAGCCAGAGAAAAAGAGAGAGGCGTGGCCCACCAATTAGTCCTGTATCTAATGCCAAATTTGATGCTCCATCAATCCTAGAGCCGCGCCGGTTGTCCTCAAACCTCCGGGGTTCCGTTAGGGTTAGTTGAGGCGTGTTGTGTACATTCGTTTGCGACCTGTTACCATAGGATTAGTTTGACTAGGTGATCAAGAAAAGGTAGGATTGGTAGCTAATGTTTGTGCAAAATGCAGTGTGCGAAAAGCAGAACATGGAAACAATCTGACTGATAGGATAAGTAAATAGGCTCTAGGTGTTGCGTCATTAATTTTAGCTCGTTTTTACTCACGCGAATGTTGTTACGGTACGTCGTAGCGAAAATTGAAATAAAATTCGTTAAAAAAAACCTCATTACTTTGTAATGTTTATTTACAGCGTGGTTCAAAACGTTTCCAAATTTGATACATGATAGAAATTTGCATACATTCAGGGGTTTGTGCAAAGTAAACGATTTCAACCAATCCCCTCGATCTATGCAATCATTTGTACATCAGAAGCAAAATATGGTACCGACCATGTTATAGCGACCGGATTTGAGCCATTTTTTATGGAATGCAATTTTACAGGGCAGCTCAAAAAATAGCCAACAGATTTACGATAAGAATGAAGGAATGTTAAATAACAAAACTATACGAATTTAAAATGAACCACTTTCGTTCGGTGTTTACGATCACTCGATTGTTTATATAAAGTGCCAATTGTAGAAATCGCGAATACCGGATTTACAACAACCGACCTACGCCACAGACAAGGATTATCATCACGACTATGATAACAGGCCAGGACCGCTCGCCGGATACAGAAGAAAGAAAGGTATGCAATAAAACCATTCAACAAGATTGAGATTAACATTTCACTTATGTACGTTTGAAAAGTTTATCAAAGCCTCGTTATGGCTGGTTACTGCTTATAAACCAGTTAAGAGAGTGCTGCAATCGAGGATACGCACATCAGCGGAATCGATCCATTAGTTTTGATGGCCTCCAATCACGGAGCGGCCATAAATAAAATTTAAATATTTCATTCGCCAGAGCCGCCCCGAAAAAGATTGTCCGATCGCAACACAAACGTCGCCTGGTGATGCAACCGATAAAACAATCTTGTCTTGCGGATCCTGAGAGACACGAAGAAAAACCCCTGGCACGCTATAGCCAGCGGCGTGACAGTTTTCTAACCGGATGATTCCGCTTCCTCGAAACTCTCCCAGGAAGTAACCTCCGGCAGACCTCCAACAACAACAAGCATGCTTATGCAACGGCGCGGAACGTTTGTCGGAGGAAACCTTTCGCCTCCCGAAAAAAAAACCGGTCGCTCTCGTCGTCGCCCAACACCCCCAGATCCGATCCCCTTTTTTCCGCCATCGATCAGTCGGGGGCCGCTGTGGCAAGAACTGGTTGTCCTCCCCACGCCGGGTGTCGGCGTTGTTGGGAAAGGCGCTGTTTGGGCAGTGCACACACACGGGCGGTCGAATTTCGAAACTTCCAAAACGACCCTGTTGTGCTCCACAAAAGCTGAACTTCATCTGCTGGCAATGTGGCTGGCTAGTTGGCTACAGCTTGTATGCGCTGACGTGCCTATATTAACATGCCTGCGTGAAGGTCGTACTACGGGTGGCTCAAGATCAGCCGCTTCTCTCGGGGTTTACGCAAACACCGGGGGTCTCCATGATCAATGTCTTCCACCGTGTTAATGTTGTGACGCAACCAACACGCCGGTGCCGGTGACAGTGGCCCCAAGGGGTGTGGTGCCTAGAGTGGCCAGCGGCCACGCCAAATCTTCGCATTCCGCAGTGTCCGACCATCCCAAGATCACGCTGATCTGCGTGCCGTGATTATGATTTCTTGAGCACCTTAGCACGGGCTGCCAGTCGCTGACGAAACACTTGAAAGCCCGGCGACCGTAACCGCGTCATACACGAAGGGTGTGCGCAGAAATTAACCTTGACCAGCCCGGTCACCTTACACTCACGACACGGGCGCGTACTCTCGCAACACAGTTGCGCCGTCCACGACTTTGACGGTCGACAGGCAGGCTGCCCGCCTCACTTTCCTAACGCCGGCGCTTTGGCGGCGGCTTCAATTTGCGCTCCCTTCATCGTCCACAAACCGGCGGCAACTAGGTCTCCGCAGTCCTGGGTCTAAGTGCATTATTTACGGATGCTTGAGCAGAAGTAGTTCGATCTACTCCGGGGGCGGGGCCGCAACCCGTGTACACCTGCTGAAAAGTGCTAGAAACCGCAACACCGTCGGTTGCGCCAGAGGGCTACTATTACCGCTCCGAGCGCGGCTAGAGGCGGCCGGCTCAGGAAAGGAAGCAAAAGCGGATGGAAGGAAGTTGCACACGCTGTGATTTGCGCCGCGCACACGGTCGCTTGAGATTGATTTCTCAAGAGGTCTTAGCCTCGCCGACATGAAATCTCCGGCACGATCGACCCAGTATGACTAGTGGTAGGTGGTGCCCCCCAGGGGAGAGTGACAGCTATGTCCCGGTTTCACATTACCTTCCTTCCGCCAAGGCGCGCGCGCGGTGTTTTATGTTTCCCTTCTTTTCTCCCTTCTCAGCACCCTCTCTCAGCTGGGCGAGCGATTGAATTGCTTAATTATGATCTACAATTGCGTTGCTAAATGAGTTGCTTGCGGTGCGCTACATTGCATCATTAGGCACGGCACGACGTGTGGGGACGCCGCCGTCCCCGCGCTTCCGGGGTGTACGGTGGGAGAGATACATTACGAATTTAGTGGGCCACTTGCGAAATCGTTCGATCAGGCGAGGGGCAACGTTTTTGGCGAAACCGCGATCGCGGTATTCGCGAACATTCCACTCCTTGCTTCGATAACCATCCTTTCGATCCTTTCAAGCTGAAGCAATCGCATTTCGAAGAAAGATGCCCCGGGATTGCGTCATAAAGTTTGGATCAACCTCAATCGGTGGGCGCGTGTGATATAAAACTGTGTGGCGCAGTGGCCCAACCCAAAGGAGGTGACCAACCGGACCGGAGAAGATTCGACCGGGCGTCCGAGAAGGCCCGTCCACATAATACTGATCTGGCGGCAAGTGCCTTATGCAACGGTTGAGGTTACATCGCCCGGCGTGATGTGGAGCGGCACAATGATAATCCCGAGAGAGAGAGAGGGAGCCCTTGTTCTCGATGCGCGCTGCGTTAAGTGGCATTCGCAAGAGGATTCTCTAATCACTCCATAACTCAACGACCATACCCAGTGCTGCCGAAGCCATCGGTGCCGTAAGACAGAAAGGAGGCGCAATCAGTCACAATACGCTTAAGTTAATGAAAAATTGTCTCTGAACTGAATCGGATTGTGTAAAAATGGCTCTAGCTAGCAATTTGGTCTTCCTTATTATGGCTTTTTGGCGACATGACCTTGTTTTGACATCAGGCAAACGATTTTAGGTCGAACAAAAAATTTATTTTGCAACTTATCCTTGAAGAGATTACACAAAGTTGACTTTTGTGCCTGAACATGACGTTTCGCGAGAATCATTGCTTTTCTGCTATGTGATAAAGAAAACTGCTACAGAATCGCATGAAATGCTTATCGAAGTTTACTTTAGGATAATCGCAGTTTTTGACGGCAATTTTGATTTAATAAACAAAGTGTCGTAAGGCTCCAAAAAAGGTCTTTCGAATGGGACCAGAAAGGTGTGGTGTACCACAAGCTCCTCAAACCTCGTTAAACCATTAATACAGATTGCTACTGACAACCAACGATCAATTTTAACCATGCATTGATCGAAAAACGATCAGGACACAAAGCAAAACTGGTTCAGGATACAATCAAGGTATTCACAAGACTTCCCTCGAATTATGCTGCCCGCTCGATGGCCAATTGCATAAGTTAAGGAAGTCCCGTTTCCCGGGCTCTCTCGAACGGTGTGTTGCGGCGCTTAATCGGGAACGACAAAGCCACTCCACGGTGTTCGCTCTCCACAGTGAGAGGCGCACCATGCACAGTTACCACCACCGGAACAACAAACACCAGAAACAAAAACACCAAATTAATGAGAAATGGCACACACTTAGCAGTTTTGCCAAGTGACTCTCACACTCCATATCAGCGAACTGACCAATTCCGCACAGCTTTTGACATCGATCGGGCGCCCGTTTCACATAATTAAGGCCATAATGGGCCTACACGCTGCTGTGTGCTGTGCGCGGGGCCGAAGCAACAGAGTAATAAACCTATCAAAAACGATTAATATTCAATCATCAACTCTCTCGTGGCCGGCAAGGCAGCAGCCGCCGGCCACGAAGAAAGCGGCGCCCGGAGGAGAAGGAGGACGGGGCCAAAGCAAAGGCTAAGCAGCTTTTGCCGGTTGGGCCCCGCGGTCGGGCCGTGGCAACAAACGTGAGAAAAATTAGCCTTCGAGTCGACGAGTGGCCTTTCTTTTCTTTTGCCCACCACGACACGGCCATTCCGCGCTATTAATTGAGCACACAGATATGGGCCCCCGCCGCTGCGGATGATACGCGTGGCCGATGGATTATGCTCGGTGGCGGCGCCCGGCGCCAAGCGGATGCATCGTGCCGAATTGGGCGCGGCTATCGACCAGCAGTAGCAGCATAAACATTGACCGCATTTTCGTCCACCGGGGTGCGCGCGCGCGCTCGATGATGTGTGCGGTTTATTGGAGCCTCGTCAGGGCCACATCTAGCCCTCTATGCTGCCTCCTGGTAGCGAATTAATTCGTTTCGACTACCGAGGCTCGTCGAATCTCTCGGGCGGCAGATGATACCTCGAGAGGGGGGCGGAGTATTTAAACAATGGCCCTGCCATGGGAACGACTCTGGCGGGCGGCTGGTAGGCCGATGCCTCTAGGTCAGAGGCCCACGCCGGGGGCCTGTAATGATCCGTGTTCCACAACCTGCGTTTAATTACACGGCGCGTAATGCAAAAATGACACCGCGCGAAAGTGGCGGCAAACTATTCCCCCGGACCCGGACACAGGGTAAACAAATCGTTAACCAGAGAGGCCACCCAAGCGCGCCACATTTTGGTGGTGCCCATTGTCACCATCCCTCGTCGGAGGGGGGCCATAGCACGTTCGCAGGCACCGGAACAGTTCCGGCTTAATTGTGATTATGTTCGGCCGCGGCAGCCTTTCCGGAGCCTCGAGGGAGCACTTTCTGTAGCCACGAGCACGATGATGGCCGCGAACGGTCGGGCGGTGTGCGCGCAAAGTAAACATTAAAAACGAAACCATCGGCAACTTGAACTTGAATGAAAGTAAAAACTGTAACAAAGCGCAAGGGAAGCAAATTACAGTCTACGGCCGTGTGCGCGGCCCGCGGAAATGCATCGGCAAACGGCCGGAGCGCCCAGGGCCCAACGAGGGGGGCGGGCAGCATAATGGCAGTTGGTCGGCAGCGTGATTTATCCGCCGGTTGCTGAGGCATGACAGCAAGGGCTCCCTGGGGGTGGCGGCGGACCCACGAGGCACCCCCCGGAAGTGTTTCGCCCGTTTATTGATTTTATTATTTAAGTTTCCGATTTCCCGCCAGCGGGATACGCAGCGGAACGCGCGCGCGGCCAAAGAAACCAACATCCATAATTCACGTCAGGCTACCCTCAGGCCTTTTGCGCCGTGGGCTTCGTTTGTGCCCCCGAAAGGGTAGCGTTTAGTGGCCGCGATTAGAATAACAACCCATTTTTTTCTTTTTGGGTGGTGCCGAAATGAAAACCCTTAAGCCCGACTCCATCATTAGCACCACTTACCTAAAAAAAACCCCAGGTAATGTGTCTGAAAACGCCATTTCGCAACCTTAATCAACGATAATAATAATCCCAACCACCATCTGAACTCGAGCCTGAAGCCAAGCGCAAGATGGTGCAAGATCTTTATCCGCATCGATCTCCGTTGCCATCAATCATCGAATGGCAGTTTTGCCAAAATAATTAGGAGAAAGAGAGAGAGACAGAGGAGAGAAAGCTTACGAGGTATGGAGTCCACAATGTGACTGAGCATCGAAGCAGCAAACAGAAAAACTCGGTAAACTCGGTACTGCAGCAGCTCCGTGTGCAATTACTGGGTTGTTCAATAAGATTTGCGGTTCAATAACAGAGGGTGCTGCTATTAGCATAAATTTAGTTTATGTTATTTTTGTAAAGTTTAAGAGCAAAGGAAATTTATGAACGAATGTTGAAAGTACATAAGGACTCTTCGTCTTTAATTGATACAGTTGAAGACGACCATGTCAAGGACGTCCAAAAACAGCAGCAAAACCTATCGGCAGCTGGTATCGAAGGAAAAAAAGGATATCGTATTGGATACTCTTCGAGTGACTGGAAGCTATTTAGTAGAAGCCCTAGATATCGGGCATTGGGCAGCGTAAGCAATATTTGGGTTTCAGAAAGCTGTTGCAAAATGGGTGCCTATCAATGTAATAAAAACGCATTCGAATGTAACTTTCTCGGCAACATTTAGAGGATGAGACTGTGGCTCTATCACCATGATCCTGAGTCAAAACAAGAGGCTTAAGAGTGGTGTGAAACTGGTTTTCCTTCTCCGATACGAACTCGTTGTCCAGAAATCGCCCAGAAGAAGGTTTTGGCATCAGTTTTTTGGTATGAAGAAAGGAATTTTGTTAGTCATAAATTGGAGTCTCGTTGGAACAAACGTTTTTGATGTTCAGGTAGACCATACTGAATAAGAAAGTGTATTTCAAACCATAAAATTGTGTTTCGAATCACCAAACTTATTGCACAACTTACTGTTTGGTAAACGAATGAAGATGGGTTCAAAGTTGGAGCCTTCTTTTTTTGGGGTGGCTGCTTTTTGGGAGAAATTTCTCCAACCACGCTTCGGTGGCTTTAGAGTGGTGTGTGCTCGGAGTGCAACGTTCGAGGCCGTGTGTGTGTGTGTGTGTGCCTGAGGTGCCTGAGGTGGATCTAACGAGCAGCGATCGCTCTCGCTACCATCTGGAGGCTACCTCCTGCACGGGTTAAATCATCAATCAGTATGAAGCCATTATTGAACCAGGCCCGGCTCCACTCCTCCCCGGCCCGGTCCACTCGGGAACGTGGACCTCTAGACGACGGAGCAAGATTTTGCAGATTTTGTAACGGAAGGAAGCATGTTGTGCGAAACACAACACATGAATGGGTGGTACGACCTATACCTATGCCCATCTTGTGGGGATTCTTTCGGGAGTCGGCTGTCCCGGGAGCGAGCCCCTGTGAAGCCACTTCCCTCCCCCCAAGGCAGAAGAGTCTGTTGCGCAAGCGCCGGCGGTGTAACAATGTCTAATTGCTCAATGATGGATGCGCTTGGCCCGGCCGGCTGGAGAGGCTTACGGTTTGATCGGAAGTAATGGCCGATCGTACGCACGCACGGCCAACACATGCAGCCCCCTCGCCGTCACGTGCCACCCCCGAGAGGAGTGTATAGGTTTAATAGAGTTAACTACCTCCTCCCGATGCCTTTATCGTGGTGCGCGGCCCGAAAAGGAAAAAAAAAACGCCGAGACCTATAATTAAGTTCGACGTAATATGAGCTTGAGTGAAAGAGAGGCTGCTGCCTGCTGCTCGGCCAATCTTGCGGTGATCTTCTTCCCGGGACGACCGAGACAATCGGACCGAGAGAGTGCCGCCCAACCCGGACTTTCCGCGCAAACGAGGAAAGTTTCTACGGCCCATAATTACCTCACATCGGCGCGGCAAGGTTTTATGATACGCGGGGCCGACCATTCTTTCCCCTGACGCGGGCCGCCTGTAGGTCATGAGAACTTGACTACGCCACCCATCGTCAATCGATCGTGTATGACTTCGGAGAGAGAGCCCGGTGCCCGGTTTCTGTACGTGCGTGTGTTGCCTTAATTTTCTCCCCAAAAGTCCGTAACTGCAAATCGGTGGAAGCGATAGGAAACTTTTATTATCATCCAGTTTACACACCACCACCCGGCGCAGATACAACCGGAATCGCTCACACACATCGCGGGCTCGGGTGTGTTGAAGGCACACCACGCCAACAATCGGCGATCATTATAGAGAAAGTGACTGCGCTATTGAGGTACCTCGTGTGGTGGCGCCGGCTGTCGAACATGGGGCAAAGAACATCGGGGATCCGTTATCACCTTCCACACCCGGAGCGCCCCTTAGAGACATTACAGCTAATCGAACGAAAAGAAACCGCCTCACCGACCATTTTTTGTAGGTTGCGTTTCGTAACCAGCGGAACCAGCAGCTGCCTTTGTGAGCCTTCGAGAGTCCACCGGAATTCCATCGTATCCGGAGTCAACTAGGAAGCTCGTTTGGCTCGTAAGATATTTCATTCAGTTCAGCCGAAATGAGGAAGATGCGCTTCCGACAGAAATCGGCTTGGCGACCCGGATTGATCGCAAAATCTGCCAGCACGAGGCTGCTGTGGGAACTGGTTTTGTTTTGATAACAAACATCAACGGTTTGCATTGACAGCGCGGCTCGGGCTCGAAAGTGCCCGACTGCTCGAATCGTGCAACTGGGTCATGTCAAATGAATGCATTAGCAATAACAAATTAAAATATTGAATATCTGACCGAGTTTCAGATACCGGAGACGCTGGTGGCTGTTGGACCGACCGTAATTGGCTACCGGTGACGCCGATGCGCCTCAGAGTGTCGTGCGTGAAAGACCGCAGACGATCGCTGGCTGATAAGATAGAGTCAAGCAGTTTGTGATGTTGTAACGACTATCGTGCGTGAGTCGTTTGCGCACTTTTATTGGGGCTCACAGCTCCAAGAAACTGGCCCGAATTTATTGTCTCGTTACGCAAAAACAACCAAAGGCAAAGGACTCGACTCGCGAGTTGTGGAGCGCGAAACAATAGCGCGTCGCGAGCATAAAACATGAAATCGAAACCTATTAACGGGGCTGCACTACAAATTCAGGTTCCGCTTTTCCGTCCCCGGCACTCTGACTCAAACGCTTTAAGGGGCTGTAGTGTACGCGTACTAAAAAATGCAAGCGCGGTGAAAGCAGTATCGTGGGGCGTAGTGTTTGATGGTCACTGGTTTCAAGCCTCGATGTGCGCGGTTCGGTAACAGCGCACGTTATCGTTTTAATTTCTAGCGACTTCTCTCTTTTTCGGCCAACGGAAGACGGCCCCAACACAGTTGTAATATTGTTTCTCGCCAAACTCGTCGTCGTCGTCGGAGCGATTGCCGGCCACTAAAACCGGCCGTCGCTGCCCTGCTTGAATTATTGGCCTGGCCTGGCCGTGCCGCGATGATCATAAATAAAAACGTGTGTCCGCGCAACAACGCAACACGTGTGTCCGATTTCGACCCCCCCGCGAACTCTGCGCGCTTTGAGGAATGGACCACTTAGAGCGGAGCAACCGAAGAAGCTCGGGGAAAGTTGTTGCAACAATTGCGAGCGGGCGGCTGTCGAAGCGGTCGGTGATAAAGATGGACACGTCGCACCAGAGCGCGCCTGCGAGGGAGTTACGTCGAGATTAGTGCTCCGAAACGACGAACCCAGTGTCGGACCACGAAGAGCCGTAGTCAGTCGCCGGTGCACGCCTCCGAACCAAGCGGGTGAACCAGTTTTACTTGCAAATCCGGAACTGTAAACCTTCCACCACCACCCGGTCTGGACTGGACCGGAGAGCATCCTCCGGTGTTCCGGAGTGGCGCGCGCGCGCGTTGCCGTTTCCGAATGAAAGTGAAAATTTATCGCTCGTCTCTAGCGCGCTAGGGTACCACCGCGCGTATCCGTAGACGACAACCCTGGCAGGAGCAGGCGAAGAAGTGACTATCGGTGCGCTAATACACGCATAGTGCGCGCGGCGTTCATGGACGATTGCAGATGGCGAACGGCCGGGTAGGGACATTTCACTTTCCGGTGGGCACCGTTTCACTTTCTGACACATTCCAGCAGCAGCCACGACAGCCACCAACTAGCAGCGACCCCGACGACGGCGGCTACGTGTGTGGTGTGAATTGATGCTAAATGGGGAAAAACTGCTAGGCTAACAGGATGTGTCCGGCACTACTTCACGCAGGCAGCTCGCGTCCTCTTGGGGATGCTTTCCTCTCCGAGAGAAACCCCTTCAAACGGGATTCGGTGACGGCTTTTTCGGGGGCAACTCCGCCGTTGTCCCTGTCCTGTGGTTCAACAGTGCTAATCCACAAACAGCAGTGGAGAATCTGGAGGTTGGCCACAATCTGCGAGTCCGACCGTGGCCTATTGTGAGAAACCTACCACGAGAGTGTTTGCTCAGCAGCAGGGAGGCTGGCTGGCTGGCTGGCTGACGGCCTACCTGACAATCGTCACGTTGTCCCAAAGTCACAACAGTGACGTCAGGGATGCCAGAGATTCAACTTCGCCTTGAAGGGTCCATAAAACTTGTTATGCGAGGGCTATTCAAAAAGTATCGCAACATTTGAATTTCCGCGGGCTACGTATAATTGATTTTCAACTTTTTTTTGTGGCCATATGCTGTTACTCATGTTACTGGTGACAAGTTCGGCCATTTTGATTAATCAGTCGACTGTTGACAGCTGTTTTGCTTGGACGTGGTTTGCCCCATCGTCGATTTTGCCTGCTAAAAACTAAAGGATTTCAAAGAATCGTAATCAAATTTTGTGTGAAAAACGGAATTAAGAGCGCGGACGCATTCGAAATGTTGACTGTGCCTTATGGTGAAGCTATTTTGGCCCAAAGTAATGTTTATCGGTGATTCAAAATAGTCTCAGAGGGCCGAGA
Organism: Anopheles cruzii; assembly: GCF_943734635.1. Classification (NCBI taxonomy): domain Eukaryota; kingdom Metazoa; phylum Arthropoda; class Insecta; order Diptera; family Culicidae; genus Anopheles; species Anopheles cruzii. The sequence goes on from NC_069145.1 coordinate 16,254,151, forward strand.
AGATGTGAACGACGACGAGTAAATCGTCACAATCATCAATCGACAATTAAGTCGATCGTCACGTTGGCAAAAAGTCGTAACAGTGACGTCAGAGGTTCAAGCATCGTATTCAACTTCGCCTTGAAGGTACCTAAAACTTGTTGCACTGGGGCGGCTGGCTGGCCCAGATAATAAGGGCATGCGCCCCTGTCCGATCGCGATCCTGATGCCAACCACCCAGAGGCTTGTACAACACACACATACACGCATACAGGCACACACACTGGGGAGCTCTGGAACGTTCGACACCACGCAGTGAGGTTGATTGCCGCGTGCATCGTAAATCAAGTACCGCGCGAGTGGCGAAAGCACTGGGTACATCGCGCCGTCGACAACACAGCAAACGATGTACGATCGGACGCGACCAAAGTGGTCACCGATGGGGTGGGACTGGGGGGACATGAGCACGTTATCAACAGCTCACGAATTGTTTGCCTCGCCGCCTTTTTTTGCCCTGGCCCAACTTCAATTCAATCAAGTCCAATCTCGATCCCGCTCGATCGCTGCTAGCTTCCTGGTCTCGTTTGCGCCCCAGGCATGCGCGATGGCCGGCCAACTTCCGGCCCGTAAATAGACGTTCGAACGTTCATCGCACCCAAAGGCCCGCAAAGAAGGAGGAGGAGGCACATACGCTCGGAACCGTGGATTTGCAGCAACCGGATAACGCCGGGCAATGCCGCTAAACACTTCCACCACTTGGCCCGTGGACGTGCGCTGTTGGACAAGCCGCCTGTGGCATGTACTACAGCGGCGGCGTGTGCACAGCGCGCAACGCCCTTACAGTTGCGCCGGGCGCGGTTACGAAATTTGACAATGACAGTCATCTGTGGAACTTGTGTGGCAGGTGGCAGCTACAGGGCGCTTCCTGGAGCCACACAATGGCAGCTTTTGGCGCCGACCTGGCGCTGCGTAGGTCCTCTTGTCCTCGCTGATGACCAGCTGCCGCTACCAGGTAGGCAGCTCCATGAAGATTGGATTGGATCTCTGCCTCAATATGCCATAACACCGGGCAAGCACAGCATGACCCCCCGCAGGAGCTGTCCCGAGCCCCGAAATCTGACAAAACTGGTCTTTGTTTGCGCGCCGGAGAGAGGAGCGCACTTCAGCCGGACGCGGCAAGGCTTTCTGTTTGGAACGGCACGGCGCAATGACGTGGCACGGCACGAGCATTTGAATTTGGTGTGGGCCCGATTGTTAAGTCGGAAAGAAAAAACGTAAATTGAGATTCGATCTCTTCGACACACGCGGAAGGGCTCTGCTGGCGGCTAAGGTGCTGGCACATGGGCTGAAAAGTCCCGAACCTAACTTTGTGAAGGGCACACTAGTCTTATTGCGTTCATTACGTTTTTCAGTTAGTAGCGGCTTTCAAAAGAAAGCTTTTCAAATTCCAGGACATTCTAACCATAAGTTTATGAGTTTGGCTTGAATAGTGTTACAAGGACTCCGGACTCCATCAGAAACAATCATAAAACGTTGGTTTATAAACAGCCCGACGATGCTGAATGAAGTTTTGATGTTTCCAAATGAGACGGTAACATCAGAAAACATTAAAAACCCACAAAATCGTTTTGAAGATCGTTTTGATCGAATCTTGAATGAAGAGGTTATCGCTGAAACTGAAGTCTATTTTGAAGCAAAAAAGATAAATTGTTCCACAAAAGTGTGTGTGCGGCTCTTGATGGGGATGAAACGTTGATGAATAAAGTCAACATCGAACAAAAATAACGCGCTTTCATTCTTAGGCTCGGGACTTTCAGCCCCGTGTCATGGGCAAATAGAGGCGGCCGTCTATCAATGGCACACAATCGGGTGCGCTATCGTCGAAAACCGTCCGTCGGAGCCCGGGGAGCAAGTGAAAGTACTACCTTGAGTCGTTCAACAAACAGGCTCAAGGTAGCGCTCTTTCTCTTTCTCTTTCTTTCTCTCCCTCAACTATGTCTCGAGCCGCGATAAGATCATATAGAGCCGCGTCGAAGCGATTCGTCGCCCAAATCGGAAGGAGATGAACGGCCCCGGCTATTAGAGGGAGCGTCGCCAATTGCGACGCATTTGGCAACCGGGCGCGGACGATCGGGCGCGAAAGAAAAGGTGCCAACCGAAGAAAGTTACCACCGGAGACCTCCGCGGAGGTCCCAGACACGCACGCACACCAATCGAAGTAGCGCCCGTCTCTTACAGCATGCGATGACAATAATGTGTTACACATCGCCGTAACACATAATGCGATGATCATCGGCAGCAGAAAAATGCGAACGGACTATCGCGTGACCGCTTGTTATCGGGGCCGGTCCGCGGTCCTTAAGCGGTAGGTAACGCCGTGCCTCGAAATGAGCCACGCGGCCCGGCACTAATCGCGATCAAACATAGGTCGGTGATTATGAAAGAACCATAAAGCATTAAATTATTCATCCATCATCCATCTCAACAAGCCATAAAATGGCGGCAATGTCGGATCGGGCTCTCGGGCTCTCGGGCATCTTCGGTCTGCCAGATGTCGAAAAGTATCGAAGGTTCGTATAACAGGCCTTTCGAAGCTGGTGAATGTTTTGATTGATGACGTCCACATTTCATTGAACCATTTTGAATAATCTGCGTCCATAACATTTATATGCGCTCCGCGCATTTTGATATCCTCATTGGACCTAAGGTATGAACAAATTCTCTACCTGGAGGAGGCATATAGAACTCATCTTGATGATCCGAAGATCTTCGAGCAAACGAAGGTCGCCTTTTGGGAGGCATAATTCCCTCGGAATGCCTTTTTCAGGGCTGTGTTTTTGAGAGAAGGCTAAGAGCTATCCCAACTTTGAGCCGTCTGTCAGATCCAGAACTCATTCAGAGCAGATACCGCTAACGGGTGAGCCACAGATAAGAGATCGATGGGTCAGAAACTTAATGCGCAATACTCGATGGTCCGAGCCTTTTCGATTGGATCTTCGCCTCGTTCCTATCACTCGGCGTTAAACCCTGCCAAATAAAAAAAAAGTGATAGCCAGCCACTATAAAACTCGGACCTCAAAACCGAGCGGCAGCTGTCAACCGTTACGCTGGCCACCGTCAAAAAAACGCTGGCGAGCGCTCCGGCCCCAGTGAAAGCATTTGAAAGTGACCCTGATGCACTGATCGCTTTCGGGTGCATCATTCGGGCCGCGCCGGGTTGATATCGGAAAACTATGCAAACTGGTGGCCCACCACCACCCAGATCCGGTGCCATTCGAAGCGATGATTACGGGGATGATGATGATGATACTGACATGCTTTCCGAAATAAGCACCAAGAGAAGACTTCGGCCGGCCGGACGAAAGCGCAACAAGTGCGCACAAACAGAACAACAGGTACGCTACACGCCGCCGCGGGGTATAGGGGGGAAGCATGTGTGTCTGGTGAGTGCGAAGAAGTCGGTACCATCGTCGTCGTCGCCGCCGTCGTGGTAACAAGTTACAGATGGGCGCATGAGAAGTTGGAAAGAAATAAACAAAATCGGGGTCATCGCAGCCGCCTTCCCGAGTACCGAAAAAGTACCTTCCTCGCCCGCGAACGAACCAAATGAACAGCACCGTGAACTGGTTTCTGGCTGTGCTTTCATCCTGCGACCTACTTCTGTCGGATCGGATAGGGACAGTGAGCGCCTTTTTTTGTTCCACAAAGAACTCCAATGCGACCCAACGTGTCTACGTGACGTCGACTCGGTGTCCTCCACCAGCTTCTGGCGAAAAGAAACAATGAATTAAACTGAAAGCAAAGAAATGGGAAAAAATCCCGAAGGAGCCCTTATCCTCGAAACTTTGCAATAGGCGGTGCAGTACGCAAAGGACAAAAGGGTTGCGAAAGTTGGCAAGAACGGAGCGAAGTCACGACGCGGAGCTTGTGAGTCACACGAATCTGAAATGACGACCACCGAGTGTCACCGAGAAACGCGCGCGATGACGGCTTCGTGGTAAGATTCGGAATTGACCGCGCGAAGGTTTCGCTCTTTTACCGCACCGCACTGTGGGCAATGGGGTGGTTAAGACTCTAATGGCCGGATCGAAACGGTCAAAGTTCCTCACTGATATATCGGAAATGTGTTCAACAGGGTCAACTAACCCTTTGACAGGCACTGCCACAGATCCTTTGATAGGCGCTGATTCTAAATTTCGGGACGAACATGTTAAAAGCACTTATATAATCAAAACTAAATTTGTTTCCTAATCTGCAATCTTGTAACCAAATCTTCAACTAAATTTGCTTCCTTCAATGTTCCACAATTTGTTTCATCGATCTTCAAGCGACAGAGGCCAATGCGTTTATTAGTCACCAAAATTTGAACGTGCCACTAATTTAGTTATTTCGATAAAAATAAATCAATTTTTTCAACGCAAACGATGCGGAACGATTTAGGACGAACCTAAAACAAAGTTACATGGCATAGCAGACTCCTTGAGGATGTTAACTTTCAAACAAAAAAACGGTCACAAAAAAATGGCCAACAAAAAACTACCCCAAACCCGACCATCCCATAGTGCCGGTGCCGGAGCGAGAGAGACTTGTCCGAGAGGACACACGGCGAACCCCGCCGTGGCCTACTACTGCTGGCTCCTCCACCAGCTCGCGATCAGATCGCAACGATCGGGCCACAGTCGGGGGGTTTGGGGTTCCAACGTTCCTGTTGGTTGGTGTGTTGGCTTTTTTAGCCAGCTTCGTGCGGCCGCCACCGAAGAAGGGGAAAGCCAACAGCCGATGATCGGATCCATCGGCGTGCGTTCGTGCGGTCGCGGGTCGGGGTTGGCACGGTTTGCCTGGGCCAAATCTTCGCGCCCGGCGCGGTCCGTCGGCTCAGACACGTTGCAGCAGCGAACCGGTACGGAGTACGGAGCCAACGCACGCGCGAAGCGAAGCCGCGAACCTAACGGAACCGAACACACAGCGATCCGAGTCAGCGCGAACGGAGTACTCTGTCCTAGAGGAGCGCTCAAGGGTTGGTCCAAAGCAAAGTCGAATCCCGGGCCACAAAATCCAATCGGAAAGTGTCAAGAAAACGAGGTCCAGAGTCGGCGGCATCCAGCCGAGCGTCCCGAGAGCTCACATAGATCACGCCCCGATCTCCTTGCTCTCTCCGTGTGAGAGCCACATCGGAATTTCGCAGTTTACTGATAACGGTGTACGCGCTCGTGTGTGTGTGATTGGTGTTCTTGATCCCAAAATTGCAACTCCCGAGTGTGAGGTGATTAACTTGTTAACTCGCAGCCGCAGCGGTTCTAGCGGTGGTTTCTCGCCGAAACGCCCAATTCTCCGAGTAGTGGTCGTGCGCACAGTAGGTCGCGCGGTGAAATCTGGTCAAAAACACACCCCCGAAGTATCAAACTCGATAAACAATCCGGTCACTGCATCCGAGGGTGCCGGAGCACGGGTTAGGCAAATAAAAAGGCCACACCCGATAGAGGTCGGCAGCTGAAGCGCGGCGGAAATGCGGAAGTGGTGATTGACCGTATAATTAAAAGTCGGCAACCAACGAACGAAAAAGAGAGTGCGCGGACCCGGGCCGCCGATGAATTAGAGGGAGGGAAAATGCGTCCACCAGCCCAGTAGCCGTCAGCCACCTTAGCAGCCGGCACCGCTCGAATCGGGACTCGAATTAGGTGCAGGTTGCTTTCGCCGTCTTCCCTACGAGTTTTCCGACTTATCAAGTGTGCGTGAGTGTGTTTGTGTGCAGCTTTGGGTCCCTGTGGCGAGCGTTCTTGTCGCACTTGGCGGAGATTGTGAGCATTGTGCAAAAAAAAGTTACCAAAAAACAAATCCAACACCCGACCAATAATCGTCGTCGATCGGTGTTGCTTGAAATTGCGGCGTTTTCCCTCTAAGCGAGCCCCTGCGTGTGTGTGTGTGTGTGCGAAAGAGTGTAAAACCATTGCCATTGTCGTTGTGCAGTTTCCACAGGTTGTCTTCTGTGCGGGTTCGGTTTCGAAGATAAAGCGCGGAAAGCACGAAAAACAGATTCACCTCGATCCGGACGCGCGGTGGAAAGTCGACACTCATTTTCGGAGCGCAGCAGCAGCGGCAGTGATAAAGAAGATTTCCATTTTCGTCGTCACCGTCCGGATCGGGAGAGGACGAGCGCACAATTAAAGGCGCGAAAGGTGGTAGCGATCGACGCCGCACGACGGAGCGAGGTCGACCGACCAAAAAGGAAAGCTCTCCGGAGTTGTTGCGCTGCGTCCATCGACCATCGCACTGACTCAGATTATCACCGATCGGAAGAAGTGCAATCATCAGCACCGGAAAGACAGTGGCAACGAGAGTGGCCAGCCCAGGAACGCAAGGATAGAGAAACCGTTTCACTTAACGGTGATCCTCACCCGGAGGTTTTGTAGGGGTCAGCGTTTTCGGTTCATTGATCGCTCAAAAGTGTGGTGGTGCAGTGTGCTAACAACAAGCAGCTGGAAAAAGTGCTTCAAATTACGTGTTTTTGCTTTTGTGTGCAGTGTGTGAACATCCGAGATAAGATCGCCACCAACCGCCAGGGGCTTGTTGTCCTTGAAGAGCAGGAAGAAGAATTAGAAAACTAGGGCCGTTTTCGATCAGATCTACAAAACTAGCCCAAAAGGCCAAGCGCAGCTATCGCTCGAAACTATCTGCCAGAAACTACGACCGAAGCCGAGGCAAACCTTGACCACGGCGGCAAACGGTTCCGGTTCCAGTGACATCGGCGTGGTACGGCACGCAATCTCTTCCTCTCGCACACGCACTCTCTGCTGCCTTTGCCGCTGAACCGTCAAATGCGACACGACCCTCGCGACAGCTGATGATGAGTCTTCGTTGTATGGGATTAATGCTTTGAACAACAAGTAAGTACAGCTTTTGCTGGCCGTGGGGCTTTTACCGCTTTTTGTGAACTCTGTTTTGGCGAACCCGAAGCGAAGAGGAACTAGCGTCTTGAGCTGGTCTCCAATCTACCTGATGAGCAGCAGCAGCGTTACTACACCAGCGTTGAATGGGGTCCACGGAAGTTGGAAGTTATGGTTGGGTGGCTGGCAAGACAAATGGCAGTTACGACCGTACCGTAGGGGTAATGTGAATGGTGCAAACTTCCTCGCGTACCTGAGCAACGGCAGAAACCACGGTGCTAGGAGCTTAGGATTTTTGCATAAAACTAATCAGCTAGTGGCAATGATCAGTAAAGGGCGAAGAAGATCGATCCGATGGATACGATTTGCCGACCCACTCACGAAGGTACTTCCGATGGAACGCGACCCTTGTTCACACCCTTGTTCTCTGACACACAGAAGGCAGGAATTCAGAAAAGCGTTGCGCCCCCTAAATGAGTCACGCTGCAGGAAATTTCCAGCAAAGAAAGAGAATCACACTCTGATGACGCTTGTTGTTGTTGTTGTGTTGCCCTGCTCTCCGTACTGAACTTTCGCTTTTCCTGCGCCATTTGCGTCCCCGCGCAACCAGCACACACAGAGGTAATCCTTCACCCCGATCCGCGCTGTGGCTCTCGGGGGGGGTTAGGATTTTTGCATCTCGAGCCGACGTTATAAACACCGCACCATTCAAAGGGGTAAACAAAGCCAGATAGGAGCCCGCCCGAGAGACCAAGCGGCACGAAAGCGAATGTAAAGCAGATAGCGGCGGGAGCCATAGATTACCGGCTCCGGGGGCCCGGTGGCCGACTAACGACCACCAGGCAAGCCGGCCCGGGACGGGCACCAACTTCCGCATGTGTGTGCTCTCTAAACGGACATCAGCTTCCAGATCGGCCAACACCTTCCCAGGTTGCTGGCGGAGAGTCCAATTATAGCCATAGCCATCTCCTCCGAGCGGCTCGAATGCGCCACTTCCGGCATTCGTTTTCAATCTCCCCCCGGCGGGGTCCGGGGGCTGGAGTATGCACTTTTGCCCGCGGAGGAAGGAAGCACTCGGTGCTAGGGATAGGAAAGAAACGCGCTAGGAACGCGCCGTTTAACGGCTTGGTAGCGGCCGCCAAACGGAACTCCACATTGACAAACGCGCGGCCCGCGCGATGGAAAGCTGCAAAGTGCACCCGACGAGCTCGTGCAGGTCTCTCTCCCTCTCTCTCTCTCTCCCCCTGGGTTCGGGGACGACCTCAAACGGGTTGCCTGCCGTCGCGAGCCGAGTGGCGACTTCTGGACGTTCGCAAACGAGCTTCATTCGAAGAAGGGTCGAGAAGTGGGAACGAAACTCCCCCCGAATGGACGACCCAAAATGGCGGCCGCATGGGAAAATGGCACTGCGGAACTCTCGGAGGTACCGTTTTCTGCACCGATGCTCCCGATTGTAGTGCTGCCCGGCCGGCTGCTATGCTTTGGTTTATGCGGGCTTTCTTATACGGCGAAGCAAAACATACTTTATGCGTTTTCACTTTCGCCCCTTTATGCTCGTTGATCCTTTGGCGATAAAGCACAAGCCGGCGACGACAGCCAAGACCAACGGCGGAGGTTGCCTCGAGAGCTGCAAGCTCCACTCCGTGCGCACGGATTGAGTAACGCCGCATCAAACGGTTGGCGTCGTTGCGATGATCATGTTTAAAGCAACATGAGTCGCCCACAAAAAAGGGTCGAATTAAATCAATTTTAAATTGCCGCGCATAACGCGCGTCCGTCCATCATATGGTTCTGCGTATCTCTATCAGTATGCGCTGCCCACCGGTGGAAAATGCAATCTGCACGACCGACACAGCTTACGCAATGCGGGCGCGCGCGCGCGAATAACCTATTATTACCGCGGACACGACGGAACCGGCCTCCGTCCGTAGCGAGGCACTACTCGCGGAACTCTCCACCGAAGAAGATTGGTTGGTTGGAGGATTAAAAAGGCTCGCTTTAAAATGCAGCTCAGTTTGACATTTTGGCTCTCGCGGGCGGGGCGGTTACGCCGGGCCATAGTTCATCTCCGCACTTTCGCACGTAACGACTCGTAACGACTGAATAATTCATCCCCAGTTCAACCGCCGCCGCGCGTTTCGGGGCGCCGTTAGGCAGTCCCTTCGCTGACCACCGGTGCTGGAAAATGTGCGGTGGTTTTTCCAACGCCACTTTCGTCCGGCCAGGCTCCTCCTCGAGTGTGCACGCGGCCGTGCACACGAGCTAATAAAATCAACACTAAACTGCTCTGTGGTCGCGTTGGTTGTTTATTATTTTGGAACGAAAAACTTTAACATGAAAACAAATTAAAAAATATTGGCCCCATCTCAGGGACGGACGGGAAGGGGGGCTGCTGCGAGGCGGGTGGAAAAACAAGTGCCTACACGGAAAACTAAACCCCCTTCGCCGTCGAGTAGCGGGGCAAAAAAGAGAAATTCGGAATTTATTACAAACCGAAGCCGTTTGGCCGAGCCCAAGTGAGGTCCGCGAAGGTGGCCCGTGGCCGTCACCGCACCGTTTCTAATCTGAAGTGGAGAGGACCGCTCGCGGGAGGCTCTCGGCCGGCAGCGTAATAGAGCATCGCACCTTCGGAACAAATTAGCCCTAAACTCCGACACACGCACACGCACGTTGTGACATTTGGAAAGAACCGTTGTTTGGACGTGTTCCGCTTGAAGAAAGCGAGAGAGAGAGAGAAAAGCTACGACAACGCCACATCGATATGTGGCGGGGAATGTGTGTGGCGTCGAAACCGAAGATCACGAAAGCGAAAAAAACAAACGGCAACAACAACCGAATCCAAAACCGTTTCTGGGCTCCCCCACCGACGACGCGTGGAATGTGTGTCAAATGAAAGTGGGAGTGAAAGAATTCCCTTCCGCGACCGAGGAGACGCGAAAGGAGAACGTCCAGTTCTTCGGTTCGAGCGCGAACATCGCTCGACCCACTGGCTGGCTGGCTGGCTGGCGGGATTGTGTGTGAGAGAGCCTCTCGCGTATGCTTACATTTGGGTCACACATAAATAAATAGCGTCATCGGGGCCCGAAGAAAGTTGTCTCTTCGTGGACGATCTGTCACCGACTGCCGAGGGTCCAGTGCAACGCAACGGAGTGTCTAGGCAGAGCGTTCGTTTGTTCGGTGGCCTTCCTCTTTCCATTTCATTTCGGAACCACGATCCCCCAACACACAGTGTTCCGTTGGATGGCCTTCCCCATCTGACCGAAGGGCCCTTTGAAATAGAAAATCATCAACTGATTGACACGAAAGACCTCAGTGATCCTGCCAATGGCCTAGCGATGCGATCATGCTGTGGTCGAATGGTTCTTGAGCATCGGCCACATACAAACGAGGCAATGCGACAATCTGCCAATGTACCTGGAAAGAAAGATAGTAGAAAACGAAAGGATTAGTTTGGTCGTTAGTATTATAATTTAAGTAATTTTTATTAAAAAGTAGCAATCGATCTACGTAAACCATTTTGATCGGTTTGTGGAGTATCTCTTTGGATTCGTAAAAAGGGATTGGCACATGCACAATATGCCTCACTAACGCCTGAATTTGAATCACTAAGGAAGACCTGAGTTTGAATCCCCAACTGGCATATGAAACAAAATAAACAAAAAATTTCTTATAATTGAATCAGTGAATTGATGAACCACCTCAGATCTATTAAGACTGCAGCCATATTGAGCTCTCTGGGGACGATCAGATCTTCGATTTAAAATGTTTCCAATCGAAAACAAAAAAGGGCAGCAAAACACGGCACATTCACGATTTCTTCTCCTCGTTCATCGCTGTTTTGCAATACATAATCACAATTCGGCCACGGGTAAGACACGGCCGTAAAACAGCAAACGATCGGTTGTGGTCCCGTGAAAGTGAACGACGTCGATTCAGTCTAGACATCTGCCGCCAGCCAGTGACTGGATGCGAAAGCAGCCGACCTTTCGATGGCGCGCGCATCGATGAGAGGATTTAACGAAAATACTGGCCAACAAAACACCCCATCGGGGGGGATTCATTGCATAAGCACCGGTCCGATCGGCCCTTGGTCGGTGCCATTTTCGCAACGCCTCAAATGTCGGGGAAAATTTGACACACAAAATCTCACGAAATGATCGCTCCCTCCGAAAAAGGCGGTCGGCCCCGTTCGGCAGTAAGCGGCCAATCAATCGGCTGGCGGTCACGCCTCGGGCACGGGGCTACTCATTTGTCAATGTTAGGAAAATCGTTCGAATGGCGAAAGAAGAACACTGTGGGTCTGGGCCGGACCTGGGTCCGAGTTTCGCGGTCCATTTTACTACCGCATGGTCAGATGCGAGGCGCGCACTATGGGCAAACCGGTGGCCAGAGATACAACCGTTTGGAATCCGAAAACATCGGAACACGACGATAATCGGCCTCCTTGCCTTGTTGTTGTTCGGAGCCACCATTTTCGCCCAATCGCCCAATCGAAACGTGGAAAAGCATTCGACAAACGCATTCCGCCCCATTCCGATGCGAGTGAAACGTGATCCGGGGCGTCCGGGGCGTCCGGGGCGTCCGGACGAAGGAAAGCGAAAATTCCATCCCAAAAGCTGTGAGCCCAAAAGAAACACGATCGAAACGAGAAATAGATTCGCGGTGAGGAAAAAAAGAAAATCCTCCGCACTGACGGGAGGGTTCGCAAAATCGAAAGTGAATTTTTCACCCAATTAGCAGCCAGAGGCAGAATTGAGGTGTTTACTTTATTGGCCCGAAAACGATTGGCGGTGGCGGTGGCCCGGCTGCTCCTCGTTCGTTCCCAATTGCCGGACGTCCGGAGCGCACCGAGACGATAATTTCAACAACCGACAGCCCCAACTGAACGGCCCCCGCCGGATGAACCGATCGAAAACGATCGATTGGCGATCGCCGATCGGTGTCTCACCGATAAATATCTCGGACGGCGCCAGCGCACCCCGTGCTCGCGGTTCGATTAGGAATGTGAAAGTTTGTTGAAGCAATCGGTTGGTTTTTCGAGTTCGAGATATTGCTTGAAGGCATCCGGAACACCGAATCGAGCGCGTTGGATTTGACAATCCGTGCGATTGACACGATTCACCCGCACACACACACACCCAATTGGAATATGGAACAGTGGGCGAATGTTGTCAGTAGCCGGAGTCAAAAGTATGCTCGTCATTTTTCACAGTCCATCGAATACAGCGACCAAGACAACGCACCAACGGCTGTCTCTCTCTCGAGAGAGGCCCTGCAGGAAAGTGACATCGCCGCCACACACACGCTAGACACCGCCTGGGGTGTCCCAGGAAGCCATCACCATCGCTCCCCAACCGCATCAGGACCGGGAGCGACCCGGCCAATCCGGGAGCGAGTGCCGTACGGGGAGCGAATCCAGCGCTAACGTGGCCACCACCATCAACAGCAGCCCGGCGGCAAGCCCGGTGGGCGGGTGTCCTTTTGCCGGCCTCGATGACCCGTCCAGTGGTACAACGACGATCGTCAGTCCGGCACCACCGGCACCACATCCGCTGATCGCAGCGCCCCTCACGTATCTGCGGCGGGCGGCGGCGGCCGCGGTACCCCGGCGACGCACCAAAACCAAGGTTCGCTACGGCGTACTGCCGTTACTAGCTGTTGCTGCTGCCGCTACTACTACTAGTGCGCCCTCTTCTCTCTGCCCATGCACAGCCCCGGACGACTTCCGAGTGAGTCCCGTGTGCGCGCCTGACGCTTATGCAGTTTCGTTGGTGTGTGTGCGTGCGTTTGTGTTTGTTTGTGTGACCTTTTTTTGTTTTCCCGGGTTTGCTTTGTTTTGTTTTCGTTTGTACTTGTGATGTGTGATTTTGCTATGCTTGGTTGTGGTTCTCTTTCATTTTGGTGAAGTTTCTCAGGTCTACTCAGGTCTCATCTGTTCACGTCAGTTGAGTAGAAGTCTGGGGCTCTACCTGGTGCTCTGAGCGGATCCTTCTCGTTGAGGGGAACCATACATGACAACTACAAGGCCCGACAAGGTAGAACTGTCACCCAGACAGGAAACCATAACTTGGTGTGACTTGAAGAAAATGTGTGGAAACTTCATGGATGGCCCGATGTGGCTATACCCTGTCCTGCCCTAAGTATGGCCTTAAACGATTCTTGGTCCCGTATTTGGCGAAAGGCAAAGGAGGAGTCTAGGCCAGATCCTGGCCTATGCTGATCACACAGACATTATAGGTCGACGGCTCTCCGATGTAGCCCAGACTTACATAAGGATTGAGGAAGCTACGGTTAATCTCGGACTGCAGATAAACGAAAACAAGACCAAATTCATGGTGGCGTCACCGTCAGCAGCCCTACCTATAAGATCGTGTGGATGACGTGCTACTAGGTGGCTGAAAGGTTAAAGTCGTCTCGAGCTTCACCTATCTAGGGTCAAAGGTTAGACGAGATTGAAGTCAGAACGATTCTGAAGTATACAGTCTGAGGAAACTATTTCGCTCACATCTCGCGTCCAGAAGGTCGAAGCTGGGGTTATACAGAACCATCATAATCCCAGCACTCACATACGCATCTGAGACATGGACTGAGGCATCAAATCTGAGACTCAGCTTGATATCTGGCCCCGTATGTCATCTTAGTCATCATAGGCCTTTGAGACTCTGTTGTACAGGCCAAGGTCTCCCTGGCCCACATACAGGCCCAGTGTCCAGTCCTCACTTGGTTCGTCCAATCCAATGTCCAATGTCCAATCTGTCCAAAGGACCAGATGGGAAACTCCATCGGAACAGTATCTGGGCAATTGGGTGAACGAAATGACTTGTGGCACGTCGTTTCGTCGACATTCTAGGCTCAAGGGAATTTCAAAACAATTCGGAAATTCTGGACAATCTCAAAAAACAATTTGGGTCAATTTTGGCCACTTTTCACCTGAGGCAAATGAAACGAGCAGGAGTATACTAGAATCCATGTCGATTTTTTATTATAGGTACTCCGTCAATCTCTTCCCCGCGGTTGGGTTCCGGTCGGTCGGTACACTGAACCGGGTATGGCACGGTGGGGGCATGCTAGGAACAATTTGGTACGCTACGGCCACCCAGGAGCAAGGTGGTTGACGCGTTAAGCCTTGGTTGCCGTCGCGCAGTACGCCTTGATCTTCGCCGGCATACTTTTCGACAGATCGATCGTCTGTGGCTGGTTGGTGGTCGGGTCGGTAATGGTGACCGTCGCCGCTCTGCCGTTCGCGGCGGCGATCATCTTCGGCAGGTACACGCACACGCAGCTGCGGTAGTCGGTGCCACAGCTAATCGAGCGGTTGTAGTTCTGGGCCGAGACGAGCCCGACGGCCAGCACTAGCGCGATGCAGAACAGTAGCCTCATCTTGAGTCCTTCGAGAATTGAGCGCGGTCGGGAACGTTCGGGAGCCTCACGGGATATCCGGGAACTGAATGGGTCTTCACCGTCCTCGCGGAGCAGCTTTTATACGGTGCGCGGTGCGGTGGATCCCCAGTTTGCAATAATGGATGTCCATTCGAAGCGCTGGAGGCCAAAGAAACATGTGGCTGCCAGGCCAAACTGCGCCAATTTACGAATGCGTTGCGCAAAACATCATCTACGACAATGTGTCGTTTGTTTTGCTGTGCCGTTGTCAATGCACGGTACTGTTGCTGATCGAAAACGCCACTCGCCATTACGGATCTTGTTACTGACGAACGAAACACTGTGGTATTCCGGGAAGTCCTGGAACCAGAACTTCGATTCTGGCCGTTCCTTTGAAGATCAGTTCGCCATTACAAAGGCATCGATTATGACGCAAGGGCATACACACGGAACCGGAACTAGAATCGTGGTTCGGAGTATAAAATGGGCCACCATTGGGCGAACTAACCAAGTCGTCTTCGGAACCAACAGGTGAGCTTTACGCTTCTTGCCTCGTACTCTGAACCAGAACGCAACGCTCTGTACTACTTACTCGCGCACAGTGACAGAACTGTCAACTAAAACCAAAACACTCAAACATGACTAAGTTCATCTGCACCGCACTCGTGCTGGCCTGCGTTGCCATCGTGGCCGTCAACGGCCAGTACAAGACGAGCGTCAAGTGCACCTCGCTCAACGACTGCATCTGCCAGCTGCCGTGGATCATCGGTGCCGTGAAAGGGCGTACGGCTAAGGCTTCCATCCAGGCCTCGGCCAGCTCCGACCCGATCACGGTCGACTTGTCCCAGCAGGCCAAGTCCGTCGAGGACTACTGCGCGCAGGTGCGCCAGGGAAAGCAACCGAGCGCGCTCCCCGTGTTCAACAAGCCTCCCGCGCCCGTGAACACTGCCAAGCTGGCCCGTAAGAACCCACCCGGCCACCCGGCGAAAGATGTCCTAAACCGGCTGCTAACCGCACCCCCGTTCTTAACTTTTTCCACAGAGGTTCAACAGCTCCTGGCTGCGCGAGGCTAAGGTCCACTTGCGCTCCCGGCGGCGGCACACAGGCGGACCGTGGGGAACAACGGGGGGGGTCTCCACCATCACCACCGCCGAGCACTGCGGCGCCACTTTACTTTAGAGCCGAGCGAGAGCGAGAGAAGCGAGATTCGTCATATGCAAGTCAAACGTTCTATACATCACCCGTTAGCCACGAAGCCACCATCACCCGAGGCTAATGTAAATCTACGGCAATAAAAGATCAAACCATAGGCATGGATCTACACAACGCGCTTGCATTGTTGGGCTTTTGTGAGGGGATTAACAAGAATGGCCAGTGGTCTGTGGATCATCAATCTCGGCCCAGTTTTCAAGTCAAGTCTTCTAGGCATTCCGCAATAGAGATGGAATCTAGTCCGTTAAAGTCCGAGAACTGGGCGGTAGCAAGGTCCTTAGGTTCTTTGGACAATACCCGGACAGACGGACGGACAGACAGCTATCAAACAATTGGCGAAAGTTGACGCCCGAGTAGGCTTTACAACTAGCTCGACAATTCTTGAAGAATTGGCGTGGACAAGACGATCAAAGTTCAATAACAGGAGGATCGCATCTCCAAGTGGCCAACAGGCGAAGTGCCAACTCCTGGCGCGTCCGTCGGGTTTTTGCTAAACTCCACTTTTACTTTCATTTCCGATCCGTGTTAATTGATCGTGCGGGCCGTGTAAACTACTCGTGCGCGGTGGCCACCTCCCGGGGTGATAGAGTTCCAAGAAAAACGGAACCACCATAACGGCCGTAGCGTCAGCTGACCAAGGGCGCGGAAAACATCGGCGCCTTCGGCCCGGGGTTGACGGACTTGGTCGTGGTCGCGTGCAATGCCCGATCGGTCCCGTGCCCGGTGCGGTATGTATGCGGGCAACCGCCCCGGTGCTTACTGACATTAACATTGAAATACTGATGTCGACATGAGCCGCTGGCATCGCGACTCTAGCGGTCTAGCGGTTTTGACGGGCGTCAAAAACGAACATAAAACCGCAAGTACATTGCCATCGCCAGCCAGCGGGGCTTCCTCCAGGTTCGGAGGTGTGCATAAATAAAGTGCAGTTTGTGGTTTCGGGAGACGTGAGTACCTTTAGGGTGACGTGTGGAATGATGAAGAGGCCTGCAAATGGCACGCTAAGCTTAGAGTAACGTGGGAGACGTTTTACGGGAGAAACAAACAGACTCCGAAAACAAAAGTAAACAGGTTGGCAAAACGGTCACAACCGATCCACGCCACTTACGTCAATTCGGCACACGTCAGTTCGGTTCAATGAAGACATTGTTCTGCCGTTGTTTTTGCCCAAAATTCCTTCGAAACATCCCGCCACCGTTTGGCCTCGAGCAGTGTGTGATGGTATCTGGCCATAAAACAGTTTATGCCCCCCTCTTTGTCTCTCTTTTGCTCCCCCCGAGAGTGACCTGAATACCTGCACAGTTTGACCAAAAAGCTATAGCCCGTCGGTGGCCGTTTGATAAAGAAACAAGACGTAAGACGTACCACGTGCCACGAGAAGTTATTGGAGTTACGGGGATGAGGTGATGATGATGATGATGATGGAGGTTGCCGGTCATTCTGGCGGGCTGATCACGAAGTCGGCTGCGGCCGGAGCACGTGGGGCCGGTAGAAACAGTTAGCTTTAATGAGATTACGATTACCGGCGGCGGCGGCGGCGGCGCCCGGTAATTATGATTGCCGTCTTGGGCTGGTGGTCCAAAACGCGATCCAGACCTACGGCCGGCCACTATCAAAAACATACACCCCACACGGAAGCAGACTTCTTGTCTACGGGGAGTTGGGCACTGTACAGCTCGGAGCGTGTGTGTGGCCGCCAAACTAACCTGGTTCTTCCCGGTGTTCCCCCCGTGTACCCCAGAGTGTGCGTCATACAGTCAACATTGAACTAACTTTCTCTCTCTATCTCCTTCTCTCTTTATTTCTTTTCTCTCCCTCTCTCTCTCTGTTTTGCGCTCCGCCGGGCAGAGCTTTAATAAAATGGGCCAGGAGAAATCTCTGCCCTCCAGATGTACCTCCGCACATGACTACCACCATCACCACCATCATCACCACCACCACCACCACCACACGAGCCCGTCGTCGACCGCCTCCACGACCTCGTCCGCCGTGCCGTCCCGCTCGCCGTCCACCGCTTCGACGACCTCGTCCGCCTCGTCCGCATCGGCCGCCTCCTCGTACAAGAGTGTCGAGCGGCAGACGAAGTACCTGAACGAGCACCTCTACATCAAGTCCTACCTCGACATCGAGGAGGAGGACCGTAACGCCAAGCTGCTGTTTCAGAAGGTGCGCCCCGGTGGCATCCGCAACTACACGCCCAAGATACTGTCCGAGAACCCGAAGCAGGACCTCGATGTGTGGATCTAGCGGCCGGACCACGTCGCACCGTCTAGCAGCCGCATTCTCAACCAACGCACAACCCGCGGCACGCGCCATCAGCTTCCCCTTCGTCCGACCCCTTTCTTCCTACCTCGGCACCGTGCGATGGCTCTTGGACTCGCTTCCGTAGCGGCAGTAGCTGGAGGTCTTGCGCACACCCCCCTCGCACTGCTCACCCTGATACCACTTTTAGCTGTAGGAGTCAATTACTATAGATACCAAAGTGTGGACCCGGAAACCAACCCAACCGACCAGCAAACGGTAGGTCCAGCTCAACTACTAGAGCCTCTACTAGAGGGAAGCGAGAGTGAATCAGGATTGAACCGCTAGCCGATGAAGTTCAGTGAGCTAACGGGCACACCCGACACTACGGTGACCCATCTAGTGTTTGGATTTTGAACTACCGATTATTTGAATTTCGGAAACGTCAAACTTCATTCTGGAAATTTTAAACATTTGCTAAAAACTTTGACATTTACCCCACATGTCGTGCAAGAGAAGCCAATGCACCCACCCGACGTGTGACTGTTTAGTTTCGGATATTGATCTGGCGGTATCATCCTGGCCCATTTTTGTTCGGAAATGAAGAAGGAGCCGCCCTGGCTAGGATTTCTTATCAGGGAACTGTCTGTTTAATGGACATCGCACAGGGAGCTGTGCTCGGCTTAGGCATTCAATCCTTACTCTTCAACTCGCACTTTCACCCTCTACAGTCCTAGCGCTAGTTCTCCGCCGTATCTAATGCATCTTGCCCGGCCTTTCCGTTTCTTGCACTCTCTTCGCCACAGCTCAGACGATACTATGACTTCATCGTGATCGGAGCCGGATCTGCTGGGGCGGTGGTGGCTTCGCGGCTGTCGGAGATCGGGGACTGGTCGGTGCTGCTGCTGGAGGCCGGTGGCGACGAGAACGAGGTGACGGACGTGCCGTCGCTGGCCGGCTACTTGCAGCTGACCGAGTACGACTGGAAGTACCAGACGACGCCATCGGCCGACCGGCGCTACTGCCAGGCGATGATCGGTGACCGGTGCAACTGGCCGCGCGGCAAGGTGATGGGTGGCTCGTCGGTGCTGAACGCTATGGTATACGTGCGGGGGAACCGGCTCGACTACGACCAGTGGCTCGAGCAGGGTAACGTCGGCTGGGGCTACGAGAACGTGCTGCCGTACTTCATCAAATCGGAGGACAACCGGAATCCGTACATGGCCCGCTCGGCGTACCACGGCGTCGGCGGGTACCTGACCGTGCAGGAAGCGCCCTGGCGGACGCCCCTGTCGGCGGCGTTCGTGCGGGCCGGCGAGGAGATGGGCTACGCAAACCGGGACGTGAACGGGGCCGACCAGACCGGCTTCATGCTGCTGCAGGCGACGATGCGGCGCGGCAGTCGCTGCAGCACCTCCAAGGCGTTCCTGCGGCCGGTGCGCCTGCGCACCAACCTTCACATTGCCATGAAGGCGCACGTCAGCCGGATCCTGTTCGATGGTGAGCACCGGGCGTACGGGGTCGAGTTCGTGCGCCACCAGAAGCGCCAGTACGTGTTCGCGAAGAAAGAGATCGTCCTGTCGGCGGGCGCCCTCAACACGCCTCAGCTGCTGATGCTGAGCGGCGTCGGGCCAGCCGCGCATCTGGAGGACCTCGGGATCCCGCTCGTGTCCGACCTACCGGTCGGCGATAACCTGCAGGACCACGTGGGACTGGGCGGGCTGACGTTCCTGGTCGACCAGCCGGTCACGGTGAAGACGGCCCGCTACAGCTCAATCCCGGTTGCGCTCGAGTACTTCCTGAACGAGCGCGGCCCGATGACGTTCCCCGGCATCGAGGGGGTCGCGTTCGTGAACACCAAGTACGCGGACCCGTCCGGCAAGTGGCCCGATATCCAGTTCCACTTTGGGCCGAGCTCGGTCAACTCGGACGGTGGCCAGAACATCCGCAAGATCCTGAACCTTCGGGACGGCTTCTACAACACCGTGTACAAGCCGATCCAGAACGCGGAGACGTGGACCATCCTGCCGCTGCTGCTGCGCCCGAAGAGCACCGGCTGGGTGCGGCTCCGCTCCACCAACCCGTTCGTGCAGCCGTCGATCGAGCCGAACTACTTCGCGCACCCGGACGACGTGGCCGTGCTGGTCGAGGGCATCAAGCTGGCGATCAACGTCTCGCACACGCAGGCCTTCCGGCGCTTCAACTCGCGGCCCCACGCGATCCCGCTGCCCGGCTGCCGCCACCTGCCCTTCATGTCCGACGAGTACTGGGCGTGCACGGTCCGGCAGTTCACCTTCACCATCTACCACCCGGCCGGCACGGCCAAGATGGGCCCCAGCTGGGACCCGGGCGCCGTCGTCGACCCGCGGCTCCGCGTTTACGGTGTGTCCGGGTTGCGCGTGGTCGACGCCAGCGTCATGCCGACCATCATCAGCGGCAATCCGAACGCACCCGTCATCATGATCGGCGAGAAGGCATCCGACATGATCAAGGAGGACTGGGGCCGTCTCGTCCACGGCTGGTGACCACGTGGCGAGCGGTCGGCGTAACGCAACTCTACTCTAGCTAGTCAACTAATTACGGTCCGCGACCGCGACCGCGCGGTCCGGCTTCTGTTCTGTGTAAAATAGCATTCCTCGCCCATCCTATCGGCCAGGCCGCCAGGGGTGGGGGAAGGGCCACACGGCACCCAGAGACGCAGTAGGCAAAAACTAGTGAAGTTTTTTGTTTTAGAAAAATTTTTACAATTTACCATTCGGACCCGAACCCGGGGAGGGAGCGCGCGCGCGCACCCGACTAGGTTACTAGGTGCACTAGGTCGTCGCTTCCAGGCGCGCTTGTAGCACGTGTGCGTGTGAGTGTGTGCGTGTGTATGTAGGGGGGCGGACGGGGCAGCGGAAGGAGGATTGTAGAAATGATGAAGAACCGCGGCACAGCCCAGCACCCCTGCAGTTCGCGGCAGAGACTTGTAAATTACGTAAGAAAGGCGGGAAAAACGGCCGAAAACCGGAAAAGGAAGAGGAGGAAGTGGCCAAACATTTAACAGTGTGTGTGTGTGAGAGGACGGGAGGCAGACTAAAAGCGTTCGAGCGTTGTGTACAATGGAAAACGTTACCAATAAATAAAGCTGGAGTTTTGATAGTGAATATATAAAATAAACCGAACAGGAATTCCACAAAATGTTGCCCACCGATGACCCACTTTTGTCTTCCGACCCGGGGGGGCGATCCGATTCTTGCGCTCCCTGCCCCGTGTGCCCCGTTTGTTGTTCTCCCCCACTGAAACCGAAAGCCTTGATTAGCACGCTGATCTAAATCCGGAACCGGCCGAAATCGGGGCTAAGTGAACCGGCCACCCCGGCCACATATTAATGCCAGGCCTAATTCGAACAGAGGCTCGCAAGGGGGCTTCGTTTCACCTTACACTAACCCCTGTGGCTATCTCCGGTGGCCAGATGGGCTGCCCAGCCCAGCTCTGGGGGGCGGCAGCGCGGTTCATTGTATATTCCGTGCGCAACGCAACCGCGACCAAGGCCCAGTATTTGGGCAGCTGGCACACTCGGCGGTGGTAACCGTACGTGCGCGTGCGCAACAGCACACACTTTCGGTAATTTACATAATGGAATGTGCAGATCTTATCGCTCTCGCTGCACCGCACCGCATCGTGTGTTAATCGTTTTTCTCGTGATTTTAAGACCTCATCAAGCGAGAATGATGCACAACAAATTCACGGCCTCGTAACGGGTATGGAATTTATTTTGAAATTAATCAACGAAACAGTGCAAACAGTAGGGGTCATGAAAGAAGAGACGACGTGGCTCGTCCCTAGATCATAGTCTTGGTTGATCGCGCTATATTAGCAGCAAAAACTAACGACGTAAATGCTATCAACTGCGGCGTTCTAGATGGTGTACCTGGAGGCTGTCATGTCAATCGATACTGCGATAAATCAGGATGAAGCGGTAATTTATCGTTTGGTAAATGTTTTAACTTGCTTGAATTACCATGACTGCCTATAGAAAGTTTGAAGTTTAAAGGTTGAAGCTATGATTCTTCTTTTGAGAAATACCAATTCGCCGAAACATGGTAATGGTAGTCGACTTTCCATAAAAAAGGAATGAACAGCATCATCGAAGCCACTATTTTAAATGGAAAATATAAAGTGGAAGATGTACAATGTTGTATGCGGTCTGTTCACGAATTGGAAAACCTTCTGAATTGTTTGTGTAAACGTTTTTTTGTTCAATAAATGCCATTAATATCAACGGTGTGATTTTCCTAATAAACATTCATGTTTCCTAATAAACATTCAACCGAAAGGACCCCAAACCAATCGAAATTGAAAGAAAAAACACTTTAAGAATGAAGCAACGTTAAAAAATATGAATAAAACGGCACCGCAGCGAATTTTGAAAAGCGCCTACAAGTATGCAATCAGTCGAACCGCTGAGTCCCCTAAGCGATTCAAAAGCTTCGCGAACTGAGTGAAAGCTAGCCCCACCAAAAAAATCTTTAAAAAAACTTAAAAAACAGGGTGGCTCGTGCATCTAGAAAGTCCTCTGCTAGTTATGTGGCCTGGAATGTAATATGCTGCCGTATCAAAAAGGCATTGAGTATATGTTTTTTGTTACAAGCCCTAAATTCGAACCATTAGTAATTCAATTAAAAATATTACAAAACAGTGCATCTCATCCACACGCTCGTATTAGTTGTATTGTATCTCATTTCAAGCCGGAAGTTATGTGAATGGCATCTGAAAGCTTTAGCGAAACGTCCGATAACAACGCATATAACGTCCTGATACTGAATTCCATTGAATAAACGACCGAATGAGGTAAGATGAACACAACGAAATCAAATGCTCAACGATTCGAAAAATTTACACTTTTCCTTTCCTTGAAATTCCTTCATCCAACCAACTTTAACCTAGATAACCGCCCAGAAAAGACCGCAGTCTCATTGGATCGAATATTAAATTATCATCTTGCCCCCCGTTAACTGATGTGACACACAAAATATGCAAATTGCGTTTCGTGTGCGTTAACACTTTCAATCATTTCAAACGCGGGTGCATCTGCCCCCAAAAGCGGTGTCCGAGCCGTGCCAAAGGGGAAGAGAGAGAGAGAGAGAGTGTGTGTCACGTTCAACTATTCATTTCCCTAGAGTTAATGTTACACCCTTCAAGGTTGCCCATCCGGGGTTTGGCGGCGTGTAAGCGCAATCATCGTGAGCAAGCGTCCGGTGTTTCCGAACTTCGATGGCATAATCCGATGTGCGCAGCGCAATTGCATAAGGGGGAACCCATTAAACCAATGCGAACGTGAACAATGTCACATAGAGCCGGACGGAGCGGAAATAAAAAAACCGAAAACCCTCGTTACTAGAGTTATGAACCGACCGCAAGGCAAAAAAAAAACGGAATCATTGATGGGCAGTGCACGCGTTGCTGGTGGTACTCCCGAGCCCGAGCACACAGCACTTGACTGACATTTGAATTCGCCGTACCAACAGCATTAGACACTTTTGGGCTCCTCGTTGGCTCCCCCTTCGGGAGCGCCGTCTTTCCGCCGGCGATACGATTAAAATGGGAACGTTAGGATAGCCGGCTTCCCGCCGGTCCACGCGGCTCGGACCGCTACTAATGGACCGCGGTTTGTCTTGCATAAGCCCGGAGTGCGCACGGCGAAATGCGGCTCGCTCCAAGCTCGCTCCTGTTTGGGGGACGGCCACATTTGGGGAAAAGCAGATATTCCTTCCACCGACCAAACACACAGGAGGCAGGCTCCATTACCGTAGCGGGCACACTTACTGGGTCTTGCTGAATTTATGTAACTGATGACGGGATCATTTAGTTAGCTTTCGGGAACGAAGATGAACGAAAAAATCGCCATTGCGAGTGCGATTGCTGCTGATAAATTACGATCGCGCTGTACGCTACGACCGTCCTTAATGCCTTGGCGGCGGGGTTGGGAAAAGAGATTGAAACAACCAACACGAAAAACAAGGAGAACTAATCAACACGATTACCTAAGGCGCGCTACGGACGAGGTCCATCTCGATTGAAACATCAGGGCCCGATCGGAGCATGAATTATTCATTGCAAGTCGCACGTTTAGCGTCTTTCAAATGTTGAAATAAATGTACCAAATTGCATGCTTTCGTTCGTTACGAATTTCTCGATGTTATTGCACAAAATTCCGCACGCAAATCAACGCTTTTATCAGACGGCTGATTTGGCAAGCGTAAATAAGGCGGCGCCGCGCCTCGAGCTACCGATTTTCAAGCTCCAATTATTCGGACACACGTGTGTGTTTTGACTTTAAGCGGTGGCGGTGCGAATGATAAGCATTAGACGGACCCCGAACGGCTCCATAGAATGCAGAGTAGTGTAACGGGCCGATGCGGCCGTTTCGGCAGCGATTGAGAAACTTGAAACAACGCGGCATAAGCACGTCACGCCATGCGGGTTCTATTGATCCTTCGCGCACGTAAATTTCTTCAACTTTCTGTTGCACTCTTCGACATCGACCCGTACGGCTCACCCTGAACGCTACCGGGTCTCATTAGGGGATGGCGCACAGATTAATTATCACCTCCGATTACGGCATCGTGGGTCACACACTCCGATGTCTATCATTAGACGGCGATCGATAATGGTTGGCCGGCGGCGGCGGCGGCGGCAGCAAAACCGACCGAGCCGTGGCCATCCTTTTCCGGACGGTCCCATCGGTTCAGCATAATTTTCTATGCTACCGAATCTCCTTGCGGCCGTTTTAGTGGCCCTTAAAGCGATGTAAAGGGAGGCTGTTTTACGATAGGCCATCGCTACGGTCGGTGGTAGAGGTTCGCTAGTTGCATTATGCAAATGATCCGACGGTCCACGTGGGGCGCGGGCGCGCGCGCAGCATAAACATTGCTGCATGCGCGCGGCCACGCCCGGGTGGTGGGTACGTGCGCCGGCGCACGAGCAAATTGCCGACATGGAAAGACGATCGTTAGCTGAACGTTCGGGTGGCATCAGAGAGCTCCACCTCCCAGTAACGGCGCAGAGAGCCCCATTGACTTACATTTGGACGCGCGGTGTTACGGAGCCGGGGCCACGAGCTTCCTCGCGTGGCTGGTGGGCGCGTCACTCTCCCTTTTCGACTCTTCGGCCGTCTCGTAGGGGATGATGCTTAGGTTAGGTGATCGATCACCGTCTTTGGCGGCGGTTCCGACAGGCAGCAGCAGCAGCAGCAGGAGCTGCCGCTGGCCAACTGACCGGCTTTTTATCGAGACTGGAACTGGAAGTAAGGACTGCGTGACTGCATCACACATCATCAGGGTGTGTTTGAAGAGTGGCGAGCTGAACGAAGGACGGCGGCCGCTGCACACAACGCGGCGGCGAAGTTCTCCCGGCGAAGAAGGTGAGCGTTGCGTGGGTTTTCTGGTTCGGTGCAGTTTCTGGAAGCAGGTTTCCCGCTTGCCCGGCCGATGAAGTCACACGCTGTAAAAAAGGCATGGAGGCCGCCGTTCGACCGCGTGCGCACCGCTATTGCATCACAACCCGAAACGTCTGGTAGCAGAACGCACACACACGGGGTAGACACCGGTGACAGCATGGGTACCGGTTCCCTATTACGGTGAACCGGCGATGCGTGGAGTAAAGCAAAGTGAAAAGGGGCAACGGCATAGGACACCCGACTGTACGGTCGGCGGGGAGCATTTTAAAAATCATCTACAATAATCGCTGCTCCTCCGGCTCAGCCACTCAATCAGCTGCTTTGTAGACCCGGGCAGATCCGCGGCGTGGTTCGTAGACCTAACATTTTCTCACAACCGGCAACTCACGCAACGTCAGTCAAGCGCCGGCAAGGCAGTCGGAAGGTACGCTTCCATTTCCGACGTGTGCCGCCGCCCCCTTGTGTGACGCACCCGGCAATCATCTCTATTGGGCTACCGATTAGGCTGGAGGCCCTATTAGACACATATCGGAGCGTTTGGAAGCGTTTAATTAAAAATTAAAACACGAGAAGCAACATGGACGGTTAGCTTCGAGAGTTTGTTCGTTGCTTTCCGTTAAACGGTCGTGCACGTGCCGAGTGTTTCTGCAGCACAACGAAAACTGCCGTCGATGCCGTCAATGGGGAGGCAATAGAGAAACGAATAGTTTGAAGGCGTTGCCCGTGATCGGTTATTTATAAATGCTAAAATGTACGAAGAGTTTTCAATTATCTGATTCAAAATAATAAGATTAAGGAGGATACATAAGGGCATAAGGAGGATACATAAGGGCTCATAAGGAGGATACATGTCCTCTTGGGACTTAGTAATGATTTGTTGACGCTTTCACCTAGGTCTATGATTATAAAACCGAGATCCAAACATACCTTGTGTAACCATGAATGAATTATTAGGTTTATTTACGTTGTTTGCCATCATTAGATTTGATAAAAAGTGAACATTACAATGGTCAAAAACGAGGTGAACATCTAAAACAACAAACATTCCTCAACCAAATTGGTTGACCAACTCTTCCCGGCAAATCAGGAAGCGCGAAGCTTATACTCCTCATGATTTCATTGTACATAGCTAAGTCCTCAACGTCTGATTGTTTTGAACATCTTTTGATATAATTTACCTCTTATGATTTTGAAACCCGTTCATCACACACTTCAGATCGCTTCCGGATGAGCTCCCCACTCATGTACTTACCCTCGAAAGTCCTCTTTTCTTTTTACCGAGCGGCGCATAATCTGCTCCTCGAGCCACCTCGATTGTGCCGATCTCAAGCGATCGATCAAACGCGTCTAGGTCGAATCAACGGGCCCATCGTCTTCCCCGTAGCGCTCGAGCGCTGACGGGACGAGTTGCATCATCGAGAAAATTTTCGCAGTTTCGTAAGGCTCCGTATCCGAGCAGTACCGGAGCAATCCCGAAGTGAGAGCGAGAGAGAGGCCCCGGAGATGAATTTGAATAGGTCGAATTGTTGGGGAAGCTGAAGATTTTACGATCATTAGTTCCCTGCCCAAACCCGTTGCGCACTTCGATCGCTGCCTGCTGATGGCCAAAGCGAAGGCCCCAGCGCCCCGGTTTGGATCCTATTAAAGCATGTAGGCATTCTTCACGCCCTGGCTCACTACATCATCGGTCGGATCGGTGTCCTTCCCGCTGGCCGTTGCGCGGTCCGTCGACTGGGGCAGGTGGAATAATTTAATTCCACGTCCCAAGCCGCCAAGTACGACAACGGGGACCACGAACAAGATTTTACGTCATTTGCCCACCATAGTTTTTGTTTTTTTGGTTCAATTTGTGAATATTCATTTGATAAGGAAACCGACGAACACCTTAAATGGACACGAAACACGGGGAGGAAAAATAAACCCCTTGCATCAAACACCTTAAAATTTGCACTCTCTGGTCTCCGGGTTGGTCAGACGTTGACATGCTGGCTGGCGCCGGCCGGAAAGTCACCCTCAAACACACGCAAATGCATCACCGGACTCAACGCAATGCGCGCCGTCAGAGTCGGCTCCGGGTTGCTCTCGGAGCCGGCGGTCCGCGTTCCGAGAGGCGATCCGTTCCGTTCGCTTGCATCTTTGCAAATAAACACACATTACGCTCCCCGATCCACCACCTCTCGATCTGGCCGCCCCCCTCGCCGCTGATGGTTCAAGGCAAGCACAGTGAAAGTGCTTTCGGCGGCGGAATGTGAGCGATATTACATCATCCCACGTAAGTGGGTCGAAAAACAGAGAAAAAAGCTTAGCGCGGGTACGTACGTGAGCAACTGAAGAAAAAAAAGGTTGTGGTGCACTCGGACCCACACACACACACACCCATAAGCTGGCGAGCACACCGCGTGGAGGCAAACATAAACAACCCGAGAGCGAGAAAAAGTCGGAAAAACCGAAAGATCGTCCCAAACAGCTGGGCTGAGGGCTGCCGGGCTGGCAGGACAGCAAGCAGACCTGGAACTCGCCGGGCACCGGTCCAGAAAGTAAGTGCCTCTGCGTCCGCGCACGTAGCATCGCGCGGACTCCCGGGATGGATGATTATGTATGAGTGCCATTTACGCTAGGAAGCGCATTAGTGTGCCTGATTATCGTGGCCCCCGTTCGCCCCATCATCATCATCAGCGCCCCGGCAAAGAACCCGACAGTCGGCCATGGTGAGGCAGCCACCACACCATCAGCTGACTTATCACCGGTGGGATAATTGAGCCAACCTCCCCGCCCCGGCACCGGCAGCAGCAAAAGCAACAACAAAAAAGTGTCTGTTCCGCGTGGGAAGTCATTCGCACGTTCCTCGCCTTATCGGGCGTCGAAGTCTTGCGTACGCGCTTTCGGTTTAACACTTGAATCGGGGCCGTATTTCTATCAACAGCAAATATGCTGGTGTTGTTGCAACAAAATTTTTCTCATTTCGTTAAAGTTTTTATTAAAGAAAACTCGTTTTGTACGTAATTTATTTGTATAATTATCGAAAAAGTGAAACAAACAAATCGGACAATTCATTTGCAGAACGATCAACTGACGAGTAGAAAAGTAAACAAATTTTATTATGTTGTTAAC
Source organism: Anopheles cruzii (assembly GCF_943734635.1). Taxonomy (NCBI): domain Eukaryota; kingdom Metazoa; phylum Arthropoda; class Insecta; order Diptera; family Culicidae; genus Anopheles; species Anopheles cruzii. The sequence continues at coordinate 16,282,399 of NC_069145.1, forward strand.
AAACGTATTATGAACTAAAACCGGTTCCGAATCTTTTAATTGTTATTTTATACTATTTTTTAATCACAAAGACAGGTATCATAGGCTAATCGCAAGCCATCACAAACACCGCTTAATGAAGACCACAACTCCCGGTGGATTAGATTATAGGTATATTCTAGGCCTCCCAACCACCACAAAAAAAACCCAATTGCTTCGTGCGCGACTTCCGTAGAGGCTACCCAAATGAAAGGCCGCACAAAAAAGAAGACGACGGCACGACGTACGCCAGAGCTAATGCGAGGTGATATCTTAATGCGATGCTAATGCGATGCGATATCGATATCATCTCAATTCCCGGACTAGATCAGGACCGGCAGCAGGCCCTTAGCCCTCAGCTAGCTACCGGGGTGGGCGATAAACGAAGAGCTTAAGTGAGTTGGCGCTCGTTGTCGCTCGTTGTCGCTCGTTGTCGCTCGTTGTCGCTGGGAAAGAAAGCACCTAAACTTATCGCAGCCACCCGGGCACGCAGCACTAGAGCGCACACGCTTAAAGGGCCCCAGATTATGTGGCCAGTGGAGACCGAATGTTTACTACCGCGCAGCAGCAGCAGCACAGGACCCGGGCTCGGGGAACGATCGTTAGTCCCCGAGTCAGTCCCGCGCGATGTAACACCGCCGCCACACGCCACGAGCCAGGCCGTCGCCGCCCCAACGGCAGCACCGCGCGCAGAGAACAACGCGGGCCATAGAGCTCCGGCAACGCCGCGTTGCTCCTTCTCTCGCCCGTCGGTCGGTCTCTATTACTTTCCCTTTTCCACTCTCACTCTCGTCGGCACGTCGGTGTAACGGTGAACCACCACACCTCAGCGTAGCGTCGTGGCTAAGCCCAGGTCCAGGCCCAGGTCGAAGCGAGCCTCTCTGACTTCGTTGTCGCGCAGCGCATTATTACAGGCGCTCCCCACCCTGAGATATGCGGTGGACCCGGCAGGTCCACCGGCACCGACCGGGCCGCAGCTTTCGGGGGCGATTTCGGAGGCCCAGCTCGGTTACTCGTCAGTCTTACTCCTGCAGCCGGACCCTCAAGACGTGCGCGGGCGCCTTCGTCAATCGTCGTCAACAACCGTTGCGCGTTGCAGACCCCACATGAGGTATCTCCCCGGCCGATCGGTCCCACAGGTGGACCGGGTCGACGTTATCTAACCGTTGCGTCGCCGGATGATACAAGAACCGGAGTGTGTCAGTGATTCGTGAAGGACACTCGGCGGCGAGCGATTGCCTGCGAGATTGTAGGCTCTTGGAAAGCAAGAAATTCGCTATGTGTGCGTGTGTGTGTGTGCTGGTGCTCCTGAATGCGACGCGGGGCTGTGCTACACCGTGACGGAGGAAGTCCGTGTGCACCGCGGCAAGGACATCGAACGAGTGCAACTATTCCGCGCGTGAAGACACACCACAGCTAAAGAACGTGCTCTAGAACCCTTGGCGAATTCCTATTAAGCATGCTCTACTTGGCGGGCGGCATTTAATAAATTTAAAATAATTCATGGCCAATGATAGATGCCAATTAGTCGGCTGACTGGAGCAGCAGGTGATCTACGCGATCGTGATTGTATCAGGTCGGTTGTACAACCAACCGTTGTCGCCGGTGATGGCGTTATAGTGATGCCGCGGCGACCGTCCGACCAGCTGGTCGGACGGTTACTTTGAGGCCGACATAAAAATGGCCATTATGTCATTGTTCGCTAACAAATGCCATCAATTTTACGATATCCTAATTATCGTCTAACGCGGAGAAGGGCGATTCCAAACGCTTCTTCAATTAAACGCTCACTAGGTCTGGGCCGGCTGGGTGATTTATGACGCGTTTCCATTTGCGTGCCCCTCGACAGTTACATCCGCCACACGCAACAACTAGCGATGTACGCGATGAAAAACGTTTCCAAATGACTTATTCTGCGCGACCATGGCCCGGCACCGGTCACGGTAGAGCTTTACCAGAAGATCATTATCATTGTTCACAGAGAGTGGCGTCGCGCATTCAATTATGGTGTTTTATTCGTTCGTTTATGAGGCAAGAAATTGCGCGAAGAATTTTCCGGAAACCGACCGGAAGCAAGGAACAGGCGTATTAGCGTCACACATTAACACATTCACCGGATCGATTGATTGAGTTTTAACACCACCATGAATCTAATTTCGGAGCCCCCCACAGAGCTTTGATCACTGGATCGGTCCAATGAAGACATTAATAACAGGAAACGGACCACGCAAACCATGGCCAATCGCAGCCGATCGTCACCCGGCGATGCATTTATCACTCATATTCCACTCATATTCCCCAGAAGCTGAAGCTGCAGAACAGCGCACAGAAAGCGAGCAGCGATCGCAGCAGGTGGAACATCATAAAACGCTTTCCGCCTGCGCCGCGGAAACAGAGGCAGAGGCCGATCGAATGATTGAACGTAAATTGCACGGCAAACAATAGCACCCAGCGCGCGCTCCAGTTTCTGTAAGAGTGCCGGTCAGTGCAGTGAATTCCGCGAAATGTGTAACCCTTATTGAGTGTACGACTCAATCGGTGTACGAATCGGTGTAACTTCACGTTCCGGTTTTCTGAGTCCTGCCCGGTTAGTGTCACCGAATTGTGGCCCGCTGTGTTGCGCTCTGTCCGAACCGAGGACAATGTTACTCGATAGGTGAAAAGGAAAGTGCTGCAAGATAATAGCGCGCGCACTGTGTACGGTGGCAAATATATTGAACACCTTGCGGCTTCAACGGGTTGATTCGGGTTACAGTGACTTCGTCGGCAGCATATTTAGGCGCAGAGCACAGGAAGCCGGCAGTAGAAAGTGTGTGTGTTCTCGAAGCCACAGCTGCCGAGCACCATTAGAAAGCAGACGAAATGGAAGACGAAACGCAACGCCAGCTGTGGATTATATTTCAATTGTAAGTATCTTCGACTCCATTCGGCATTGGGATCGTTTTCCTTCAAATGGGATGTTATTGTCGTGTCCGCAAAACCGAGCGGTGGTCCAATTTCTATCGCCACACTGCAAAAACCCTATATCGAGAGGTTTTCGCTAGGACTCTAACGCCTATCGCGCGCCACGCAACAAGTGTCAACAGTTCATTGAACGGCGCGGGGCGGGCGCGCATAACACGCGATTAACCTTTCGAGTCACGCCCGCGCGCGCGAGAGAGAGACCGCCGGCTCCAGATGCCGGCCAATGTCAGCCCTCACGCCCCATTTAATGCGAGACAAGAAAGGGAAATAAAGGCACCTCCTTAAGTTATGCCACCGACCAACCAACCACCAACCTAGTCCATTTTCCCGCCGCACGTACATAATCGATAACGGAGCGATGACTGTTCGACTGACACACTTCACGCACCGGTTTTTGTTGTGTTTTCGACACGAAAACACCGCTCGCGCCTGATTGATGACTCGTCCACGCCATCCGCGCCCGCGCCGCGATTAACGACCCGGCCTGGTCGCAATGCGGTGTGGAAAAAACAGAGCCAGGAAGACGGGGTAAAGGTGTCCCCGAAAAGTGGCCAGCCCAAAATCAACCTCGGGCTCCAGTCCCCAAGGGGGTTACCACCACCGAAACGCAACCTTCGCGGTTACGCAAGCCCCACGCGCGCGCGCAACATTATTATCGCCCATTATATCACTCCAGTGAACTTCAACTCTCGCGGCACCTAAAGCTCCGGATCGCAGCGCGGCCCAGCAGCAAGGTGTTGTCCTAGCCAGCATCCCTCGTGGAATGCATGCAATACGCGGTGCGGATGACGATCCCTGTTCCCGGTGGTGATCGCGTCTGAGCCATTAACTGTGTCAGGAGGAAAGGTCGCCCGGTGTTGTTTTTGATATAATCTCCCAACCCAACCACAATACGTAATCTGTGGCCCCGGTGAGGGGGCCGCTACGGACGTAATCAAACTCACAGCTGACACAGTCCGCGGCGACAGCGAAACTCCTCGAACAGCTCGCGGACGCGACACGGTGCCTTTGTCTTTCACTTTTGTTTACTTTCCTCAAGGTTATTCCTTGTCGTGATCGGAAACCACAGCGCCATGGTGGTAGAAAGTGAACCACGGAGCGAGCTCCGGAGTGACCCAATTTCCGCCGTGATAGGTTTCGCTGGCCAATTATTTCCCCTTTCTGTGGCTCCGCGTCTAGACTGCTCGGTAACAAGCTGCGTCAAGATGCGTTCCCACAAGCGTCAAGAGGCGGCATCGAGAGTGGATTGCCCAACTAAAGCTGCGTCAGTTCTCGAGGGCAACGTGAGAAACGTTGCCAGAATACAGGAGCACTGACTTGAAGACGATGACCATCAGCAGCGACACCGCGGTGGGGTTGCGAATCGGATTTTATCCGGTTTCGCGGCTGTCTGCAAGGCAGCGCGTTACATAACAGAATGACGATCATCGCGCGAAGGGAAGTCGAAAATCGAAACATCATTTTGTCTGGCCGATAAATACCACATGATGTGCGAACAAGATTTCGTGGCACTGAAGGTCGCCTCTTGGGATGGGAAATAGCGGAAGGACATACAAGAGCCACATGTTGGAATATTCCTTGCCTTTGTGAAGTAGTAATGAAAACCTGGCCCCAAGGAAACCCCCGCAGTAGCGAGTATTGATGCACTTTTAATGTGGCGCCGGGATTCGAAATCATCCAAGATCCATCCCATCCATACGTCGGACAACGAACGCTACCACCAAGACCACCGGCGCTTCTACAGAGCGGAGGTCTGCAAAGCAGCTAGGTTCCGATGCGTGCACCTAAAATTTTCCTTGCGTTTAAAACGCAAAACAAATATATCACGTGTAGCAGCTTAGCCAATGCGTGTCGATGAAAATGAATGATATTTGGCAGGGGCCAAGTCTGGTGAATACAGCGGAAGGAAAAACAGCTCCTCGCCAAGTGCTCTGATTGTATCTTGAACCAGTTTTGCGTTGTGTCCAGACGCATTGTCATGGAGCCAAGCCACCGTCCCGTGTCTTTTGCCCCATTTGTTATCCGTACCAATCTGTATTAATGGTTTCATCAGGTTTTAGGAGCTTATGGTAAACCACACCTTTCTAGTCCCATCAGACACACAGCATTATCTTTTTACCGAATCGATCTGGTTTTCCCGGACTGGCCTATAATTTTCTTACTTGCCATCCTTGAGAAATTATTTGCCTGATGTCCAAACAAGGTAACGATGCCCAAAAATCGTTATGAGTAGCACCAAATTGACAGCTAGAGCCATATGTTTACACAATCCGGTTTCATACGCCAGTCTCACAAATATAACTTTCTGGATGCCGGAGTAAACTTTGTCCTTGAAAAGTGTCCACCATGATCCAATATCGCATGGATTAACAGTACACTGACACCACACGGGTCGTGACGGTGAGGGTGAAGGTGACAAGCAATCGCTGTCCGCCAGAAGGCTAAATTAACGCCTTTCTCGTTTGATGAACCGCATTACGGAACATCCTTGCTGCTGCGTACGGGGCGTGGTTCAAAACAATTAAATTGCAAACGAAACTCACCACACAGCTCGAAAGTGTGCGGGGTGAAAGGCGCCGTATCGACTCGCCTCACCCGCTGGTGGTGGACCCCCATTGACCAAACTCTCACCACACCCTTCTCCAGGCCTCGGCACCGCAGGCCACAGCAGTAGCCGCGAATGATGATGCATAAGTGCCATTATTTCACGGGTTTCTAGTTTTTGCGTCACCATCGGCCGACCGACGGGGCGACCGAACACGACGACTGGCATCAAAATGCACGTAGCATAACACTTACACAAAAAATCCATAACACATGCTCCAAGCGGTAGTCGCGGGGGTCCACCGCCGTCCACTGGCTATGGTGCGCGGGTGTTACACGGCCAGACGCACCTTCCATTTGCAACCAACCCAGCCAGCCAGCCGGCGATAGCTTTGTGTTTAGTCGATCCTAATCGCCAGCAAAGTTGAGCGCTCGATTCTTTCGCCAAATATTACATTTTTCAAGCATTAGAGCTTTAAAAGCCGATGAATTGCTACCGACATCGAGATCTCCGGGTCGCGATGAATCCTGGCGAAACATACAACATCCGCGGGTAAGAAAGAAAGTTTGCGAAACGATTAAGCCAGCTTAAGGCATCCATTAATAGGCGCTAGGATGGTTCGGCAGGCAGGTGCCATTACTTCCACCGAACTAATGCCTCTCATCGTTACTCTAATCGAACAAGGCTATATTTCATTGCCACATCAACCTGCGAACTCGGTTTGATACGTTTTGGGCCCTGACCTGACAGACGCTTCAGAGGTGTACTTTCTCTCGCGGCTTAAGAGTGCTTTATTTGAAAGATTGCCGCGATTTTACCCATTATCAGTGCAGTCAGTTCCTCTGACGTCCTGATTGCACATCTAATAGCGGTACGTGTTAGAAAGGCTAATATCAAGATCCATCTCGACATCAATCGCCTGCCGTTGTGTTTAAACATCTTGCGAACGATCGGATCAGGACTGCGGACAGGGTGTTATTTGGAAGATATATGCAGTTCGGTCACACCATAAATCATTAAAAAACATTCATGCAGAGATCCTATCGCAAGCTTATGCCATCTTTTCCTGGGATCGGCATCGGCGTTAACCACTCGTTTGAGACCGTGCTCAAAACATATTTAAAAAAGACCAAAACAGGGACACTTCAAGGCACGCAATGAGGGTACCCCCCGTAACCGAACTCGACCACGACCACGGCAACGTATGTGATTCGAACAAGCAATCCCGCGTCATGTTAGCACCGTTTCCTGTCGAACCCTCTCCATCCTCGCCATCCTCTGGAACACGTGGCGCCAGCGAGTATAATGGGCGTCCCCTCTCGCGTACTAAAAGGTGGCGCCCCACAGCACAGTTATCGTGAATCTCGGCCCCACAGCATGCCTCCGTTGCTGATGCTGATGATTCGCGGCCGCTTAATCGCCTCCGACACCATCTTCGACGTCAGACTCCATTCTCCAGGACTTTCGTTTGACGAGAGTGCGCGCGTACGCTCCAGAGACAAGGCATGCATCCAAAGCATTCGGTGACCGACAACTTTTACTTTTCCTCGCACGTATCAGGCGAAGGTTTAGCGAGATACGCCCGGCGGCCAGCCTGATGCTGAACGAGACACGAGAGAGCCGCAACTTCGGAAACACCTCGTAGGATGCCGGCAGCCGCCACGCCTCTCGTGTGGTGTTTATTTAGGTCTACCGGTTGCGGGCACCAAGTTGCGGTGCCTTATGGACACAAGGGTGGCTCTGGGACATCGCTTGGGACACCCGGGATTATTTAATTTCTCAATCGGGCCAAGATGACGCAATCGCTGGAAGATGTGCCCAGTGTCCTGAAACCTGTTCGGACTGTGGCTTCGGATGTGTGGCGCTTCTCGCTTTCAACACAGAGCCTGTCTCCGTTGTTAATCCAAAATGATATCGAAAAGAAGTAGAAAAAACAAAACACACGCTAACGGGGTCACCCTTCCGAGGGACTTCGTTGGGGGCTTGGAATGGAACGCCTCTCGGGGCGACTCCATAGCTAGCTTCGCACGATCCGCTCGCGTGTTGCGTGAGATGAAGGAATTCCACATCGGCAAAGACGATTACAGCCCATTGCGAAAAGTAAACTGTAATTTAGTGGACTTCTACACGTGACTCCAATTACGGTTCGGGTAATCGTGCCACGGTACTTGGAAGTAATTTTGAACGACCAAACAACCGTTTGCTCAGCTCAGCTGAGCGTTCCGTAAGCAAAAAGGCAGACAGAAAAAGGCGACAAAATCGTTGCGTACCCAGCACCCACATTGTTTTATCTGTTCAAATATTGACACACACGACACACGAGAAGAGAGCCTAATGCTCTTGCCTTGCTACTACCGGATGAAAGTGGCCTCGGTTTTTAAGAATCAACTCCACATTCACATTCGCCGGGAGAAATTTAATCCGACAATCGAAGAAAAACAAACTATTCGCTCGAGTCGCGAACGGCCACAAAATGACTGAAAACGACTTAAGGCCACTCTACACCTCGGCGAACGGCTGCCCGGGGTATCTCGAACAAAGTGTGCGCCCATCAAACGGCAGTACGACCAGTAATGGAAATGTTGCAGTGTGCAATCCAAATCTCAATTTCTGCGGTACAATTACGCGCCCGTCTCTCGATCGTACATCGTGTCCCTGGTCGCCCTGGCATATGCACACGGGCCCACATACGGAAGCCACGGAACCGAAATGCATTAATCATAGGCCCGAGACGGCCACATGCCATAAAACTTCGGAGTGTCGGAGCGGAGTGCAGAAAATGCAAACAACTGATCGTTTGCATTCGATGCATTGCGGCTGCACTGCCTTCACATCCTAGTGGAGCAGTGGAGTGCACGGCAAAAGGGTGAAGACGACGAGCCTTCACGGTGGTGGGTGACTGAATCTGTAACTTTCGATCAAACGTGTCCAGTGCAAAGAACAATGCCGGCACGGGGTAAAACAGGGTTTTTAAAATATTATCAACCATCGCGATCGCCTCGTCCTTATTTGCCTCCGTGTGTTGGGGCAAAATGACACACGAACCCACACCCAGTTTCGGTCGGTGGCCGATTTCACTTGCTGCGACAATTGTTTTCACCTGACACCGCACACCGTTGGGTCGCACACAATGTTTCCATTTGCCAACGCCCATTTGCCCATGCGCCTACCGGTGTAGTGTACAAAATGTCAAGCAGCGCAAAAGGTTAGCGATGCCGTGAGCATACTTCCGTCATCAGCAACAACGGCTGTCGGCGACGACGTTGTTGTAGCCCGAAAATAACTCGCGAGGAACGGGCCCTACGGTGCGGTGTACTAATATTCGCGCTAATTTCCGTGACCAAACATAGGGAAACCTTGTCGCTGATTGGAAGCCCCCCCATTGCGACGGCCAAATGCCAACCGGGCGCCACCGGGCCGACGTACCGCGATTGACGTTCAAGGTGACGGTTGAACCGCGCGCTTTCCGGCCGGAGTAGACCCGGTGACAGCGACAGCGAGCGGGTTGCGTGCGAGGAAAATGAGGTTAAGTACGAACGGGGAGCCACGGGGAAAAACTACGCTCGGAAAATGTTTGACACAGTTTAAAGGGGGGAAAATTGCCGGTTGGAATAAAGGATCCTGAATCTATCATTACCCGTACCACCGAAGGCTTTATTCGGAGGTTTTGGGTGGAAACGAAAGAAAGTGGTTCAATTGTTCTCCAAACGAGGATAAAAACATCGTCCAAATCCTTTTCAAACTAACGATCGAAAGGCAATCCATCGAAAGTAAGCGCCTAAAGGTATACTACCCCGCATAGCACGGGGTATTATTAACATGCGGTTCTTGCCCACATTACGACCCATTTCACGTACCGTCCGGCGACACGCTCATTTCTCTCGCTCCCTCTCTCTCCCTACCCCTCTCTCTCTCGCCGTCTCTCTGAAACCTCCGCCCGGCTCACCCATGCTCGAAGAAGTGGTTGTTTACAAGCTGACCACCGCACGTTGGTGTTATTGGCAGTTAATGTATAGTATTTACCATCGGCACGCGGTCTTCGGGACCGCAACGGCGTAGCGGGCAGGTACTCCCGCCGCCCAGCCGCTCGCCATCGATGCAAATTACGTCCATTCGCTCACCTGTAACGATAAGGAGAAGAGTAGGAAAAGAATTTGCTTTAGTACTCGCTACGGCACGTAACTTCCCCCACCGTAAGTCCACCCCGGTGGGGCCGGTTCTACGACCGGCTTGAGCGCCCATAAATTGTCTGTATTTAGCGACGTAAACACACCGCTGCAACTTTTAACGCCTTCGCCTTCGCTTTGTGTCTCCGACAGGTAATCCGGACTTTTGCGGCGCGTTAGTCACTGCCACACGGCCACAGCCTCCTGAAGCAGCTGCAGCAGTTCGTTCGATCGACACAATCCACCGGGGGCCATTTCTCATCTCCATCCCGGGGAGGGGCAGCGGCGCCCCGGAAGTGTGTCCGGGGTGAACTATGGTTCGGTGCACCGTCGCGTTTGGCAAGCAGGAGCAACACCACACGCGAAGAATCGCAAGACATTGGCGCAAATACCCCAACTCGTGATAGCCACACACCGCACCACCGTAGTAGTATAGTTCCCCACCATCGGCCAGAACGTCTAGACTTAAGGATCCCAACGATCCCACCACCGACACACGCACACTCATACCAACATGGTGTTCAACATACTGATAGCATCGTCTGTGATCAAAACGGCCACCGTCGTTGGCTCTAGTCTGTGGCTGATCCCGTTTCTGCTCGGGGCCATCTCCTACTACCGGTACGACCGGGTCGATCCGGAGTCGCGCGTCATCAACCAGGAGGCGCTACAGCCCGAGTACGACTTCGTCGTGGTCGGCGGCGGCTCGGCCGGAGCGGTCGTCGCGAACCGGCTGACCGAGGTGCACCGATGGAAGGTGCTGCTGTTGGAAGCCGGCCCGGACGAGAACGAAATCTCGGACGTTCCGTCGCTGGCCGGCTACCTGCAGCTGAGCAAGCTCGACTGGGGGTACAAGACGGAGCCGACGGGCAAGGCATGCCTGGGCATGGTCAATAACCGCTGCAACTGGCCCCGTGGCAAGGTCCTGGGCGGCTCTTCCGTGCTCAACTACATGATCTACGTGCGCGGGAACCGGCACGACTTCAACCACTGGGAATCCCTGGGGAACCCTGGCTGGGGCTTCGACGACGTGCTGCAGTACTTCATCAAGTCGGAGGACAACCGAAACCCGTACCTGGCGCGCAACCCGTACCACGGCCAGGGTGGCTTCCTGACGGTGCAGGAGGCCCCCTGGCACACGCCGCTGGTGGCGGCCTTCGTCGAGGCGGGCACCGAGCTTGGGTACGAGAACCGGGACATCAACGGCGAGCGGCAGACCGGGTTCATGATCGCGCAGGGCACGATCCGGCGCGGCAGCCGCTGCAGCACGGCCAAGGCGTTCCTGCGACCGATCCGGTTGCGCAAGAACCTGCACATCGCGATGAACGCCCACGTCACGAAGGTCACCATCGACCCGGACACGAAGCACGCGGTCGGCGTGGAGTTTTACCGGGGCGGCAAGCGCCAGTTCGTGCGGGCCAAGAAGGAGATCATCCTGGCGGCCGGGTCGATCAACACGCCCCAGCTACTGCTCCTGTCAGGGATCGGCCCGAGGGCGCACCTAACCGACGTCGGCATCCCGACGATCCAGGATCTGGCGGTCGGCGAGAATCTGCAGGATCACGTCGGGATGGGAGGGCTAACGTTTCTGGTCGACAAGCCGGTCGCGATCCTGCAGAACCGGCTCGAGGCCGGCTCGGTGACGATGAACTACGTGATCAACGAGCGCGGCCCGATGACCATTCTGGGCGGCCTGGAGGGCGTCGCGTTCGTGAACACACCGTTCGCGAACCTCACCGACGATTGGCCCGACATCCAGTTCCACATGGCGCCGGCCTCGCTCAACTCGGACGGAGGCGCCCGGGTCAAAAAGATTCTCGGCCTCCGGGAGGACCTCTACAAGGAGGTGTTCCACCCGATCGAGGACACGTACAGCTGGACGATCATGCCGCTGCTGCTGCGGCCCCGGTCTCGCGGCTGGGTACGGCTCAAGTCCAAGAATCCGTTCCACTATCCGCTCATGAACCCGAACTACTTCGAAGATCCGTTCGATGCGGCCACGCTCGTCGAGGGCGCCAAGATTGCGCTGCGCGTCGGTGACGCCAAGGTGTTCAAACAGTTCGGCAACCGGCTGCACCGGAAGCCGTTGCCCAACTGCCGGCAGCACAAGTTCCTGTCGGACGCGTACCTCGACTGTCAGGTGCGCACCATCTCGATGACCATCTACCATCCGGTCGGCACGGCCAAAATGGGACCTCACTGGGATCCGGGTGCTGTCGTCGATCCGCGGCTACGCGTGTACGGTGTGTCGGGGCTGCGGGTGATCGACGCCAGCGTCATGCCGACGATCGTTAGCGGCAACACGAACGCGGCCGTCATCATGATCGGCGAAAAGGGCGCCCACATGATCAAGGAGGACTGGCTCGGGCAGGACCGGTGAGTGAGAGACACCGGATTACCGACCCAGCCACCGTGTGCCATTTTGCCACCGACAGAGAGAGAGGGAGAGAGTCCAGTACGAGTCGGACGAGGTCCCACAGATGTGCGAGTGTGTTAGTGTGTGTATATATAGTCCAGAAGCAGCAGCAGTTCCACTGTGCCGGAAGACCTCACCAGGTGTCCAGGGGGCGCTTCTTCTGCCAAATTACCTCCCCGCGTTTCGCGACTTGTCTATTGTATGTATGTGTGCGTGTGAGCTCTTGAGTGTGTGTATGAAGTCAAACAATCTGCGTCCAGCTATTATGTTGTAGTTTTATGTAACTCATCCGTTCCGCTTTCATCGGCTGTAGAGAAATAAAGCAAAATAAACCAAAATAAAGAGGGCAAGAAATTAATCCTGACACCTCATCTGGGGCGGGTCCATAGGATTCGTTGGAACCGCCCCGCGGGCAAACGGCTGGACAAGCGTCTGCACAAGGGTCTGGACAAAGAATTTTAATTGCCTTAATCAGACGCGTTTCAGTGAAACGCTTCGTTTTATATGTATCATGAAGCGTTTTACTGAAACGCGTCGGATTAAGACAATTAAAATTCTTTGTCCAGACCCTTGTGCAGACGCTTGTCCAGCCGTTTGTCAGCTGGGCGGTCAGTTCGTTGGCACGCGCGGATGAAGAGCGAGAGAAAGCAAATCTCGCAGCGCATTCAGCTGTTTCGAGAGCACGCAGGACGCTGGACCAGTCGGGCTTCAAGGTCGGGTGAAACTTGGGTCCGCAAGTCCTGCGTGTGTGTGTGGTGTCCGGAACTCGGAATCTGAGTAGCCGTGAAACGGTGATTCACGCTGTCAGATATCACCCGGTCCACGGCGTGGTTTCCTGTCCTCTTCAGAGGCGTCCTTGGAGGTGTTCGTAGTAGCAGCAGTACTGACAAGGGCTAACTTGTTTTACTTTTAATTGTAACTCAACTGCAAGCACGAAAGCAGGAAAAGGGTAAGTGAGCGTTACTGGGTCAACACACCGAAACAGCGACCGAAAGAAAAACCGAAACCGAACGCAGCCTTTCGATGCATTTCCGTTCCTATTTGTTCCTATTTGTTCCGCCCCGGTTCTCGCCGTCAAGGTTAGTTTGATGCGCACCCTTACCGCACGACAAAACTTGGCGGGGGCTGGTTGATCTTGGAAGCCGGCCTTGGACATTAATTTGCCAGCAATTTTATTTATCTCGTCCAAGATAAAACTCCCAAGCTAAGGTGACGGTGAGCGTGTAAACATTATTTTTAGCTCGCGCCTTTCGATAGGGTCCAAAATCCTTCGGCGACTCGAAAATCCTTCGAAAATCAATACTTGGTTGGTCAAGTTGTAGTTGGATTAGTTTCTTTTGAAGTTTCCCACCAGAGGTCGCCACCGGGCACGAGCCGAAGTGCTGTGGAAGTCCTCCATATAGACATATAGACACATCTGGGTTTTGTCCTTTCTGTAAATGGCCGCCGACCTGCCCTGTTTTTGCCATAATTGCCTCTCCCGGTCATAACTCATTCTTTGGAAGGTTCAGTTCGAGGTCGGGCGATGTGAGCGTAATGACACCGTTGGCCGTCCCGATCTGGGGACATCTCCCCCAAGACGCTACCTCCGGTGACGAGGAACGGTCATCTCAGTCAGACTCGGAACGAAGCCGTTTGCTGTTTTAATGCATCAAGTAAAAGCTGCTTAAACGAATTCCACCTCCAACTTCTGGTTCTACTTTCTGCCCATTGATTTATGGCCCGGTTCCGATCTTCGAGGGTAATTAACCACCGCAAATGGGATCGGTGTACCGGTTCTTGGCTGGCCGCACCGCAACGGTAAGTTGTCTTCACCGGCGCGTCACATCCGCGTATCACTTATCAGCCGGCGCGATCGATACCTGCCTTGGCACACCAATTGTATTACATTAAACACTAGAGCTGGCCAGTACTTTACGTTACCAATTTAAATGCACACTTTATGCCCCATCTTGTGTGAATGTGTCGTGGCTTAAACTGCATCTTTCGAATGCATCTACCCTTTGATTGTGTAACCTTCGAAGTCGTTCGATAGCTAAGGTCAAGTAAATCATAAGGAACCAAGTTGATCTCTGTGTTATTTGTAGCACAAAGGACAAGACATCAAGGCAGGTGCGATAAAACCTCGGAAATGCTATCACAGAGTAAGCCAGCCAAAGGTGCCAAGTGAGCGTACCTTGAACCAACGCTTCGTCAAGTTTCTGCCGCATCGTGTGGTCGTCACGTCATGCAAGAAATCGAATTCGGGTCCGCAAAGCCGCGCATCGCTTCACGAGGCCCGAGCGATGATGAATCGCACATATGCGGTTTTTGATGTGATTTATGTCTTTCACTTTCCAACTAATTAGTCGTCGAGGTCTTACACAGCACAATGAAATAAAATGTATGCGATTAATTGAACTATGTCGCATTGCTACGTGTGCAGTGTTCGCGTACGTTGACATTGACCATTGGACCAGTTGGTGGCAGTGACATGTGAGAGAAGGACCTTGGTTTTTTAAATTAAAGTTTTCATGTGATCCAAGCTCATCTTTTTCGCCAAATCGAAGTTTTTTAGGATGCCCTTCGACCGTGAAATCTTTGGCCTTCGGTTATTTCCCTAGGTATGGAGGCATGGATAATTGATAATGTTTGGTATTTAGCACTTATTGGTCGCCCACTAAAATTGCCGATTACAAAGCGGGTTTGAACCTCCAGCCGAGCATTGACTGACAAATGTCCCTTAGTGGGATCACCCGAATCTAATGGCTTTACGCGGTCGTATCATTTGCATAAAAGATGTCGTTGACCCTACCGCTAAGACTTCCACAACCAACGAAGTTCGAACATCGGTCTCCATTCATTGGTTACAAGAGAAATGTTAATATCTCAGCTGTGAGTCTTCCAGAGCTTTACAACATCCCAAAACCTGTTCCGGTGCTCCGGACCAATACCAAGAATCGCTAGTGCCCTTCTGGGCAGGGCGAACTAATCGTATCGCGCCACGCGCGCGCGTGTTCTGAGCGATTTCGGTCTAACCCCAGTTCGAAGATATTCCTAAAAATATCAGTCAACTAGCAAAAGCCGAAGGGAGTGGACTCGCGAGACTCGAGCGGTGTGCTGTGATAATCTAGTTAGAGATGCTCGGCAAAACTCGGCGTTGAAGGTTTAGTGGGTAGACTGAGACGCATCCTCGCCACGCTTTCAGTATGCTGCTTTGCGGAAGATGGGTCATCTGGAGGCTATCGGTAGCGGTATATTTAGTGCAACTAACGCTGGGGCAGCTGGTGGGCCTGCGGTCCCTGTTGGGATTCGCGCGTTCCGCAAACGAGCGTCTCCAGTACGAGAAACCCGACCAAAGGCCGCTTCTGAAGGAGTACGACTTCGTGATCGTTGGGGCCGGTTCGGCCGGCTGTGTGTTAGCGAGCCGGCTCTCGGAGGTATCCGGCTGGTCGGTGCTGCTGATCGAAGCCGGCCCCCGGGAAACGCTGCTCATGGACATCCCGATGGCGGCGCACTACCTGCAGCGCACGGGCATCGACTGGGACTACCGGACGCGGCCGAGCGATCGGTACTGTTTGGCGTTCAAGAACCGTCAGTGCCGGTTGCCACGTGGCAAAGTGATGGGTGGATCCAGTGTGCTGAACTACATGGTCTACACGCGGGGCAACCGTCGTGACTACGATGGGTGGGCGCAGAAGGGCAACACGGGCTGGAGCTACGACGAAGTGCTGCCGTACTTCCGGAAGCTCGAGGGTAGCGTCGTGCCGAACGCCGACCCGGGATACGTCGGCCGGACGGGACCGTTGCGGATCTCCTACTCGAACTTCCGCACCGACGTGGCACGAGCGTTCGTGAGGGCATCCACGGAGTCGGGCCTCCCATACGTGGACTACAACGGTCGTGCCCAGATAGGGACTTCGTTCGCCCAAAGCACCACCAACAATGGGCGCCGTGAGAGCACCAACACCGCCTACCTGTACCCGGCCCGAAACCGAACGAATTTACATGTGCGACGTAACGCGCACGTCACGAAGGTTCTGATCGATCGCGACACCCGACGAGCAACGGGTGTCGAGTTCCACGCGGACGGAATATCCCACGTGGTCGCTGCTCGGCAGGAGGTAATCGTCTCGGCGGGTGCCATCGGATCGCCCCAGCTGCTGATGCTGTCCGGGGTGGGGCCAGCGAAGCACCTGCGCCGGATGGGCATCGAGCCGCTGGTCAATCGCGCCGTCGGCTACAACTTTCAGGACCACGTGGCACCGGGCGCGCTGACGTTTCTGGTCAATCGCACCGAGACCCTCAGCTCGAAGCGAATATTCACGCTGGAGAGCTTCATGGAGTACCGGCAGCACCGGGGCATGATGACGGTGCTCGGGGGCTGCGAGGCGCTCACGTTCGTCGACACGGAACGGCCGGGGTCGCGGGACGCCTGGCCCGACTTGGAGCTGCTGATGCTCGGCGGTACGCAGGGGGCCGACCGGATCTACGAAGCGACCTTCAACTACAAACCGGAAACTTTCGCTCGGCTCTTTGGCGGTATCGAACGTGACGGTCGTGAAGGATACACGGTGTTCCCGTTAACGCTGAGGCCCCGGAGCCGCGGGCGGGTGCGGCTGGCCAGCGCCAACCCGTTCGACTACCCGCTCATCAATCCAAACTACTTCGCCGATCCGTACGATCTGGAGATGGCGGTCCGCGGCATCCGGAAGGCGATCGAGCTGAGCCGAACCGACGCCCTGCAGCGCTACGGGGCCCGGCTACTCGAGATTCCGATGCCAGGCTGCGAGGGCCACCGGTTCGACTCGGACGACTACTGGCGGTGTTTTGCGCGGCACGCGACCTACACCATCTACCACCACGTGGGCACCTGCAAGATGGGTCCGGCCGGCGATCGAACGGCGGTGGTCGATCCGAGGCTCCGAGTGCACGGAGTGCGTGGCTTGCGGGTCATCGACGCCAGCATCATGCCGGATGTGCCGGCGGGCCACACCAACGGACCCACGATCATGATCGCCGAAAAGGGGGCCGATATGATCAAGCAGGACTGGAACGTGGTACCGCACGAAAGGTGATACCGGAGCAAAGTGGTGATTTTTCTCTAGAGGATCCTTCAGTTAGTGAAGGATCACGCGTTTTAAACAATCGCGGTAGAATTCATCAACAGATGGCGCTCCAAGCGCTATCCGTAGAACTGAAATTAAGCTAAATGCGACAGAGGCGGTTTGACTAATTATTACTTATTACTATTTTATTTAAACCACTGTCTGTATGTCCGCACGACTTCGCTGGCAGTTAGTCGCGAGCGAAGAGTGTAAGCAAGCAGAGACAGAGAGAGAGAAAGAAAGAGAGAGAGCTAATGTACAGTGGCATTCAGTTAAAGAGAACGCCAGATGATCGTACATTTCGCAAATAACGTTAATTATTTTCCGAAATAAACGCCATAGAAATTAGTTTGCTGCTGCTAACAAATCAGTTAATTATTATATTAAACGAACAACGAGAAAATGAATTAAGCATGTTCAATTGAAGAATACCTGTTCCAAAAACCAACTGTGGTCAAAACGAAGTTCGCCGGGTCGGTTAGCTTACTAGGTCTATATCTATGGTGTGAGGTCTAAGTGATGCCAGGTCGAAAAAATAAATAAATTTAGTTTGCATCTTATTTTTGAAGAGTCTACTTTTGTGTCTGAAAATGACGTTTCGCGAGGATCTAACTTGCCGAAGAAAACTGCTACAGAATCGCATCAAATGCTTGTCAAAGCTTACGGTGATCATTCTTTTGGAAGACCACAGTGCTTTCAGCGATTTAAAAAGCTATAAAATGTCGATTTTGACTTCACAAGCAAAGAGCGTCGCGAGACTCCGATAAAAGGTCTTTCTGATGGGATAGAGAGGTGTGGTGTACCACAAGCTCCTAAAACCTGGTTAGACCGTTTATTCAGATCGCTACTGACAACAAATCATCAATTTGAACCATGCATTGATGGAAAAACGACCAGAATGGGCTGTCATTTGATATTTGGGCTGTCGGTAACTTGGCTCCATAGCAATGCGCCTGGACACAAAGCAAAATTGCTTCATGGTTCAATCAAAGCACTTAGCTGGGAGCTTCTTTTCACCAGACTTGACCCCTTCCGAATATCATTTATTTTCTTCGATGGAACACGCATTGCCTGAGCAGCAATTCGATTCATACGAGGAAGTGGATAGATGGATCTCCCGACAGAGTGCTCCGACACCCGGATTAACGGGAAGCTCCGAGGTAAATGATGTCTGTCGTGATTTCCGTATGTGATTCACCAACGATCCATGTTCGCACACGAGAAGACAAGCGCCGCCACGCGACAACTTGGGATAAAAGGACCTTGCACGCGGGCACTTAGGCCGACCAGGTCGACAATAAAGAACACACTCTTGGACGTTATCATCCAGTTCGGTTCGGACTTCCACTGGCTGGATCTTCCGACTTCCGCGCGAGACAGAAACAAGGCGGAAACATTGACTCGTGCCATCGCAATTCAAATAGTCGATTACTGGCCGAAGTAAACAGTTAATTAGTGTACCCCATAAATTGCACGTAGCTACCACCCTGAACATAACGATTAACAGCTGACGGCGGCTAAAAAGACAATACGATTACCGCCGCCCTTTTTGGGTGTTCCGTTTGTGTGTGTGCGTTCACCGCTGTCAATGATCGGCGTGATAAGAGCAAACCTGTTGCCCGTCGCGTCCACGCCACAGTCCCGGACCGCTGCACCGGAAGCGAAAGAAATGCTTCCGTCAAGGTGAGCGCTCACGGAGAGCGCGTGAGAGAGAGAGAGAGCTCCTCAGAGAGCATCTGGCGAAAAACCCGGCGTCATCGACGCGACCCTTACCAGGTAGGGGGGCGTCTCGTTTTGCATTCTCATTCATGCCCTCGCGGAGGCCTCAGGCGCGCGATGCAACTAAAGTGCATCGTAGAAAGTGCAGCGGGGCCCCGACGCAAGTTCAAGTTTACGTACACTGCACGCACGTACGCACGCACGGCCGGCTGACTGACTGACTGACATTCGAACGGGCGCCGAGCCTGACCTTCGCCTGGCCCTGGTCCGGGCCGGGAGAGTGGGGAATTCAATGTTAAAATCGATCCGCGCTTACGTGCCCCAGCTATCGGATCTTCGAGACCTCGCAGTGGTGAGAAGTCCGGATATGAACGGGCGCGCGCCTGCGTATGTGTGTGAGAGAGTGAATGCATTCTTAGTCGAGTGTGTGGGAAGCACAAGAGGCGAAAGTTTGCATGCTGCCCCGCGTTCTACTCGCCGTCTACTACTACTACTACTACTACTACTACTACTACTACTACTACTACTACTAGTGATCGTTCGCCTTCTCTCGCTCTCTCGGAGACCCACGACTACTGGATTCTTACGCACCCGCCGGGGGAGTGATGCATCTCAACGGGAACGGGGCGCAGCGAAGGGAAATCGGGTCGGGAACCGCACACACACTAATAGGTCGGGCGGTCGCGGTCGGGGTTACTAGCGCGATTTTGATCATGAGTATGATTCCGTCGGCCCCGCCGGACGCCCCGGTCGGGTTCTTCCCCGTCGCTGATGGTGGCGCTGTCGGCGAATCGGCCCCTACGACGCTTAAAACGAATGCAATCCAAGGGCGCGGGATTCAGTGCAATTGCAGCTGCCAGCCGAGCGGCTACTCTCAGTTGACGGTCGACGCGCCTTGCAGTGTCGATGCAGATCGCTCCGTGACGTCGTGACGACGTGTCGCGCAAATTCTTCCCCGCGAAAGGGGTTCCCCTACAAGAAGAAGATCCGAGTTTAGTGTGTGTGTGTGTGTTTGTGCGAAGGACAGCATGTCCGCAATGCAGTACTTACCGCTGGCCGCCGGCATCATCGGCATGGTGAGCTTCACGCGGCCCCAGGACAGTCTGCTGTCGCTGATGGGCTTCCTCCAGGACGGCGGCAAGCGGATGGAGCACGAGCTGCCGAGCCAGGCGCGTATCCGGGACGAGTACGACTTCGTGATCGTGGGTGCCGGTTCGGCCGGCAGCGTACTGGCGAGTCGGTTGTCGGAAGTGCCCGACTGGTCGGTGCTACTGATCGAGGCGGGACCGGGCGAGAACCTCCTCATGGACATCCCGATGGCGGCGCACTATCTGCAGAGCTTCAACATCAACTGGGACTACCGGACGAAGCCGAGCGATCGGTACTGTTTGGCGTTCAAGAACCGCCAGTGCCGGTTGCCTCGTGGCAAAGTGATGGGAGGATCCAGTGTGCTGAACTACATGATCTACACTCGGGGCAATCGGCGCGACTACGACCAGTGGGCGGCCCAGGGTAACCCGGGCTGGGCGTACGAGGACGTGTTGCCGTACTTCCGGAAGCTCGAGCGCAGCCGGATCGCGGACGGGCACCCGGGCGCGGCCGGGAAGGATGGCCGGTTGACCATCTCGTACCCGCGGTACCGGTCGGACGTGGCGGCCGCGTTCGTGAAAGCGGCCCGAGAGGACGGGGCCCCGAACGTGGACTACAACGGGCCGCGCCAGATCGGGGTGTCGTACATTCAGAGCACCACGCGGCACGGGACGCGTGAGAGTGCCAACGCGGCCTACCTATACGATCTGCGAGACCGCCCGAATCTGCACGTGAAGAAGCTCGCCCAGGTGACGCGGATCATGATTGATCGGTCGGGAGGGCGAGCGACCGGCGTCCAGTTCTACAGTGGCGGCCAGTTCCGAACGGTGCGGGCCCGCCGTGAGGTGATCGTGTCGGCGGGTGCGATCGGATCGCCCCAGCTACTGATGCTGTCCGGCGTGGGGCCAGCGAAGCACCTGCGTGAGAACGGCATCAAGCCGATCGTGGACCTGCCGGTCGGGCACAACTTTCAGGATCACACGGCCGCCGGCGGACTCACGTTTTTGGTAGACGGCACCAAGACGATGAAGTATAGTCGGATCTTCCGGCTCGACACTTTCATGGAGTATCAGTTCAACAGGACGGGCCCGCTCACGTCGATCGGTGGCTGCGAGGCGCTCGCGTTCTACGACTCGGAACACCCGGGCGATCCGGACGGCTGGCCGGACTACGAGCTGATCCAGATCGGTGGCACGCTGGCGGCCGACCCGACGTACGAGGCGAACTTCAACTACCGGCCGGACGCGTTCGAGCAGCTGTTCGGTGAGATCCGGCAGCGGAACACCGATGGGTTCACCGTGTTCCCGATGGTGCTGCGGCCCCGCAGTCGCGGCCGGATATCGCTGAACGGTTCGAGCCCCTTCCGGCATCCGGTGATCGAGCCGAACTACTTTGCCGATCCGTACGATCTGGATATTTCGGTGCGCGCGATCCGGAAGGCGATCGAGCTGACGGAGATGGCCGGGCTGCGTCAGTATAACGCCCGGCTGCTCCGGACGACGATGCCGGGCTGTGAGGCACATCGGTTCGATTCGGACGACTACTGGCGGTGCTTCACGCGGCACGCCACCTTCACGATCTACCATCACGTCGGGACGTGCAAAATGGGACCCCGGACGGACCCGACCGCCGTCGTGGATGCGCGGCTCCGGGTGCACGGGATCAAGGGGCTGCGCGTGATCGACGCCAGCATCATGCCGGATGTGCCGGCGGGCCACACCAACGCGCCGACCATCATGATCGGCGAGAAGGGCGCCGACATGATCAAGGAAGACTGGAACGAGCTGCCGAACTGAGACCGGAACAGTTTCCGGTGTTCCTAAGCTCTCGCCAAGCCTGGCAGCATTTAATAGACGGAGCATTTCACCGCGCCGCTCCCGTAGCGTTTAAGGACCCACAGTGCAATACCTTAGATGTACATATGTAGTTGTAAGTGGCCACACGGCAAAACACTGAACCGTAGCTAATAAAGTCGATTGCGCAAACAACAAAACGCAGGGGTCTCGCGAATGGCGATTACTTTTACCCGGAACTGCTCGATAACTCGATCTCGATGATGAGAGCGTGGCCGGCCAGCGCCCCATTCACGGCGTGTTTTCCCTCGGCACGCGTTCTGGCCCATTGTTGTAGCAAAGCTTTTGCCACCGGAAAGTTCTTCCCAACACACACATAATGGGTTGTTCGATAAGTTTTGAGTTCCGTTATTCAATATGGTCTCCCCCTAACATCAATACACTTGTTCCTAAGGCATTCCAACGGATGAATTCCATCCCCGAAATGAGAATCTGGAAGGGCTGCAAAATACGATTCCCCAGCTGTTATGACTTCATCATTTAATGAGAAACGCTTTCCACGCATGATGTTTTTTTAGTTCTGGAAACAGATGGAAGTCGCCAGAGGCCAAATCTGGTGAATACGGTGGATACTCCAACAATTCGAACTTCAAGGATTTTTGCCATTTTCAAAATGCTCTTGTGACAGGGTGCATTGTCCAAGGATGCAAGGATTTTTTTCTTCTGCAAAGCGTGTCTTTAGTCGTGAATTTTCTCCTTCAGCTGGTCTAAAAGGATACCAAACATTTAGAATTTCTTGTTTTACCAGTTTGCAAGTAATCCACAAACAAAGTTCCTTTCGCATCCCAGAAAACTGATGCTAACAACACCTTCTTAGCTTCTTTTGGACACGAACTCGTTTCGGAGGCGAAGAACCAGCTTCACACCACTTCTTGGCATCTTGTTTTGATTCAGGATCATGGTGATAGGCCCAAGTCTCATCCATAGTGGTGATTGAATGCACAAAATTCACTTTATCCTTTCGAAAAACCTCTAAATGTTGCCGAGAAAGTTACATTCGAAGTTGCTTACACTGCCCAACGAGATGCCTAGGTCTTCTACTAAATCTTTTCAGTCGCTCAACAGTTTTCCAATACGATATCCGGCGACTTTAGGCGCTAAACACTTATTGACCAGCCTGATAGAGAGAGGGGGATGCTACTGGACAGAGAAAAACCAACGGGCCATCGGTCGACGTGGAGTGGAAGTAATTATAGGCTATCAAATTACACCGCGGTGGACGTGTAATCAGCGTCATCATAAAACAAATGCAACGCAAGATTAAAGATGTACTCGGCGGCATCATGGCCATCGATCAGCCGCTGCCAGTCTCAGAGGTCTCTGTGTCGTCACTCGCGAGATCGCGAGAGTCAAGGATGCGTCGGCCAAAGGCATCGGAAGGATATTGAAGAGACCAAAATAAACGCGCCAGTGGAGGCGCACCATTTTTCGGTCGATTCTTCGATCAATACACGGCCAAAGTTTAGCAAGCAAACCTCTCGAGCAGCAGCGTGTCGTTGGCATTTTCCACCCGGACGGTCGGAACAGAAAAGAAAGCATTGACATAGCCAAGGGCAGCTTATCACTGCGGCCAGAGTGTGCCGCGTGAGGGTCGCACCGAATACAGGGCTTCCTGTGCAAGGTCCTTCGAGTTTCGGGCGAATGGTGCCGGTGGTGAAAGGAACGAATAAGAACAGAAGGGCACTTGGGCCGTCGAGCCGAAGCAGCAGCCTTCCGGAAGAGTGGTTTTCGTGTTATTTACCTGCTACTTTCTTGTAAAAATGGCGCGAAACCTGTTGCCCACCAAACTGCACACACAGGTTGACATTGAAACCGAAACTGCGGCCGCCTAACCGAAGATGGGTTTTCCGGGCGCCGAACCGATGGCCTATAAAAGTTGTTTTGCTTCCCCGACGACGGCCTGGAAAGTTTGTTGAACTCGAGCGACCGGAAAGAGAATGGTGTTTTTGGTCTTTGTTTTGTGCGCTACAGAGCACAGACAGACGCGGGGCAGCAGGCAGAGAGTTGCACTTCAGTACTCCAGAGACCCCCACGACGTCCTTGCGGGGGATTGGCATTTACTCCTTTTTAGCACCGATACGCCGGGAAGGGAAGCAGAAATGTGGGGTTTTTCCCGATGACATTAACAACAAGAAAACACGGAACAAGACTTTCGCGTCTAACGTGCGGTGGTTGTGGATGGCACAACACGCTGGAAAACTACCGGTACGCGCCGCGGCCGATCAGAATATCAATTGCAAAGTCGCTGATATGCATTTAATGAGCGGCTTTGCTGTGACGAATGCGCTCTGGTAGCTAGACGATTGAACGCGTAATCGATCGCATCGCACGTCCTATTGTCACACTTTCAACCAGTTTCGGTCTCACTATGTCGGAAGCAATACCAGAGCATCCAAACGAACTCATGTGAAGACGGTACCCCTTAATTGTCTTGAATGAGAGGCATTTTTTGGTCAAAATTAAAACAACATAAGAACGAAAAAACACTGCAAATTGTAGATCCACGAAAAACCACGAATTCGGATCATCATCTGGCGCTTGCTTGCACGGGAACGATTGCCTCGGAACAAATCCTACAAAAGACTTGCACAAAACAAGTGACGAACCTCTTCCTACGAAAAGCATACTTTTAGGCGCATTACACTTCTCGCAGACGGAATATCGTTGGAAATTAAACCCGTTTATGGCTGTTGACAGGGCCATAACTCTAATGCAAAAAATAGGTTGATCGTCGTGAGGCTGTACACTTTTTTAGCAAAAAAAGAGCTGAAATACGATGCATAGCTCACTAAATCATATGTGATTGGGCCATTGGGCCACAAGGGACATTCTAAAGAGGCAGTTGACACCATGACGCATATGAACGCAAAGTGAGTGGAAAAAGTAGTTGAAATTGAAAACGAAATAAATATTGGATGCGGTAAAAACATTCCGTTTGCTGATCTACGTCGTTGAAGATCGAGGTCCATTGCTTGATATTTTCGGTGTTATTGTTACAACATAATTTTAAAAAAATCAATTGCATCACACATCGCGATGCGTTATGTTGCGATCGTTATAAGCAGTTCATACATACGATCGGTCACGCATGTAGACCGATCCCTTTACGAACTCTGTCGACATTAAGCATTCCAATGAAAAGCCCTTTCCCAGGCAGGGTTGTTTTGGTAGGCTTACCACCCGAACATAACAACATTTCAAGCACTGTTATGTCACTACGATGATGCTTTTATTGCGTCTGTTTGCTGCCAACAACTCAACGGCAGATAACAAACGCCAGCGGAATTTGTGCTAATTATTACTATCCTAGGCGTCACATCTCACCTCGCGCACATCGACAGATTATGCGCCACGTGTCGTGCGCCCACTCTATTGTATTATCTAATCTATTTCTCCTTCGCCAGGTCGCGCCTCTCTCACGGGCAAACGAAACTTTGAGTCTTTGAGCCTCGCCGGCACATTATGGAAATGGCACATTTCCATTTCCCCGCTCACAACATCGTGTCGCGATTTAAAAACCTCACACGACGGGCCACATGGGTCGCGTTTTTCCTTGACCGTGGTTTGGCTCCTTTCGCGCGGAACTGGGCCGGTCACTGTGGCGACGAACCGGACGAAGCGGGAGCGTTACGATGGCCGAGCCACGTCCGCTTCACCATGTCGGCCAGCTTCTCGCCGATCATGTACGCCGTGGCCGCCGGATGGCCGCTGGTCGGGTACGGTATGATCCCCACGTCGCCCACGCGTAACCGGCCCACCCCGTAAACCCGCAAGTCGGCCGCGACCACCGCTTCCGGGTCGGTTGCAGGGCCCATCTTGCATGTCGTCATCTGATGGTGGATCGAAGTCGTCTGCGTCCGGATGGCACAGCGCCAGTAGTCGTCGCTCCCGAAGCGGTGCGAGGCGCAGTTGGGCAGCGGCACCCGGTACAGCTTCGTGCCGAACCGACGGGCCGTCTTCGTGTCCATGAACGGCATCGCCGCCCGGATGCCGCGTAGCAGGGTCTCCACGTCTTCCTGCTCCTTCAGCATGTTCGAGTAGAAGCGCGGCCAACTGAGCGGGTTGCAGCTCTTGAGCCGCATGTAGCCCCGCGACCGGGGATGCAGCAGCACGATGTTCACGGTCAGCACGTCCTGGGCGTTTTCTTCAAGCGGTTTGTAGATATTGTACGTACCGTCCGTCAGCCGGAACCCGCTCCGGATGCCGCTACCATGGTCCGCCGCCTGCGACCCACCGGTAACGATGTACTCGATGTTGGGCAACGTGCTCGGCTTCGTCGTGGCGTCGGCGTCGCTACCGTTGCGAATGAAGGCAACTGCCTCGACGCCCCCGGTCACCGTCATCGGTCCTTGGCCTTGCAGGTACGCTAGAAAGGCGTCGAGCGTCAGCACGTTGTCGCTGTGCAGCGAAAGGTTCGTCGTGTTGGTCACGAACGTCAGGCCCGTGAAGTAGACGTGATCGTACAGTGTCTGGCCGACCGGTGAGTCCCGCACGACCGGGATGCCGTACTCGCGCAGGTGCTCCTTCGGTCCCACACCGGACAGCATCAGTAGCTGCGGAGTCTGCAGTGCCCCAGCCGTCAAGAGAGTCTCCTTCGAGGTATAGACGGTGTACCGGGTGCGATCGCGGATGAACTCGACCCCGTACGCCACCTTGCTGGCCGGATCGATCAGCACCTTCGTCGCCCGGGCACTGGTGAGGATGTGCAGATTCGGCCGATCCAGGATCGGCTCCAGAAACGCCGTGTAGGCCGTCAGCCGCCGTCCATTCCGGATGTTCGACTGTATGTACGAAACACCGATCTGCGATTCTCCATTGTAGTCGACCGACTTCAGACCCAGCTCCTGCCAGCTGCTCACGAACAGTTGCGCCAACCGGGTCCGGTAGGGTAGATAGCGGACGTCCAGGGTTCCGGCCGTCCCGTGGTAGTGGCCGTCCGACTCGCGGAGATACGACTTCTCCGACTTCCGAAAGTACGGCAGCACCTCGTCGTACGACCAGCCCGGATTGCCAGCCTTGGCCCACTGATCGTAGTCGTACCGGTTGCCCCGCACGTACATCATGTAGTTGATCAGCGTCGAGCCTCCCAGACCCTTGCCGCGCGGATAGCTACACCGCTGATCCTTCATTCCTGCCGCCGAGCCAAGACACGAACCCGAAGTCGTTAGATAGTGCGCTACCTGAGACCCTCCCGCCCCATTGCTTACCCCAGCACGAGTAGTTTTGTGGTTCGGCCAGGAACCCCCAATTGTAGCTGGTGGCCTGCAGGTAGGCCGAGAAGATGGGCACCTGCACAAAGACGTTCTCCTCTTCGCCCGCCTCGATCAGCAACACGTTCCAGTCGGCGACCTCAGTGAGCCGATTAGCCAGCAGACAGCCGGAAGGGCTCGCCCCGACGATCACAAAGTCGTACTTCTTCAAGAGCGACGCCCGCTTGACGCTGTTCTCCTGCAGCAGCCGTACGTTGGCGGGTTGACCGGAGCTTCGGGAGCTTTCTTGATCCACGCCTTCATCTACCGATCCATCCGGGCACTGCTGGCTGCAGACGGAACCAACCACCAGGACTGCCCACACTGTCACGCATTTCCAACTCATGTCTTAACTCGGACGCACCCTTTGAACTCACAACTGCTGCACTGTCCGGCGGACTGTCCGTCACTGATCACTCCGACTCGATCCCCCGTTGTTTCGCGATCTAAACACACCAAACACGGTTTTCGGACACCTTCGTGACTCCACGTGCCCCAAAGAGTCCGTTCCGCACCAGTGACACGCACGGGACGAGGCGAAAGAAGAAAAATCACCACCTCCACCTACGGCGGGGTCTGCGCAGGTTGTGTGCACTTCAAACCTCCGGCGGCGACATCCGAGGTGAGTGGCATCTGGTGGGATTATAAAAATACCGAATTCCAACGGACGCGGCAAGGCGGTTTCTCGTCGGTTTCTCGCGGAGTGAGGGAGATGCACATTGGCCCCCGGGGGCGCCCTGTGACAACCTCCACCCGTAGTAGATTAGATGTCCATAATAAAACTAAAGAAAGGACGACGACGACGACGACAGCCGAGCGGGCGATAGAAAGAAACGGAGAACCGCCCGAAAACTGTGCATCGAGAGCTGGGGGGGGTGCGTTGCTGTCAAACTAGTTCCCCAGACCAATCACCTATCACCTGCTACTAATACTGGGCCGGGCAGCCCGAAACTGAATTGACACTGAAGCGTGCCTCCAATAAATACGCACACAAATTTGGGGTGCCAAAAAGCGTGCCAAACACGCGCCCCAACACGGAATGTTGGACTCCGAGACGTCCAACCGGAGTTGGTCCACGAAGGCACAAAACAATAACCTCGGTTCTATGTCTCGAAAGTTGGTCCCCACGTGGCGGAGCGCCACACGAGCTACGGTTGCCACTGGCCGTACTCGTCGGTGCGTCCAGAGACCGAAGACCGGAGCCGGTCATAAATTAGTTCCGAATCGGAAGAATGCGAACCACACGGATTATTAATGCATTTCGGTGGGCTTCAGAAACCTTCGGGCTTCCGATGATACAGAGGCCGCCGATCCATCCTAGACCCGCGGCCGGAACCTGCGTGCGCCCGAGACCTTGACCACTAAACATTCAACACATCATCCCGATGAAAACTGGTTGGCGTACTTGAAGTCGACCAACCGAATGGTCATACTTGAACAAGGGAGTTGGGCCGCAGATTATGCGCACTATGATAGAGTCGCCCCAGCTCCCCCAGCGTCCCCCTCAGAGCAGCCTATAAGTGGAGCGGCCGGAATATTTTAACAACAACACACCTGACGGGGATTTATTGTGCATTTTGTAGCAATGAATAAAACATCACCACTCGAACTCGGCTATTGGGATGCTCTCTTCCTTGAGCAGTTTTAGAGAACTTGTGTTAAAAGCATCTTCTGCTCGAGGCTATCGCACAGTGCACAGTTTGGACTACGGGTTATAAAACAGTTTTCCGCCGAATCCTCGCGTCATCTCCGTTTAACGACCCTCGCCAATGGCAGCGCAATGGTAAGCCACGGGATCGCAGGTGCTGAGCATTATTTTATGGCATGCCCTTCAAAGCTTCCACCCACTGCAACGATTAATTGTAAGTTGGGAAATACATCGATGTAATGTATATTAAAAACCCAATGTCAATGGCATCCCCCCATGTGAGGTCCATCAGTGAAGGCGAAAGAAGAACGCCCTGCGCAGCGTAGTTCCGTGCCTGCCCTGAACTTGTCAACATTGTCATGGTTGACCTCCCGGCCTCCGGTGGTTAATTGGATAACTGATTGTGAACAATCCTCTCATTCTTTCTGCTGATGTTTGATACGAAAGCTTATGTAGAGGGTGGTCCAGCTAGGGTTTAGATTCCGATGATGGGGCGTGGATTGCGAAGATAGGATCAGCTTCAGATTTCGCCGAAGAACTAATCAGCCAACCAATTTCTTGGTATCGTCGACGCCATCGACGGTTACGACGGCTTCATCTTGATTTTCGAAGAAAAATGGGCCGGTGATGCCACCAGACCAAAAACCGCACCAAATTGTAACTCGCTGGGTGGGTGGATTGACACGACGGGGTGTTTTTCGTGAGTCACAAAGACGACGATTCTGCTGATTAACGTAAACACCAAGGTGGAAGTCAGCTTTACAAATTTTGTACAGTTTGAGTTGAAGACTCACGCACTTTGGAAACAAGTTTTTAATATTTCCCAAAACTCTGCAAGCGTGTAGTGCCCCGATTCGTAAATATTCAAGTTTTTACCGAATGTTTACAATTTCCATAACGAAGTTTGACATTTTAAAAGTCAAGTAATCGGTAGTTAAAATTCCAAACCCTCGATGGATCACCCTATAGATTCAAGCGACTATAAAATGTGCAGACACGCCAGTCTACGACCCGCCGTAACCTTACTTCTACCTTGTGGTTTTTAATTTTGCGCGTCTATCCGGAGATGTCCTACATTAAAGCTGTAAGTATTCGGAAATGAGGTGTTTTGATTACCAGCCGGTGTGTGTGTGTGTGTGCAAAACGGACCAAAGTACATTGCTCCTGGTTCCGCCGTCCGTTTCAGCCATCTGCCAAGGTGTCGCTCGCTCGCTTGTTGCTTGTCGTTTGGAATTTGAAATATGCTCATCCTCATTTAATTAACGGATTCTGAGCAATTTATCCCAAAAACCAGCCAGCCAGTCAGTTCTGCCAGGCAAACTCTGGCTCTGGCGTACCAGACAGGAACGCCGCAAACAGGTTTTCGGGTACCAAATTGTAAGTTTATAGTTATCACACACAGAGTCCCACGGTGAACCTTTCTTATTATGCTCGGCAGAAAAGCAACGCTTTGCGTACAGGAAGACAGCAATCGAGAGTGCTTCAGCCTTCGTGAGGCAGCAATCAGCAGCAAACGCTCCTTTTCAACGTCGTCGATCGACGATCGGTTGCTTTGCCAAATTTGAATAATCGCATCGAAACGGGTAGCACACACCGTTGAGGAGTCATTAGCTAATCGGAACTTTCGGAACCATAAAAAACCTGCTCTCTAGGGCATCATGCGGATGATGTGGTATCGTAGAACACCGTTTGCAGAATCAGCGGCTCGGGACAGAACTGTTTGCTCGCAGTTCCATTCCAACACTTGTGCCATTCGCATCGGGCCGGTTGGCTGCTGTTACTTCCGCAATCATCATGCGGCTGAGCAGAATCTTTACGACCGTTCGCATTCTGCTGGTGTTGTCGCGCGCCGTCAACAGTCTGTTCTGGCTGCCCCGCGCAGGAAAACACTTCACTTCCCACCAATCGCTTCCCGGCACAACAGGTATCCGTGGTCAGTGATAGGATAATAAAAAAACGCACGCGGATGTCAATGAACTTTCCGGTTGCAGAGGACAGCGTGAAGACGGAGTACGACTTTATCGTGGTTGGTGGAGGAACGGCAGGATTGGTGGTGGCCAGCAGGCTGGCCGAGATTCGCCAGTGGCAGATTTTGGTGCTCGAAGCTGGCGGTCGGCACAACGAGGGTGACGAGGGCTGGAAGCTGAAGGCGGAACTGCAGCCAGAAACCTGTCTCGGTAAGGTGTTTCGACGGGGCCGGATAGCCGACCCCCGGGTGGCTTACGTTTTTTGTTTACCATCTCGACAGCCGCTCCCGACAAACGGTGCACGATACCGGGTGGCAAGGGTTTGGGAGGAAACACGCGAACCAACAGCATGCTGTACGTGCGTGGAACTCCCCAAGACTACGACGGCTGGGCACGCAAGGGAAACACCGACTGGGCGTTCCGTAGTGTACTGCCGTATTTTTTGAAGCTCGAAAACACGCGCTTCAACTACTCGCGGGAACAGCGCGGGCGAGGCGGGCCACTTCCGGTCACGGGACTACGGCTAAAGTCGACCCTGGCCAGAACGTTCCTAGCGGCGTGCGACCGATACGGTCTCCGGCGAGCTGATTATAACAGTGACGCCAACGACACGGTCGGATACGTGCAGCTAACTCGCCGGCAAGGTAAGCGAGTTACCTCGACGGATGCGTATCTGAAACCCGTGGCGGCTTTCTTGCCCAACCTGCACACACTGACTGGTGCGCGGGTCACGAAAGTGCTGCTCAATTCCCGGACCAAAACGGCCCGAGGAGTGCGCGTGCTGGTCAACGGTCAACTGCGCAAGATACGGGCCCGCCGAGAGGTGATCCTTGCGGCGGGGCCCATCTTTACGCCTCACTTGTTGCTCCTGTCGGGCATCGGTCCCCGGCAGCAGCTGGAACGCTTCAACATCTCCGTCGTGGAGGATCTCCCAGTGGGTGCCACGATGAATCTGCGCACCGTCTCGTTTCCGTTACATTTTGCCACGAACGGCACCACCGCCACGGCGCGGCTGCCATCGCCGACGCTCGAAGCGATCGCTTTCGTTAACACACAGCAGCAGCGGTCAGGACCAGCCACGCACGAGATACTGTTCCAATACGAACCGCAGCCCGGTCGGGGGGAACAGTTCTCCATCGGACTGGTGCACCTGCAGCCGTCGTCGAAAGGACTCGTGCGGCTACGAAGCGAAAATCCTCTGCACGATCCACTGGTCTACACGAACTTTTACACGCATCCTGGCGATATGGGCGAGATATTGCGCGGAATTGGGGCGTGCTTGGCCATACTGAACGACGCCGAGTTGCGCAGGTTCGGCCTAGAACCGCTGGCACTAAAACTCTCTCCGTGCGAACAGCTGCCGTATGCTACGGACGCTTACTGGCGTTGCGTTGTGCGCTTCGTAGGCCACGTGGCGGACCAACCGTACGGAACCTGTCCCATGGGAAGGCGCGAAGATTCCGCCGCGGTGGTGTCACCCGAGCTACAGGTACACGGGGTACAAAATTTGCGGATCGTGGACGCGAGCGTCATGCTGCCGGTGAGTAATGCGCACACACAGGCCACGGTTTACATGATCGCCGAAAAGGCATCCGATTTGATCAAAAGCCACTGGGATTGGGGCTACGATTTGGAGAGACGACGATGAGTGCCTCGCGGAGTGGCACTCACGAAGTGGCAAAGAAATACCCCTAAATGTAGGCAACCAGTCGAACACACAAGCTTTGATTTGAAAGAGCCCAAGCACGAAAAAATTAAATAAGGCTGGCAGTAAACAATCGTAAGTAACAATAACGTATAGTAATAGCAGTAGTAATTAACACGCATTTGAAAGTAAGGCATAAGGTAACTTTGACTGCATTGTATGCGAGAATACCCTCGAAAACAGTAGTTTGGGAAATAAAGCGATCGAAAGGTAAACCTCAAATTTCCATGTTTCCATTCCATCAAATATATAATCAATCTACTACTGTTTGGAACAAACATCGATACAAAGAACAGTTGGCCGCAAGACGTCGTTAATGTTAACGATCATAGCAGATCAAACCATCGTTGTTTGACTTTACCCAGCCACCGGGGGTCGAGAGCTTTAATGTTCTCATCTCACCCCGGGTCAGGGTGAACACGGAAACACACCAGGACGCTGCTCGGCAATTGCGTTCCGAATGTCCATTGTCTTGAGATAGCAAGATACTGTAAAATAACGCGCACAAACCTGAAAATAGAAGAAAAAACAAGCTGCCGTTAGTATGTTTGTTAATGATATGCTAAGGGATGTGCAATGTTGAATTGATTTTGCAATTCGACACCGGATGCCGGTTATTCATGATGAGCAACCGAAAAGGGTTCAGCTGTTTCGTATGACCAAACGATCCCTATATTTGCATTGTACCCAAATTAATTAAGAATGTTAGACGATGTTACGATGGCGTCGCTACCATCCATTTGTTACTACTTCCGCAACCACAAGAACCAGGCTTTTAGAATGCGACTAGTAGGAGGCCGACTCTTTCTGCCGAGGCGCACATTGTTTATCGCGGAGGGCCCCGTTTACCCCGAAGCAAGTTTAATTCAAGGTCCACGTACATCTTAAATTTAGGTTCTGGCTCAAACCGATGGGACGCGTATGTCCAAAGTCCATCGAAGCATAAGTCTTAAAGCAGAAAGAGTACGTTCTGTAACATCCCGTTTGAAGGCAGTTGGAATTAGAATTAATTACCTTCCAAAATAAATATCCAAAACGTCGCTCGCCCCCTAATGAACCCAATTCAACATTCTGGACTTCACTTCGCCAGCCCAATTCCCAACGGACACCAGCCTAATAACATGGGCCAACAATAGTTTCCCATGGAACGCCATGGATTGAGCCATTTCTAGTGCAAACAGTCACGGCGCGTGTGTCACGCCGTGGTGACGAAACGCCTCCAACTACACCAGCTCAGCCAACCCCGCGCCTTGCTGAGTGTTTACCACCGAGACCCTCGACCTTCCCGCCTCTCTCTCTCTCACGATGGACGGCCCTCGCGTTCTATATTTGCTTACCGGCGGTGGCCGAAAACAAGAGAACTCTTTCAGGACACACGACTTGTGGTCGCGCGGAACACTTCCGCACCGCACCGCAGAGCTGGGAGCACTTGCTTTCGGACACTGGCTTTTTTGGAGGTTATCGGACACTTTCGGGCCCGGCATCGGTAACTGTTCATTTTGACCACTGCCAAGGACGTCTGCCGGTGAGTTATTCAGATAACATGCTGAACGCCCCGGAGCTCGATAAAAGCATCATCATCATCATCGTGGGCTTTCTTCGCGCATCGTCTACCCGGCATCAGCGAACGATTGGCGAACAACCGGTTTTCCGTCTAGACACCGGCCGGGGTGGTGCCAGAATGTAATCCCGTCCCTGCGCCACGGAATGTACTCTCCACCATCCCCGGTCGAAGTACGATCAATTATGTAATTGCTTCTTCTGCTTCTCCTGCACCGGATTCGTGCTAGTGCTAGAATCCGCTGCTCTGGTCAACGAACGGAGACTGACCGTTTGCCACCTGATGCATCGTGTGGTGCATCAGGCGTAGTGACCCCCGAGAACCATGGAGGGAGGGTCTTGTGGAAAGAACGCTGCAGTTGCATGGCTCTACGTGAGATACATAACAAGTCGTCGGAGATCGGCTTCTCGGGGATGACTTTCAGCAAAGGAAGAGCCACATTCCTGGCTCACTGTCTTCTTACGACCTACGACGACGAGCTTAGCAGGTTAATGAGCGTTTTAACGCGTTGAGTGTGCAGCTTCGGGTGGCAGTTCTTCAGGGCTGCAAGCATCCGGGCACTCTAAAAACGATTCCCGCCCGCGGAGTCGGAAGAGAAAGTTTGGCGTCGACACACATACCTCAATCGCAGTGCCCCGCCCGCCACCCGGTGTAATCAGATAACGAATTTGTCGCCCAACATCTGTATTCGGACATTCGGTGGCCTAGAAATTGGCCCATGTTGTTACGCTTCTCCCGAAAAAGTGGCGGGCCCCGGGACGGGACGCTAATGATCTTCAGTTAACACGCAAATGTTTTGGTGGCACACATTTTTTATGGCGCCTGACCGCCAGCTATCAACTGCCCGCTGGTCCCGTTATAGAACAATGCGCAGACATTCACAACTTGCGCGCAGCAAAGCGAACGTGAAACATTCTGAACCCACCGAAAGAAGCATTGCAAATCCTTCGTCCGTCGTGGCCGGAATCGGAAGGCAAAACAAACACACAACCGAACCCAACCGGGGAGCCGCGGGTCAATGATCCGCCGTGCGGGTCACACTTTGTCCGCGTCGTGATGTAGAGTGTGGCAGCATAAAACCATAAACACAACGTTCGCAACAAACATGCATAGATAGATGGAGAAGAAGTTACACATTTTGGTCACTTCCTCCCGGCACGCTCCATTCTAACGGAGCATCGTATCGTGGAACCCTGCCTAACTCTGCCGACTTTTTCGACTAACAACTAACAGATCGACGACCGATCGGTCAACAGCGACAGAATCCACGACGACGACGACGACGACCTCTTCGCCGGCGACATCACGCAATCATTAGCACGCCACATCCCATCCCTCCCCACGGGACAACCCAAGATGCAGACCTCTCTACAAGAGTCGCCAGGCATCGGACTCGTACGTCCGTCCAAACGACGGGCGATGCGCCGACCACTGCCAAGTTCAGGGTTGCCGTGGCGACCCACGATCAGTCATGCTCGGAGCGCCGAGTGAAGTGGACCGACCTTCTTTCAGTGTTCCCCCAGTGTGTGTGGTGATCTCTCGCGCCGAAGAAAGATAGAAAGTGCACCGTGGAATAGGACGCTATGGCACGGCTCTGGATTGCGGCGATCCTGATCGGCACGTTCGGGGTGCTGACGGCGAACGGTTTGTTTCTGCTGCTCAAAACACTGGCCCATGCCGGGCGCTACCTCAACGAGTACTACGATGGTACGTAGCTGATTCAGTGCGATGCGACACACCCGATGATGCCGACCTACAGCAACACCTGGCAGCGGCGGTGGCGATCGTGCGGTCGCCGGAAACGTCTGCTCAAAAATTTTCTCGACTTTTGAATTTCCGCCGGCTTCGTATATTTGATTTTCGATTTTTTTATGGCTTTAGGTTGCGGTTACATGTTAGTGGCTTATGGTGAAAAGTTCGGTCATTTTGAATGATCAATCAATTTTTGACAGCTGCTTTACTTGGACGTGTTTTTTGTCTACTCAAAAAAAAATGGATGGCAAAGAATCTGTATCAAATTTTGTGTGAAAAACAAATCAAATTTTGTGTATGTGAAATGTTGACTGTGACTTTTATGGTGAACCTATTTTGGCCCAAAGCAGCGCTTATCGGTGGTTTAAAATGTACTCAGTGGGCCGAGAAGACATGAACGACGAGGAGCCAAGTTCGGTCGAAAGTGAAGGTTTTGCTTACAGTTTTCTTCGACTGCAGGGGTGTGGTGCATTATGAGTTGTTGCCAAAAGGTAGAACGGTTAATAAGCAGTACTACCTGAGAGTTATGCGCAATTTGCCCGAAGCAATCCGCCACAAATGCCCGGATTTGTGAGAAAACAAAAAATAGCTTTTGCGCCCCTGCTCACACATCGTCGTTTCTGCGCGAATTTTTGGCCAAAACAACACACCAATGATGCCACAGCCACCGTATTCCGCAGATCTGGCCCCCTGTGACTTTTTCTTGCTCCGGAAACTGAAGGGTCCCATGAAAGGACGACACTACGATTGAGCAGACAAAAAAGGCATCCACAAAGGAGCTGAATATGATCAAGGGTTCACGATTGATATTATTTTCATAATCCCAAAAGTCGCGAACACTTTTGAACACACCATAGCTTTCTAGTGGGCGCTTTGATGGGTGCGAAGAAATTTCGCGACGACAACGAACCCGGTGTCGCCGTACCGCCGTATTAATATCTCTATCCTCTATCCTGTGTTTCGCGCGCTACGCTACGCCAGATACCAGTCACTACCGGGAGGTGCCAGAGTATGACTTCATCATCGTCGGGGCCGGAGCGGCGGGCTGTGTGCTGGCGAACCGACTGTCGGAGAACGCCGAGTGGCGCGTACTGCTGCTCGAGGCCGGCCCGGGAGAAAACGATCTCCAGAACATACCGATACTGACCACCTTCCTGCAGAACTCGCAATACAACTGGGCGGACGTGGCCGAAGCCCAGAACACCTCCTGTTACGGTAAGTGCATCGTGGGCTTCATTCCACTATCTGCTACTGATTCTCGTCCCGCGCCCCCCGGCAGGAATGATCGATCAGCGGTGCAGTCTGCCGCACGGCAAGGGTTTGGGAGGTTCCACACTGATCGACTACATGCTGTACGGGCGCGGCAATCCGACCGACTACGACCGGTGGGCCGCCCAGGGTAACCCGGGCTGGTCGTACGAGGAGCTGCTGCCGTACTTCCTCAAAACGGAACGTGCGTCACTGCGGGGTCTCGAGAACTCGTCCTACCACGGCACCGACGGTGAGCTTCACGTCGAGTTTCCACCGTTCCGAACCAACCTGGCGCGCACGTTCGTGAACGGGGCCCGTGAAGCCGGCCACCGGAAGTTGGACTACAACGGCCGCTCCCAGCTCGGCGTATCGTACGTGCAGACGACCGGACGGAGCGGTATGCGCCAGACGGCGTACCGGGCGTTCATCGAGCCGGTGCTGCGGTCACGCCCGAACCTCCACGTCCAACCGTACAGCCAGGTGCTGAAGGTGCTGATCCATCCCGACACGAAAACGGCCAACGGGGTGATGTACACGCGAAACTTCCGCAACTACGAGGTGCACGCCCGGAAGGAGGTCCTGATCACGGCGGGTAACCTCAACTCAGCCCAGCTCCTGCTGCTGTCCGGTATTGGACCACAGGAGCACCTGCAAAACTTTCACCTACCCACCGCGAGCAACGTCCCGGTGGGGCAAGCGTTCGTCGACAGTCCCGTCTTCAACGGGCTCACCTTTGTGCTGAACGAAACGGGACAGGCGCTGCTGACCGACAGTCGCTTCCAGCTTCGCTCGCTCGGAGACTACTTCCGGGGGGAGGGCCCATTGACGGTGCCGGGCGGTGTGGAAGCGATCACGTTCCTGCGGACGCCACAGGCTACCACCGAGCCCGACGTGCCCGACATTGCGCTCGTCTTTTCGACCGGTTCGCTCGTGTCCGACGGAGGGCTGGGGTTGCGCAAGGGAAAACGCATCAAGCCGTCCATCTACAACCGGGTCTACCGGCCACTGGAGAGCGTACGTAACGACCAGTGGACGGCCAGTGTGGTGCTCCTGCACCCGGAGTCCCGTGGTCACCTGAAGCTGCGCAGCGCCAACCCGTACAGTGCACTCAAAATCTACCCGAGCTACTTTGCGACGGATGGCGACGTGGAAACGATGCTTGGCG
Source organism: Anopheles cruzii (assembly GCF_943734635.1). NCBI lineage: Eukaryota > Metazoa > Arthropoda > Insecta > Diptera > Culicidae > Anopheles > Anopheles cruzii. The sequence continues at coordinate 16,320,554 of NC_069145.1, forward strand.
GTATCAAGGAAGCGGTGCGCATCTCCAAGTCACCGGCCATGCGACGGTTTGATGCGCGGGTCCTCGGCATCCCGCTCCCGAACTGCGAGCAGTGGGACCTGACGGAGGACGATTACTGGCGCTGCGCCATCCGGACCCTGTCGAGTACGGCCTACCAGCAGACCGGCAGCTGCCGGATGGGCCCCCCGGACGACCCGCTCGCGGTGGTCGGCCCCGATCTGCGGGTGCGCGGCATCCAGGGGCTCCGCGTGGCCGACGTCAGCGTCATCCCCACGACCATCTCGGGCCAGTCGGCCGCCGTGGACTACATGATTGGCGAGAAGGCGGCCGACATCATCAAAAGCGAATGGCGACAGGCCCCGACACCGTAGCGTGAGAGGCTACTCATAGCCTTTCGTCTCTTTCTACAATAAATGCTCACTATTTATTTACACACTTTTACCGGTTGGCGGCCGTTTTTTTTATCTTCGCTTGACGCGAGCGAAAGTATAAGTCCCACATCCGACGTTTGCTTTTCGTTGATCTCTTCGCCAGGGAACTCTCCCGGTGAGATGAGCCACTCGACTCCAGAGTGGTGGTTAGAGAGGGGTTTTTTGTTTTTGCTTGTGGCTCTTAGCTTTAAAAATCTGAAACAATGATCAATGAGAAGGGTTATTGAGGCAACCACACACGTGCGTCGTAATGAGTGAGGTTTTTGGACGAGGTATACTTGGTAGCAGCACTCCCGAGTGGCCCTTCAACGTAACCCTTCCGTAACTCAAACGAGCGGCAACCAGTGTCACGGCGAACTGGAGACAATTCAAAGCAGCACTGGTGGCAGCACATGGGAAGATGTACTTCTGTGAAGACGCCACTCGACGGCCGCCAACTGCCGCTCAGAGTATCAATTACCGCTTGAACCTTGTATGTATTTTTGAATAATAACTAGTAAAGACTCCCGCCCTGAAGCGACACACACAGGAATCAAACGAGAACGAGTTTAATTGCATCAGGAGTCACTCCTCGAAGGTCCGCTTGTTCCGGTTTACCCACACGAAACGACCGACACCGACCGCGATTAACGTGCTATCGCACACTCTTTTGAAACCGGCGAATTTAACAGCCAAAAGACGGGCGCCCGTTGTGAACATCCTGCAACAAATTGGCACTCGACGCACGAGGATGCCATGTTTATGTGATGGCAAACGGAAAGGCAAAAACAATTGCCGCCCGCGAATAAAATGCCACGACAATGCTCCGTTGTGCGGTTGGTTGTGGAAGATACGGCCGTTTCTCGGTCGGCCGCCACGACAGTACGTCAGCTTGCTGTCATCACGATGCTTTTTCACAACGTCCTCATAATCGGCAAACGAACGTCACATAAACTTTCCCCTGAAAGGGATTCGGTTTTTTCACCAACCAAAGAAGCCTCACACACATACACACGCAGATCTGTAGCTATGTCCTCAGGCTGTGGGGTGCCCTTCTCTTCAATCGGCCGAGTGGTTGATGAAAAACAGAGGCCGTCGCCATCCCTCGGAAACCGCAGGACCTGCCAAGCGCAGCACCGCAGCACCGAGTATGTGCGCCTTTCGAAAGAACCATTCTTTGGCCGTAAGCTTTGGCAAGACAAGGACTCCGGGCCCGATTCCGGGCACGGACATGAACACGGACGCTCCCGAACGGGGGATGCATATGCATTCAATTTTCATGACCATTTTTCGCCGGTCGCTCTGCTCCTCCTCCAATCCTGGTTTATGGTTTCCTTCCCCGGTTCGAACGAGGGGGATACCGAAGGAAGGTACGACGCCCGCAAACAACACACACACACGGATACACAAACGCGGACAGCAACAACCCCACCGGCGGAAAATGTTTCCCGAATGTTGCGCCTAAATGTAGGCAACCCTCTTGTGGCAGGACCGCCGTCGTTCAACGTCGTCCGAATGTCTCTGTCCCTGGTTCGCGTTGTTGCGAAGGATCCACGCCTGTGTGTCTCGGTGCATTAGGACTGTCTTTGGACGATATTTAATCACCCCTCCGGACCGAAACTATGGCCATGCCGGCCGCTGACGGTTGGTAGCCCATGTACGCCTCGAGCAAACGTCCGCTACGGTCGACCCAACACCGTGTCCAATCCTGTCCCATCCCGCTGGAAGCGGTGTACGACCACCATCCTGTCGGAACACGACAGGACTAATCACCGTGATGAAAGATTATGACGACCGTGGTTGCCGGGAGCCGCTTAAACGTTCATTCGGAAGGGCGAGCCGCCATGTTGGCATTGGTTGGCACGAATAAAGGCAGGAAAAACCTCAACGAATCCATCAACGCAATCGAAACGCGCCATCGATTAATGTATGTTGACCTATGCACTGCACGACCAATCCGGTACGGGGGTGCACTTACATTCAATATGTTCCATGTTGTGCTGCGCCATTAACGGTGCGTAAAACGAATTTAGAAACTCACAAAAAAAATGCAAAATGTACTGTTTTCCGCGCGCATAATCTGTACACACCCTCGTGTAGCGGGTGATGATTTCCAAATCCGGCGTATCAAATAAAGTTAGCATTTACATCGTAGCCCTCTTTCGTTCCACGCAATGTGCATTCTACCGGTGACCTAGCGCATCCTCCCTACCACACTCAGGGCCACGAAACAAGACTTGAAATTAATGGCAAATAGTACAGGTCGCTCCCTTCGCGAATAAAGCGCCCAAAGGCCGTGGCAACGAATATTAAAAGATTTGCCTGCCGGTTTGCGACCCTTTTCGTTGCACTGCTGCAACATCACCTTTCCCCAAACACATGGGGTGGCGCCAGCCGCTCTCGGTCTGGTTTGTGTCCGATAAAAACTCATAAAATTTTAAATCTTACTCTTGCAGAAGGCGAAAGCACCGTCGTGTGCGCTGGCCGGCCGCCCGGGTGTTTTGGAGAAAACATTCGAATTATGAATATTCAGAACCATGACCCGGCAGTTCGGCAGGCAGTGTTAATAACTTAGCAACGGATAAGCACCGGCAACAGTTCGGTGCAGCCAGAGACAGAGAGGGAGCTCTTGGCCCGCAGCACCCGGCCATAGTGTATTTACACAATTTTCCCGGAACGCGCACAGAATATGGTAGGATGAGCATAAAAAAAACCCTTAACGATGTTTGGCTATCCACTTGAGATTTGGTACCGCGCGCGCGCTTCACAATGAGGAAAATGAACTGCCCGCTGCTGGTTTACGCTGCGCCAATGGAAAATCAATATTTTAAGTTTGTTTTTGTGTGCAAACGTTAGAGTTCACAAAACTACCTTCAACTGTTTGTTTTTTGTTTACTTTTTCGAAGGCAATAATTTGTGCGTTGTTGGAGAACTTGGGAAAAGTTGTTTCAACAAAATACGTATGATCAAATTCAACAAAAAACTAACTGATTCGGTCAATTAGCCGAAGAATTGTGCTCTCAAATTAAATACCTCCTTTAAAATGTACTCAAAAAGTACGCCATCTAATTAGGAAAATGAATTACCCATAATGGAGCACCGTGGCTCAAGAACTCCATTTTGTCAATGTTCCCTAATAGCGTGAGTAGTTTGACAGACATTATTTAAAACGCCAGTAAAATCAATTCCCCTGAACCACCGCGGCAGTACGCGCCACCCTTGTCTATTTTTAAGCCACGACAGAGTTTCCCACATTTTTCTTCCTCCACTGTTGGGTTTCCAAGGAGCCAGCGTCCTTTTTAACCCCTTTCTCGGCTTCCTTTTCCACCCTCCCGCAAGAACAGCTTCCGACCCAGTTCGGGCGAGTCATCCGAACCCCTCCGCTCCGGGGCCGAGCCGAGCAACCAGGAAATAGGGAACATCCGCGATAACTTTCCTTTTTCGTCCGCTACCAAAACGTTGCCACAAAAGCAATTTCATCTCTAGAGAACCGCGTGGCGATGGTGACAACGCACGATACGATTCCGACCACGACCAGCGACCTAGCCTAGACGGCATAATTTCGCACCAACACCAGGCAAGTATTAGGCGCGCCAGGCCAGGCAGCGACTGGTGTCGACACTGCACTGCAAGTGTTGCTCGCTATTTTTAGCCACCCACCGCCGGTTGTGACGTCAAAAAAGCAACATTTTTCCATCATCGACCCATTTCTAATCGGACCGCTGCTCTGGGTGCGATGCGCAAAGCACGGATCGCGCGAATGCTGCTTCCCGTGGGGCCGAACCATGGCGCGCTGGAGGACGGAACGTGCCGGACCAGTGGCACACCTCGTTGGAACAAACTTCCAATTTGACACGATGTTAGACTTGATTGAATACACTCGCCGCCACTTGGCGGGCGGCGAAAGCTGGCCTTCCACCCGGATAGGATCGAACGTTAAATATCGGGCCCATCACGTGGCCCGAGCGCGAGCGGGCGCATGGTGCTCCATGAGATGTTCAGCGTTAAACAATGGAAAACACTATGAAAAAGAGCAAAAGTCACGCCACCAGAACAGAGAAAGGGATTGTTATAGAAACTCCTCTTTTTCTATACAACCGACTTGTTTGACAGTTTGTGTTACAGAAATGAAAGCATTGAACCCGAAGAGTTTAAAACGGAATCGCCACCGGATGTCTACTTAAGTCCCCGGAAATACTCGCGTGTTAATTGAAATGTAATTGCATTACAGGATAATAACTGCTGGCGAATTAATAACGCCTTCGTTACGTGGATGAAACGGCCACTAAGTGGATTCCTGTGCAGGCGAGAATAATTTATGCGTTTCCCACTCACACACGGAATCACCACAAACACACCCAAAAGGACGACCGAATTGGAAAGTATTGATTTTGTGTCACTTCGCCACACTGTTCACACGACACGAGAAATTGAGGTTAATAGACAACACTCCCTGTGGCCGACCATCACGCCAGCCGAATGTGACATTTCATTTACGGTACCAGGCGTTGAAAGGATAGGCTTTCCGGGCAACCATCAGCCAGCCAGCCAGCCAGCCAGCCAGCCAGCCAGCCAGCTAGCGAAGCAAAATGGATAAACATTTCATTAAAGACTCAAAAAGCCATTCCGCAACATCGGAACGGAAACCCATGCGCCCGTGGGCCCGATGACGCGCGGTCAGCACCGTGCCAGGATGGCGCGCCCCATTACTGGGACATCCTGGCGCCACTGGCGGATGTTTTATGGTAGCTTTATTTATCCCATCCGCAGTACGGCGCGAGCGAGTAGGCCAGTAAGGGAGACAGTGCCGCATCCGGTTACTTTAAGTTTGTTTTTAGCTCGCGGTAGAAGTCCTCCGTGGGAGCAGCATATGGAGAGGAGGCAAAGTAAAAGCCCAAATCAGGGAGCGAATGTGGATAAATAATACTAGCTGGGAATCCCGTTGAATATTTCGCCATTTAAAGCGCGCTCGGGCCGGGAAAATTCCATCGCCAAGTCTAGCATATTGGCCCACCTTCCTTTCGCAACACAGCGGGTATCATATTTCCACTGTTTAATTAAGAAAAGTGCCTGTGTGGATCGATGAAGAGCGACCCATCAGCCGCGCGAACTGGTGCTGCACCCAGGAGTTGCCAATCGCCAGGATAAAGTAAGTTATCACTCCGCGTGCACATGTGGTGGAGCCATCCTTCCAAACCGAAACGCTAACTGTGGTGTAGTTCTTCACCCGGGAACTCGTTGGTCAAGAATAAAATGAACCTGTCCAAAGGCGTTGCTGCAGTAATACGTAAAACGCAAGTAGGATACCGGGTCCCACAGTTACAGTCCCACTGCTGATAGGTGCCCCTCTCGCCCGTCCGCTGTCCGCAGGAGTGAAAGAATACCCCTTGCCGAGACGCTGACGTTGAGCCCCCCACACGCGGACATTAAGTGCCGCCCGTACAATGGCGATGGTTAAGTATCGTTTTACACATAGGCACGCGTTAGGCGGGAAAATTGGTGGATCGATTTTCCACCCTCGGGAACGGAGCACCAACGTAACGTGGCCAGGCCGGTAAAGCACTTTTGTGCTTCGGGCGCGTTCAGGCTCCGGCTGCGGTGACCCGAGGGCGCCAGAAAAGCGAGAAACGCGCGACAAGGAAAGCCTTTCAAGTGTTCCAGGACGCTCCGCCGGAACGTCGTTTGAGTTCTGTTTCCTTGGATGGACCGGATGAACTGTTGATGGGGCCGCCACTCCAACTCTTCTTTCCCGGACCCGGCGAATGGTAAAATCGCCCGAGTTGAAGCTTTTTTTAGGTGTTCTTGTAAAGCCTCTTGTGGTGGTTGGTCGTAACTTACGGGCCTCTTAAATAATGAATGGCACATGATTTATGTAGTATCGCGCTCGCAGGCCAGGATGTGAATAAAATTTATAATCCGAAAGAACCGAATCCTTGGCTCCGGAAAGTAGAGTGTTCTTAAAATGGAGATACCCCAAACAATGTACACAGCGCGGGCCGGGACAACGAAAGATTTCTGTGCAGTACATCTTATGGACAAATGTTTCGTACCATATCGCAACTCGCAATCAACTTTTGGACAACGTGATACGCGGGAAACAACAATCGACAACCTACCTGATACGATGAGGGCCTCATTAGGTCCGACGGTATGTATGTTCCCCATGATTGTAGCGCTTGATGTAGTCGGTTGGCCGAATTCACGCCAAAATGCTGTGCTCCGTTTCGATGAACGACCACTCTCACTCTCTCTCTCTCTCTATCTAGCTATCTATTTCACGCCGCTGGCACACTGCTCTGCACACGTTCACAGATTAACCACTAAACTGCACACCATCAAGAACGGCACACATACAGACGCACGCACGCTGAAAGGAAAAAAAATCGCACTCCCCACAGTCGCTTCACCGGATTCGCCCAGAACTTCCAAAAACTAGAAGAAACGGGAAAAACAAAGCAATTCATTCGTAATTTTCATCACCGACTTTCCACCGCTCCCCCCCACCGGAAGCGGAACGCCATGAATAATGGAGATTTTCCTTATTTTGAACCAAGGACTCGCACGGAAACTGGCGCGGTTTCGGCAGTGGCAGGAAAATCTTTCACTTTCACTCGCGGACGGCCATCGTCACTATACACCGCCGCCTATCGATTGTGTCCTGGCGACGGATAAATTAGTTCCGTCCCGCACCCGACAGGGGTCGAACAAAATTATTAACGAGCTGCAAGATATTTCGGTAACAGCAAAAGAGGCCAAAGTTTCTCACACAGCATCAGGGTTTGCTTTGGTTTTTCACTTCTCCGCAAGATGGGATTTGCTCTGGCAGACATATCCTGGTAAACACTCGCTGTAGGAAGAAAGGCTTTCGCTCCTACACACGCACGCACATTAATGGCACCCGCTGCGTTCCGAATTTTCCTCGTCCATTTTCACCCGCGGAACACGAGAAAACTGTTTCCGGCCGCAGTCCCCCGCACAGTAATATCCCAAAAGGACGGAGCACTCACGACGCTTTACACTTGCTAATTTTCAGCCACCTCGCGCACTACACAAGGACACACAGTCGTTCGTTTCATGCACGGACCAATGTCGAAGCAGGACTAGCGAACACCGCTCGAGATCAGAGTTTTTCCGCAGCCTACCGTGATTGTCACTTTTTTCACCGTACGCCGTTTTTCCTGCCTACCAATGCGACGCGGGAAAACACTTTGATGGGGCGAGCTCACGCACACTGGCGCACACCGGCGCAGTAGCATCCTTTTGCCCCTGCAAAAGGACACAACAGGACACCAGAGACGAACACCACGATGGGGGTCGTTAGCCGCCGAGAGATTGACCGATTATTTACACAGCGACGAAGTGTGGCCGTATTTTTTCGTTGTTTCGCATACTGAAAAAAACATTTCTGCATACTGTTTGTCCCGGGGTGTCCACGACTGTTGCGAAATGTTCGACAGTCACTGTACGCACCGAAATTTATACCGCACGGTTCTTCTCTATTGGGTCTAATCAGAATGAACTGTGGATTTAAAAAAAAAAACTGTGGATGCTGTATCACATGACACATTCGGACGCGAGTGCAGCGTAGTTTGGCTTGCGGGAACTTCCGGGCAACAAATTGTTTCTGTTTTCTCCTTAAAAGATGCAGTGGGCCGGGGTAGAGACAGCAAAACAAAACACCATCATAATGACGGAGTTTGGTTCTCAGAAACCGTTCTTCACTCCGGCGGCCAACACCCGTTCTGTGGTGCTCGATGAGCCCAGTCCGCGCACCAGAATTTTGACTTCTACGAAATTACCCGGCACGGGATTTAAACAGGATTCACACCGACACTGCGGATTGCGGAACGCTTACGGAATGTTTTAACAGAATTACCGTATAAAGTTGGTGTTTAACTTTTTCACTTCTCGTACCCCACAAACTGTTATTGGCCTATGACATATCGCATCAGAATGCGGCGCACTGTGGGGAATTTGTATGCGATAAGCGGACACATTTTGTTGTAGGAAGAATCCACGGACGTTTTAAAGTGATCATCGGGCGAAGCAAAAATAGAAAATAATGGAATCAACCCTGCGGTCTTGACGGTGCGCTGCTCAGAATGCCTTTTTGGCAGCACTGCCGTTCAAGTGGCATCAGGTCACTCATGCGGCTGTGAGAACGGTGCGAACTAAATTCGCGGCAGTAGGTAAGACAGGCGGCTGTGGCATCTCCAGCACGCACTTCGCAAGCATTTGCTTTCGATAATTTATTAGTTCAACCGCTACCGTTTATCTGTAACTTAAGTCTGAATCCACCTTTACCGCGCGGCTCGAAGCGGAGCAAAACTGTTCTGCTGTGCATTGTTCCACGAACTTCGCTCGGTGTGCTTTCTGGGGTGCATAATCGCCTGTCTGTTGCTGCAATCGCGTCGTGTACACTGTGGCGTGTGAATTCTGAGCCCTTTCCCGCAAAAGCCGCCCATTAATGCCACGGAGTAAACGTTCTAATGCGTTAGTAAACGTGTACATCGCGCAGTAAGCATAGCTAACGGTAGCTTAATGAACGGAATCCCTCGCCTGGAACGCCTCCACTGAAAGGTAAGGTAACCCTTGTTCTAGGTGCCCTGGAGACGAGCTTCGCAACGTGTGCAGCAAACGTTTCGAGACGGGACATCGCTCCCGGCGAAGGTCACTCGGTTCTATCCCTTTTTCGAATCATCTTTTCCACTTCCTCAGAAACGGAGCCAGCGCAGCGGTGTTTAAGGACGTCTTCGACGAAGAACAAGAAAACCGCTGCGCGCTTGCTGTCACTTCTTTCGCACGCACGCACACACGCACAGAATCTTCGCAAGCCCGCACGTAAACGCGCGCGTATCTGTCGGCGATCGAAGTGCGCTTTTGAAGTCAACAGACAACACGCCGCACGGAACCAAGCGGTGCAATGCCGGATTACAGCGATCTCGACCGACAGATCGAGCAGCTGAAACGATGCGAAATCATCAAGGAGCACGAGGTTAAGGCGCTGTGCGCGAAGGCTCGCGAAATTCTCGTCGAAGAGGGGAACGTGCAACGCGTCGACTCGCCGGTCACGGTGTGCGGTGACATACACGGACAGTTTTACGATCTGAAAGAGCTGTTCAAAGTCGGGGGCGACGTACCGGAGACGAACTACCTGTTTATGGGCGACTTCGTCGATCGGGGTTACTACAGTGTGGAAACATTCCTGTTGCTGCTCGCACTCAAGGTGCGCTACCCGGACCGCATCACGCTGATTCGCGGCAACCATGAGTCACGCCAAATCACACAGGTTTACGGGTTCTACGATGAGTGCATACGCAAGTACGGTTCGGTGACGGTGTGGCGCTACTGCACCGAAATCTTCGACTATCTGTCGCTATCCGCGATTATCGACGGTAAAATATTCTGCGTTCACGGTGGTCTGTCGCCCTCGATACAGTATTTGGATCAGATCCGTTCGATCGACCGGAAGCAAGAGGTGCCACACGATGGTCCAATGTGCGACCTATTGTGGAGCGACCCGGAAGACACGCACGGGTGGGGCGTATCGCCTCGGGGAGCTGGATATCTGTTCGGCTCGGACGTAGTGTCACAGTTCAATGCCGCCAACGATATCGATATGATCTGCCGGGCGCATCAGCTTGTGATGGAAGGGTACAAGTGGCACTTTAATGAAACCGTGCTTACCGTTTGGTCGGCCCCCAACTACTGCTACCGGTAAGTAGTGATGAAGTTTCCGACTCGAACCACATAGCATATTTAGTATTTTCAAAAACCATTTTTCTTTCCCTCGTGTCGACGCAGGTGTGGCAATGTGGCAGCGATTTTAGAACTGAACGAAAACCTGCAACGCGACTTCACGATCTTCGAGGCAGCCCCACAAGAGAGTCGTATTATTCCATCGAAAAAACCGCCAGCAGACTATTTTCTATAAGCCCTTTCGCTTCGCTATGACTAGACACATTATCATCCTTCCCTTTTCGCGACTGTGCAACTACCGATAAACGACGGGGAACTTGATCAAAGGCGTCACCCAAGTTAGGTTGATCGTAAAGACAACGGCAGAACTGTACGATTGAATCTATTATTTACTACACAACTTGAACCCGTGCTATTTTTAAATTGTGTTTTATTTCTATTCGCAAGATGCGTGCAACCGGAACACAAAAAAGAGATAGATTGCCTTTCCTGTAGCGCGAAACTGGCGTGCGTTAAGCTGCAGACGCTGCAGCTCAATGGTTTGCTTGAGAAAATATTGATTTTTATGTGAAATTCCCAAACACCTCTGTAGAGATGTAGACATGTTTTCCTATGAGTGAACAAACAACAACACAGAAAAGCCTGATTTGTAAACAATAATAAACTAAGAGAGGCAGAAAATCGCAGAAAAATCCGGTTCGTTTATCATTCGTCAATGCATGAATCTTTTGGTGCGGCATCGAGGGAAGCATTCCGATGGATACAGATGCAGATACTGATAGGTGAGAAGCAAAATATCGGCATGCGGCATGAATTATAAGAAACAATCCAAAAGTTTACAATTGTAAAACTATTGACACCATAACCTCATTATAGTACATTGCCAAGCCAGGCACTGTGTATACTTGAAAAAGATCGGCTAACAATTAGAATAGGTTTCAACAATATACAATAAACCGACTAGGGGCCACTGCATACGAGAACGAGACGTTTCGTATGGTGCTCGTTGATAATCTCGACCACGGATCATTTGGGGATAATAAATCATACATAAAGCCAGACAGCACGACACTGGATTTTGCATTTTTCAACAGAAAGTGAATAACAATTCTCTACCCAACTATATATTCAACAGGAAATAAAAACAAAGTAAAGGTATAATTTTTCATTATCTACAAACGAAGAACTAGAAACTGTTACCGCGGTTTGAACAAGTTCGACATCACTTCTCCACAACGGGCTGAAATTTTCAAATCAGCATGCGGATCAGCACGAGTTTCTCCAATGTTAACGATGGCCACCGGTCGGCCCAGCTCCTTTGCTTGCAGTACAACGCGATACCCGGAAAACACGGTTAAGCTCGATCCGAGTGCGAGCACCCCGTCCGATTGGATGAGCATACGCATAGCCAGGCTGATTCTCTCCATGGGTATATTATCACCGAAGAACACAATATCCGTCTTAAGATTGCCACCACACTGCGGACACGGTGGTACCGTGAAGTGCTCCACGTAGTCCTGGGACAGCTCGACATCACCATCCGGTCGCATCATCGTCGATCCGTCTTCCTGCGCAAGATTTAGCTGATCCAGAATTCGCTGAAATTCATGTCGATCGATGCGATAGTCACAACCCTTTCCTTTGCCAGAGCCAGAGCCCACACAAATGACCTCATAACCGCTGCCGTGCAGTTCTATCACCTCCTTCGAGCCGGCTTTCCCGTGCAGTCGATCAACGTTCTGTGTGACTATGCCGCCGACGACACCCTCCCGTTCCAGACGCGCAAGTGTGTAATGCGTAACATTCGGTGACACCGACGAAAACCGAGGCCAACCGACGTAGTTCCGGGCCCAGTAGCGCTTGCGGGTAGCTTCCGATTTGATGAAATCGTCGTGCTGGATCGGCTTGTGGTTTGTGCGAGCGTACAGTCCTACACCTTCGGAGCGATAGTCCGGTATGCCGGATTCGGTCGATATTCCCGCTCCGGTCAGTACGAGAAGGTAATGTTTACCTTCAAGGAACCGTTCCAACTGGCGGTAATCAGAATCTTTTGGGGGCTCGTGAGCAGGCACGTACCGTGAACTGGAGCTGAAGAGCATACCATGCAAATGCGGATTGCAGATCCGCAGTCCACCGAAAGTTCGCATCGCCAAATGCGATTGCATTGCGTTACTCAACACAAGCGATTTTCCGGAGCCTCACTTTTCGGAGTTGACAACAGCTACAAATGGTGAGCAGAAATGTAAACAAAGGCCATGACACAAGCCACTGACAGGCAGGGTTCTCTTTCGTAGCTTCTCTCTTGAGAAACGGGTGAATTCCTTTACCAGAAATTTGCATATGGCGAAATCATCAAAATAACTTATAAAATTATCGGATGCAAATAGTAACAACTCAAGAAGCGTTTCTTAAAAAGCAACTCTTTATTCTACCACACTTTTACTCAGCAACCTCTGCTTGCTGTTGGGTGACGGGTACCGGAAGAGGCTCCTCTCGAAAAGGGTCAAGCGTGAAATTGACTTTCCGATAGATTTTCTTCAGGTACAAGCACAGCACATGATCGCACCAGGTTCCAAACTCCAGATAGTACTTTAAACTTTTGCAGTAAAACTCCAACTTCAACAGGCCGGCCTTCATCTACACGTTACAATGAATCAAACATTGGTTATTTTAATCATTTTCATCTACGGCCATTGCTACTTACTTCACAAAACCGAACATCATTGACCCGTCCCGGTGTGTGGTGCACGGTGTAGTAATGCTTGTAGAGGTCTTTAGATTTCTCAAACAGGTGCTGCAAATGCAATTGGTTTTCTGCTGTTCACAAAATCGAACCACTTCGAAATCCGCGCTCTACTTACGTCGCAACATTTAATTTCAACCTTGGGCAGAGCGCTGTGCTTGATGTACTCGGTCGAAACGGTAGTATATTTGTACAGTAGTTTCGTTAGTAGCTCCTCAATTTTCCATAGATTCATCAGAAACTGTTTATCACAGAGGTCCCACGTTTCCACTATGCTGTCGTAACGCTCGAGAAAGTACTTTGTTTCGATGATAAAGTTGTATGTCTGCGGACAGTGGAGAATGAATTGTTTTAGTATGTTTCCTTACACAGCCCAGGGACGGATTACTAACCAGGCGCCACTGAGCCACGTCTTCAGGCGTTTTGGCACTCTGGCGAAACTTGATCGTGTCCTCGAGAATCATCTTTTCACTGGTAGGTTGCTGATGGTCAACTGAAGCACCTTTCGCTAAGCTTTCACTGCAAGCCTAGAGCCGTGTCCGTGATCCGCGAAATTGGGACACGCCTCTTCTAAAAAAAGAACATTTCATCCGAACAATGCTGTAAACAACCTATTTACAACAGAACGAAAACGAGAACTTCGCGTGCACGGCCCGTGTACATAAAGTCACCGAATTTTCATGCACAATAAGCCTTCTTGATTTGGCACGTGGCAGAAGCGCAGCTAATGGGTAATGGGGTATTTTAAATAATAAAATAGTATATTCTCTTATATTTGAACGTCGTACACATATGGTTCACCCCTTCTCATTGTTAAATTACAGGCACCATTCTTACCGTTACCCCTGATTCGATTTACAAGTCGTACTTATCCTATGTCACTTAATTGTAAACATGTGTTCTTAAAGGCTACACGAATGTTGGATGTGCATTCCTCCCGTCACGGCCGCTACAAATTAAACGTGTCCAGCGTGATGATGATTTTCTTCAGTATTTTCTTCAAGTACAAGCACAGGTACCGGTCAGCTACGGTTCCATATTGCACATACTCGTTTACTCTCCGATTAAAGAATGCCAGCTTCAAGAGGGCAGATTTGAGCTGCGGGAACCGTATACGTTAAAACGATCAAAATACTCTACGCCAGAAATATACGCTTTTCTGTTCGTACCTCGCAGTTGTCCGTTTCCTCAAAGTGTGACTTCTTGTGTCGGCAAGAGTGATGGTGTAGTCGCAGATCCTTCACTGTTTGAAATTCAAGCTAAACAGGATACAAAAAAAACGAAAAGTCAAAACAATACGAACAAATGATTTTGCTATTTGCTATTTTTAAATCGGAAACCCGACTGAGCGCCGCCCGAGTTGCGCCCAACGCTTGACATTGTGTACCGACGTACCGATCGATAGGCATCGGATGACGATCAACGTATTTGGCATCGGATGACGATCAACAATCAATCGAAACCATCGAACTGGTCTATTTTAAGTAGATCCACAGCGATCCATCAATGTAGACCCACTTACCTCGTGGTCGTTATCAATATCAAGTATCAAGTTCATGTGAACCTTTGGCAATGCGGCGGTGACGCAAGGATACTTACATCGCAACACTTCAGATTGAAGAACGGTTTACTCTTCCGGGTCCCGACCCCCTCGAGCGACAGAGTAGTGAACCTGGCCAGCAATTGTGTGACGTTCTCGTGGATCTCAATCAGATAGTGCAGGAAGAAGTTGCCCGACAGATCCCAGTGACTGATGATGGAGTCGAACTCATCCAAAAAGTACTTCGTTTCCGACACGAACTTTTCTACCTGTACAAACACGATGTACGATGAGACCACACGGAAGTGAAGTGGAAAAGCCACCGGATGCTACTTACATCTCGGTTCTTTACAATCTGTTCCATTTTGTTCCAATCACTGACAGATGGCGCCTAACGTGGATGGGACTATTTTTTTCGAATCCGTTCGACAAAATAATGCCCCTTAAATTAATCCGCGATCACTGCGCCAATAGCTAATCAAGCGTCGAAGTTCTTCTGCTGCTCTCAGTAGCCAACGGAAGCTGGTGCCGTACTGAACTACATCGAACGAAATAGTCAACCAAGAAAGCTTTCGCTTCCTATTCCTAGACAGTGCTGCAGGCGTAGACGAAACGGAAGTTTCATTGCCATCGCCTCACTTGGCAGGCCTACGGTGACCGAACGCAGATCGGAAGGAAACGGAAAGACGGTCATGCACAAAAAAATGCCCCACGATCGGCGTTGATCCTGGCACTACCATCATTGCCGCGCCGATGGTGCCATTATTTCAGGGTTTGCCGTTCGATGGTTGAGCGATGCAAAGCCTAAGGACAGGGCCGATTTTTTTTATTAAATCTAGAATCATTTTATTTTAAAACTTCAAGGTGCTTGAGATATTTTTCGCTATTTTCTTCAGATCCAACAGCAGGGAGCAAGTGTACTCTTTGCCAAAGCTTGTGTACTCATCCACTCGATGGCGTATGTGGTCCAGTTTGGCAAAAGCAGATTTTAACTGAAAGAAAAAGATGTACGAAATGAGTTCACCGTTAACCGAATGGGATGTCCTACCTTACCTCTAGAGTATTCGTATACACTAGAAACGCCTCGTTATGTTTAGCCTTATAATGTTTGCGAAACTGGGCACTGTCCGTAAATGCAAGCTGTGAATGGTGTCGTGATTTAGTAATTTGTGAATACAAGCGTACACGACGAATGTTTACCCCGCAGCAAAACATTTCCTTCTTGGAGTGTGTGCTACCGTCATCACTAGGAGCTGCATCAAACTTTTGCAGCAACACTTTCACCTTCGAGCGAATCTCGCGCAGGTAGCTCCTAAACACTAGGTTATAGAGATCCTTGTGGAGCACGATGCTGTCGTATTCCTTCAGGAACCTTTTCACATCCCTAACAAAGCGATCCAACTGGAACGGTGAGGTAAGGGATGACATCATAATTAATTACACTGCAATCAGTTCACATCGCACAAGCCGCCCTGAGATTCACCTACATTTTTATACTTATTGCTATAGGTGTAAATATTCGTGTGAATGTACACGTTCGTTGGAACACCCATTTGTGCTGGTCGAATCAAGAGTCCACCACCCTAACCTTGTCGATTGTTCGATCACAAATGCGCTCCTGTCCAGTTCAGAAAAAATCACAACCCTGCTTTCTTTCTCGAAGCATTCACATTCAAGCTTAATTCAACTGCGCAAAAAGCACATACCATGCGATTTATTTGTTCTACTAGCACCAAAAATAGCACAACGTTCGGGACTTGTAAATACTACCATTTTGGGCTCTGCTCCAAAGTGTGGCGCACGTTTCGGGCAATCTTCTTCAAGTTCGCCGTCAGCACGACTGTCGACTCCGTCCCGTAGCACGTGTACTCGAGCAATCGTCGGTGGAAGTATTGCACTTTCCCGTGCCCGGATCGTAGCTGCGAATGCGAAACGGACACGTTTTATCATCTTGTTTCGGCGTCTAACATATCTACTTACTTGCACAATGTTTGGCTGAACGATACGGGGAAAGTTATGGAAGCGAAAGTAATGTTTCTTTAGGTCGTTATAATCCTCAAAAAGAACCTGTTGGAGATCGAACACATGAAATCATGGCCGCTTCCGGAACAGCAACAAACTCTGACTTACTCCACAACAAAACTTCTCCATGAACAACTGACCCCGGACACCGATGCACTGGATGTGTTGGAACTTCTGCAACAGTAGCTCGATATCGTCGTGCAGATGCTTTAAATCACGCCGGAAACTTCTGTGGTATGCAGCCGAATGTTGCACAATGTGATCGTATTCCTCCAGAAAGTGCTCCACATCGGTTGTGAATTTGTCCAGCTGACATACGCAAACAAGGGTAACTCTTTCTCTGTTTCCTGAGTAGTTAGGCTATACCTACATTACGGTACTTGCAGCTGTAATCCTGCGTCCGTTTGCGGGCACACGTCGGGGCACAAACCATGGTTTCTTTGCTCGTACGACCGCCTCAACAGGAAGAAGTAAGGATAATGAAGGCCTCATGGTCACGGTAACCAGAACCGAACATGGCCCTTTTGACTTACACTGAACATGCCAAAGGGGAACCACTACACAATCCGATAAAAATAAATCTGAAACACAAGCATGGCTTAAACAAGTCTTTCCAACCTAGGGAAACACACCGGAAGCGTCATCATTTCGTTGAGGTTTTCCGGATGTCAGTAATGTACGCAATGATGTATCTTTTCCGAGGTAACATTTATTTTGCACGCATTTTAATACAGGCTTAATATAAGTTAGTGAAATATAATTGAATGATTTCGAGCACTTCACTTGATGGCATTCCCCCAATTCATGGTCGCCTTAGGAGCTAACTTCAGGGTGGTTCGGTCGCGCAATGGTTGGTCACTTTCTATCCCAGGTGCCCCGCGAGGACCGAATTACTCTTTCGCAGTAGTCGCTTCAGGGAAAACAGCAGATCGTTGTTCACTGCTTTACCCAGTGCGATGTATGTTCGGACGCATTCGGTGTACTGCTGGATCGTGGCAAGCTGTGACGATCGAAAGGGAAACATCGACAGATTAAACACATTGTGTCAAGTGTGTGCGACACTGTGACCGTGGCATGTCGTACCTCTGGCAGGGAAACCGCACTATCGCCTTCCTTGTGGACTTCCTCGTAGTGTTCGTCGAATTCCTCCGTGTTCAGAAGCACATCCTCCTGGGGCACGAAATTATGTAATCATAATTAAAACGACTACAGTAAAGCCAATCAGACACAGGGACCACAGCCTACCTCGCCGCAGCACTTGATGTGCTTGTAGAGAAAGTCTTCCTTCACCATCGTGTGCAGGATGTAACGTTGGAGCAGCGCCACGAGCAGATCACGTAGCTCGTTCACCGTTCGCAGGATGATGCTTTTGTGCTGTTCTTTAGGCTCCACCAGATCGTCATACTCGCCAAGGAAGTGGTTGGTGTCGATAAGGAACAGCTTCAGCTGTCAACGAAAGTGTGCACACATTAATCGGAGAAGTCGTACGCCAAACCGCTCCACTTAGTCATCACATACCCGTTCGAACGTCGATAGCTGTGGCACTACCTCTTCCGACTCGGTGTCAGACTCCAATACCACCTCCTCCTCAACCTCGACTGAATCCTTGCTTGGTTCCGCCTCCGGTTGCGCTGGGGCCTCTGGCACCGGAGCCTCTGCAACTGGAGCCTCAGCCACTGGAGCCTCTGCCACTTGCTTGCTTTCTTCAGCCATTTCTGTTAACTCGCCGGCTTCACTGATTGATTCGTTAAGAAGAACTAGGACTAGGAAATGCGCAACTGTGACCGTTCGCTGCTGGTAGGAACTGTTGCCGATGGAAGTGCGCCACTAAATGACGAGAAGCAACAGCGCAGAACACCTGCAAAGCTATGATAGGTGCGGCGTCCGGGTGATCGCGAGATTAAATTATCCTGCGGCCCGTCTTCGGGCCGCTCCGACGATCGTGCTACTCTGTGACTCGATCGCGCTCGGTATTGCTTCGTGGCCGTTCGCGTGCGGCTCTCATGATTTGTCATGCGAAGACGACGTCGAGTCGCAACCGTTATGGCAAAAATGCGGTAACGGCCGTTGCAAGGGGCCGTGAAAAGCCGTTCACAGATGGGCGTAAGGAATTCGCGGGCACCAAGGCTCAAGGACCGCCGAAGCCACTCGAGGGCCAACAGTAGACAGCCGAGCGAAAGTTTATTTTTTACCACCGGCGCTAACATGCGCGTGCGGAACTGAGACATTGTAGCTCGCGGTTCGAGCAAATACCTGCCGAGGTCCTGGGTAACGCCTATCGAAAGAAGCATGCTTTTTGAGCGATTTGAGTTGGTGTTGTGCAAATTATTATAATACTGTTTGAAATTGAAAAATTTCCCTTGTGGCTTGCTTTCACCAAGTTCCGTTTTATCCGCCGTTTGACTTTGAAACCCTTTGACGCCGCTGACCTTCTACTGGCTTAGGTTTGTCTTGGCTAGTGTCCCAAGATTACGGACACGATTCTACTTTGGACGAACAAAGATCGAGACCGGGATTTATTTCGCTTCGTCGTCAGCAGGGGAGGAGCGTAAATCTCGGCTCTTCGAATGCTCTGGACCTTGGCAAAGGTTCCCATGAATCAGCTGAGTAGAAGCCGGCTTGCAAGACGTTAGGTACACTTGATGCCCATTGATGTCAGTTGAGTGTAGTAAGCGACACACATTGGCGAGCGATGATTCCTGATGCGCAAAAACCCGACGAGTCCACTTGGGACCGAGTAAGTTAGAGGTGTTTTGGTCAACTTTTTGGTCAACCAAGTCACTCGCTCGTACTTTCTGTTGAATCCAGTTGGAACAGGTGGTGAAGGAAACACGCAACTTCCTGACGGACTATGACGATATTCTGCTGCACAAAGATCTGTACCGCAGTCTGTTTTTGTATCACCTTCACAGTCTGCGAGATGAGGTGGTGTTACTGTTGAAAAAGTTCACGACACTGCCAAACGATGCTTCTGCGGGAAAGGAAATCGAATGCTGTGGGGTAAGTCACTAGCGAATGAGTGTTGCTGCCAAACATGGCGAGGATATTCATAATCCTTTTTCCTATCCAATCTTTAACCAGGAAATGTACAGTGATAAGGATGCTTTCCGGCGTCACTCCGAAGAGGTCCACAATAAAAAAGTGCTGCAATCGGCGTCGCTTTGTGAAGTAAACGAATCACTTCCAATTGTTCTTGTTCGTGCTTAACACCTTCATTTTATTGCTTTTTTCTCCTATTCTATCGAATCGCAGTTGAAGATGTCTTTGACGAAGATTGAGTTTTTGGAGCGGCACTTGAAAAACTATCTGACCGTTGGGCAGGAATCGAGCTGTGAGTTGCTGCTGAATTTACGGCGGATACTGAGACGCCTGGACGCAACGCTAGAGTTTTGAAATATATGCCTGTTTGGTTAAGAGTGTCGTAAAACTTAACAGCAAAACTTATGCATCCAAGAAATGGGTGTTTTTCTTATAACTATACCGTTTCGAACATTTGCTTCGTCAACTACTTAATAACGAATTATGGAAATAATTCTCCGAAGAATTTTTGTAAGATAGAAGCATAACCCGTTGTTTGCCTTCATGCCGGTTTTCAAAAAATTATCCAAACTTCTGCGAAAGACTACCATCCGGAGAAGGGCTGCTTTCATCTGTTAGAAAAGAATAAATCGTTCAAGGATTAAGAATGTTTGCTCTTAAAATAGCATTTTGCCTATTTACCTCACAAGTGGTGGCCGCCAATAGGTAAGTTTTCTCGTGCACAGCGTAGTAGTGCAGCCTCAGGAAGGCTAACGTGCGGAACTGTTCATCGCAGCAAATCAACGGAAACTTTTCTTTGTAACCCTTGATTCGAATCGTGTAATCCGGTATGTCGTCCGGTTCTCTCTTTTTGCTCTTCGGCTTGATCGGTGCTGCGGCAGGAAATCCGTAAGGGTCCACAGGCAGTCCCTCTGGTTTCGATTCACACCATTCGATCTTGGTGAAGTCCATCAAAATGCGTATAATACGGTGCCGTATCTCTTGCAGGTAGTAATAGAAAAAGGTCCGAAAGAGATCCTTGTGCAGCACAATTCGATCGAAGTCATCATGAAACTGCCGTACGTTAGCAATCAGCTTTTGAAGCTGTAAAGAAATTGCAGAATTTGTCCATAAACGATTTCTTTTGCCCTGCCACCACAAGTTTCACTACCTTGTCCCACTCGACAGCCTCCTGGGGTGTTTCGAAATTCGGTTTAATGTAGAGATACTTCAGGGTTAACATCGTGCAGCAGACTGATGCAACACCAGACTCTATCCCAGTTAAAAGCTTCTCGTTGGAAGGGAATTAAGAATGAACGGAGAGCATGTTTTATTTTTAGAGTCAAAACAAACGTGCCACGTGCTTGGCGGACAACACTGGTGTAGGGAGCGAAATGGTTTCACATAAATAAATAAGCACAGAAAACACACATAGACAGTTGCGGTCTGTTTGAAAGTAGAATGTTTTCAACAGAACGAGACTAATGACCCTGTCGCGCTTTATCCAAATCCCTCGTGAAAGTAGCTTAGTGTACACCCGTGTCTGCTGAACTCTTTGCACTTTGCCCGGATCTCTTTGGTGAGCTCCTTAGGACCACAACTGAATACCGACACCAGCTTCCTGTGGGCATTAGAGAAACACAACCAAATTGCTGAATCGTTGCACTGCTTGAACATTAATGCTTGTCACTTACTTAGGATACAACGTTACCAAATCGAGGAAGATTTCGTCCCAGTCCGGTCGGCCACGATGCATGCGCGATTTAATTGCAGGCATATCGCCGAAACACTCCTCTAGAAGTGCTTCATCGTAGTTCTGCGTCCAGCAGAGCTTTACCCTGAAGCGATCCGGTTTGTTTTGGCTCCAGAACTGAAATTATTCCAGTCATTCTGTGCACTCGCCATCGCAAGCGATACCTAGGGCTCTACACACCTTTTCCTGTAATCGGGCTATATCGTCCGCGAACCACAGGAACGTTTCCAGACTGCGCGCTATCCAAACGAGATGTACCCGAGCCGGATTGTCTATGTTGGAGGTCCTGTGAAAAGGTCACATCCTGTAGTAGGCACTCTAAATCAACACACAACAACTGTTCTTACAAGAGTCGTCTCAAGATCGTCACGAAAGGCGTAATACCAACGCCGGCACCGATGAATAGAATTCGCTTGTAATCCAGCATCGTTGTCATCACTGACGGGTACGGGCCGTCGAGGAGAAAATCTAGCTGACGGTACGGATCAATACCACCGAGACTCCGGCGGAACTGCTCCCGCTGAACCACCCTCTCATAGAGCTCCCCGGTCCAATCACCACGCACTTTGATGGTCAGCGTTACGTTATTTCTGCCTTCCATCGGGATCTTGAGAGAGCGGCCGGGTAAATCAAACGTTTGGAATTGGGTCGTATGTCACAAGGACGCATACCTCCGTTATGGTGAACGGATGCCACTCCAGGGTCGAAATCGATGGACACTGCAGCAGAACGTACTGTCCCGGGAGGACCTTAACGGTCGATTTGCGAAGAAACTGCAACCGAAGATGCACTGCATAGCCGGCCATCGCGTAGCTTTGTTCGGTCCTCACGCGATACCGGTGCGAGTGTGAGGTCAGATAGCGGAAGCTAATGTCGACGAAATAAATCATTAAACCGATCAACGGCCAAATCCAGGCGCGCTTCACCTCCGCAGCAAACTGGGGCGGTTCTTCACACAGAACCAGGAGATCTTCGTTTATGTGCAACGTGGCGTTATCGACCGTATCGCACATGATCTTGTGTCTGTCGGTGTTGGTTTGGTGTTTAATTATGTTGCTGGACAGCGAAACAAGATGTAAAACTATAATAAAGACAAAACATTGGCAGCATTCGGCAGGAACCAACCTGAGGGGATGATAAAACATCATGCCATAGAACACTAGAAAAAGGTGGTGTGACGTCAAAAATCGGTTGTAGAAACGATCCCGCACCGAGCGTCTGGCAAGCCAAGCGATTGCTCCGAGAATCAGCAGCATAATGCATCCGGAAAATCCCGTCGGGGTGGCAAACAGCAAGCGAAAGACATTCTGTCGCGTGTGTAGTGGCAAATCAAATACGTAAGCCACTGGGAGGAAAACTTCGTGGGAAGGAAACTTACGTCATCAGGCCCATTCGCCCAGTTTATCTCTCGATAGCGTTCGTCGTAATTGCTTACGAAATTGATTATGTTTGCAAAGTGCGCTACACTGTGAATGACTTAGGTTAAGAAAAAAAACGGAACAGGTCCGTTCGTGAGGTTCCATATTATCTCAAGCAAGCTACACAGCAATTCTTACTTGCAACGATGATTAGAGACACTCCCATAAGTAAATGCAACACCTTAACCCTTTCCAAGTAGTGCACCAATAGGCGCAAAGAGCATTTTCCGAATATTTTGTGTAGCAGCAGGTTGAACGATCTACTTGTGGGCA
This sequence comes from Anopheles cruzii, assembly GCF_943734635.1. Classification (NCBI taxonomy): domain Eukaryota; kingdom Metazoa; phylum Arthropoda; class Insecta; order Diptera; family Culicidae; genus Anopheles; species Anopheles cruzii. The sequence continues at coordinate 16,343,430 of NC_069145.1, forward strand.
GGGTTATGAGGGCCATGGTCACATTAAGTACTGGGGCAGTTCCACGGGACACGCACAAGCCGTTCTGTGGAAGTGAAGGATGCACAAAGTTGTAATATTGTTTCCGAATTCCCTCAAAGGAAGCCTGCACTTACTCCAAGGATTCTGGCAAGGTAGTAGTATTCTGCATCCTGGTGATAGTTACTAAACGCTTTACAGAAAACGACAAAATTGAAACTGGTCCACAGTAGCTATAAAAAGTGTTCCAAATGAAAGTTATTATACCACACACTTGAGGCAGGTCTATTATAACAATGTTATCAATCAAAAAGATTTCTCTGGTAGCTAACAACGAGTGTATCTGTTCCAACTTTGATTAAACAACGACGAACGAACTTACCGCCAGAATATACTTGAACACAAAATTGCGTGATGCGTGATATACTTTGTTAACTCTCTCCATCGTGTGGGATGGTCTGGTTCCTGGGACCGGGCGTTAAACTGCCATTGCTATCACCGCGAGTGCGCCGGTCTCGTACGCCGACACAGATGTTTGTCGATTCACAATTATTACTTTGCAGTGGATATGGCCAAACCCGAAAGCCTCCGACGATTGTTTATTCTTGTTGGCCGAGCTAAATCGTTCGGGGTAACTGGCGCGTCGCCGTGATTCCGTCGTCGTCCGACAAGATTGATGACGATTGGGACGGAAATAGAATGTCGAATGCCTCCACAATATGCTACATCTGTAAACTAAATCGGGCACTGGACGTTTGATCAACGCAAGATTGATGCAAATCTTTATAATCACATTTTTGCTTATCAGAAGCACCCACTAAACCAGAAGAATAAATTTACCCTTTCGTTGGCCAGTTATTCAAATTTCCGCGATTTATGATAGTGTTGAGTTGCTCAGCCTAGAGCCATGAATCAATAACGATGTTAACGATGATCAGTCGATCATAAAAAGTTTTCCTCAATTTTAAACAGCACTAGATTGATAACCACATTTGACGAAACCGGTGACACTAATCTGGGGTTGATTTGCAACAACCTGATTCTAACCCACAGCACTGCAGGAAGAAGCACGTTCTTCAGAACGGTTGAACGAAATGCGACTACCAAGCAGATCGTGTTTCCAAGCCGGCCACTACAAAGCAACACCGTTCGCCAATTCAAACGGCTGGCATGTGCCGATGTGCCGGATGGAATAAAAATACCGTCGGAGAAAGAAGCTATAAGTTGCCACCCTTCGGACCGCTCGTCTGGAACCCTTGACTTGGCGGTAGGATACAATCATATTTGCGCAAACCAGCATTTCACATTTTTTCATACTTTCGACGCTTTCTTAGACACTTTTGAAAAAAGGCTTTGGCTCAAAAGATATGAACGAACATAACAAACACAAAAAAAACGTTGTACCATTATTATTTTTGCACATTACATTTATGTTTTGTCACAAGACACTCTGCACACTTTGCAATCGATTCGATCGCAATTTTTGGCACCAGCAGAGTTACCTAATTCTATGACATTCCACGACAATCGTTCCCTTTCTACTGGGACAACAGATTCGAGGTTCCGGCAACCCCGAACATCTGGCTTTCGATTTTACGATCGTTGGCCCAGACGCTGGCCAGACATCGTGCCTAGCATCTATGTCGTGGTGCGGCATGCTTGGCCTATGATGGACCGTTATAACGCTGCGGTAACCAGCATAAAACGTGGCGAGCTCGATTGGTGCCGATCGTGACTTTCATTCATACTCCTTCCTCCCAATTCCTGGTTCGCCTAATCTACTGCTCGCAATCTCACGTGTTACATTAATTACGAGCCCCAAGCCAAATGAAATATTTCCGTAAAATAATATAGTATGGAAACCCAAAATTTTAAATTATGCTTGTGAATATACTGTGTAATGATTTAAGTAACACCATCTCCAACCAATATGTTGTTAAGGAAGGAGCAACTGGTAGAAAACAAATTAGTAGATGCTACTGAATCATTTGGTGTGTACAGAAACGCGAGGCTCATCCAAAAGAATGCAAAAGAAAGCAAGAAAAGCGCATGGATAACTGATAGTTCGGATGAGTAAGTGATTTTATCTGAGTGCTGACTGACTTATTTGCTCACAGCCAGATTGATAGCACAGCTTCCCCAACCTTCTTATCAACGGCTTCAACATCAGTGCGCGCAGTTTACTGATCGATAACGGCACTATTTATTCAAACAAAGTTGCCATGCACGCGTGGTTCCAGGGTTGTCTTGAATCGTGCGCAGCCTTAGCTTATGTCACTATGCTTCATTTACCGGCCGGACGCGACGCGGCTCAGTTCAGTTTACGATTCTTTGTGCTCTGCTCGCACACTGCTGCAGATTGTTTGGTGATTGTTTTGTGTTGTCTCGACAAAATGGTAAGATGCTAAAGATGACGATACTCGATGTAGACATTCTTACATTCTCCGTCCTCTATTGCAGGTTGACAAAACCATATCTACCAATTTACTTCTCGAAGCGCTGATCCAGAATATAGAGTCGTACGACTCGGGCCACAAATGTGCTGACAATTTCACGTTGTCGCAGTTTTTAAAACTTGTGGACATCATAGACTCCTTCATCTCCGGCGCTACCGTTGAACCGGATGAGGAGGAAAAGGAAGCGCTGGTCAAGCACTGCTACCTTCGGACCGACGTGATTGTGTGCCGCCATTGCAATGAAGCGCTCAACAGTCGCCAAGACGCGCACTCCCATTGGCGGACGCATGAAACCAAAACATCATCATCGTCAGAAATAGATACGGAAGCAGAAGCACCGAAAGACCCTCCAATGAAACTGCCGCCAGAAAGGCCGTCTGCAGTGGGGCCAAAATATTTGGAACAGAATTGCATTCCTAAAAACATGGAATATCTTTCGAAAAAGGTGAAAACATTTTTGAGTAAGGATGCGAACGAAGTGGCGAGAAAACTCCACTTCGAGAGCTATTACATCCAGCAAGACCAGAGAAACGTAATGGTTATGATGGACCTAACGCGCGCGCTGCAACCGTACTTTCCGCTCACGAAATGCTACCTTTTCGGTTCGCGGACCTTCGGTACGGCCAGCTTTGAGAGCGACATTGACATTTTTACCGATCTGGAAAATAACTACTGCGGAAGGAAGGGAAATACTGCTAAACTTGATCCTCGGAAATCGGTTCAGTTGATTGCCGCACTTCTGGAGCGAAATCCATTATGGCGGATTCTGTGTGTAACAACCTCAGCGCGCATTCCGCTGTTGCAAGTGATTCATAAGTCGTGTAATCTAAAATGTGACATTTCGTTCACAAGTGGCCTGGCACATTGCAATTCCTCACTGCTAAATTACCTGTTCGATTTGCAGCCCAATTGTGAGTGTGGGCATTGCGGAACTTGAAGTTAAATTACGCTAAAATTGCTATCATTTGCAGGTCGGGCTCTGGTGTGCTACATTAAAAATTGGAACAGCGACTCGAGCCTCACAGGGTATGCCATCGCGCTGATGGCTGTGTTCTTCTTTCAATGTTACAACCTATTGCCCTCTGTTCATCGTTTGCAAAATGATTTGCGCGCAGCAAGAAACATTGATGGTAAGAACCTAGCTTCTCTAGAACTGCAGCGACAGTGTTGGCTTCATCGCTTCTTTTCGTTTGCTTTTCGATGACTCATACTTCATGCACAGACTGGAATGCTGGATTTACCACGCACACATTAACGCAGCTGGGAATACCGCCGTGCACCGTGCCGATCAGCACATTAACGAAACAGTTTTTTGCCTTCTACGGTGACCAGGGCCCAAACTTCTCGCTGGAAACGGACGTTGTCTGTCCATTTCTGGGGCGTTGCGGCATAAAGAAAAGCATGTTCCACGCCACGGATGCATCAGAAATACCCAAAGAAATGCATCGCCTGCGTTCTTACACGTGCGAACATAAAAATGACCCCAACCGGCTAAATTTGTTCGCGTACGACCGACCGTTCGTTATCCAGGATCCATTCGAGCTGTGCCATAATGTAGCGAAAGGTCTGAACGAGTGCCAAGCTGCAAAATATCTGCGAAAGTTTCACCAGTGCAGTATTTTCCAACCTTCGTTGAACGACCTGTAGGTATCTTGCCTTGATTGGGCTCCTTCTGATCCCATGACAAAAAATAGGGTCTGCACATGCGGCGCAGACCTCTCTATCGGAGCGTCTTCCAATCTTTACCAAAAACTTGTGTACATTTTCGACACAATTTTACTGTGCGTGAATTAGAAACGAGTTAAGTTAAAATACGAATATTTTATCAATTATTAGACGTATGAGACACTTTTGCCTCGATTGTTTCATGTTGAAAGTGATGTCGAGTGCAGCCTTTTTAATTTTACTTTACATAAAAATAGTGATAACACGCTAAGATTTGCACAAATAAAACTCGAATGTGGCCAAAGCCACAAACACAATTTATTCATTATTCACTACGGAGCATCAGAAACCACTGGTTAAACATTCGAAAACCCGGTCTTGGTTTTGCGATTCAGAAAACGGTACAGATAGGAAATGCGTTTCTCCATGTCGCGCCACTTTGTCGGCCGGGCGTTAGGGTAGATGGTGCGACTCAGCATTTTGCGCTTTCGCAACAGCACTTGGTACTCGTTGCCCGAAATACCGCGCAGCCAGGATGGTACGGAGTAGAGGACACGGGTGGGATGTAACCGATCGTTCCCGAGGATGTCGATGTAGTCGTTCTGGCCGAACAACGCTCGCTTCTCGCACCAGGCATTCTTGGGTCTACAAATAAAAAGAGGGAATTAGTAGAACGGGGGAAAAGTATCGCGCACTCATTATCTAATACGTCCGGCACATACTTGTAGTCAGGCATCGGAAGCTTCTGTCCATTGTCCAGGTGGGGCAGAAGGCCTCGTTGAAGAATGTTATCCTCGTATCCGTAACGTCGCACCAACGGCCCTCGGGCCACCTTATCAGCATGGTATCTGAAGCGCACGGTCGTCAGCTGTGGTTTCCAGAGAACTCGTCCAATGGACATAATTATATTTGCGGCGAAGGACATTCTAATGTTTTGATCACCGGCCAGAAGAGCAAAACAAAACGGCAGACTGTCGATGTCAAAGAAGGACCAAGATTGCTGCATAACTTTTTTCGGCGGCTATGCTTTGCGTGAAACGTCAGTTAATAATGCTCTTTTACCCCATTTAACGTAGAGTTTGAAAAAATCAACGTATAGCGTATGAATGAATATTTGTACAATAATATTGACAACCTTAAATGGTGTTTCAGTGCTGAAGCGCTTGCAAAAACTGCGGTCAGGGTGTGCCCGTTGTAGCAACCTTGAACATTTGCCCACTGCTGGCAACATAACGACACGAAACAGCCGCCGTCGGCCGCTGCCAGCAAAGTGCGCGTTTCTTCTTCCTGACAACGGGCGGCCGAGCGCGCTCTTTCGCAGCTGTCTCGCTCTCGTTTTCGCACGTTTCTTCCCATCGAGAGGGTAATGGTCAAAAATTGCCGATTCCACGGATACCGGAGCACACCTTCGCCGTGACGACGTGCATTCCTAAACCCGTTCCCAGCGGTCCGTAAGTGACCGACAGTGAGCGAAACCAGCATTCCGCGATCGCGTGGCCGTCGGAAAAGGGCAGGTGCGTGTGTAGGTTCGAGCGCGAACCACAAGCCACCAAACACACCGTCGAAGGATAGTCGAGAACCGTGGCGTAAGGAGTCGAAGCAGGAAGAAGCAGAAGCAGTGGCAGCCGCGGCAAGACACGCACGCTACACGTTCGTTTGCAGCCGTGCCGAAAAGGTTCCAGTCGTAGCAGTAGTAAATGCGAAGCAATGGCTGCTCCTGATCAGGTCAACTTTCAGCAGCTCATGAGCTCGCTGCTGTCGACGGATAATGACATCCGCTCGAAAGCAGAGGTACGTAAGCAACGTCCAAACGGCGTGTGGCCAAGGTCGGCGGCCCCTTTCGGCAGGACTGCTGCTCGGCTGTCGGCAGTCGATGATGATAATGTGGTGTGGTGTGTGTTGTCATGTGCGAAGTGTTTCCGGTTTCCGCCCGACCGGCGACCGATGGCGCAAGAGTTGTGAATCATCTCCGAAACGTTTTCCTCATTCGCTGAGCAAAACGTGAATCGCGAGCAGAATCTCTAATTCCGGCCGAAAAACGTGTTTCATGTGATCCGTTCCCGTCCTGTCAATCGATCCTGAGGTGTGTTAGTGTGGCGGATGAATTGCGTAGCGAAAACGGGGAAACCCTGTCATCGGATGTGTTGTGGCCTGTTCATCTCCCTTTTTCTGCCCCGTTGGCCCCACCAGGGCATGGCCATCCGCTGGAATAACACGCACCGGCAACAGATCGGCGAGGCAATTCTTTGTCGTCCATTTACGAAACATGTGCTTACTGCGATTGCATTCGCCGCACAGTTTCACGGATGAGTTATGTGTGTTTGTGTGCCCGCGCCAGCCCCTGTTTGACATGCACTAGCGCCATTGTGAACGTTCTGTTGCCCGTAAAGCACACAATCCGGTCGAAACCGGTGACAATGGAGCGTTTTATTGATTTTTTGGGATTCACCAGTTCGCATACCAAATGATTCATACTTCGCCGTGACCCGCCAATGCACCAATGTCACCATCGCGCTCGCTCGGATTGCCACAGCCGTCGCCGGCTACAGTGCCGTATCGGCATAGGGTTGCTTCGATGTTGATATCGATCCTCTCTTCCTTGTTTGTTCATCTGTTATCTTTTTCATTGCATGCGCACCGCACCTCACGTCAACAACGATGATGATGGCGGGGTGACACCGATGTTCGTGGTTCCTGCCACTCCAGGAGGTTTACAATGCATTGCCATGCGAAGCGAAAGTACCACATCTGCTCGGTACGATCCAAAATCCGCAGATGACGGAGGAAGCGAGAATGCTGTCGGCAGTGCTGCTGCGGCGTCTGGTGTCGGCCGAGTTCCAGGAGTTCTACGAACCGCTCCCACCGGAGGCGAAGGATCAGCTGAAGCAACAGATCCTGCTGACACTGCAGCAGAACGAGGTCGGTAGTATGCGGCGCAAGATCTGCGAGATGGTGGCCGAGGTGGCCCGCTGCATGATCGACGCCGACGGCAACAACGAGTGGCCCGAGTTTCTGCAGTTCCTATTCCACTGCGCGAGTGCACCGTCGGTTCAGCTGCAGGAATCGGCCCTGCGCATCTTCGCCTCGGTGCCGGGCATCTTTGGCAATCAACAGGCGCAACATCTGCCGCTGATCAAACAGATGCTGTGCAAGTACCTTGACCCGTCCTCCGACCAGGAGGTGCGCTTTCAGGCGGTCCGAGCGTACGGGGCGTTCATACTGCTGCACGACAAGGAGGAAAACGTGAAGCGCCAGTTTGCCGATCTGCTGCCGCGCGTCATCCACATCACGGCCGAGAGCGTCGAGCAGGACGATCCGCAGAACCTGATGCAGCTGCTGATCGACATGGCCGAGGGTGTGCCGTACTTCTTCCGGCCGCAGCTCGAGCAGATCTTTGAGCTGTGCCTGAAAATCTTCAGCACGGTCGACATGGAAGACAACCTGCGGCACCTCGCGCTCGAGATGATGGTCTCGTTGGCCGAGAACGCACCGCCCATGGTGCGGAAGCGAGCGGAAAAGTACATCGCGGTGCTCGTGCCGCTCGTGCTGCAGATGATGACCGATCTGGAGGACAACGAAGAGTGGTCAGTGTCGGACAAGATCGCCGAGGACGACACGGGTGATAACAATATAATCGCCGAATCGGCGCTCGATCGGTTGGCATGCGGGCTCGGCGGCAAAATGGTTCTGCCGTACATCGCCAACAACATTTCCGGCATGCTGACCAGCCCCGACTGGAAGCAGCGCCACGCCGCCCTGATGGCCATCTCGGCGGCCGGCGAAGGCTGCCAGAAACAGATGGAGGCGATGCTCGAAAGCATCATGCAGAACGTGCTCAAGTATCTGATGGACCCGCACCCGCGGGTGCGGTACGCGGCCTGTAATGCGATCGGCCAGATGGCGACCGATTTTGCGCCGATCTTCGAGAAAAAATTCCACGAACAGGTTATCCCGGGGCTGCTGAACCTGCTGGACGATGTGGACAATCCGCGCGTCCAAGCGCACGCCGGAGCGGCGCTGGTAAACTTCAGCGAGGACTGCCCGAGAAACATTCTTACCCGCTACCTGGACGCCATCATGGCGAAGCTGGTCCAAATCCTAACGTCCAAGTTCGAGGAGCTGGTCAAGAAGGGCACCAAGCTGGTGCTGGAACAGGTGGTGACGACGATCGCGTCGGTCGCCGACACGACGGAGAAGGACTTTGTCGTGTACTACGACCGACTGATGCCGTCGCTGAAGTACATCATCAAGGAGGGCAACCGAGACGACCTGAGGCTGCTGCGCGGCAAAACGATCGAGTGCGTCAGCCTGATCGGGCTGGCCGTCGGGGCGGAAAAGTTCATGTCGGACGCATCGGACGTGATGGACATGCTGCTAAAGACACACACCGAGGGCGATCTGCCGGACGATGACCCGCAGACGTCGTACCTGATCTCGGCCTGGGCGCGCATCTGCAAGATTCTGGGCAAGCAGTTCGAGCAGTTCCTGCCCCTGGTGATGGGCCCGGTCATGCGTACTGCGTCGATGAAACCGGAAGTGGCCATGCTGGACAACGATGAGATGCAGGGCGTCGAAAATGACAGTGACTGGCAGTTTGTGAACCTGGGCGAGCAGCAAAACTTTGTCATCCGTACGGCGGGCCTGGAAGATAAGGCGTCGGCCTGCGAGATGCTCGTTTGCTACGCGCGTGAACTGAAGGACGGATTCGCGAACTACGCCGAGGAGGTCGTCCGGTTGATGGTGCCGATGCTGAAGTTCTACTTCCACGACGGTGTACGGACGGCGGCGGCCGAATCGTTACCCTATCTGCTGGACTGTGCGAAAATCAAGGGACCGAAGTATCTGGAGGGCATGTGGTTGTACATCTGCCCGGAGCTGCTGAAGGCGATCGACTCCGAGCCCGAACCGGACGTGCTGGCCGAGCTGCTCCACTCGCTAGGACGCTGCATCGAAACCCTAGGTGCCGCTTGTCTGTCGAACGAGGCGATGGAAGAGGTCCTGAAGCTGGTAGACAAGTTTATGACACAACACTTCGAGAAGGAGGAAAAGCGGGCCCAAGCACGCAAGGAGGAGGACTACGACGATGGAGTGGAGGAACGGCTGGCCGAAGAGGACGATGCCGACGTGTATCTGCTGTCGCGCATCACCGACATCATCCACGCACTGTTTGTCACCTACAAGGATGCGTTCCTGCCGTCCTTCCAGCGATTGGTGGCACATTTCGTGAAGCTGCTGAACCCCGCCAGCCCGTGGGCCGACCGGCAGTGGGGATTGTGCATATTCGACGACCTGATCGGTAAGTGGGCTTGATTCGGTGCGATAATTTTTTTCCTTCTGTTAACTTCGTGATGATCGGATGAAAGTGTCTGATAACTGTATGATTATCCTTTATTTTACCAATGGCTTAACCTTTTCTGAACGACTTCCGGACTTTCCAAAGAAGCGGAAACTGTTTTGTCACGTTGCTTTCATGCTACTTTTCGTTTTATTTTTTACACCAAACAGAATTCACCGGACCTATGTGTGCTCAGTATCAGGCTTACTTCTTGCAGCCGATGCTGGAGTACGTCAAAGACGAACAGCCGGAAGTGCGACAAGCGGCCGTGTACGGATTCGGTGTGCTGGGACTGGTAAGTGCTGCGAATGGCGTACAGGTTTGGCAAGCACCAGCCATGGATCTGTTTTCCTCCGATCGTATCCGATCGTGTGAGAGTTGATCTTGCCCAGGGAAGAAGGGGATTGATGTCCACTTAAGAAAATGCGTAAATTTTGCGGCATTTCTGTTTGTTTTTCAAGTGATCACCAAATTGATACTAAATTGAAGGGGTAATCATTAGTTGCTTTAAGCTGCGACGGCTTCCCATGGCACAGAAGCTTGCGCTGGGCAATCAACCCACGACCGAACGGTCAGAAGCTAAAGCCCAGCCATGCGTAGGATTTTTTCGGTCACTTGACTTTTGGAAGACTAGCGCACCCAAACGCGAGAAGTAGAAACCGTCCCGTGCGCGCAATGGAAGCGTTAAGGATGATAGATGAAAGAAAACGATTCACTTTATATCGTTCCATGGTTCGTTGATTTCAAACATTTGAAGCGTGCCAACAAGCCACAGCGAACTCCGTTACTGCAGCGAAGGTTTCTAATGTGTTACCTCGCTTGCAATCATTACCGTTCATTTTCGGTTAAAGTTGTCCGTAAGGAGAAAAGCGGACACTGTAACTTATTCTCTCTTTCGTTCCCGATCGCCTCCCCACAGTACGGCGGGGAACACTTTTCCGTCACCTGCGCCCAGGCCATCCCGGTGCTGATGGAAATCATCATGGCACCCGATAGCCGCGAGCCGGAGAACGTTAACCCCACGGAAAATGCTATTTCGGCCATCACGAAGATTCTGAAGTACAACAACAAGGCAATTACGAATCCGGACGAAATCATCGCACTCTGGTAAGTCGCTCAGCTGGCGCATTTGGGTCAGAATTGTGGAATGTTTTTACATGATGAGAAAGGGTAACAAATAACGTCTTACCGGTTCATCCGGCTGGGGATTGACATTCCTTAACATGGCTTAACCTTTTCTGAACTTTGTCACTTCCTTACGTGGTGGCCCCCATAAGGATCGGAGATCGCGCGCTGCTATTCTAATTGTGTCCACTCTTTTCCGCGCAGGTTCTCCTGGCTACCCGTTGGTGAGGACGAAGACGAGGCCGTCTACGTGTACGGTTACCTGTGCGATCTGATTCAGGCCAACCATCCGGTGGTGCTCGGGGAGAACAATGCGAACCTGCCGCGCATCGTGTCGATAATTGCGTCGTGTTTCTACCGCGAGGCAGTAACCGTCCCGCATCCGGAAGCGCAACGGATGCTGTCGATAGTGAAGCAGATCGAAGCGAACCCGGACCTGTTCCAGGCTTGCATCAACCAACTAACGGCGGAACAGAAAGCGGCGCTCGAAGGCGCGTACCGAGCGGCGGCGGCCGCGGTTACGACGCAGTAATGAACAGCGATCGAGAAGCGGCAGAGAAAGAGAGAAAGAAAGAAAGAAAGAGAGAGAGCGGATGAACATCCCGTAGAGGACGTCTTCCGATGCTTGCAATGTTAAGGCCCCCCAATGTCACTTTTGCTTTCCTTCATCTCAAAATCATCACACCACCGCGCGCGCAAGGATGGCACCGCATTAGTTCTGCCAGGGTACACACCACTGTCCTACCTCTTCTTCTTCCTCCTCTTCTGCATGGCACTGCTTATTGAGCGAACGGTTACAAAAACGGACGGGAATGAATGGGATCCGGTACGCAAGGATGTAGACGATGGACGCGTGCGACGAGAGTGCAAGATGTAAAGCTGAACGTGGACCACGAGACGAAAAGGACACAAGAGGACGACAGTAAGGACGATGATGGTGTTGACGGGTTTAAACTGTCCACTTTTTAATGCCCGTCGGTTGCGTTTCAATGCCGTGTCTGATCACCAACGATCCCCAGTTGGTGCTTATGGTTTTATTGAGGTTTCCATTTTTCGTTTCAAACATCTTCATGAAACACTCATGAGTTTGGCCAAAAATCAGCAGCGCAGGCACTGGAAATGTTTGCACTACTAGTTGCTTTGCTTCGGTTCTCTCTTACGTGTTTTATTTGTTTGTTTTCGTACCATTTGTGGTATTACAGAGCTTTGCCGAAGACACCCCGTTCCGCTTGATCGAGCTCGAGATGATCCTTATTATGCTCGTCTATTGTTTCATCACGAGTGCTAGTTTCTTGAGCAAATTGTATCGTATGAACACGGAAAAGGACATGGGATATTGTTTGATTTTAGCGGAAGTAAATAATATTATTGTAAATAGAGGGAGGAAGAACAGTAGCGCAGCTCGAATGTGTTTCCATTTCGTGTTTCACCTCCCCCGACCTTCACCCACAACAACCCTTCCCGGGTGCTGCCTTGTGTTAGTTATGACATTCGTTAGGATGTGCGGATGAGCTTTGTGTTTGTGAAGAAAAAAATATTTATGTGGTAAAACGGTGGAAGAAAGACTAGTTACGGAAAATGACGCACGTGCCCTCCTGTTTGCCGCAGTGAAACGGCCGGCTCGTTGCAACCGTGAAATCCTTTTCGATGCGTTGGAAAAGGTGATGAGCAAGTCATAGTTCGAGTTTTCAGTTCATACGAACGAACATTGTGACGAACGTGTGTGGGTTGCTGGTTCTTTACTTGGCCATAGACACAATTTCTCGACGGACCGATTCGGTCCGATGCGGCACGATCACGTGCACGTTTGAATCAGAACCCATTCTTATGCGCAACAACAGTTGAAAGCTCCGGCGTTACTTTGAAACGCTTCACTTCACGACACACGTTAACACACGCCAAACAATATAGTTGAGCTATAGCTTACAAGTGAGATCGAATGTGAGGTCGAGTCGAGACGAAAATACCTACTGCACGGGTTGCAAATGTTTCTGGCACAATCAGGAATGACGTGACGGTAGGAGAGTAAACTATTGAATAGTGCATTAAATTCTATTCACATATTACTATCGGCAGTAATCCAAAATATATTCAGTACTCGATGAAACGCACGTGCTACAGTTATTCGTTGTCCGAAATGCGAAAATCATTCAGTGGCCGACGTTGTGCGACTACTGGAAAAAGCCAATTCATTTGAATATTTTGTCATATGTTACTCCCAAGCACTCGATGCCGAAAATCGTTACTTTCAGCGGCTATTATTTTAGTTGAACTAATCTTTACGGAGAGGAGATTCGCGCCAGGGTGTTAGCAGCCAACAGGTCATACTACAGTCTGAGGAAACTATTTCGCTCACATCTCGTGTCGCGACGGTCGAAGCTGGGATTATACAGAACCTTCATAATCCCAGTACTCACATACGCATCTGAGACATGCCCCCCGATTACGGTTTTCAAGTACTTGAGTTGTCAATCTCAAATGGCAATCTCAAGTGTCGGCATTACGGTTTTCAATTAGAGAAGCTCCGAGTGCTAAATGTGCTAAAATGTGCTAAAAAGCTTAAATGTGAAAGCTTGTCAAGCTCTTTGAGTACGAACTGTCATTTCTGGTGCATTTTTGTAAACATTGCACACACAGATACACATACACAGGTAGCAGTTCAGCTGTGCGTGCAATTTTTGGTATTACATTTCTGAAATTTTTAGATGTGTAAAAGGTTGTAACTCGAAATATTGTAAGCTGGCGGATCACCGAGATCACGAGTACAATTTTGCGCACGAAATAGCGAACGAAATGCGCGACGGCCTGTGTGGTTAGTTACGGGTCACACAGCGAATTCGGCTGCTAGCTGGGCCCGTTCTCCAACGCGATGAAAGTGATCGGTGATCGGCAAGCAACGTTCGGATTCGGTGCGGCTCTGTCGCCGGCCATAATAACGAGACACTTGTTGGTTCAACGTTTACGCGTTTACAATAACGCGTTCTCGGTGTACATGATTATTTGTTCTTGTTGTACACCAATGTGTGAGCTACTGAGTTCCCTATCTATCTATCTATCTATCTATTGGTGGCGCGAACGCCCGATTCGGGCTATGGCCGCTTGTATCGAGACCCTCCAGCTGTCTCGGCCTACTGCCCTGCCTCTCCAGTCTGCTACACCGAGCAGGTCCTCGCTGGCCTTACGGACGCTGTCCTCCCATCGGGCTCTTGGCCTACCGACTGGTCTCCTGCCGTGTACCGTTCCCAATAACGTTTTCTTTGGTAGCCTTGTTTCGTTCATCCGTATAATGTGGCCCGCCCATTGCAATTTTTGTTTCTTTATCATGGTGGAGACCTCTGGGTCATCGAACACTGCATAGATTTCACTATTATGCCTGATCCTCCAGTGCTCTCCATCCTTCACTGGGCCTAGTATCCTTCTGAGGATCTTTCTCTCAAAGGCATTAACTTTGTTTTCTTGGGACTGGGTTAGGACCCTGAGTTCCCTATCACTTATCCTATTTGCTGTAAAGCAGGCTCTTAGTTAGGCAGACCTACTTTGGACTAGCGACAGTGGCAGTAAAGGAACTTAAAATACTAAGATTCTTCGCAAAATTTTGCGATGTAAATTTGACAAATTGAATTTTTCATCACCAAAATACAAACTATCTTTGAAAGTATCACTATCTTTGCACGGCGCAGCATAAACAATACAAAATAATTGATAAAATCAAAGACATCCTAACAGAACGGCACTTTCCGTTACAAAAAGTTGACGGAAACTCGATTGTCAAATTCGAGTCTCCGTTTGAAAACCATAATGCCGTGACAACTCGATTAATCGAGTGAACAAGTTCATCCAGCCGAAAGCTTTCCACAGAGAGCGTTCATCCAGTTTGCGTTTGAGCGTTTGAGAACTCAAACGGTGCGCTAATACCAAAGTGAACTCAGATGACCGCTTGAGTAGTCAATTAGAGAATGATAATCAGGCCTATGGACACTATCGAAAACTGACGAAACCCTCTTAGCCGCGTCCGAGAGGAAGATGCTCAGATTGATATTTGGCCCTGTATGTGAGGAGGGACAATGGAGGAGCCGCTACAACAGCGAGCTGTACGCAATGTACGACGACTGTCGTGCAGCGTGTGCGTCTCGCCAGGCTCCGGTGGGCTGGTCATGTTATGAGAATGGCGGACGACGAACCAGCCCGTAAAGTCCACTTAGGCCGTCCGGAGGGACAGAGGGGGCGTGGTAGGCCCCGTGTGAGATGGAGAGATTGCGTCGACCGGGACGCGATATCGGCCGGTATTCATACTTGGTGGACGAAGGCTCTCGACCGCGAGCGGTGGAAAGATTCCTTAAAGCAGGCAAAGACCGCTCGACGGTTGTAGCCGGATAAGTAAGTAAGTAAGTAATCTTTACGGACGATTAGAAAATCATGCGAATACCAATGTTTTTTTTGTGCATTCTGTGTAATTAGTAGACATGATGATTAATGTTGAAATAGAATTTTCCGAAGCAAGATTGAGGGTTTTAAAAAATTTTGGTAGTCTTGTCTTTGCAATGTAGTTTGTACAAGTAAGTTACAGACAGATATTTCAGCGCTTAAGAAAATCATTTGCTGAAAATTCATAATAATCTTTGTAGGAGCCAAATTGTTAATTAAAAACATTGAAAACCCAATTCCACCCAATCCCAATCCACCCACCCCGAACCACCCCGAACCATTGGGTGAAAACCCACCCAATTCGAGAGAGTTCATTCCAGAGAGTTCACCCAATTCGAGAGAGTTCATTCCAGGGAGTTCACCCAATTCGAGAGAGTTCATTCCCAATTCGCGTCCCAGATTTTTAAAATATGTCTGCGTGCTTATAGTTGCATGTGCAACAGTACGCAGCTGTTGCTGACTTGCTTGACAAAAGTACAGTGCCAGTAACTTTCTTGACAATTATATCCAGGGTCTATGCGGCACGTAAGCGTGGTATGCTCACAAGACACTCTTTGTCAGAACCGCATACGACCAACTACGTAAGAGTAAGAGAGTCAGCTAATGATCACGGGCGCAGAAAATCGGAACTCCATGGGGACGACTATGACTATGGATGGCCGGATGGTTCGACGAAAATGACGACTCGTTCATTCGGGTAACCGTGAAATTACAGTAAACACCTGAAAAGTAAGTATCGTCTTCTGCGGTTCTTGGCTCTCTTCAAGAGCTGTTCCCTTCGCTTTTTGCAATTTTTACCTACCGATTGTGTGTAGAAACCTTCCCGAAGCCACTAAATTACCGAGCATTAATTTGTTTTACACGATTTTTCCGACGTTCCGATTATGGGCAATGAATGTCCCGGCTCTTCGCCACGTGTTCTTCGTTCTAAAGCCTTCTAAAATGTCTACATTTTCTTAGTTGCCAATGATTTGCCTCAACTTTTCGATCGCTTTTTGGTAATTTAAAAGAATTTTGTTAGCATGGCTATTTCTCAAATTAATGGAACCCACCTTTAGTGTCCCTAACCTCTAAACTCATGAACCACACTAATTGAGCATCGTTTCGCTTCTGTGCAGAATGGCGGACGCTGCTCCAGCCCGTGGTGGATTTAGAGGAGGATTCGGCTCGCGTGGCGGTGGACGCGGTGGTCGCGGACGTGGTCGCGGTCGTGGCCGTGGGCGCGGTCGCGGCAAGGAGGACTCGAAGGAATGGGTTCCGGTGACGAAGCTGGGCCGTCTGGTGAAGGATGGCAAGATTCGCACGCTGGAGGAGATCTACCTGTACTCGCTGCCGATCAAAGAGTTCGAGATCATCGACTTCTTCCTGAACCGTCTGCTGAAGGACGAGGTGCTGAAGATCATGCCCGTCCAGAAGCAGACCCGTGCCGGTCAGCGTACCCGCTTCAAGGCGTTCGTGGCGATCGGTGACAGCAACGGTCACATCGGGCTTGGCGTGAAGTGCAGCAAGGAAGTGGCCACCGCCATCCGGGGTGCCATCATCCTGGCCAAGCTGTCCGTTGTCCCGGTCCGTCGTGGTTACTGGGGTAACAAGATCGGTAAACCACACACCGTACCGTGCAAGGTAAGACATGATGCTGTTTGGCCTAACGAACTAAGCGAACCGATTGGCGTGGTTTCCAAATGATGAGAAAAATTCAAAACTTATGCGGTTTTCACGGATAGGTGGCAGCATACCACTGGACTGACGGTTTATAAGCGTCTGATGGAACCACTCCTCAAGGCGCCAAACGTTTCGCTTGAACTGCGATTAGTTCCGATCTCTCTAATGGGTTATGTAATTTTTACCATAGGTCAGCGGAAAGTGTGGTTCCGTTCTGGTGCGTCTGATTCCGGCTCCCCGTGGTACGGGCATCGTATCGGCCCCGGTCCCGAAGAAGCTGCTCCAGATGGCTGGTATCGACGATTGTTACACCACCACCCGTGGCTCCACGACGACGCTTGGTAACTTTGCCAAGGCAACGTACGCCGCCATTGCCAAAACGTACGCCTTCTTGACGCCGGACTTGTGGAAGGACCTGCCGCTGAACAAAACCCCGTACCAGGAGTACGCCGACTTCCTCGAGAAGACGAGCAAAACCGGTCAGCGCATCATCGAGCTGTAAGCAGCAGTTCCGATGGTGGATTGGCGGCTTGGTCTCCTCGTCGAACCATTGTCATCTGTGGATTAACTTTTTATTCCCCATATAACACCCGGTGTGTCCCGCACGTGTGCCAAGCGCGCGCGAACATGCAGAGAAATAAAAAGCTTAAGTTCCCGGCGATTGCAAGCACTGCCGGAAACGAAGCAATGGCAATGGAAGTAGATTCGGTTGATTGTGTTTCGTTTTATTTATGTATCACAAAGACAAGAGGATAAAACAATGCTAGGTTTACGTTGTCAAACAACTGCCGAAAATACTCGGTTCCTGACGTATCAACAATGCCCTGCATTGCCAGCAGAGGCTTTATTTGAAAAATACTCATTTTACTCCTAAATCGCCAGTTAACGGAAAAACGGTCACCAGCCGGAGGCGTCTCCTTTGGAGCTAATCCAGGTCCACGAAGCCCTTGTAGATGAATCTCGGCAGGTTTTTCGTGATAAAATCCACGTAGACGGGCGTCCGGAAGCATTTTTTGAAATTCTCTGCCAACTTATCGGTATTGGCAAAGTCCATCTCGAAACCGGAACCATCCTCGGGTAGATCCATGATTTCGGTCATTTCCACGCACATGAAGGGCACGAAGGTGGCCGCCAGAAGGAACTCTAAATGCGGAAAGAGTTCAGTAAGTATGGCTATAGGACCACCGGCGAAATAAGTTTCCTCACCCATGTGGCCACACTTCATGATCTCCACCTGAATGTCGAGCAGCGTTGGTAGCCGGCGAAGGTAGCCAATCTTTCGTAAACACTCGACCAGCTCTTGGTGATAGAAATAGATCAGCTCCTCCCGGTGCGCCTCCTTGGTGTCGATCGACACTGCGTTGTACATGGCGTATATTAGATCAACTGCCGGCGTACCCCAAACACTCAACTGGAAATCGAGCTACACACGAGAAACGATCGGTCAAAGGGTTCTTTAGGTGGGCTCACAAACTTCCTTACCAGCATTATGTCGTCCAGTTTTCCTTCGGTACGCTTGAACATCATGTTTTTGAAGTGAAAATCGCCGTGGTTGAGAACGTGCACCAGCGACGACGCGTCGTACGTGTAGATGGTGGAAGCGCGTTTGAAAATTTTCTCCTTCACAGCCAGTATCCGATCGCCGTACTGCTCGCAGCCCGGTATTTCCGGCACGATCGATGCCAGTATTTCGATGTTGGTTTGCCACATTTTCAAAAACTCAGTTTTCTCTTCGAACAGGTTAAACACACCCTTTGCGAGCTTCTTAATGGCCGGAATCTGTAAGCGACCGCAGGGACGGAAGAAATGAATGGACCCGGAAGGTGACAACGGACGGATTGGCTAGCGTACCTCATCGGCGAGCATCATCGAAGTGGCATGCCAGCGGGCCAGCTTGGCAAACACGACCTTCGATTCTTCATAGTCCAACTGCTTAGACTTCATCTCGAAGCCATGCTTAGCGATGTCCTCAAACACCATGACCCATGATGGCAGCTTTTCGTGGTACAGCAGTCTGTGGGGAAAGCATCAGAGCCATTAGGGTTCTTATCTGAACAATTCTCCAAGCTCGCGGCGTAGTACCACTGAGACATTCCATCATTTACCTTTATTTGCCTAAGGTAAATGATGCTAATGTCGCGTCGGTAATGAGAAAACGATGGTTTCGGGTTCTCGTGTACTGGGAACCGGTCCGCCGGTTGGACGTGGAAAGAATACTGATTCGTGGGAATGGCGGGAATCGTTGGCAAGGTACTTTACGTCCCATTCGATTAAGGTGCTCATATTTAACCCAACTGCTAAGGGCCTCATTCCTCAATCGAGCCATTCAAGTAACGCGTGGATGCGACAGAGTATTAATATTGATGGGCGCATATTATGCAATTCGTTGCATATTTAATGAATGACAGATCCATTACTCACAAGGGCTCGTGAACAAGTATCCTAAACATACGATTCTTAAAAAGCTCTCCGGTTCTTATCGACTGCATAGACCAGAAGCTGAGTTAATCTGGCGAACAATTGGAAGCATAAAATTACAATGAGGGCGCGTAATCAACTGATTAACGGGCGATAAAAACATGACTCTGCTTCAAAAAATCCATCATGATCGATGATTGTCTTCCATGGCAACACACCATGGCTATCTGCAGATAGCGATAGCGCGGACACACTTCTCGTTCGTCACCTGGCGCTGTAAATTATGGAGTTAGAGTTCCTGGGCGCCAGGGCGTCGGGATGGTCACGCGCCACGGTCCCTAATCGATTGCGTAAAAGGGCGCGGGCTTACCTCGCGCCCAGCACGGTCTGATCGCCGACGGATCGCAGCAGCTTGTGCATGGCCGGTACTATCTCCGTGTACATGAGCGTCTCCGTCTCGAACACGTAACCATCGTCCAGCAGATCCTTTTTGAGCCCATCCTCAAACGGGAGCGTCTTCACGATCAGCGACACCTCGGCGGGCGACTTGTTGTGGGTGACGATCGCCCGGAAGATGATGCTCGCGAAGTGATCGCCCGGCTTGGTGCCCGGCACAATCCGGCAGTCCGTCACCGCAAGCGTGCTGTCGCGCTCGGAGTGCCGCAGGACCTTCTCGAAGAACGCCCGGTCCATCCAGCTCGGCGGATGCATTTCGTCCTTGTTGAACGCCATCTCAGCAGCAGCAGCACACCCAGCGAGTTCGAGCGGCGAAACAGTGGTCACAACAAAACGCGGAACAGCAGCGTGATTTAAACAGGACGCAACCGTTACACTCGACCGTCGGCGCGGAACTGATCGCGTCGCGCCACAGAATCGCACCCGGCGCGGCGCCAGTGGCGGTGGGACCGGCGAGCTGAACCTTCAATCATAGTTACGCACCCCCCTCGCCGGACAAAGGCCGGAAGTGGCACGAGGCGGCCGGATCGCGGGGCGAGATTTAGAGATATGACCGGGGCGACATGCACCGCAACACGCGCCTAACTGATAGCGGGCCCCATGTCAGGTTTCAATTTTGGCCAGTGGCGAGCGGGGCGGGGTGGATGCTGGTGTGTCCACCGTGGTCAATAATTACACTTATGGTCGCATGAACGCCCCTGCGTTTTGCGGTTTTTGTTTGCGAACCTTGAAAAGAGATCACAATTCGTTTTTCGGCGATCGTCCGGCGATCATTACGCCCCGTTAGAGGGCCACAGGTAGGGAATTGGGATTGACAAGCGATGCTGCATGCTGTCGAAAAATTGCGTAATAAACAGCCCGCTGGGCATTTTTTTATGTCGAGGGTCGTGGACACGAGATGCTAGTACTCTGCCGATGCTGGTCTAAGGTCTTCAAGGCGGTGATACTTTTTGCATGATGAGGCAAAACATCAAACCTAGCCTAGGGGTGCTACGCAAAAGTGTAATAAGCGGCCCTGACGAGATGAAAATTGATGGACCCGTTATGAACCGAGCGATCGTGCGGATGCCATTCCAAGCTAACGATGACGCCATTGTAGGTTGGGCATTTAGTGCGATTAGAAGCGATGCGAGTGATTACATGTTCCCTTTTTGATGAAAAGCATTCACTCAATTTAAAAGCCTCCAATGTAACGGCTACGAGAGCGCAATTGGGCACTTGGTTTGGGCTTGGGCCTTCACCAGCACTAGATGGACCATTTTTTGGGGTAGGTAAAGTTTATCGCCGGCCACACTACCGATAGTACCCGATTTACGCAAGTAGCACGATAAGGTTTGCAACAAGTTTTTTAATTAATTGCGCGTGGAGATGCAATAGGCCGCTCGGGTCATTAAACAGTTACGGAGCGTAAATGAAGATCAATTTCGCAATCTGTCGTAGGGAGATTTCCTCTCTCTGTCGTTCATAACTGAACACCTGCGCCAAGTGGAAGCTGGTGGACCTTGAATCGTAACGAGGGAGGCGAAAACTGGCAAGTCATCGGACCATTAGAATGGCTATTTCAATATGTTCTAAGTACGAGAGTGGCCCTCGTGGTCGCCTAGGACTGTGTGTATGTGCGCCATTCTTGAATGATAACGCGTTTCGAGCTGTTGACTTACGAACGTTACGCGTTGTGGCCGCGGGATCGCACTACTCGCACTTGATCACATACGCATCTGATTGATCGCGGTTTTTGTTTGTTTTGAGTTGGAGCCATGGAGCCCCGCTAGTGGAGCGATAAACCTGTCTAGGGTCGGGAATCGGGACAAATTGAAACGATCTAAACAATCGCGTAGGTCAACAAATTATTGCTTGAAGGACACCTAGTGGGGGTTGATGACCTGCTGCGCGAAGAATATATGTTCTCCTATTGCATTGCGTGGCAGCATTTTGGATTTATCGTTTGTATATTGACTTCATCTGTCGAAGTGTTTGCGAATGCTTTTAGACCCTACATAGCCGAATTCCAATACTTGTTCCCAGATCTTCACGACCTAGTTTTGGGAATCCCGCGCCCTCCGCACACGTCCGCAGGATTTATGCCGAACCCGAAGGCAATCACCCGTTAGTGTTAGTGAACCGGACCGGTTTTCGGCTTGTTTGCGCGTCCACCACGTGCGTTTTTTTGGGAGTCCCACCTTCCAAACCGACCATCCCAACGATGCTTTCTCTTGCCCTTCCGCGAGACCTACCCCATCACACGCAACAGGGTGAGTTCTATTAATACACACACACACAACATGTGACGGAATCGCAGCCCGTAAACGCGCGCGACCAGCCGGCGTCGAAATTATCGCGTGCGCCGAAAAAGCTGCGGGCATTGTCTGTGGTAGTGACGGGCGACGCTGGCCAATAACCACAGCACAGCACACAAAACAGTCGACAGTTTGTGGTTCGCTGTGCCGTCTAAAAAATATCGGACGAACGGAAGGTACGCGCCAAGGTAATGGTTGCACTTCAACGATAGCGCAAGTACTCTCTTATCGCTGCGACTACAATCAGTGGGCAATGGAAACTACTTAAATTGGATACCATCGCCGTGTGGTGGCCCCATTACAGACAGGTTGCTGGGACACGATGGACCGGGCGTTGGTCGAGGAAAAGTTCCCGTTCATCACGAAGCAGTACCTGGAGGGCGTGCTTCGTCGGGAGCAGTGCGAAAGTGCCATCAGCGTAGACGGCTTCAGGGTGGACGCACCGTTGGCTAAGGGCGAAAACTATTCCAGTGATATCTTGCGCGTGACGGTAGACTACACGACCGGAAGCCACAACCATCGGTGAGTCTGATCGGTGAATCTGGTCGACGATGAGCTAATGTGGCGTTGATTCTTCTTTCGCAGCACCCAGACCTACATCTTGAAGGTGTCTTTCGGGCGGGATGAGGCTAGCGATCTGCTGGATGAGTATGATGTGTTCAAGCGAGAGATCGCCGTTTACGACATCGTCATGCCGAAAGTGGAGCAGCTGCTCAGTTCGATCGGATACGTCAAGCGGTTGGCTCCGGTGTAAGGATCGTCATCCGCGTGGTTGGGCCGTCATCGAATAATGGCTACTGTTTGTATCGGTCCACCTTTTGCAGTGCACATGCCATCCACTCCACAACCATTAAGCACTTTGTGTTTGAGGATCTGTCCCTGCAGGGCTACAAACCGGTCAACCGGGCAGCGGGTCTAAACTTTCGCCAGCTACAGCTGGTGCTGGAGAAAGTGGCCAAGTTCCATGCCGCCACCGCCGTGCTGTATGTGATTGTAAGGAAACCAAGATAGGAAGTACCCCTGGTAGCCCTTAAAGTATCACATGGTTGTGGCGTGTTTCAGGAACCGGAAAGTATGGACGCGCACCACTACCGGAACATCAGCGAGGACGTGCCCCACTTTTATCCACTGTTCCAGAACAGTGTCGTGGCGTGCGGTCAACAAGCCCAAGGTTGGCCCACAACGCAGGGGCGGATCGCGGAGAAGCTGCTGGCGCTTGAGAAAACGATCGTTGCCAAGGGTTGCCGGGTGTACACGCGGCACGAATCGGACGGTTTCAGTGTGCTAAACCACGGCGATCTGTGGGTGAGCAACGTGATGTACAAATCCGACCCGCGCGGTACGCCGGTCGACGTGATCCTGGTAGACTACGCGACCGGGTTCTTCGGCTCCCCGGCGATTGACCTGAGCTATCTGCTGTTCACGTCGGCGTCCAACGATGTCACGGTCGATGACTTCGATCTGCTCCTACAGTATTACCATTCCGAACTGGTCGACGCGCTGGTGAAGTTAAAGTACGGCAAACGGATTCCGACACTGCTCGACATCCAGATCGAGATGCTGCGCAAAGGGCACAACGGAGTGATGTTTTCCACGTTTCTGATACCGCTCCGTCTGCTCGAGGATACCACCAACGCCGATCTGGGTGGACTGCTGGGCCGCTCGGAGGAAGCGGTCGCATTCCGGTCCCGGCTGTTTTCACAGCCCCGCTATCAGGACCGGATGGAGTACCTGTTGAACTATTACGATCGGAAGGGCTACTTGGATTGACGGGCCGTGCCCATGCGCACGCGCCGGCAGGATGTTTATTAGATTTAAGTTCGTATCTACTCTAAGAACCCTTGGTGAAGGAAGCGTGGCAGCAGCTCCCGAAGCAGCTCCCGGTACTCCGGATGGGTGTACAGTTTGCGCCGGTAGGCGTGGGCATCCGTCTCATCCGTCCCGTACACGCTGACCGCGTGCCCGTAGTCGGCGAACAGGAACGGTACAAAGCAGACCACCAGCACTACCTCTAGAAACCCAGCCCGAACCAGATCCATGTTCAGGTCGAGCAGCGTCGGAGCTTTGCCCATGAACCCTAGCGTGGCCAGTGTTTGCGAAAACTCGCGGTGGTACATCTGCAGCAGCTGCTGGCGTTTCGTCTGGCGTGTCTCGTGATCGCAAACGAGATACAGGAAGTACAGCAAATCGACGGCCACCGTTGTCCAGCAGCTCAGCTGATAGTCGACCTGGAAGAAGACACTGGTGAGTGAGTGCCCCGGCAAAGCGGGCGATGTCTTTGGCCACTTACGAACAACACATCGCTCGACGCATCGCCCAAGTTCAGTTTCAACAGCACGTTGCTGTAGTGAAAGTCGCCGTGGTTGAGCACCTTGAAGCGATACTCGGCATCCTGCGCGTTGTAGATCTTGATGCCCCACTCGAAAAACGTTTCGCGGAGGCTGTGGAAACGTTTGGCGTAGTGCGCGTACCCTTCCCATTCCGACAGCTGCTCGATGAAAATACCAAAGCATTCGACCAGAAAATTCATCCCCTCCAGCGTTTTCGGCTTGAACAATTCGTTCTGTTGTTTATCGGTTGGTTTGCGCTGCGCCAAGAAGAAGTAGGTTCTAAGCCTGAGTGTCCGAGGGCCAAATCGGTCGGGGCAAGTTTCTCACTCACCATACTGGCGTTGTGCAGGCTGTACGACGCAGCGTGAAACTGTGCCAACTTGGTCAGCACCAGGACCGCACTGTCGGCGGCAAGTAAGCCGCTGCCCACCACGTAGTGCTGATTGGTTAAGTCTTCCAATATCAAGTGCGGCCTCGGTTCGTTGGCGGCAAAAATCAGTCTGTAAACGGGTGTCGGGTGGCGTGAAAGTTTTCAAATAAAGAAGTACAACTCTTACCGGGGACCAAACTTGCCAGTGCTCCCGGATTTACTAAGCGCAGCCTCCATCGGGACGATGGCGTCCCGATACACGCCCAGCTCGGTTTCGTACGGCGACTCGTTGGCCAGACTGTGTACCTTCGAAGTCACCAGTTTCACGATCAACTTGGCCGTTTCGGACTTGCCGCGGCTGCGATAGCACACTCGCGCCCGGTAGATCGTGCTGGCGTACTGCTGGCTGGGGTCCGAGTGAAGCGCGAGCTGCACATCTTCGACTTGCAGGTCGCGAACGGCCGTGTGCTGGGCGAGCGCTTTTTCGAAGTGTTTTGCATCTAACCAACCGGCGGGATCCTGCATTCTGCCTGGGTTTGGTGGACGTCGTACGAGCGAATTGTCCTCTGCACCTAGACTACGGGGTGGTGCGAAATGAAACGACCATCAGCCGGTTCAAACCCATTTATCTCCAAACGGATATGGTTTGTTATCTCCAGCTAATGCCGATTCGAAGTACATAAGGTATAACTGATCGTTGTGGCGGGCTGATAACATTAATAGCTTTTGCAGACTGGGGGGCTTTGTATCTTCAACATCTATATACTAGACGGCTGGGGTTTGGAATCGTGTCACGTAGCATCCAGCAGCATGTCCATCACGTGCCGGCATCACGTGATCGCATCAGCAAATTATTGAGGCGAAGTGCCAGAATTGGGAAATTCGGTTATTTTTATTTAATAAACACAATCGATTTCTCAGAGGTGTGCCATTAGATTATAACGTGATGGACGGCCCTATCGGGCGCCAATCACGTGCATCGATAATGGTGCCGGTCATGGCGTGGTACATAATGTTGATTTATGTCCGCTTCGTACTTGTGCTTGTCATTTTATTTCGGACAAAAGTTGCCCTCATAGTGGATCGATTTTAAATCATTCTGTCTGATGATGATCATGTTGATGCTCATTCCAAAACACCCTTATGAAGGTAGCCGGGCAGTAGTTGTTTGACCAGCGTTTGGTAGTCTTCATTTTCGAGCCCCACATTACCGATCTGCCCGGTGGCCAGCTTCTCCGGGGGAACTTTCGAGAAGTCGATAAATCGGAACTGCAGAAAACAGGTCACATGCAGTACATCTGTAATGGAAGGTTGTACGTTATTAATGTTCAAATCGAGTCGATCGAGTGGCCGTCTACCTAGGTAAGCGTTGCGCAGCAGTTCGGTTTGCAAGTCCAACATCGTCGGGACGGCTCCAAAGTATCCGATCGCCTTCAGCGTAGCGGTAAATTCTCGGTGGTACATTGAAATCAAATCATCCTTGTGGTTGGCCTTCACCTTGTAGTGCACGATGGTGTTCAGCAGGTAGTACAGATCGATGGCCGGCGATGACCAACAGCACGCCTGCAGGTCGAGAAACCGAGACTCGACGATCGCGTTCTCGTCGTTGAACCGGTGGAGAAGGTTTTTCGAGTGAAAGTCCCCGTGGTTCAGCACGTTGTAGGCCCGGCCCGGTGTGTGGCAGCAGTAGATGCGGTGCAGTCGCTCGCTGCAATCCTCCACGGTACGCTCGAGTGGCTCCACCAGCTGCTCACATCCCTCCCAGGTGCGCATGGCGTCGACGAACGCCTTCAGGTTTTTGCCAAACATCCACTCGACCACCGGGTCCTTGCGCTGGAACACATCCGACTGGAACCCTTCGAAGTCCGTTTTCTGTGAAAGTAAGTGCCGATGGATGAGTGCCGATTCACGGGCCTGGAACCATTGCACTTACATTTTTGCTCAGATAAAACGAAGCAGCATGGAACCGTGCGATGGCCACGGTGATCGGTTTGGCCTCTGCGAAGCTTTCGATCAAATCGTGACCCCGCCAGCCGGCCGGAGCCAGATCCTCCATAACGATCACGGGTTGCGGCTTCTCGGCGCTGTGCAAACACCTCGCCAACAGGACCGGCCGGTCACCGTCGTCCAAGACGCGCTGCATCTTCGGCAAGAACTCGCCGTACATCTTCAGCTCCGTTCGGAACAGTTCCTGGTCCAGCGTGCCCTGCCCACCGATCACCCCCCTCTCCGGCAGTATCTTCACCACCAGCTTGATCGTACCGGCGTGGCCAGCGTCCCGTTTCACGCTCTCATAGTCCACCGTAAAGCGGAACGGTTGACTGGCCAAATACTCGCCCGGCTTACCGACCGGCGTCGCCTCGACACCCGTCACGCGCAGATTCTTGTCGTGTTCCGACGTGCGAAGGATGCTTTCGAAGAAGGACGCGTTCAGCCATTCCGGTGCCACGATCGGTTTCGGTTCGGATGCCGGCTCTGCCATCGCTTGGACTACTTTTATTCGATCGGGTGCTTGATGTCGGGACTAACTACTCACTACTGATGGGCGGTGCAGAAGGTGCAACTTCCAATGCCCGAAGATTATCTTTTATACGGATGACGGAACACCCTTTTGCGTACAGTCATGCTCTTGCCCGTTGGTAATGGTGCCGCTTTTTTGGGGCGTCGTATCTATTGCGGTACCGGTGATATCGTTCCTGGTGGTGTGTGAGTGCCAAAAGCATATCGCTCGCCCGTTTGGCCAGACGGGCCATTCGTAATTGCACCCCGATACCCAAAACAAGCGGATGGCGGGATTAAGATCGGAGGAACAGTCAGTGTGCGGTCAGTATCTTTTACGTCTGTCGGACCATTTTTGGGAATACGGTGCACCGGTGAATCATAGGCCATTCCCTAATGCTCTTTGCATCGCTCATGCAGAAACTAGAACTTATATAAATTTCTTAAGCAAGCGTCATCGACAAATCCATGCAGAAATAATTTTTATTATAAGATGCTACGAGGATCGATTGCGGTCACGCTTCGACTCGTGTTTCTCGAAAAGACGATTTTAGTTTGGCAAATAGAAGCTGGAGACCATTTCTGATGAATCGAATACTTATTCGATTTTTCTGACACATCCGAAGCTTTCAAGGAGCCTTTAAAAACTGTTCATGATTTCATTCTTTTCCCAAATATCGATCAACAACCCGAATAAATTATTTTTAAAGTTTGTAATATCAGGTTGGGGAAAAAGAAATCGACGTTTTTTGCGTGAACTTCAAAACTTTATTTAAGGTGTTCCGATGGTCCGATTTACGTCAAATATGCACCATTGTGTTGGAAAATTTGTTGCCTTTTTAAAATTATCTTCATAATGCCTCTCTTGTGGAAGGCTTCCTCGTTATTGGCGAAAAACGCTAACAATCTCTTTTCACAATCCGTTCTTGATCTCACTTTTTCATCATTCAGGAAATTTTGTAATGCGCGAAAAACGTGTCAATCGCTTGGTGCAAGGCCCGGACTTTACAGTGGATGCATCAAAACTTCTCAGCCAACCTCCCGGACTTTCTAGCGAGTCCCTAAAGACGTACGTAACATTTCGTTGTCCTGGTGGAAAACAATACCCCTTCCGTTGGCCGATTCAGGTCGTTTATGGTCAATTGCCAGCTTCAAACAGTGCAGTTGTTGAGAGTAGGGATCTGAATGTAGTGTTTGGCTACACGGAAGCAACTCACAATAAACGATTCCTTTTAAGTCCCACCATATACCCAGTAGAATCTTCCTAGCCGTTATTCCTGGTTTGACCACCGGTTAAGCTGCTTCATCACGATTGGACCGGGATTGTTTTCACACAGGATTGTCGTATGTATTCCATTTCTCATCTCCAGTACTCATCCGTTTAAGAAATGAGTCTATTTCATTCCGTTTGACCAAAACTTCGCAGATGGCCATTCGACCCATCATTTTTTTCGTGGTCAATTGATGTGACACCCAAACATCGAGCTTCTTCGTGAATTCAGCTTTGCGCAAATGACTTTAAACTGTTTGATGGTTAATCTTCAGCTCCTGACCGATGCTCTGATTACTAAACTGTTGATGAACTTTGGTTATTTCTGTGATTTTATCGACATTTTCGACGGCGGGTCTGCCTATGCGAGGTACATCTTTAACATAAAAAATAACCGAATCGGGTCAACGAAACCAAAATTACACATTACTAGCTTTCAGAATATTGGCACCATAATCACCATGCACAATTTCAGCGGTCTAGCTTGAATTTTCACTGTTTTCTAAGAAAAACTGTAAAATGTACCGAATTTTCTCTTAGTTGACCTCCATTGTTAACACCCTGTAACTTACAAATGAATGGAACAAACAAAAAACAATGAAAGCAGTTTTTCAAGTGTAAAATATCAGCTTTAAAACGAGCCTAAACTTGAAACTGTACGATCGATACTTCGCGAGATATCGATCACAAAAGGCATCTGTCGTGAAAAACGTCGATTACTTTTTCCCCAACCTGATATAATACGATACGATCTGTCTGGCTCAGATAATACGATAAAGCGGTGGTAGCAATATTCAACCAACAGGCAATACTAAGGGCCTGTTGCATAACATTATCTTATCACTCTGCTCTTGCCTTAGGTTGCGTCACGTAAAATGTTTGTTTGACGAGATGAAACACACGAAAAGTTTCACTACCATCGGACAAACAAAAGCAAAGCATTATAAGCCCTCGGATGGGCCCGCAGAGTCCAATTCAGCAAAATTTCGAACACCACTCCCGCCGCTTAAAATCGTTCTCTGATCGGTTTGGCAATCGTTGAGTCTCGTGATACTCTCGGGTATCTGCCCCAAGTATGCTCCCAAAGCATTGCCGTCCATTTGGAGGAGAACCCCATAAAACGATCAATTTCCTTCGTGCGTAAACAGTACTGACCTCGGGCGACGACAGGTATCTCTTATCTGTACGATGCTCGGCGTATTTCGGCCCGGAATAAAAAGGTTATAAATACCCAAACGCGCTAACGTGCGTGCCGTATTATTGTGTAGTGATCGCAGATCGCGTTTAGTGTTATGATGGAGTGTTCCAACGACGAACGTGTTGTGCCGGCGTGGCTGAATGACGAGTTCTTTTTAGGCGTCATCCGTAGCTTCACGCGGGACGATGGCGCCCGGCTGTGTCACGGTTGCAAGCTACGTCCGGGCACCAAACCGGGAGAACACTTTGCCAGCGTCATGTATCGTACGACCATCCACTACCGGACTTCCGGGAGCCACGGCAAAGAAGCTGCGCTGGCCGTGATCATGAAAATAAAACCGTTTGAGTCGGGCATAAAGAAAGACACGATCGGCGACAGTGACCTGTTCGAGAGGGAAGTGATCATCTACAGTAAGGTGCTACCGGAAATGGCACGGCATCTGCAGGCGATGGGCGAAACGCTTAATTACCCGAGGTCGATCACATCGTCGCAGTCGAAATATGGTCCGTTGTTGACATCATGCTTCTTGCAACATTTCATTTTTCAGGCTGGTCTATGCCGCTGAAAAACCACACACGATCCTCATCCTCGAGGACGTCAGTGGCAAGGGCTGGACAACGGGACCGTACATAAAAACATTCGAAGAGATAGTGCCAGCAGTGAAAGCCATCGCCAAGTTTCACGCAGCTTCGGTGGTTGTGGAGCAGGAAGTAAGTTGTGGTGCTTCGCGTCGATCGTCGATCCAATCCTGTACATCAATCCCTTAGGATTCTTCTTTTAGGGCCGACCATAAGTGCGACATTGCCGGCAAGTTACGAACCCTCGACGGGTTGATGAAGAAATCGTTAGAGGAACTGTTGGACCTGATGCGCTCCAGTCCAGATGAGTTTCCCGAGCAATTGCTCGAACCCGTCGAGAAGCTTAAGACAACGCTTCTGGATGCCCTACTCGAAAGCTATCAGCCTTCCGTGGGCTGCCAAAATGTGCTCGTTCACGGGGATTTCCATTCGAAAAATCTACTGCACCAGTTCACGGCCGACGGTACGATCAGCGATACCATGCTGATCGACTTCCAAATCTGTCGCTGGACAACCCCGAGCGTGGATTTGCACTATCTACTCGACACGATCATCGACCAGTCGCTGAAGGACACGCACCGGAATGAGATTGTGCACCTGTACTACCAAGAGTTTCGGAGGATCCTGCAGGGCTTGGGATACGTTGGTCAGATACCACGACTCTGGGAGCTACAGATTGAGCTGCTTCGAACGGGGGTCCTGGAGTTGTTCCACTACGTAACGCTGTTTCCTTTCCGGTTCATCGATCGCTCACAGATCAACTTCGAAGAGATGCTGTCGGGCAAGGCGAAGAATCCCGCGGCCAGCAATGCAGTATACCGGAATGTCATGAGAATCGTGCTGACACGGTTCCTATACCAGGGTGTGATGCAATGAACTCCGCAGAGTTTCGTCGTGTATGGCTCAGACAATACGATAAAGTGGAGGTACTGATATTCAGCCAACAGGCAATAGTAAGGGCCTGTTGCATAACGTTATCTTATCGCTCTGCTCTGCTGGTTAAGGTTGCGACACGTAAAATGTTTATTTGACAAGATGTTTCACTTTTCTGCCAACGGACAAATAAAAGCAAAGCATCATTGGCACTCGGATGGGACCGCGACAGAGTCCGTATTCCCCGTCGGCTGAAATCGTTCCTTGGTCGCCGTACAAAATCGAACCGCGGACATACGCAAAATTCAGTTCCCATGCTATCGCGCTCACACACACCGCGAAATCTTGGTCCGCTGTGGGAGAACCGGGAATCGGCTTTGCCCTGTTGCTCGTTGTGTTTAGTGATACCAATACTCTTGGGTACCTTGGGAGGTTGCAACCATTTATTTACCACGATCATTAGGTTAACGCGACAACTGTACCCCATTATCATCGTAAGTTAACTAGGCCCGCTGAAGTGTTGGAAAGAATGGCGTACAATTCGGACGAACTTTGCGCTCCTTCCTGGTTGGACGATGATTTTTTTCTGAAAGTGATGAGAGAGTTCGAAAACGATGCCACGGTGCGCTTGACGGCCGAGTGTCCGCTACGGCCCGGTACGAAAGCTGGCGATCATTTCGCTAGCGTCATGTACCGAACGAAGGCACAATATCGGGCCGCAAACGGTGAGCAGAAATCAATTGACCTCATTGTGAAGTTAAAGCCGACGGTGGATGGGTTAAAGAAGGAGCTGCTGGATGATGATGACTTTTTTGGAAGAGAAATCCGTATGTACAGTGACGTGCTTCCGCGAATGGGTCAGCTGTTGGCGGGCATCGGAGAGGACTACAAGTACCCCAGGTAATACATACCTGCAACCGGGAAGCACGGATAGCACGGACTAATTGGAAGTTTGAAATAGATTGATCTATTCGTCTCGCAAGCCTCATACCATCCTTGTGCTGAAGGACATAAGCTCCGAAGGATGGGTTACGCAAGGGTTGGTGCCCACATTCGAGGAACTGAAGCCCACCGTGCGTAATATTGCGAAATTTCACGTCGCCTCGATGGCACTAGCACAAAGTGTAAGCCACATTGCACCGTTACGGGGGTTGGTCCTCAATTTTGCTAATTTTGAAGAATACTTTTGCCAGGACCCAACGTTCGCGGTCCTGAACAAATGCACCGTACTGGACACATTTCGAACGATGAAACCCATGACGGATGCTTGTTTTGCGTCGTTCATTCGCTTCGTGAGCGACACTCTGAACCTACCCGAGTTTGTTGGACCACTGGAACGCTTTCATCTGCAGTTGTACTATCATCTGAAGGCGGCGTACGCGACATCGTCCGTCTGCGCGAACGTGCTCATCCATGGAGATTTCCATTTCAAAAACCTACTCCATCTACGGTGTGCGGACAAAATTAGCGACACCATGTTCGTGGACTACCAGATGTGTGGCTGGGCCTCACAGGTGGTGGATCTGGTTTATCTCACCTATATGATACCGGAGCAGTCGGTTAAGGACAATCATCGCGATGAGATTGTGTACTGTTACCATCAGACTTTCGGTAGCATCCTGCGACAACTGCAAATGGGCGATCACGTTCCCAGACTGATCGATCTACAAGCGGAACTTTTGCGTGTGGGTGCGCTAGGTAAGCCATTGCTGATTAGAAATTTGAATCGGTTTTTGTTAAACATTTTTTCGAATGTCTTCCAGAACTCTTCCACTACGTTGTGTTCTCGGCGTTTCGCTACATCGATATGTCCACGGTTGATCCAGAAGCGTTTTTCTTGGGGCGCATCGAAAATCCCGCATTCGAGATGGCAGAATTTAGACGTACCATCGCAAAGGAGTTGAACCGATTCCGGCACCAAGGAGTCTTGGAGTAGCCGATGCGAAAGGTTGGGGCTGATGCCAAAATTGAACACAAATAAAAAGCAGATTCTAGTGTTACGTACACACCGAAAAGTGAGATTGTTTGCGAATGGCATTAGCATGATAAGCAAGATGGTAAGACAATTCTTGGAGTGGTTCAAAACACCCGAGTCATTCAATTACACACTGAAGCCACCAGTCGCGTAAGAACACACACCACGAATAGACCTTCATTAACGCGTTTAGGGGTGCAAAGTGACCCGCGAATCAGTTTCAGTTTCGCGGCTACAGTCTCCGATAGCGGACGTTTGATCGCGTGTGTCTGCGATGGCGTACAATCACGACGAGTTGGAGGCTCCGGCCTGGTTGAACGATGAGTTCTTCCTCAAAGTGGTTCGCGAACTAGACAACGATCCTACCATCGAGCTTACGGGGGAATGTGTCCTGCGTCCTGGTACGAAAGTTGGTGATCATTATGCTAGCGTTATGTTCCGTACGACAGTGAGCTACCGATCGAAGCGCAGTAAGGAGGCGAAGTCGATCAATCTGATCATGAAAACGAAGCCCGATGCGGAAGGTTTGAAGAAGGATCTACTAGAGGACAACGATTTGTTTGCGATCGAAATTCGAATGTACACGAAGGTGCTTCCCGAGATGGCGAGACTGTTGAAAGAGATTGGTGAGGAGTACAAGTACCCGAGGTGTGTTGATGACACTTTGTACGAAATGGATGAGGTGTAACTAACGGAAGCTTACACCATTTAGGTTTATCTACGGTACTTTGCAGCCGCATACAATTCTTATACTGGAGGACATCAGCAACCAGGGCTGGGTAATGGCTGACGTTATAAAAACCTTCGACGACATGAAACCGATCGTAAAGGACATTGCCATGTTTCATGCGGCTTCGATCGTGATGGAAGCTAATGTAAGTGGCTGAAAGCAGTGAACCCACAATCGGATAAATTTCGGCCGTTTCTATTCTGTCAGGATCCCAATTTTGCCGCGGAGAATAACGTTTCGATGGCCGAAATGTTTATGGGCTTTGACGGCATGATTCAGCGAGGGTTTGGTGATCTGAAGGAGTTGATTCGTCAGAACTCTGCCGATTTTGCTCACTTCGAGAAGCCGTTGGAGAACTTTCAGAAGAATCTTCGGGACTTTTATGTGGCCCTCTACAAACCTTCGAAAACGTTCCAGAACGTGCTGATTCACGGTGACTTTCACAGTAAAAATATGCTCCATCAAATCGATGGCGAGGGACGTCACACGGATACCGTTCTGCTCGACTATCAGATCTGCAGTTGGACGACACCGGCGATCGATCTGTACTATCTGCTCGACATGATACCAGATCAATCCGTGAAGGACAAGTATCGCCATGAGCTGATCTATCTGTACTATCAGCAGTTTAGTGATTTGCTTAAGCGAATGGGGTTTTTGGGTAAAATACCTACGCTACTGGACCTGCAGATTGAACTCTTACGGTGCGGAGGACTAGGTACGCTTGGACCAAAGAAATCTCATTACTTCGATGTGGGTTTTACACTTTCATTTTAATTCAATTCATTTGCAGAGCTGTTTCACTACGCGGTCTTTAACTCGTTCTGGTACATGGACCCAACTACTATGGACATCGAAGCGTTCCTTAAGGGCGAAGCCGACAATCCTGCTTTAGATAATCCCGAGTACAAGAAGCTGTTGCACGTCGAACTAACCCGGTTCTTACGGCAAGGAATTATGAGCAGTGCTTGAAACGTGGCCCACAATCGCAATCGCGCGCGCGTGCGTTCAGCTGGTGCCGGATTGTGCAAAGATGACGAAATAAATGGCGTGTACCAAAAAAGGGCACTGCAGGCATTTGATAACAACAATAATCATTTGGTCACACTTCTATGCCCGGTATCAGTCCGGTTTTCTGGCACTGATCGCTCAGGGTATTGTTGCGCGATAAGGAAAACGCTGCCCCACCAAGACGGGCGCGTGGCACTTATAGTGCTGTGCAGGCAAGAAACAGTTCCACAGTGAAAAACATGTTTTTATCATTTTACGGCCTACGGCCAAGGGTGCGAAGGTATTTGTAAATTCATGGTTTGGTCGTAATTGTCTGCGCTGCAGTGGAACCTATCGGTCACTCCATGGGGAAAGGTCAAGTGATTGAAAATTGTCCCTCTTTCGAATGTCATGTTTCGTTTCAACCGTTATAGTTCATTCCACCCAATTACCAATTAGGATATTTTTATCCATTGACAAATTAACTACAACGCCAGTTATTCACAATTACGGCCACAGAGTTTGCGGAGTGACGCTGTGTTGGAGTTGTGCAAAACAAGTTTTAGAAATCAGCACCACCGTAGAATGGAATCAAGTTAATCGATCTAGGTTGTAATTTTTATTTGTTCCACTCATATTTTCATATATATTTAGTCTTCGATAAAATTCAAATTTCTTATTGAATTCTCATACAAAAATAGATACAAAATACGTACACAGTCATAAATGTATGAGTAAAACAAAAGTTCAATATTCCTCAATCTTATCTGTTTAATATGAAAGAAATTTAGTCTCTAGCATACCTGCCCTCCTAAAAACGATCAAACTGAATAACTTCCTTCATCATGAAATTTCGCAGTTGCCAAAGAGCATTGACCACGGCCTCTGGGCGATCTTGCGCTCGTTTGCCTAGCCACTGTGTAGGCAACCGATTGACCTCTGTGTTAGGGATAGATTCTCTTGTTGCAGTGAATGTTTTCTGCCAAGGTGTAACATATGTCGCCTTTTGTTGGAGCCCCTCAATGTATTTTATGTACGCTTCAGAATGCAAAACACGTTGCGGTCGTGGAGGCACAGTTACGAATAGTGGCTCCGCCGGTTGAGCAGATACATCTGAAATTACATTATTAAGTTCATCACATACTATATGCGGGCTTGTTATCGTGTGTACTTACAACTGAAGTAGGACGATGGAAGAGAGGTATTCGTCTGCGATGTGCCAGATCCGCTAGGCACCACTGAGTTTGATTGCTGCTGGTGCTGTTGTAAACTATTCATCGGCTGCATTTGTGAATTTCCAGACAGTAGAGTATTCTGTGCTGACTGTGCAATGTTATTTGAGTTTATCGACGAATTGCCCATACTTGGGATATTGCAACCCATGGGTTGCAATGTTATCATTGCGCTGTTATTAGTGTTGCTACCGATGTTGATCGAAGTATTGTTTGAGCTTTGTGGTGTTTGCAACTGCGTTGGTTGACGCTTTGAAGGAACATAATTTTTGCTCCTTTCATGAGATAGCACCAATTTGCTGATACTTTTCGTCAAATGTACCTCTTTAACATGCTTTGCTAGACGAACAATGTGAGGAAACGGTGGCATGTTACGCCGAAGGCGTACACAATTGCGCCAGATACAGATAAATTCTTGCTCCGTTGGGGCCATGAACGTTTTATACACGCATCCATTGCCTTCTCCGATACAGTGCTCAGTGCATTCTGCTGGGTCTTCAAACTGATGGTCGCATTTATCCCAGCAGCATTCGTATACCTAAGAATAATTAGAGAAATATTGGAGAAAGAAAACGCATTTGTGTTATCGTAAGCTCTGTGAGATAGCAAGCAATCAAAATTCCACCGGGGTAGAGTGAAAATTGAATGCATCAATGTTTGATATATCAACTTCAAAACCATCCTACAAAAACGAAAGCAAATATAAACATTTGGGAAACAATTCAACGGATGAATGCTGTCAATAACAAATGTGACCACTAATATGAAACGCTCTCATGGAGACGGGAAAGTAGAAGAAAGAGAAATAAAAAAGAATCATACATGA
Source organism: Anopheles cruzii (assembly GCF_943734635.1). Classification (NCBI taxonomy): domain Eukaryota; kingdom Metazoa; phylum Arthropoda; class Insecta; order Diptera; family Culicidae; genus Anopheles; species Anopheles cruzii. The sequence continues at coordinate 16,380,137 of NC_069145.1, forward strand.
TTGGGCGTGATGTCCTGTACGATTGGGCCCTCCGTCTTAACGGTGGCTGGGCTTGGGCAGCTTGATTCTCCCATTTCCGCCGCGTACTTTGCTGCACTCTCTTCATTGATTTTGATAGCTCTCTGCTCCCATACGGTCTTCACTTGGTCACTCAAATTACGCCACTCGTTTCCGACAATGCGCGACACCTCACCAAACGTCGCTTCCGGATTGCTAGCGCAGATTGTTTTCCGGTGTTCACACGAGTAGAGTATGTAGCCAGTGACCAGTTTTTTACCCGGTTTTGAAGCCTTTTTACTAGTTGTCGTTGAAGGACTGCTATGTGATGGAAGAGGCGATGCCGTCAGCACCGTATCTGAACCAATCGACGAAGGGCCATCGATCGAATCATCGATGATGCCAAATTCGTCCTTCACGTCCTGCAAGATTCAGGTGGACACAGCACAGACAAGTGTATGATGATTTTATTGGTTTGAAGGAACAATACGTGTTTTATATGTTTCGTTATTATATATCCAATGTTATTTTATGTTAGATTATATAATAATAATAATATGATTCTATGAGGATTCGAATCATCATAAACTGAATCATCAACATTGTGTAGCATCATTAGTATAACTTCGCACATAGTTTAGTTGCGTGTTGTATATCGTTTTGAACGAGTTGTACCATTTTGAACATTTAAATACTAATTTCTGTTCCCTTCCACAATAAGTTTCATACGAATACATAACTCCAACAACGAAAAATGTTAGTCGGTTTCTAAGGCACACTGTTAGTATTTAAAAACCACGCACTCAATAAGTTCACTTCAAATACTATGATTCATTCCGAAATGTACCACAAATAAAAACTAATGCAAGGACAAAACAACATACCATCACATCATTGGCCGTGTTCGGCTTGTTGTCCTGTGTAGATGCTATCTCTCCACCAGTAACCTGATGAACGAAAAAAAATGTTTTAGTTTCTTTTAAGCTCTTCAAACATAATGATAATGTGAAAAAGATTCGGGATTACCTTTGGAGGGTTTATTGGGCGTTGGAAATGGTAAACTTCGTCCGTCGTTACCATCTGACTGTGAGTAAACTTACGCAATCCTGATGGAGCAACTATTTTTCTTATCTGCTTTTTGAATTCATCAAAAATCGATTCACACATGAACACATCCGATTCCGCAATTTCAGTTGGTCGCCCTAGAGCCGAAAGGATTATAAATAGATGACATGGTAAAGAATGTGCCAGGGAGGAACTGATTAGCTAAACTGAAATGAACTTACGGCTTATATATTCGTTCTGATCGAGAACTACACATCTACCAACGATGGCCACAGTGGATGTTGTTTCCTGAATAGTAGAAAGCAACACTTCCTGTCGATAGAATAAACGACCTATGGTACCAGGAACTTCCGGCGGTGTAAGAAGCCACGGTCCGCGAAACAACGATTTTCCACTAAAACGTTGTAACGAAGGTCATAATCAGTTTGAAAAGTCGATGAGTTATCAACTGCCAGACTGCTTACTCTCGGGTTTCCCAGATGGATGTGATTTGAGAAATCGACTGTTTTCCGGACTCCGTTGCGACGTACACATAATCGCCGGTTTTAACTACACCTCCACAAACAGTGTTGTACTGTTCATAGTATACGTTGCCATCCTCCGAACCGTTCATGTAAATAACAACATTAGGCTTGTCCTTCTCTGGGATCGCCTCCTGAAGCTGTAGTTCCGATAGCTCTTCCTTGTGTTTTTCAACACGCTCTTTAAATACGGACATAACTCGCTTAACAACGAGAGGTGTTTCGCGGGGAATCAACTTAACAGGATCAAATGACCTCGTCAGATTCCAAGTTTTCAGTTTCTTAAACGACCGCGCCTTTGAGCTGTAGCGAGATTCGCACACAAATACATCTTTTTCCGGGAACCCTTCGGGTTTCGACTTCACGTACTCTCGCACCTGCATTACAAAACATTTATTAAGAGCTTGGAAAAGTGGGACCTGCATCCGTTGATCGCTTTTGAAAACTTCTTGCTCCATAAACTTCCTGGTTTGAACATGAAACGTTTCAAATGGTCTTAGAAGCATGAGGCCATCCATCATTTTTACGTTGTCAGCCGTAGTATACAGACGTTCGATATACATTATTCCGGGAACTGTGGAGGAAAGTGACATAACAAGAGGAGTTACATAAATTTACAACGATGGCTTGTCCTTTGAGAAGAGAACCTACTTTTATTTTCGACCAAATCGATGTACACAAAGTCTCCCGGCGAAAATACTTTATGATCGATGGTCATACTTTCGCCTTGGGAGGGTTGCTGAAATCGTAAAAACAATTGAATATTAATACACTATACAGCCACAATTGATGGTTTTACATACCACTGCATCGTTATCCGTGTCAGTTTCTTCTTCTTGTAAAAGTTTTGCTTGCCGTAGCGATTCGACTGCGGCACTTAGGTGCATTGCATTGTAACTCAAAGCAGGGGATTCTAAAGTGTGTCCATTATGGCATAGGTCATCCCGTTTTTTGATAAAATATGATTGTAATTCAATCGAATCCTCAAAAACCTGCGAATCAGTACGACTCAGTTTGCGGGCACGCTCAAGACAACTAAAAATATCCTCTTGGAAAGTGTCCAGTCTTCTGTAAAGACCTTTATCTAATCGGCGTTTTATAAGATCCAACGAAATTGCTCGAATCCTGTAAAGGTGTGAATCATATTTAGTACTTAGCAGTGTGTTTTAGAAAACTCCTCAAACATCCTACTTATTGCCATCTGCATCATCATATTCCGGCAGTTCCGCTAAAGAATCCGAATAACATCTGCCTTCTTCATCTTGATAGTTGTAAAATGATGTGAACAAGGACAATAGCAACTCTTGAACGGCCTGTTGCACATTTGGAACTGTTTCGTCGCTACGGAGCGATTGCTTCGTTTGTATGAGCAACTGCTGCAAACACAGGGCATCTTTATAGATTTGAGAATCGGGTTCATTATATTTGCACGCGTTCTCAAACATGAGCATGAAATCGGTTGTCATGTCTTCCACGCTCTCGTAAACCTGCTGCCGTAATTTTTTCTCTATTTTTTCTATATCAATAGGACTTTTGATGATATCGTAGTAATCAGGGTATTCCTAGAAAAAAAATAATGAAATTTTAAGTCGTGAAGGAAATAGAAAGAAGTGTTTGTAGTGAACAAACATAATCTTCGGGCGGCTGATTTTGGCACCATGTTTTCCAGTAAATTCATGACTAAAGTGTACATTGTTAAATACTTACACTTTTGGACGGCAGCTTCATGAATATAAATGATAACTGACGACCTTGTTTGGGTTCTCTGTATTCCCGGATTGTGTCATACATTTGCTTCAGTTTGGTTTCTAACGGCGTTGAGTTGTTTTTGCGTATCGGTTTAATGCTGCGATATCAAATGATTGCATATGAAATGAGCTCTGCAAAAAGTAGCTTCACCTTCAACTATTTGGGATTAGTTTTTTTTGGTACTTACATTTTTGCAGGAACGATTGGCTTTTTATTTATGCCTGAGAACTCTTTAAGCTTCTCGTTCAACGCCTTTTCTAAAATGTTTGCATCTTCATAGATCATTGATCCCTCTTCGTTATATTTGCGACAATTAGAGAACATTAGCCGGTAATCGCCAACAATATCGTCAATAGTAGCATAACGGTCAGCTTTAATGTTATTCTCAATTGTTGTCATATCGATGGGATGCTGTATTACCTGATAATAATCAGGGTACAACTTTTTTGATGGTTTCTCCATGAATAGTCCCATCGGTTGGCGATTATCGAAGGTGAAATCGACAAGAAATTCATGTAATGAAAGCAGTTTTCTCTTCAAAGGCCCAGACGCCTGCATTTTGTGCGATTTAATAAACGGCGTACCGAGAGACGAACTAAGACCAGCGGTTATACGACCTTTCTTGCGCGACGCAGTAGGAAGCGATGAATCAGTATCATCTTCTTCCTCGTCATCTTCGTCACTTTCCTCCAAATCAGCACCTGAATCTATAAGTTTTTGATTCAGTATTTTTTGCATTTTCAAAGCGTCCTAGAAAAACGACAAAGAGAAAAAAATTATTTTTTGTGCCACTTGAAAGTAAACCACGTCTTACCTTATGAATTTTATGATTCGGTGGATTTGCTTTCTTAGCATTGTCCAGCATTAGGTATAAATCCGCCGTCATATCGGTAACGTGGGCATACAAACCCTTTTTTAGTTTGTTCCGAACTTGTGCCATTGAGATTGGTTTTTTTATCAGCGCGTAATATTCCGGATGAAATCGCCTGTTCGGCAGCTTCCATAATGATTCTCCCAATGGGGCACCTACAGCATTAGGATCTATATGAGTTCATCCAATTCAGCAAACGATGGAATTCAAAAATTCACACAAAACAAAACCAACATGACGAACCAACGCACAGTGATCGATACATGAAATAAAAAAATACATTAAAATAATATGTGGGGCAATTTTAAAATAAAAAAACACAGCGCATTGCAGGCACATCTAAACAAAGAAACAGGGAAACAGAAAACGATTTTTTCACTTACCGTTACTATTGGCCGTATTATAGAGCTGATCAAACAGCTGCCAAAGTGGACCATCCCCTTCTGTTTCCATCGAATCGTCTAATTCATCATCGGAGCTTTCAATTTCTTCTTTCAAGGCTGCAACCATGGCACTTGAAGTGGACCGTGTTCTTTTCGACGCAGGCCTTTTATAACGCCCCGATTCAATGTCTGCCTTTCGAGCCATAAAAATTCTTTTCAGCATTTTTGCATCCTTATAAATTTGCGAACCAGGCTCGTTGAAAGTGCAGGCGTTCTTTGTCATTTGTAAAAGATCTTTCTCCATTTCGTTGAGGTTCGAATATGCACTCGTTTGGATTTTTGTTGCAATAAACTTTAAGTCAATTGGATGATCAATTATATCGTAATACCCAGGATATAGTTTCTTTGACGGTAATAGCTGAAACATAGGATACAGCTCGTGATTATCAAGTGGGTCGGTTGCTGTCATAACCGTAGCAAAGAGCTCCTCATAGGGATCAAAATCTAGTCCTTCGTCCGAGCCATCATCTTCTGCTGTGATGGACTTACGCGGACGAGTTATTTTTCGTGGCCGAATTTCCAAACTGCCCTCTTCTATCTGATTGTCCACAATCCGCTTTCTGTTCGTATTGAATACATCCAAAAGATGGCATGCATCTTGAAACTCTGACGAATCTGGCCTGTAGAAGGCTTTGGCATTGTTAACGATCAGTTCGATATCCGCGGCCAAGTCGTCGACATCTTCATAAGAATCTGTCTTCAGTTTCTGTTGCACACGCAGTAAATCAATCGGATTCGCAACTACTTCGTAATATGAAGGTTCTTGCCGTCGCTTCGGAGCTCTTATGAAAGTGTCGCACAGCGTTGAGCCATCCTCCTTTTTAAAATTGCGAATTGATTCGTACAGTTGTTGGCAAAGTTCCATCTGAAAGCAATTCTTTAGTTATTAGCAACCGATCCACCGTAACAGCTTGGTCGGATTTGCACTGGTAGCACCTACCGGATCTAATTTTTTTTTCTTTCTTGTGCTTGAACTTGGGGCAGGGGGGCTTTGCTCCGGAGTGACATCTTCCTCGCTATCTTCATCTTGAAATGAACTCGTTCGGCGTCGTTTACTCATGCTGGACACTTTAATAAGTGAATCAAGTCTCTTTAAAGCCTAAAACATTTAACACAATCATTAGGATTCATTGCAATCACCGTAATCCGCCTTTCGCTAGAGCATTCCTAGCTTTGCCTGAAGCACTCTATTAACTTGTTGTACACATTGGTAAGTCCAATAACAAAATAATTATAAACACGAACCGCTCTTACTTCTTTAAACTTACCGTAATTTACGCGTAATTGTTCACAACAATGATGCTAGTTTTCACCATAATTTGGCGTCTCTCCGTCGTCTAATCCAAATACTGTCGCCTGATTGGTTGAAAAAAGTTGCCGGTGTTGTCAAAAGATTTTGCGAAGTGCCATCTTGCGTCAAATAAAGTAACTAATTTGATCGAGGTTTTGTCAATTTTTTCAGGTTTGAATTGGAATTTGATACGAAAAACTGGCAAGCGAAACACTGCGGATCCCCGTAATTTATTTTAAACCATAATCGTTTGCCATCTGATGAAAAGTAATTATTTTCAATGCAAGTACCTCGAAGTGCAAATACAAATCTTAACTGTCTGGTCAAGTTTACTTAGCTCGCCTAAATGTATGCAACCTGCGTACTCTGCACCAATGCTGGCTCTTGATGTGCTGATTATTAAATACAGATGATTTAACCAGTATTTAAAAAAAAGTAAACTAGAATTGAGCGTAGAAAGCGCTAAAATTATAGTTCAACATCTTCAATTGATTTGATCTTGTCTTAAATAATTTATTTCGTTTGTTTTCCTCTCCGTTACGGGTGGCTGTTGCAATTATTTTATTTCTTCCTGAATGTGCGAACGTTAAACTTGCATTCGCGATCAGACAGCTCCACCCAAAAGCCCCAAAGCGTAGCTGATAACCCGATCGGCGGCGGAACGCACACATTTCGCATGCCCTGTGTAGGTTCTGTGTGTAGTTCCTGTGGGTGGTTCGGTCCAGTATGGTCGACACGCTTTCCGGGTTAGTCGTGAATCAACGCTGCGATTGCACGTTCGCGTCCGTGACGGTCGGGGTCCATCTTCGGGGTTTAACGGCAAATAGTGACCAGAGGTGGAGCTGCAACGATGGAAGATCCGACGGCAACGATGCCCTGGATAACCGAGGAGTACTTTGGGCGCGTCCTGGAGGCATACCTGCATGCCGATGTCACCGTCCGGGGGTACGATCTAGCGGCGGGCTGTGCCGGGGGGCAAAACTTTATGAGTGCCATCGTGCGGGCTACGGTCCACTATATCCCGGTGGCCGGTGCAGCCTCCGAGCCGGCGACGGTTTCGCTAATCCTCAAAACGAAGCTCCAAAACCCGGAGTTGGCCGAGAGTGCCGATTTGCTGAACGTGTTCGAAACGGAGAAAACGGTGTATGGGCCAGTGATGAAGGCAGTCCGGGAGCTGCTGACCAGCTTCGGAGACTGCACGGTGTTCGCCCCGCGATTGATCTACGAAGACGTTCATGCGCTGGTGCTGGAGGATCTCGCCGTGAAGGGCTACCGGCAGCCTGAGCGGTGTGCGCGCCTCGATCAGGCGCACATGGACGTGGTGTTGCGGAAGCTGGCTAAATTCCACGCCGCAACGGCGGTGCTAAGTCGCAAAGTATTCCCTCGTTCGGCACGACACAGAGATGGGTCTCTCAATTAACTTCCCCCTGTCCCTGTGTCGCCATAATTACAGAATCGTGATCTGCTGGAGCCACTCGCGAACAGCACGTTTGCCACGGAGAACAATCCGATCCATCTGTTTTACGCCAACGCCATCGAGCAGTGCATCGAGCAAACGGAAAAGGCACCCGCGCTCCAGCCGTACACCGAGCCGCTGCGGACGTTCCTCGAGACGGCCATCGGGCGGGAAGCCAAGTGCTACGAGCGCGACGAGCACGCCTTCAATGTGGTCAATCACGGCGATATGTGGTTGAACAATTTACTGTGGAAGTACGACGAGCAGGGCGTGGTGGTCGATGTGATAATGGTAGGTGCAATAGAATTGACCTTGAGCTTCCGATACGGACACTTTCCGCCTCGCGGCCACCAACCACTGACGAGATCGGCCTAATTGGACGCAGGTCAAGGCGATGATGGCGCGCGGTGCTATTGATTGACACACTCCTGCTTGTGCCGTGTTGCAGGTGGACTTCCAGGAGACTTTCTACGGGTCGCTCGGTTTCGATCTCAACCATCTGCTGCACACGTCGGCCAACACCGCGCTTCAGCGGGCAGGATTCGACGGGATGGTGCAGTTGTACACTGCGGAGCTTTTGAACGCTTTGAAGCAGTTCAAGTACGACGGCCCGCTGCCGGATCTGCAGTTCGTAAACGCCGAACTGGTGGCCAAACGTGATCACGGTAGGTTCCAATCGAACGGACCCGCTCCGAACGGATCTAACAGTTTCGCTTGTGCTGATTTTTGTAGCGCTGATCGTCACCACCTGCATCGTGCCACCGCTGATTGTGGAGAACGCCGAGCTGGCCACGCCGGAGAACATGCTCGGCGAAACCGAGGAAGCCATTCGGGCGCGCACCGAAGTGTACGGGAATCCGAAGTTTATCGAAATCCTGGAAGTTTTGTTACCAAAGCTGTTGCAATAGTCGGCAGTGACCCTGGCGATCCGACCGCCAATGGATGTGTTCGATGTACGGTTCGATTTGGTGCAACATTTATCGTAAAGGGAACGAACGTTATTTAATGTGTTGGTGCCCTGGTGGCACATTTCTCTAGTTTAGTCCCCGCAATAAAGTGCCACGTGGGTCAACGGAAACGCATTTAGCCAAACCAAAACGGTACGCCTGCAGTCGGGGTTTCTGGGGTGGAAGCTAAAGATAGACTTCGACTTAACTTTCTTATCAGCTCTCAGGAATACGCAATTCTTATCCAAATCTTACATCGCGCCGACCTAGGAGATAGTGGCTAATCAGTGGTTTCGTGAAACGGCCGAATTATAGCTGACTCAGTCGTGGCATCGAACATCGGCATCGGTTGCTTTCGTCTAAAGCCGCGTTAGCTGTTCGGAAGGTCCGGAGATATCGCTGCATCGGAAGATACCCCAAAGGGCTTTAGTAGAGCTCGTCCAGCAGCCCTTTGCGATCGAACTGTGGCAGCAAGCCTCGCAGAATGTGGTGGTATTTGACATTCGCCACAATCATCTGCTTGAAGCGTTGTGCCCGCTCGTCGTTACACATCAGCGCCTCGAAATCGGCGTTTTCCGTGGCTTCGTTCATCTGCACCGGCAGTGCTATGAAGGTGGCATAAACGGCTGCGTAGAACAGCGGGGGGTTTTCGTATCATCGCACGGCAATCAACACTGGGGGGCGACCGGGTTCACTTACCGTAAAATAGTTTCCGATGGGTTTGCTGCTGGAACTGATAGAGTGTCGGCAGCTTTGTACGGCACTGTAGCCGTCGGGCACACTCCACCAGCTCCGTGTGGTAGTACTGGAGAATCTCTTCGTAGCAGGTCTGCCGGATATCGTCACGGGCCGAGGTGTAGAAGAAGTAGCACAGATCTATCATCGGGGTACCGTAGCAGCAGTATTGGAAATCCAGGATCACGGCATCGATCGGGTGGCCCTGGGAGTCGTACTTGAAGAGAAGATTGTTCACCCACAGATCGCCGTGCACGAACACGCACAGATCGTCCCCATCCGGGTCGTTGTCGAACACACGCAGTCCGTACTCGACGAAGTTGGGGCGCATCTTCTGCAGCTTCCGGTGGTAGTGCTGCCAGTCCGGTCCCCACCGGTCGATCTCCTCCATCAGGGCGCCAAAAATCAGGTTAAACATGGGATGAAAAGCATCCGTCTGCCGGGTGATCATGCCCGTTGTGTAGCCCTCGAAAATGGTGGGCTGCTGTTCGCGCAGCTTGATCGAGCCGGCGTGCATCTTGGCCATGGTTTGGACGGCCAATTTCAGGTGCACCATATCCATGCCCTGCGTCCGGTCAGCCATCACGTACCCATCCGGTGACAGATCCTTGAAGAATATGGCCTCGCGGGTCCGATCGACAGCGATAGCGCAGGGATAGAGCCTTCCCCGGTCGCCGATCGCTCCCATCATACGCTTCAGCTCGGGAACCACAAACTGATACACATCCATCTCCTTACGCTGGACGTCGTACTGCCGCAGTTTCTCCCCAGCTATGCCGTCGGTGATCATGCCCTTTACCACGAAGGTCCGGGTGGTTTCAAACTAAGGAAGGTTCAATTGGTTATTCCATCGGCACTATCGGCGCTGTCTGTTAGGCTCACCTTTTGCTGCGATCGAAATGTAACGCGAATGCGGTAGATAATGCTGGCAAAGTTTTCACCTTTCGGCACCACATAGGTAGTCTGTAGCTGTGAGAGTTTCAGCGAAGGGTCCTTTAGAGCGCAACGCAGAATGGTTTCTACGTACATCTCGTTCAGCCAGCCGGGCACATCCGTGGCCTCGTAAGAACTTTCTGATACGGTAGTTTGCGGCATTGTTCTGCACCGTAGTTGCAACCTGAGTGCAGTTGTTCCACAGACTCTGTGTCAGCGGCTGGGATAAGTCTGGCCGTCTTTATACGGAGCGCATTTCTTTATCAGATGCAACTGCAATGCACACGGCTCCCGCTAAATTGCCATAAATTATTTGTCCCGTTTGCCACTGTGCCCGTCGGTCGGAAGTTGGTCTACGTAAGCACCGGTCTAGTGTCGGTGTAGGGGCTCTGATTTAAATCGGACGACATGCGCAAGTATTGGGAACATAAATTAGAATCTAAACTTTTGTTGGACCTTTTCCATACCTGTCGTCTGCCTGCTGCGTCGGCACCCGCTTCTCAACTTATGTAAGTACCTTCTTTTAGATACTTTTTGGGGATGAATTTGCCGTAGAGTCTCCAAAAAAGCCCGCCAAAAACTGCGCAAAATAAAAAACAATCGGAAGAGCACGAGGCGCTGTTGCCAACGTTGCATAGTTTCAGGCGTTTTTCGAGCTCGGTTTAAATTGGGTAACCTTGAAAATGTTACAATTAAACGCGTTCAAAGTATGTTTTCTTGAACAATCCACATTTCTATTGGTTATCTTTACTATTTGTTGTCATTTCGGGAGAATCAACTCGGAACAGTCTGGAATTTTACCTGACTACAATTCAGAATTCAGTTTGTCGTCGAATGAAGACAATTAATACTAAAAGGGTAAATTTAAATAGTGAAATTAATTGGCTTTTTCATTGCTTTTATTGTCAATAGATCACCATATAAACCTATATGTAGACGTTTGAACGAGCGCTCCAAATGTTATAAAACCGGATCAAATGATTACCGAACGATTGTTAGTTTATTCATCATCCTATTGAAACAATGGCGCTGTGTGCAAACGTTAGCCTTTCGTGGTGTTGAGCCCGAGCCAAGCACGCTTGGAACAATATTTGCAAAACAGTCGAGACCGCAAACGCAGACACGGAGGCCCTCTGTCAATCTAAATAACCGCTCCGGTGAAGCTCCGGCAGCACCGACCGGAGGCTGGTGACGTAACGGGGATTGTTGAACAGTTGGCGCCTCAGCGCTTCACCGGACTCATTGGCCGCCAACAGCAGGTCCATTTCGGCCTCTTCCGAGTTTTCCATCATGGCGATTGGAAGCATCTGGAAGGTAGCATTAACGCCTGCAGACGAAACGCAAAGAGATGACGTTGACGAACTATTTACCTTTCACGGTTTGCATCGCGTTATCGTGCTGGCCGAAGATTGCCCTTACTTACGGTGGAATCCCTTGCGAATAATCTCCACGTGTACGTCCGGCAGCGACGGAATAGGCCCGGGATAGTGAAGCCGCTCCAATGTGGTGCGCAGCGTGGTGTGATAAACTTGCACTAACTCTGGCGTGTGTGCTGAGCGCACTTCCGGCTTCAGGGAGCCAAACAGGAAAAAGTTGAGATCCACCCCCGGAGACCCGAAGAACGAGAGTTGATAGTCGAGTAGAAGAACATCTTCCAGATTGCCCTCCTTCCGGGCGTAACGAAACATCATATTGTTGACCCAAATGTCGTTGTGGTTGAGCACATTAAACGAACTCTCGTCGCGCCGGTAAACCTCGCAGCCGTACGGGATGATTTTATGTTCCAACTGTTCCAGCTTCTCCAGTATTACGTTCCAATCTTCCGGCGCGTTCCACTCTCTCACCAGTCGGATGACCTGCTGCACACAGAGGCGATAGTACGGCAGAAACGACTGCTTCTTGGGATTATCGCTGATGCACCCTTCCAGTGTAAGCTCGAATAACTGCGGATCGGACTCGTACAGCATCCTGGAGCAAGCATGCAGCTTCGCCAGCTTGACGATCACTTGGCGGGCCTGTTCCAAATCCAGCCCAAACCGACGGTCCACCATCTGAAAGCCTTGCTCTCGCGCATCCTCAAACACCAGCATCTGTTTCGGGGCGCCGCCGGTTTCGGGACTCAAGCAAATCGGAGAGATGATCGTGGTGTCGCCGATCGAGCGCAGAAGGGCGTACACCTTGGGCAGTATCTCCCGGTAGATGACGGTTTCCCGCGGATAGATGCTGTTCTCCTCCATCACCTGCTGCTGGAGCTCTCCGGATGGCATAACCTACGGGACAGGGGGAAACGTTACCACAAATGGCGTAACGGCGCCAGCGCTAAAATACGCCGCGAACCTACCTTAAGTATCAGGTTTCGGCGAACCGTTTCACCGGTCCCGGTTTCGTAACCGACAGCGACGCGGTACATTTCACTAGCGTAGTTGTCACCCTTTTTGGTGGCCAAGGCCACCTCGTACGAGACTAGGCGTGAAAAGCCGGCCTCCGTGGGTGCCAGCACGCCCGACAGAAAGCCATCGTCCAGCCAGCTGATGTTGACCATTTTCCTGCGGCGTACCTCACGCCTCAAGAACCGCCACGCGTAAGCAACAATTTCACAATGCCGGGAAACTCTTTCCTGCGTACCGGCCGGCCGTCAACCTCGGCCATAGGTAACGATCGCTATCACGCAGAGGATTATTTGGCACCCTGATAACTCACTCGCCCAACAGATTGCACTCTCGGGGGGAGAAATAATTGTCATTAGGCCAGGCACTTTATGTGGGCTATTGTTATCGTGTCAGGTTCCGCCCATTACTGATAACCGCAACCTACAAACTACATCCGGAGCATCATCTGCCACAAATCACACACAAAAAGAGTTGGAAAATTGTTCCTGCCAGCGCTAGGAGATTTTGACGCGTCGCGTGTTGAAGGTCAGTGAAATAAACAACGGCCAACACGCACACCAACACAGGCATCAATTTGGGGTCAGAGCGCGGGAATAAATTACGCTATATGACGCAATGATGCAATTAGTTTACACTGGCGCCGGGTGCGTGCAATAAAAGCCCATTCAGTGTATATTCTTCGTTGGCTGACCGGCAGAGGCAATCTTCCTCCAAATATGACCACAGACGGTTGGAAAACAACCAAGTACTTTCGTGATGCTGTGCAGCGCGTCCTGGACGGAGCGAGTGATTTTACGGTGCTGCAGGTGCACGTCGAGAAGGCCAGCGAAAAAACGGCCGGTTACATGTCGCTGATACATCGCGTGTCGATCTTGGTGAAGATCGGCGACGATCCGAACCCTCGCACGTGCTACTGTATCGTGAAGGAGAAATCGGACAAGGCGTTCGGGGCCGCACTGCTGGACGTTCTGTCCGTCTTCGAGAAGGAGCGCAATGTGTACGAGAATCTTTTGCCCTCCTTCGAACGACTGTGGGCTGCCCGGGGTCTGCCCGGTGTTCGATTCGGGCCGAAGCTGCTGAAATGCACCGACGAGCCGGCATTTACCGTGATTGTGATGGAAGACCTGACCCGTAGCCAGTTCCAGATGCGCGACCAGCCGTACGATCTGCCGCTGGTGGACGTGAAGCGGATCCTGTCGAAGCTGGCCAAGTTCCACGCCACGTCCCTGGTGCACTGCGAGCGGGCTGGTGCCTATTCGGGCCACTTCCTGAGTGGTGTCATAACGGAACGCACTATTGAGCAGCTAAAGGGCCATTACGAAGTCCTGTACCGTGCATTCGTGCAGAGCCTCAGGGAGCGTCAGTTCCCGGACCAATACCTAACGCCCCTGGTAAGTCTAGGCTTCTCTGCCTAATACTTCTAACTCAGAGGACCCATGAAAATTGTAGGCCTCATTGGAAGATTGCCTACTGATGGAGTGCTGCCAGCTGTACAAGGTGGACGACTCGGAGTTCAACGTGCTCAACCACGGGGATCTGTGGCCGAACAATGTGATGTTTGGCGACGATGATGTTCTATTTGTAAGGCAGCAGGCCTCTTGACTTGACTCGGCGAGAGCATTCATTTTGTCCCCTTCCGCCCACAGCTGGATTACGCGACCGTGTTCTATGCATCCTTCGCGGGCGATCTGTTGTACGTTTTTGCTACCAGCTGTGCGGAACTGATGTGTGATTCCCTGGATGAGCTGCTGGAACACTATTACGGGACACTAGCAGAGAGTTTCGATCTGCTTGGTTGCAGCTGGCCACTACCTTCGACTGCCAGTCTGACGGGGCAGCTAAAGCGACATGGGGTACTTATGCTGCCTCCGCTAACCGAAGCTCTCGCCATCTCGATGTCCGAACTGACCGAGACGAATGACATGGAAACGGTCATTTTCGACAGCTGGGAAGGTGTAGCGCTGCGGCAGCGAGTTTTCGGCAATCCGGCGTTCGTGGCGCTCATTGATCGATTAGTGCCGACGCTTTTCGAGAAGGGGTTCTTTAGCAACTTGGAAGGCGCTGGTGCTTTAAATAGGCTTTGATAGGATATGATAGGTCAGTTGTTGGACGCCCACCGATGTTGTGAAGCTATTTTTGAGTACGAAACACCCCAACGGTGTATTTGAAACACCCTCTTCAAAGTACGGTTTTCTATTTCTATCTCGCACTGATTGTTTAATAAAATGTTGTTTTATTAAAAGCCGTTTTGGAAATCGATATGCAACTGTTGTAGGGTCGATAGGGGTTTCGAATAGCCGAGGTACAACAAGTGACGGGCCAGCTTTTCTTGGAAGTATCGTAGGAAGTGTGCCAAAAGAGGAAGTGGATCAGATCGAAGGCAGGCGATTCCCAGGTCGCGTTGCGGTATTCCGCGCCTCCGAAACATTTGCTCAAACTCTGGCAGCAGTTCAGTTGCTGCTCCCGCACGTAGGAGTCCTTATCGCGCGCGTACGCCGCTACGTTTTCTTTAGGTGGAGCCTTGATCACGAGCGAGACAAGCTCTTCGGTGTTGGGACTCTCGTGGAACTTGTGGTCAGACCGTGGGAAAAAATTACGCTACATGACGCAAGTAGATTACACTGCGGTGGCGCCGCATGGAATAAAAAGCCCAAACAGTCGTTCGCTGACAAGCAGAGGCAATCTCTCGCCCCCCAAACATGACTGCCAACGGATGGAAAACGGCCGAATATTTTCGTGATGTTGTGCTGCGCGTCCTGGACGGAGCTAGTGACTTTACGGTGCTGCGGGTGCAAGTGGAGAAGGCAAAGGAAAAACCGGCCGGTTACACGTCGCAGATACACCGGGTGTCGATCTCGGTGAAGATCGGCGACGATCCCCCTCGCACGTGCTACTGCATCGTGAAGGAGAAATTGGAAAAGACGTTCGATGGCGCGCAGCTGGACGTCCTGTCCGGCTTCGCGAAGGAGCGCGATGTGTACGAGACACTTTTGCCCTCCTTCGAACGACTCTGGGCTGCCCGGGGTCTGCCCGGCGTTCGATTCGGGCCCAGGCTGCTGAAATGCACCGACGATCCGGCGTTTACCGTGATCGTGATGGAAGACCTGACCCGCAGCCAGTTCCGGAGGCGTGACAAACCGTACGATCTGCCGCTGGTGGACATGAAACGGATCCTGTCGAAGCTAGCCAAGTTCCACGCTACGTCCCTGGTACACTGCGAGAGGGCTGGTTCCTTTTCGGGTCACTTCCTGAACGCTGTCATAACGGAACACACGGTCGAGCAGGTGAAGGGCCTTTACGAAGTCATGTACCGTGCGTTCGTGCAGAGCCTCAGGGAGCGCCAATTCCCGGACCAATACTTAACGCCCCTGGTAAGCCTAGGCCTTTCTCTCCAATGCTTCTAACCTAGTCGGCGTATAAAAATTGTAGGCCTCACTTGAGGGCAATCTAGTGACGGAGTGCTGCCAACTGTACAAGGTGGACGACTCGGAGTTGAACGTGCTCAACCACGGGGATCTGTGGCCGAACAATGTGATGTTTGGCGACGATGATGTCTTATTTGTAAGGCAGCAGGCATCTTGACTTGGCTCGGCGAGAGCATTCATTTGGTCCGTTTTCCGCCCACAGTTGGATTACGACAACGCGTTCTACGCGTCCTTCGCGGCCGATGTGTTGTATGTTTTGGTCGCCTGCAGTGCGGAACTGATGTGTGATTCGCTGGATGCGTTGCTGGAACACTATTACGGGTCGCTGGCAGAGAGTTTCGAACTGCTTGGCAGCAGCCGGCCACTTCCTTCGACTGCCAGTCTGACGGGGCAGCTGAAGCGCCGCGGAGTCCTTATGCTGCCTACGCTAACCGAAGCGCTTGCCATCGAGATGGCCGAACTGACAGTGAACGACGACCTGGAAAAGGTCATTGCCGACAGCCGCGAAGGTGTAGCGTTGCGGCAGCGAGTTTTCGGCAATCCGGCGTTCGTGGCGCTCATCGATCGACTAGTGCCGACGCTCTTCGAGAAGGGGTTCTTTAGCAGCTTGGAAGGCACTGGTGCGTTAAATAGACTTTGATAAGATAGAATAGGTCAGTTGTTGGAAACACCAAATGTTCCTTCGAGGTGCGGTTTTCTATTCCCGCATCGATTGTTTATTAAAAGCACGCGCACTAGTAGTTCAACAGCCCACGGTTCCGGAAGTACGGTAAAAGTAGTTTCATTTGGTCCCCGTAGCAGCCGTCGGTGAATAGTGGTTTCTCCGACGGTGATTCCGGAACGCCCTCGTCTACCGGTGCAGCCAACGCCTTCGGTAGATCGATCAGTGTGGTCTTGATGGCGGCAAACAGTCGTTTGTTGAAATCGATATGCAACTGTTGCAGGGTCGGTAGAGGTTTCAAGTATCCGAGGAACAGCAAGTGGTGGGCCAGTTTTTCTTGGTAGTAGCGCAGGAAGTGTGCCTGCTGCGAAAGCTTGAGGTCCAGCGAGACGGACGAAAAAAGGAAATGGATCAGATCGAAGGCTGGCGATCCCCAGGCCGCGTTGCGGTAATCGATCAGCGCCACCCGGCTAACGGTGCCCCCTTCGGCGTAGGCAAACAGCAGATTGCGCAGTTCCACTTGGCCATGGTTGAGCACACAGAATGCATCGGCATCGATGGAGGCGGTATCGAGCAGCGAGCTAAAGACGTGGCCGGTGGCCGTTTCCAAATCTTCCACGTACTGTTCGGCGAAGTCGAGGTCCTTCAAATAGGCAAACACGCGGTCTAATGTGGGAGACAAATGCTGATCGGTTGCCTTTGCCAGCTCCATCGCACAGCACCCCTCTCGTAGTTCCTTCGGTAGGAAGCCTCCCAACTCACGGAACACGGCAGACGCCGCATGGAACTTGGCCATATGATTAAGCACAGCTTCGGTGTGCTGCTTATCCAGCCCATCGGACGGGCTAGCCAACATGCGGTAGCCAGTAGCGCTTAGATCCTCCAAAACGATCACCTCGTAAGGTAACCCGCCACGCGGTCTGTATGATCGTGGACCAAAGGACACGCACTCTCCGCGCGTCCGATACATTTGCTCAAACTCTGGCAGCAGATCATCGTACAGTTGCTGCTCCCGCACGTAGGCGTCCTTATCGCGCGCGTATGCCGCTGCGTTTCCTTTCGGTGGAGCCTTGATCACGAGCGAGACAAGCTCTTCGGTGCCGGGACCCTCGTGGAATAGGGTCACCCGTACCGAGTACAGTGCCGGGGAGCCGGTGTCGTTCTTCTGCGTTGTGCTCTTCACGAACGCACTTCTCACGGTGCCCGCCACTCTTTCGCCGGTGAAGTTTCTGTTTACCAGGTCTTGGATGAAGTCCTGGGTGAGCCAGACCGGCAGTTGTATGGCCGGATCGCAGTCGATGCCCGCCGGCTGTTGGGTGCCGAGTCCCAGGATATCGAAGGCACCACTGTTGTAGAAGTAGTCCATAATTTGCTCCATCTGCCGGACGTACAAGGGGTTGTTGTACATCTTCAGCTTGAACGCCAGCCCGGCGTCGCCCTGGTCCAGCATTAGATCCATCGAGGCGTCATCGGTTTTCTCCATCAGGACCATGGGTAGGATCGAGAACGACACGACGAACCCGTACAGATGGTGCGCTATCAGGTCCGAGTGTAGCTCCGGCAGCGTGGGAATCTCTCCCGAGTACTCGAGAAAGGTCAGCTCGCGCACGAGGTGCTTGTGGTAGTAGTGCACCAAGTGGTCCATTTGCGTAAACCGTTCATCGCCGTTTACGGAAGTGCACATGAAGTAAAGCAGATCGATCGCGGGTGAGCACCAGAAGCTGAGCTGATAGTCGATCTAAATGCAAACGGAAACGCAATGAGCAACGATCTGGCTTTCCCCAGTCCCTAAGGGCACCCTGCATTACCAAAACAATATCGTCGAGGTCACCCTTATCGTCGTGGTGGAAGAGCAGATTATTACACCACATATCGCCGTGGTTTAGCACGTTGAACGTTCGCCGAGAGGCGCGAGTTACCCGTACGATTACTTCAAACATGTCCATTCCCCATTGTTTCTGAAAACAAACAAACAACCAACCGGTTCCACCGATGAGTGCCTCTGCAAATAGGGTGGCCACTACCAGTGCGTACCATTAGCTCGGCGTAGAACTTGCCCTTTGCCGACCATCCGCTCATAACTTTGTACATAAAGTCGGCCTGCACTTTCTGGAACTGCTCGCTGAGGGCACGCCCATCCTCGGAGAACATGCCCGTCTGAAAAATTTCATCGTACGGACCGGTGCGCTCGCAGTAAACCGCGGACGCAGCGTGGAGCTGTGCCAAGCGCCGCAACACCATCCGGCAGCGGTCCATCTCGAGACCGTGGCGCCGATCCGCCATACGAAACTCGCGATCCAGCATATCCTCCAGCACGATCACATTCGTTGGCTCGCTGCACAGCTTGAGGCAGCGCGGTCCAAACGTGACGTCACGGCCCCGCTCGGCGTACAGCCGCGTGAAGGCGGGCAGTAGCGTGGAGTACATGCCCATCTCCTTGGGGAACAGGTTCATCGACTGAACGATCTCATCGGTGAGCGCAAGGTTGGGTTGCGCTTTCACGATCAGGGACACTGCGGTCGTTGCGGTTGGATCGGCACCACCGTGCACCACCACGGTCACGCGAACCCGATAAAGCACCGACGCGTAGTTATCGCCCACTGCTGTCGCTGGCTTCACATCTAGCTCGATAATCGTAAAGTCTGCCGCCGGTCGAGCCAGCTTGGCGGCTATGGCGTCGACGAAGAACTCCTTCGTTAACCAACCAGGTACGGCAGGTCCTTGCGCGCTTGTAGCCATCGCGTCCAGCTGAGGTAGAGAGTGTCCTCAAACGATACTGTACTCGAACGACACTTCACAATCGGCACGATGCGTGATCAATGTCCGATACCCGCGGTCACCACAGTTCAACTAACGCGCGAATGGCGCACGCTCAACACTTTTTTTGGGGGTGCTATTTGGTGGTGCCATCGATAACCCATAGCCCTATCTTCCTTAAGATATGAGGTCGCCGAGATAAGGTTTAATGTTCGACTTGTCGACGCACTTTTGCACTTGCGCTGAGTCAGCAGTTCTGTTCAGGCCGAAAAGGAAAGCCGATTGAAGCGACTGTCGAGATGTGTGACTTCCTTCTTGGTCAGCAACTGTTCTCTAGGGTGATTTGATGTACCATGTATGCGCTGCGAAATTGGTTAGCTTCGCGCGCATACCGTCATCCGCTATGCAAACATCGTCGCTACTCTCGCAATGTTTTGCCACCATTCCGGAAGCTGAATTCTTCGGACCGAAATTTGGTTTTATCATTTCTTTGATAAACTGCACTGATAAACTTGGAGCCGGTACAGTGCTTGCTGCTCAATCACTCGTTCAGGGCGGTAATGTTGAAAGGCAATGATAACACAAGCGACCACAATGACGAACGAACAAAAGCAGTGCGTAAACATGTACGAGGGCTGATCAATAATTTTCGCGACATTTGAATTTTCTCGGGCTACGTATATCCGATTTTCGATTTTTTTGTGGAGTTAGGTTACTACACATGTCAGTAACTTATGGTGAAAAGTTCGGTCATTTTGAGTAATCAGTCAATTTTTGACAGCTGTTTTGCTTGGACGTGTTTTGGCTCATCGTCGATTTTTGTCTCTTCCATAAAATGGATGGCAAAGAATCTTTATCAAATTCTGTGTGAAAAACAAAATTAAGAGCTCGGACGCAATCGAAATGTTGGCTGTGGCTCATGGTGAAGCTTTTAAGATCAAAAGCATTGCTTATCGGTAGTTCAAAATTTTGTCAGAGGTCCGAGAAGATGTGAACTTCCAAAAGCCAAGTTTGGTCGAATGTGAACAGTTTTGCTTACAATTTTCTTCGATTGCATGGTCGTGGTGCATTATGAGTTGTTGCCAGAGGATAGAATGGTCAATAAAGAATATTTCCTGCAAGTTATGCGCAATTCGTCCGAAGCAATCCGTTACGAATGCCCGAATTTGTGGGAAACCCGAAATTGGTTGTCGCGCCCCTCCTCACACATCGTGGTTTCTGCGCGAAGTTTTGGCCAAAACAACACACTAATGATGCCAAAGCTACCATATTCACTAGATTTGGCCCCCTGTAACTTTTTCCTGTTTTTTCCTTTTTCCAAAACTCAAATTACAGCTTCGTGGTCAATTACTTTTGGAGTACACAAAAATCGACGATGAGCCAAAACAGTCCAAGCAAAACAGCTGTCAAAAATTGACTGATTACTCAAAATGGCCGAACTTTTCACCATAAGTTACTGACATGTGTAGTAACCTAACTCCACAAAAAATTGGAAATCGGATATACGTAGCCCGAGAGAATTCAAATGTCGCGAACATTATTGATCACCCCTCGTATGAGTGATTGTAGGCACATTTGTCTACGATCTTTTACCATTTTTGGATTGTACTCAAGATCCGCTTATGGACGTTTGGATGCAGAAAAAGCGAATGTCATGCTGACACCTGTTTTTCGGTGCCAACTAAGGTCAATTAAGGTTACGCATTCGGCACATGAATCCCTGTTTCGTTGTATTGGTTTGGTTTGGTTAAATGAATCTTTATTTCGTCTTGCTTGAAGCTAGTGCTGGTGCGGCCGAAGGATCATTTCGTCGGGCGTGGAATACCGCGAACACGGAAGTATGGGATAAGCATTTTTAGATGGGTTCGGAGCTGATCATTATCTAGCATTTGCTTCTGGAATCGTTGCCCAGCATCGGTGCTCGTATCGACGATTGTATCAAGGGATGCGTCCTCCGTTTCAGGGACTAGCACGAACGGTAACATCATCATCGCACTAATTAGACCGTACAGAAGATGGTCGGTGAAATCCGCGTGAAGTTGCTGTAACGTTGGTAGACGCTTACTGTAACCCAACAACACCAGACTCTCGGCCAAACGTTCCTGGTAAAAGCGAAGGAAGTAGTTTAGCTTGGTCAGCATCAGGTCAGAACTGACTGAAGAGAACAGAAAACTGTGCAGATCGACCAACGGCGATGTCCAACAGCAAATCTGGAAGTCTAGCAGAGTCGAGACTAGTGGCACACTGGAGTTTGCCTCGTACTTGAAAACCATATTATTAGTCCACAGATCACCGTGGATCAAGGCATTGAACTGATTCTCGCGTGGAGTTACCATATCCGCTAAATCGTCGATCACCGTGGTCGTCAGCTCCTTTAAATCGTCATAGTAATCCGGTTCGAGGTCCCAATTCGCCATGTATTGCATCAAACCATCCAACATTGGCTGAAGAAAGTCTTTGCCCATTTTTCTGAACCCTTCGATCGGTTTCGACCCCACAAACTCGTCCGTCAGGGTGTGACCACGATCCACGTATACCGCGGAGGCTGCATGGAATTTCGCCAGCAAATCCAGTGCCAATTCCGTGTGCTTCAGGTCCAAGCCAGCTCGACGATTCGCCATACGACAGCCGCTGTTGGTCATATCGTCCAATACCAGCACGTCTGCAGGAATGCCTTGACAAGACTTGAGACAGCTTGGGGCAAACTGAACCTCGACTCCCTTGTCACGGTACATCTTTTCGAACGCCGGTATGTAATCAGTGTACATCTGAATTTCGCGTATCGAAAAACCCAAGGAAGCCATTTGGCCAGCTAGCATACCCTTGGGTGGTGCTTTGATTATTGTCGAAAAACTCTCAACACTGCCCGTTTGTTGATTCTGTACGTCGATCTTGGCTCGATACAGCACGGATGCGTAGTTATCGCCCTTTTTAGTGGCAAGTTCAACATGAACGCTTCTGATGATCCGCTCGTTGGCAGGAGCTTCTCCAAGCTTACGGCTGATCACGTCCTCGAAGAACTTTCGATCGAGCCACATCGGTAAGTCAAGCGAATCGTCGCAATCAACGCCCAACGCACGCTGGACGCCCAGACCATTGATGTCGAAAGCTCCCATGTCGTAGAAATACTCCAGAAGCGATCCCATCTGTTCAACATAGGCGGCACCGTTGTACATCTTTCGTTTAAACTCGTTACCGGCTTCTCCTTGATCGAGCATTAAATCGATCGAGGCATCGTCCGTCTTCTCCATCAAACAAATCGGTAGCAGCGAGAAGGTTGTTGCAAATCCGTACAATTGCCGTTCAATAAAGTCCACGTGAAGATCTTTCAGCGAAGGTCGCATGCCGCCGTAGCCGAGTAGGGTCAAGTTTTCGGTCAAGTGCTGGTAGTAGTAGCAAATCAAATTGTTCATCTCGTGCATCCTCAAGTCTCCGCGAACCGACGAGAATAGGAAGTAGTTAAGATCAATCACCGGTGAGGTCCACATGCACATTTGGAAGTCGACCTGAAATCAGTTCGTAATAGACGTTGAACTTATCGGGATCCGGTTTTATGATGCGCAGAAGTGCATCAAACATGTACATTCCCCAGTGTTTCTGCAAGCGACATGGAACATGGAACCCAATAGATCTCTTTCAACAAACGTTCCGAATCTCCCTACAGCGAGCATACTCACCATGAGGTCCGCGTAGAAGTTGCCATTGTTGGGCCACTCGCGCATTATTTTCTGCATGAAGGCATCGTGCTGTCTTTGAAACTGTTCGAACATGTTGCGGTTCTTTTCGCTGTACACGCCTTCCTTAAACTTATCATCGTAAGGACCGTTCCGTTCGTAATACACTGCAGATGCCGCGTGAAACTGAGCCAAACGCCGTAACAGCGTTTGGCAGTGGTCCATGTCAAGACCATTGCGCCGGTTCGCCATGCGGAAATCGTGATCCTTCAGATCTTCCATGACAATAATGTCCGTCGGCTGGGCACAGTGCTTTACACACCTTGGACCAAATGCCACCACGACACCCGCGTCCCGGTAGAGTCGTTCGAAGGCAGGCAAAATATCTGTGTACACAGCGATCTCCTTCGGGAACACGTTCATCGCGGTGATCATCTCTTCCGACAATCCCATATTTGGCAAAGCTTTCACGATCAACGACACAGCACGTCGCTCTCCGGGAGTGTCGCTGGCCACTTGCACCGAAACCCCGACACGATACATAATCGACACGAAATTGTCTCCGGCCTCGGTGGCCAGATTAACTTCTAGTGCCTCGATGCTGAACTCATCAGCCAATAAGCCGAATCTGGCTGCGATCGGTTCCACAAAAAAGTTCTCTGTCATCCACGAGGGAACCGCAACTGGTTTCGGAGGCGCCATTGTGTCGTTCAAACGATTAGGTTCGCACTGCTCGGATGCTCGAGAATTACTAGCTAGAAACGGGTCGGTCGCGAACAATCTATTTTGGTTTGCTTATGGCATTTCATAAGGCGTGTTATCTATACTGCGAACAGATGTTCGTTGTGTGGATTGTACGCTGGTCAGAATCACAACATTATTCGAAAGAAGTGGCACTTTGCTAATGATTATCATTGAAGTTTTTTGATGTTTTAAGTTATTTTAAATTTGTAAAACATTATCCTTTACTATACTGGAGAAAACTTATGCTCGATGAAAATTCACAGTCGTAGGTGGATATGAGCGATTCCGAATTCCCCAAAGGCAGCCCTCAACCTTGCACATAATTAAACATATGATTAGATGCCCTGTTCATATATTAAGAGAATTGTGACGACATTAGGTACTCGTGGTTTCCGTACGACGCGAACGGATCGCGCTTGAAAGCATGGTGTTGAGGTGCGTCGTATTTTTTTGTTTATTTATTGTGTGTGCCTATTTACGTTTTGAATCTTTTTTTACAATAGCACGTTTCTTTCAAGAATCGTCATCACTGTAATCTTTTCGACACACTCAACCATGTTAGGGTTCCGCTATCGCTGGCCGCTTTTATCGGTCTGTGCCATTTACGGAAATATATTTTGAAGACAAAACAATTTCATTGCGACACACTAAAAACAAGATAAAAGCTTGTGCAATATATACAAACTCACAAGCATTTAAAAAGAAGATTATTAGCATTTGCCCCGCCGCTTTAATCAGCTAAACTCTAAAAAAAATTACCATTTCCACAGTCGATTGATTAATTATATGAATCTTTTATTAGCTCTTCGGCAAGGGTCAATGAAAGAATTTTCCGATTAAATTGACAACATTTCCCCGAAATTGAAATAGAAATTAAAATGAGGATAGCTTCAGTGATTGAAAAGAGTGAATCTGCAGCCCCGAAAGAAAAAGCAGCAACAACAGCAAGAGTTACCAATACCCGCACATGCCTCAAGGAACTGAAGGAGATGAATCGGGCATCGGAGGAGGGAGTGAAGCTGAACATGTCCTTTTTGTACGATAAAAATAAGTACAAAAAGGGCAAGAAGCTACTCCCTCTTCTGGCCTACAGTTTCTTCACTGCCGAATTTTTGACGAGTTGTACCTGGACGCAGAAGGAATGGAACGGAATATAACATAAGAGCATGGTTTTCTTATCGTTAAAGCCTAAAGCAACACGTTGCTTAAATTTTTGTCGTAGTTTTATTATTTTAGAATTTTACTTTTTAATATTTGGGATGTCCAAAAACTTTCGATACATACTGTAACTGCCGATGCCGAAAGAAGCTGTCAAATCCAATTCTGACAGCTGTCGTCAAAGCATCATCATCATCATCATCATCAAAGCGTCAGATTCTTTGCTTCACAAAGCAGAAAAAGTTAGTGCGAAACGATTCCCGAAAACAAATAGAAACTCCTACCCGGTGTTCTAGCGTCGCGCGTGTGCCGTTTAAACAGTGTTGATAGCCCACAAAACGGCCACCCGTGTGCGGACAGGGATTTTTGGGTGCGCTTGCTACGAAGCAGTGCTTTGTGGACTTGTTGATCGTCGTTTGCTGGGATGTGTTCCGAATGAGATATCCGGTGATGAATGATCTGTCGATGGCGCACCTTCCGCGACTTACCGAGAATGATCAGTTGTTTGACGAGCTGCTCGATAACATCGTCTACGTCGGCAACCTGCCGAAGGAGACGATGCTGACCGATTTGATCGAGCTGTTTAAGTTTGCCGGTCGTATCGAGCGCGTAGCCTGGTACGGCGAGCACCGAACCGACATCAACACGAAGGTGGCGTTCATCCGGTTTCGAAGTGCGCGCCACGCCACGGAAGCGGCCAAATGGGACCGGGTGCGCTACAAAGACTCGATACTGATTGTGATGCAGATTTTCAAGGACCAATGGTTCGATATGAGCGTATCGATCATTGTGCGAAACATTCGGGATGGTTGGTTACTGCTGCGGCCGGTTTTCTTCCTGTCCACTCATCTATTATCTCTTCCACATGCAGACACTAGCGACTGGCAGCTGTATGAAGCGTTCCGGAGGTTTGGCAAAATCTATGGCGTACTGATACCGACGCACGGCACTGCTTACGTGGGGCTCTACTACGAAGAGGAAACACAGCGTGCACTCGAGATGGATAACAACATGTTTAACGGGAACCGGATGCGCGTAGCTATGCTACGGCGCAATCTGCCCCTGCAACAGATCGACATCTTCGACGTGACGCGTAACGAGGTCCGCCTATTGCGTGATATGCTGCTCGAGGTGGACGAAAAGCTGGAACAGTACTACTCCGCTTACGACGAGGCGTTCAACTATTCGTCCAAAGACTATCGCCGCTGGAGGCGGAAGCGACGTCGCGCGACCCCCCTAATGAGCGAATCGAGCGACTCATCGTCGGAGAGCAGCGTCTCCTCGGTGTCGGCGGTCTCGAACCGCAGCACCGCGGACGCCCGGCGCGCCCAGTCCAGTTCGAACGAGGAAAATCGCTGCCTGGGCATCTTCGGCATGAGTCCGGAAACGACGGAGAATACGTTGATGAAGTTGTTCTCGCGCTACGGTCAGGTGAAGGACATCAAGCTCATCTACGACGGCAAGACGAATGTGTCGCGCGGCTACTCGTTCATCTACTTCAAGCACGCGGGCGATGCCAAACGTGCCCAGCGCAAGCTCAACGGTACCATGCTGGACGGGCGCAAGGTACGCGTGGACTTTAGCCGCAGTAAACCGCACGAGGCTCGGGCGGACCGTCGGAAACGATCACCTCCTCCGGTCGCATCGACCAGTGCCGATCACGATCGCTGTTGCCATCACCGTGACCGCAAGAACCGCAAAAAGCGACGCCTCTGCTACTCCTCGTCGGATTCGGAGTAGGGTTCGGTGGGCTTCGGTAACAGACGCTCCCCGCCCCAGCGGTGATTGCCAACGCGATTTCGCCACTCGAATCCCGATTTCCCGTCGACCGGACCGTCGTATCCGCACGGAACAAACGCGCATGCGAACCCGCGCCGAAAGAGTGTCGACATCTACCATCCCGTGTGTTTTACCATTTATTTTTGTCATGTTTGCCTCATTTGTCCTTTTCTAATTTTAGGAGCGTAATCGCCTTCCGCAACACCACATACGGTGTTGGTACGGGGAAGATGAAAAATTCCGTAACTTTTTATGATTAACCATTTCTGTTCCCGATTGCAAGCCAGTTCTTGTGGAAAACGTCGGAAATCGTTCGAGTTTACCAAGCAACACAAGCAACCATACCCCAATCGGGGACAACTATCAAGAAGGAAGAAGACACATGCACACCGCACGGCGCGCAGTCTCAATCAGTTTCCACATAAGGTCTCTTTATTTCGATGCTTGCCATTTTGTTTGAACTATCCGTTCTTCTCCCGTGCGTTACCCGTGTATCGGCTCGGACAGACAGAGAGACATGGAAAGCGAAAGCGTAGGTAGGATGGTGGCCCCGTGACAAGAATCTCGCGTGTCCGCGTCTGTGCTTTTATTGGGTGTAAATGATGATGGCACAGTAGTCTGTTGATAGCGTAGAGCGGAAAAAATGGGCCGATAGGTATAGGAACTTTACCACGAGCAAACCGGTGGCTTAAACGGGGCTAGCCAAGGAATTTGAGGGACAGTTTTTAAGCAAAGGAATTAAAGAAAGCGCGAAGTAAGTACAAGACCAAATTCGTTATTCGGTATGAGACTGTTAAAATGTGAAAAACACATCGAGTAACTGTGCGCTGACCGCGATCGATCGCGACCATGTACAAACGAGTGATGTACTGTAGATCGAGGTAGTGAGAGACAGTGGAGATCAAAACTAGATTTTTAAGGGTTAGTCCCGAAGTCAAGCGGCAGAGAAAGAAGGAAACTAGAGATGAGGAATTCTTATACATATATATTGTTATGTACATTGCGATTGTTGAAGAAGGCTCCCTTACTCGTGAGAATCGGCCGGCCTGTAGTATCGAATGTCTGGAGACAAGTATTGGAAGTACCTCAAAGGGACGGATGGAAACCGAACAATCAACAGCGTAAACTAGGCAGTAGAGGGTAACTTACGTTGAAGGGCCCGCAAGTGAAGATTAGACAGGGAAAGTTTAACAATCGAATCAATTATAGGCCACGTACGTTCCATATATCGATGTGTTCGTGTATGTGCATGTGTGCGTGTCTGTGCGTGAAACGTTGTGCCTATCTTGTCTACCCTGGCGCCTGACTCGCGCCCACCGTCCGTCCCTCAACATCCCTTGCCAACAGTCCAACATCAACAGAATGTTTTATCAAACAATTTCTCAATTCTTCCGGTCAACCGTTTTTTCAAGTCCATCTTCAACCAGCATGATGTGCCACCGCGGACGCACCGTACGCAGAGACCAGATAGTCACTGCCGTTGGTGGCCGCGGAAGACGAAGAAGCGGCAGCAGCGGCAACGGCGGCCGCCGCCACGGCTGCCCGCTGTAACGACGGATGGTGCAGATGGTGCACTCCGGACGACGAAGAGCCCGTCGTTGACGGTGGTGGTGGTGGCGGTGGATGGTGGCCGTGGTGGTGCTGCTGCTGCACTGCCGCCGCTGCCGACGGTGCCGACGATTGATGATGAAGATGCGCATGATGATGATGATGGTGGGGCTGGTGGTGCTGGTGGTGATGCTGTTGCTGCTGCTGCTGCTGGTGGTGATGGTGATGGTGTTGGTGAGCGGAAGAGTTTCCTGTTAGGGTCGGGTAGAGTTCCGGTGAGCGTCCATCGTGGGTCGGTGTACCGGTCAGTAGCTCCGACATGAAGCCAATGTAGGTGATCGCCAAGCGTAGTGTTTCGATGCGCGATAAACGCTTTTCGTACGCGAACGTTGGCACCTTGCGGCGTAGTTTGTCGAACGCTTCGTTCAGGTTAAACATCCGACGGCGTTCGCGGATGTTCGCCGCACGTCGCTGAGCCATCGAAGCGACTCGGCGGCGTGTCTTTTTCGTCGAACTCGACGAGCCCGAATGGGCGCCACGTGGCGATAGCCGTTGGCTCACGAAGCTCCCTACTTGCTGCCTTGGCCAGATGGCTGTGAAGATATATACCAACAGGAAGAGAGAAGAAAAAAAGAACCCATCGGTGAGAGAAAGAAACATGCATCCGAAATGTTTGAATCCGCCACCAGCACACATGTCCACAGCAATCTGCCACCAATATTCGAATCCAACAATCGTCAAAATCTATCAGCAACCACCGGGGCTGCCGCATCACGGCACAGCCCCTCCATGGCCTACGCGTTTCAATTGCACAACATTCAATATGCCGCAGCCGCTCTACGAGTCAAGGGACGTGTGTTTTCTCAAAAAGTACCAGACGAATTTGAAATGTAAGCATGAATGTAGATGAAATATTCCTATATCTGATTAAAACACTATCTCTAAATGATGGAGGGAACACTAGTGATCGGGTCG
Source organism: Anopheles cruzii (assembly GCF_943734635.1). Taxonomy (NCBI): domain Eukaryota; kingdom Metazoa; phylum Arthropoda; class Insecta; order Diptera; family Culicidae; genus Anopheles; species Anopheles cruzii. Next base: position 16,409,256 of record NC_069145.1, read on the forward strand.
CGTTTTTCTTCAATCCGCAAGACGCCAGAAAACGGTGCCATGAACATTGCTCTCAGCGACACGTTTCAATCAAGTACTCGTTGCAAATCTGTTTCGCTCCTCATCCATCAAACCTCGAGCAAAGTTTCAACGAACGTTAAATCTAATTTATCTACAACCAATCCTCTGGTGGCCCAACGCCCAAGAAGGAGCATCCTTTCCACAGTTCCTCCTATCATTGTTCTACCGAATCCGAACGAATATCAATATCGCAATCAGCTACAGAACTCAGGTTGGTATTGAACTAATTATAGTCTTTGTTCATCCCAAGCAGTTCGTAGGTGCCACTAATATGAACTACTTGGCAACAGTGGTTTTACTACTTTACTGAACTTTCAGGTTTTTGGCACAAACTGAGCTTGCCGGGCAAAGGTTCAAATGTTTAAGCCACACAGTTATTAAGGTAAGTGTAGTATCTTTTATCATCCGAAATTCCCCCATTTCAGCTTGCTTAGATTTTACTAACACAACGGGGGAAAACATCTCATAATGAAAAGCACTGATTTTTTGGCAATTACAATGCAGTTTGGCCAACCACGCCACTGCACCGATGGGCGGTTCGACCCTTGTGTGTTATGGAACATAACACATAAGAATTTGATTAACCTTAAGCAACAATCGTTAATAACCGCCAGAAATGCTGCACTTCAGCAGCTTTTAATGGACAAATGTCGGCAATCTGTTGACAATGTATCCAATCCAAGAATATCCAATGAGCCAGAAGTCGTGTATGAAATGCATAAATCGTTGTGATGCGGAATAAAATGATGATATAAACAGTTTGTTGAACAGTTTGGGCGGATTGAAAAGGGTTTGTGGCAGAGATATTCACTGTATATTCTTCTACTTTCCCGGTTTGGTCTTGATTTCTTTCGCCCAACAACTTTAATACAATGAACATGGCCTTTATTTTCAGAAACCTTGATAAACGACTGCTAACCAGCTTTTTACGAACATTTTTGGCAATATCACTGTTATTTTTACCACTAAAATTCATACTTTTAACCGTCTAACTGGTTTTATCGGTTAGCATTGAATATGTCAACCTTTTTGTGATTTTACAAGCTGCGAAACAATACATTTGTTCGTTTGTTTCGGATTCGTCATCACGCGCATCTGCATTTTGAATATCAAAACGTTCAAAATCACGTTATTACTTACAAATAACTAATCTACTCTAGGCGCTGCAACACCAAGCAAAATGTAGACATTATTTGTGAAAAAATGAAAACTTCAAACTTTGAACATAAAATTACCTTGATTTGTTTCGCTCAAATTCACCAATGGCTCCAAATACTTAGGTACCAGCACAAGAAATTTAAAAAAGCCATAATTTTGCTTCTAGAACCTTAAAGTAACATTCAACACTCCAAAAGAGTTTGTTTCGTTAGCCAGTGTATAACTTGTCTACAATATGCCCTGTATGAAACATATTAAATGATCGTAAATAGCATTTCCAGCCACTCGGTAACACATTTTCAATTCCAAATAGTATATCACCAAACACTCGTTCCATTCCTTTAGTGATTCACGAAAATTGGTACAATCTTTTAAACAACATGACATTTTAAACAACTACACATTTCACTGGTTACTGCCACTGGCGTCAAACTTACCCAAATCTGCACACGGGAATCCGGCCATCAGCTCGGGATAGTGGACCATCGGCGAAGGATTCTCTTGACCCCAGATGGGCGTGAACGGAGCGACGTCCGGTGGGAACGGTGGCTCCATTGTGGAATTCTGTAGGCGACCAGATGTCCTTTCGCTATCCGACGGTAGGTCGTCAAAAGGAGTTCCTCTGCTTGGGCCACCGTTTAGTTTCCGATTCCGATCAACTTTGAAGCGATTTTCACTTCTCCATCATCCTTTAACTATGTTTCTAGCGATTTTTTCGAGCGTTTTCACCAATTGCACTCTGGCTGCTAAAGCTTCGCTGGAAACCGCAGCCACTCGGGTCGAGCGTTCCGATGTGGCCACTCTTTTTGGCGTGGCCGATGATATCCTTTCAGCACTTTACAGTCCCAGATGCCACCGCAAGCCGCGGTGGGTGAACCGCTCCGTACGAGTGATGCTGTCCGACTGAACCTGCCAGTCTCTGTGCCAAATTTAATATGCCACGACGAAGGCGGAAACGATCCCCGGGGCCGGAGTCGGGAGGTTGCATTATTTTTAATATCCTTGCATCTGTGCGCTGTCGCATCCTTTCCGGTGGCCGGGCTCGGCGAACCCAGTGCCGCCCGGGCCGGGAAAACCCCTCGGCGCCATTGGTAGCAGCTTGCGCGAATGGCACTTCCCACTTCCACCCTACAAAGCACCGGCAATCCTGGGCGAATATCCTGAGTGGCGGGGATGGAACCCGGATGAAATATGATGGCTCACCGAGGGCACCGCTCGCTCGTTTGCTGGGTAAAGAAAACCCGAGGAAATGTGCGAAGAAAACCAACTATTCTACTACAAAAATGTGCCCGAAAAGTCGGTTAGTAAGAATTTTGTGCTTTTTCTGATTCTTCCACAGCATAGGGCGGCATAGAAGGTTCTAATGGAAGCGATGATGGCGTTTTTCTTGGTTGAAAAATATATAAAGATTGTGCGGGGCCATTGGCCATAGTGTTGCTCCTGTGTTCGGACGAGCTCTCCTGTTCGATATTGGTTTTTACAAAGCTCCTTTTATGCAAACGGCCCCATCAAGTGAACGGCAATAATCACGATGGAAACTTTTCCGATATTTTCCCCAAAGTGCTGCGAAGGTGAACAAAAGGTGAGTCAAACTTATGCTTCGAAAACACGGTTTACAAATTATCGATTGAACTTACATTTCACGAATAAAATCATACTTAAACAAAACTTGGAAAGCATACAGATTATTTTAATCATGTTTATTAGTTAACCTTTGGTATCCTCAGAAAGAAAGTTTTAGTAACTTTAGTATCAAAAGGTTCCCTGTATGGCTTAAATAACTGTTCTGAAGTAAAGAAGTTTTTGGGAATGTTATTCTTACCCGATGCAAATCTTATCATTCAGCCTGGTACCAGCTTGCGCCTCCATTGGATAGCGATTCAACAAGCGAACGGCAGCCAAAACGAGTCCTTTCCCCCGAGTCCTTGCTGTAATGGCACTCCGGCCGACTCCGCCCATCGCCGGGTAACAGATTTCGGCGACCAATGGCGAAAAACATGTTGCCACAGTCAGGAGCAGGCGTCGGCACCAGACGACCCCGAATGGCGCACCGCCGAATGCTGCAGAGCCAACTGTGGCGCGCCGTATGGTGGTGTGCGTCCTAGAATGTCCTGGCAGTAACGGCTGCGTACTTCGTTGCACCATCACAGTTGGCGTCGTCGGTGGTTCCTGTTTTTCAGCAGAGAGAAAATCGATGCCCGAACCCAAAATTGGACTACCGAACCAGCATTAGACGGCCATTGGATTGAAAATTTAATCCAATTCTAGGTGTTGGCAGTCTGGTAATTTGTCCTAATGCTTTAACCATTGTCACTAAGCACTGATGGCGCTGCGTAATTTCTACGATGCTTTATGTCCCTTAAATGGGTCTTTTATGAAACAACTCCTGGTTCCCGTAGGAAAATGAACAGAATCCTTTTACGAAGAGCCGATGCCGACAAAATGGCTTAGAATGCTCATTTTTCAGTTCTTGCAACAGAAAAGAATGCCGCTTTGGCATTTTCTTCTAATTTTTCAGACTTACTACATTTCATATACGGGTGGGACATTGAACTGTGAACTGTCAGCTATTTCCTTTGGCTGATTACGTACCATGGCGATGGAAAGTGGCTTCAAAAATACCTGGTTGGCCGATCACAACCCTCCTGTCGGAACAACCAACTATTACTATTATGTAAAATTTTGATTGCTGGCAGAGAGAAAGAAATTTCAGTTCAGTTGAACAAATTCCTACTATTAGCATTTCTCTCGTTTCGCTAGCTAAAGTACTGTCGAGTAAAAACCCAATGATGTTGATTTTCGTATCAGAATAATTATCTATAATCTCTTCTCCACAATGAACCAATGTTTACCTCAAACAACAGCGCTTAGACATCACAATACGAATTAAAGGCAGGTTAATCGTGCCTCTCTCCCAATTGTGGTCAAAGCCTGTCCCTCGGGGCCAATTGGTTTCTACTTGTTAAAAATTTAAATCGCTCCTTTAAAATTAAAGGGGAGGAACTGAAAACAGAAGGCAAACGCGCGCCCATTTAGCACCCTCGTCACACGCAGGAAGCGCCGCAGTTTCTGGCAAGCAAAAATCGACCGGATTGACCGTAGCTCTCGTCGTCCGTCGATCACGCTGTCTGTCATTACACCCTTACGACTCCGCGGATTTAGCACGAAACACACACCTAAACTCCCCTCCGGGATGTTTTTACCGCAGCAATTAGACACAGATTTGTCATCGGAATGACACTTTATTAATATCTACGCTCACCCTTCCACCGGTCGGGGCATGGAAAGGGCAGGCCCGGGTGTGATGTTCCGGCACCGTCGGAACCGGGATAAGCTGTACTCGTTTGTCCTGCTCTCTACAGCCTGCCGCTCCCCCGGTAGGGTGTCGAGTAGCATGGCCAACAAACAAACAGCTTCCTTCGGGACGACCCAAGGCTCGTCCTCTCGAAAGTCACCAAAAGTTAATCCTACGGTCCGGTCGGCTGGGTTCGCGTGTTGGTCCACACCTGACAGTGATCCTTTAATATCCTGTACGAGGGACGGCTTTTTCCGGCCCGCGCTTGCTGCGGAACGGTTCCGGCTTGACGAGGCGTTGAATTGAATCATATTATTTTAATAAAAACGCTCTGCCATCATAAGTCATATTTAATTTTCGCCTGTGGCCTCCGGGGGCAATAGGACTAATTTGCGATGCTTGTTTCACGCCTCGTTTTCGTGTCGGGAATTGCATCAGATGTTGGCTCCGAAGTCGGTTTTGCCTACTGTCGGCGGTGGGAGCCTGGCACATATGTGTCCTGTGTAAGGTCAGGTGGCGTTTTTCACAAAACATTTAGCGCACGGTGCTTTGGTGATTTGGGTCACGTTATCGAGGCTTCAGAAGGGCTCTAAACAGGTTGATTTCCGTACCGTTGTTATTAGAATCAGGATCAATTAGAAGCATTTTCTAAGATTTTCTCTTTGTACTTAGTGGTGCAATAATGGGGTTCAACTTCAAAAACATTAGGTTTATTCAATTTTTTTGTTAACGTTTTTGATAGTTTTGATCAAGCATAAAAGAATATGCTCATTCTGCTCTATATTTTCGGGGCTGATTTTCTTTCATAATTTTAAAACACAAGAGAGTTATGAAGAGTTGCAGATTTTATTTAAAAATCATGGGCCATCCACAGACTGATCTAGATGTAAAACATGAACCACAAGAAACAAACACCATTATCGTTTACACATTTTCCCATTAGTTCTCTGGAATTTTCGGAGGTTCGAGTTTCCCAGACCATGCTTTTTCTTTCATCATTTCGCAACCGCACGTCGGCCGGGCGTGGAAAACACATTAAAACAAACTCGTGCTTACTCTTTGTCGTCATCCAGCTCTTTAATTCATCATTTTTTTTGTTTTCATTCTGTTAATGTGTACGTTACGAAACTATATTCTCCCGCAGTCCAGTACATATTTCAAGCTACATCAACGCATGCCTTTGCAACAAACTATTTGCCTGTCCCTCTCCACCGATTCCTGGCCTTTTAACAACTAGTCTTACGCTAAATATACACGGGACAGAAGATTCCTCTGTCGGTTTTTTGCATGTGTATGTGTAAGAGTGTTTTCAGTGTATTTTCGGGAAGAGTCGTTCTCCAACTCTTTCGGGTGTAGTTACGCACTAATATATAATCATAACTTTGCACACACGCGCTCGTTTTTGTGTAATATGCTGTGTTTAAATTCATACATTGTTGTATTTACTTGCTTTACTTCTGCTACGCTAGGCTAGCGCGCTATGGCTGCCAGTCGCTACGTTTGGGAAAAAAAATATTTCGACTGAAACTAGCCGGTGCGTTTATTAAGACGAACCTTTACGCACGGTCCCTGCTCTATCAGGCGGACAGGAGGTCAATCAACGATAAGCATAACATTTTCTGCTACCATTTCTCTTATCATTCCCCTTTGACGACTGGTTGACACGTGCTTCTTAACGCGGCCATCGGCGCCGTGCTGTTGTCTGTGTAATTCTATTTGAAAACGAAATCAGAAATACGTTTTTCTTAACCAAGCGCTAAAGCGTATCGAAATTTTTAGAAAACCAAATAAAACAAACACTCCCGAACACTGCTGTTTTCTGTCTCCGTTTGATGTGTTATACACACAAAGAATACGTACAATGAACGAAATATTGCTATCTTTACAAAGGACCGGGCGGGCTCAATCAAACGTTTTGAAATGATGGCGAATGGGGACTACCACAGACCAAACTAGTAAACTAAGTGTATGGTTTTAACGAAACACGTTCACGGGGGGAGCTATGGTTTGTTTTTTCTTGGTGGAGGGGTTCAGAGCAACAACAACAAGGGTGGTCCAATTGTCCAGATTGTTGCGACGAATTCCCTCATCTCTGGAGATCACTGAGCAATTTAAACTCGGAAAGCGAAGAACACTGCGGAGATATGCTGGGAAATGTTTGACCAACAGTAACTTAAAACTACGAATCTGCTTTGGAGAGCGTCCCATGGTACGTCTCCGATGGTTGGTAATAAAATGCAGGAAGAAGCTACCAACACAGAGTGGTCAATAGAGTGAACAAGTGTTGGTGAACTGAGAAATACAAATTCTGCATACGATGCATAAAATAAGCGCGCGCACGAATAGGTGATGAAAAAGGGAAGAGCAACAATAAATGCACTACATGTTAAAGGTCCCCTAGTTCGAACTTCCCAACCGACAAGTAAAAGTTATAGTTAACACAGCAACCTTAACCTGGAGCGTGACAACTTATCGCTTAAGACAAACCTATAAACCGCCCCAAAGGGTTCTTGCATTAAGTAGCAAGAAAGAAGAAAACACACTCCCAATAGCATCCAGCGCACTCTGGGCACACAGTTTGTTGCGCCGGAGAAGATCAAAGTGCCCTGTGCTTGTGCTCACCAAACGACATGGTTCGAATCTTGTGTAGCAAGTCGAGTTTTTGGTTCACCTCGTGCAAAAGGAGCCCCATCGTGTGCTCTTCTCTAGCAGTAAACTAGTAGACGTATCATATTTTTTCGTTAAAGCATTAAATTTGACCTTTTTTATGAACGACGTTTAACCGTAAGTGTAGGCCGATTGTTGCTGGCGGGGGGATCGATGGTTGAGTGGCTTCCAATTAAAATGTTAAACATCTTCACCTCGCGCGTGTGTGTGTGTGTGTGTATTTATAGTGAGATAATGGCAAATTGGTACCGAACCCCTGTGCTACAGTAAGCAAGGGCTCGGGTTTAAATTTGTCCAGAACGGAACGTGGCGATTTCCATGCGCCACAACACACCGCAAAAGTCCGTTAGGTAAAGCTATCATCTGGATTATGGCTTCAGTTTTTTTTTTCGTTTTCTCGTTCTCTCCCAGTCGTCCTATTGCCGGTCCCTGTTCAGGTGGTCAGCATTGCTGTGCCTCTATAATCATCGTGCCGCCGCGTATTTCGTGGAAACTATTTTGAGCGTACGAAGACTATGGGGTTAGGGACTAATCAAAGTAACCGAGTTCGATGAAAAAAAAAGAATAAACCTCTTATGCAGGAGCGAAAAAGAACTATAACCTAAGCGTTACGTTTGAACCCAAATCCTTTCCATCTCTCCGTCTGCGGTAATAAACCAAATTAAACGCTCGTAAAGGCAACGGACGAAAGCTGCTGGTGCCTAGGTGCCTAGAGTCTGCCGCTGCCGGGCGCGGCTCCGATACTACGGTTCGGGGCTCGGGGCCGATCGTACCACTCCGGGTCGTTCGGATCGTCCTCTTCGACGAACAGTGACTCGCCCGTGTCCGTTTCTTCGTCGTCCAGCGGATCGTCATCGTCGAGCATCGGTTTCTCCGTCGGTGGCACGATTTCGTAGCGTAGCGACGCGTCGCGATTGTTCAGCAGGCGCTCCATGATGCGCTGGTTTTCGGTGCGCTTGGCCAGCATCAGGTCTTCGTCGTCGAAATCGTCCAGGTCGGTTTCGACGGCCGACATCGTGGTCGAGGTGCAGGAAGCGTTCGAACTGAACGGATTTTGGCTGCCCAACCCGAGACTGGCCGGGGCCAAATCGATGCTGGATTTCAGCACGAGCAGCACATTGTTGTTCGGATGGCGTGGTCGGCGCAGTGGCAGACCGTCGCGCCCCGTCAGCTTGCCGATACACTCCTCGACCAGTGCGATGTGATCGCTCGGCATCGATCTTAGCATTTCATCGTAGATGTCGTCTGTCAACGGGAACTGCAGCGATTCGTACGGCGACACGAGCTGAACGGGGGTAAATGAATCAATTAGAATTAATTCGTGACAATGAACGAATCTTCTCCTACACAATTACCTCGCGCGTGTCCGGCGGGGTGTTACCACCTCCGGTGTGGGCTTGCTGTTGCTCCTCGCGCTTCGAAGACACCGTTCTGCGGCGTTCCTTTTTGCTGAGACTTTTGTTGAAAGCTACGAAAGGAAGGAAGTTCGATGGTTAGACGCACGACTAAGGCGCACGTTAGACATTCCCTGTACGTACCGTTGATAACGTTTGCCTCCGAGAGAACTTGCCCATCCTGTGGCGTAAGCGGCGTTGACGGGCATGCCGGCGACGACTGAAAAGTATAGAAAAGGGGCACAAATTAGCACTTTGTGTACTCGGTTCCCCGTCCGTGCTGCCGCTCGTGGCAACGTACATCGTGCTCCACCATCGGAGTCGGTGGTGCCGGGGACGTGGGATCGGGAGTGTTGGGACCACTCTGAGACCCGGCTCGGCTCTCCGTGCGCCGATTGGCACGCGGTCGACTCCACGGGAACTTGAGGAACGTTTGGAACTTTTTGCGCTCCTCTTGCAGCGCTCGGTCGTGCTTCAGGTGGATCGCCTCCTCGGAAATGTCCTCCTCGTCCTGTGCCGGCATCACGATCAGCTGCTGCTGCTGACTTTCGACGCAGCTCGGTCCCGGTTGCGGCGTGTCGCCGTAATCTTCCTTCTTGATGACGCTGAAAGGCAGCATCGTGGAGGAGGACGACGACGACGACGTACCGGCGGCCACGGTCGGTTTCGTACCGTTCGGTGGATGAATTGGCTCAACTTTAACCGGTTTGATGTCCACCAGCACCAGCTCGTCGCCGCTGGTCAGCGTCGCACCGCCGGTTTCGCTCGCAGTCACGGTGGTCGTTGAGGAGGGTGACACCGAACCCCGAGGGTGGGCTGTCGGCGGTGAACCGGTCTGCAGCATCACTGTTTCCTCCGCTTCGAGCTGTTCTTCTGTCGCAGCATCTTCCTCATCCTGCACGATGCGCCATCTACAAAGGATCAAGAAATTCAATCAAAACACTGCCACCAATGCGTCCCCCCCCGATGCGTACTTTGGTATCGCTATGTCCTTGTACTGCGGCAACGACACCCTGGTAGTGGCCGCCATACTGAGCGGAATAACAATATTGTCGATGTCGTACGAAGTGCGATGCCGCCTGGAAGAAGTGAGACAACGAAACGAAACGTTAGACCACCGAGCCCCTCTTGGACCGCCGCCGTGCGGTGATTCGTGTCACCTTTCGTTACGATGATGATTTGGTGTTGGCGATGAGTTCTTGCTACGGCCGGTACTGGCCGCCCCATCCGGGAGCTGTCCCTCGGTGCACTCCAAGCAGTGGGACGATTTTCGCGATTTGCTCGATCGCTGCTTGTTGTTTTGAGGGCCACCATTCGGGCCACCGCTACCGCCACAATCGCCCGTTGCGTGGTGGTGGTGGCAGCACGACGATTTGCGGCTATTCGGTTGTATCACATCCCGCCGGGACTTGGATTTCTTCGATCCTGTTCAAACGATGGGATGATGGAATTGAGTGGCGTGTGCTTTGTGGGTCAGTTGTTACACGGGGACACTTACTATTGTTGCCATCGGGCAAGGAGGAGCGTTCGTTGTTCTTGTACTTGTTGCTGCTGCCGCTTACGCCGTGCTTCCGTTTGCCATCCGAACCGATGTAGCGTTTGCCGTGCGACGACAGTTCGCCCTCGTCGCCGGACGAAAGGAACGGTGCGGCGGCGTTGTTGCGAGCGTGCTCACCCGGTGGTGACCGCCAGCGGTGCTGCTGTCCGCCCGAAGATTTGTACGAAGAGCTGCCCCCCGTCGCCGACGAGGTGCCGGCAGTAGAAGCTTTGGTCGAAGCGGTCGGGCCGCGTATCATACGGTTCTGCATCTCCGGTACCCGCATGATCGCTTCCAAGTGCATCGAATGGGAAATTTCTACAAAGAAACCGACGAAATGTTGTTAAAACGCATCATTTGTGGCGCACCCCCCAAGACCGCATGACACATAGCCCCGCGCCGTTGTTATTCATCGTACTATTATCGATCTCAAACGTATATGGGTTCCAACGGGAAGGCACTGTGTAATTACACGGTGCACAACAGCGCCACACAGTTTAAGCTCAGTGTGTCCTTGCATGCCTCTCCAAAGCAGTGCGCCACGAAAAACGGGAGCGGAACCTCGGCTCGTTGCCAATTCCGGAAACAAACCGAAACGCGGCCGAGCCTTTGTTTGGAGCCTTTGTTTGGATCCGTTGTGGGGTGGGGGCGACAAGTGCTTCGGTGAGCGGTGTTATCTGGGACCTGGCTGGCTGCCGCTTGAAGGACTCTTCTGGTGGGGGTTGGTTGCACCCTTTGCTGCTGCGCATGTGCGCGCTTCCTTCCACAAACGTGCATTTTCTCATTACGGAAGGAACGTGGCGCCGAGAGGGGCCGGCCAAACGACAGCGAAAGCGAGACGAAAAACGAGGAACACAGTCCGTCGTCGTGACGTGTGGTGCAGGCAATGAACATTTTTGCGCGGGAAAAATAGTTCACATCGCAGCAGGCCCGCCGCGAAGCAACCAACCAACCCCCCTCTCGTAAGTAGTGCGTGGCTCGTCGCGCGACCAAAGTGTGCGTGTGTGCTCACTCGCTCTCTCGCCTACTCTGTTCCTGCTGTTGGGTTTGCTGGGTGGTGGGTTTGGTTGCACGAGAGCGCAACCATTTTCACGGGTGAGCGATCGCAGCAACATCATACTCACACTACACTCGGCTGGTTGGTGGTTCCGTCGCTCGCTCGGTGCAATGCAATACACACAAAACAACATGTTTGTTCGCCGCCAGATGGGCGCATTACGACAAAAGCGGGACGCAAGAGTAAGTGGACAAACACTTGCCGTGTTGTACAGAGACATGTGTGATTTGGGTCCAACGATGATTAAGCGATTGGCGTTTGAGCCATTCTCACTCTCTAGGGAGTCGCGAACGCCAGACCTCCCAAGCAAGCCATGACGTATTACGGATTATCAAACCCACACACAATCAGGGTCGTTGGTGGGTCTTCTCTTTATGGGGGGCCGCCCGTGCTACGGAAGATCAATTGAATGACTCCGCGCTCAGACGTGTGCGAAAAGGGGTTTTGTGTTTGTTAATAGCACACCGTTGGCAACTTTTCGAGAGTGCATGACGCGAGAGAAAACCTATTACAACCTCTGGATTGTTGATTAATTACTCGACCTCACTCACGCAGCGTGTCCACTTCCAGTTCAATACGTATGGGTAGGCGCGGCATATCGAAACCCGAGTTGCCATATTGTCCGACACGCAGCACGCGGGGGTTAATCTACTTACCTCCGGGGAAACTTAGCACAGGATGGTACGAGGAATCAAGCAAGGCCACCCGTTCGGCGAACGGCATCGTGGCGGGCGGATCACGTGGTGCCGTCGGATCGGATCGTCCCGTACAGAGGGCACACGGTTGCAGTGGCCACTGGCAACCACACTTGATGTTGCTGTAAGGAACGAGAGGGAAAGTGAGCCACCGGGCGTCCGTCAGGGTGTGCAACCGAAATCTCGAGAGCAATGATCCCTCTCTTACCTTGGCCGTGCCGCTCGCTTCGATATGATGTGCAGATTCGGTGTCTGCATCAGCTTCCGCTTGCGGAACTTTGAGCGGTTGTAGGGCCGGGTGCGCGAACAACTCGGAATGGCTTCCTCTTCGTCCGTCGCACCGAGCTCGCTGTTCAGCAGCGGTTTGCTGCTGCCGGGAAGCAGGCCACGGTAGCCGTTTAGCGACTGCGGCTGCTGGGCGTCATCACCACCGATGCTGCTGCTCCCGTCTTGGACCAGGGCAAACTCTTCCAGCGTGATGGGGCCCTTGTTGTAGCGAATTTTCATCAACAACTCATTGTGCTGCCGAATGCGGTACTCCAGATCGGCGACCCGGGCCACGAGCCAGGTCCAACGGCTTGCCACGGCTGCGCGATCCTTCGACCACTTCCATAAAGCACGTTTCCGGCTGCGTAAGAAAGAAGTTGGGTTGATGTTAGTGGATGAAAAATGGACCAAAACAACGTGATGGAGCTAAAAACATGGATTATACATCGACGAGCGATGTCTACATTGGAGGGTGCGCGATTTATGAATCCCAATAACTCATAAATACTGGGAGGCATTGGGAGGATTGTTGTTTACGGCCGCGCGCCTTGAACGCGAGAGGAAAAATCTCTCTGCGTGTGGCTTTTCCCGGTGCGAGCGTAAGAGTGAAAGCGGCCATTCCATTTTCAAGGGCACCCACACAACGGTTCCGGTCGGACCTGGAATGTACAGTGGGCCCGCCCGGGTGTGCTGAAAAGAGAGGGAGAGAGCCTCAAACGCCCTCGACGAAAAGATGGATATCACGATACAACGAACGGAATCAAATTTCTGCACATTCCGTGTTAATACGTCCGAAGGCGCTGTGGGCAACTTAAAACGGAGAGGATATCGTTACGATCGTTTACTCCATTCCGATTCGATCGTAGAGGTGCAAGAGGTAATCCTTTCCGGTGTCTGATGTGGCATGTCCATTCTGTTCATTACGAACAGCCGGAGCGCTTAATATTTTATGTGCGCCGTCGTGTATCATCAGCGTACGCGAGAGACACAACCGCGAGAGGTCCGCGGTGAGAGCCACATTTTGTTTGAAAACAGTCGTCAGAAGAAGTGTCGTCATCGACAAAAGAGAGGGCCATTCCGGAGTCACAAATAACAATCCGCTTCTCTCGGGCGATGTTTTTGCTTAGAGGTCTCGTTTTAGCTAAACTCCCTACCGGATGCTCGATGGATCCATTCCACGAACGGAATCACATCTGTCGATGCTACACAAGAGTCTTTTTAAAAATCTGTTGCTTGCCGGAACTCGATGCTCGATAGTAATCAGCGATCCCTTCTTATCGGTGCTGGGGATGTTAATAAAAACTCAAAACGTTCTGGCATCAGGTGATAGTACTTACATCGGAAGCGTTTGCTGTGACATGTTGCTGTATGGTACCGATTCGTCGGCCGAGTCACCACCGGAACTGCTGAGCGTTGCGTCGGAGTCGAGGGTCATCTGCACCTGGCGCAGGCCGGAGTGCAGCAGACCCGCCGTCTGCTCCAGTTCCAGCGCCGAACTCTTCTCGAACAGTGGAATCGTGTTGGAAATGTTCGCGTAACTCGGTGGACGCTCCCCGGCCGCAGTCCCGCGGCCAACCATCTCCCCCGAGGCGTGGTTTACGCCGTGAAAGTAGCGGGTGTGCAGCACGCGTTTGCTTTGCGCCGAGCAGATCGTGCTCGAGATTCCCTCCAGCCGCTTGGTGAACGTTTTGAGCGCATTGGCCGAGATTGGTTTCAGTTTTTCCGGCTGCTGCTCCACCAGCGGCGGTGGCGCCTGGTACGGTATGATCTCAGGCCACTGCTGCTGCTGACCACCGTCACCGCCGCCGGTTGACGTCGTGGCATGGCCAGAAGCACCGCCAGCAGCCGCACTGCTGTGCAGCTGACCTTTCGCGTACTCCTTCTCGCGCTTCTTCCAGTAGCGCTGGGCGTACTCGAACGTTCCGGCCACCTCCTCGCTGATGTGCTGGCCCATGTACCGAGCGCACAGCTTGCTCAGCCGGCGGATCAGAAAATCGCACTTCCGCTGCATCTGCGTCTGGCGCTTGATGATGTCCGCCCGCAGCTCGGACCGCTCACGATCCTTGTTAGGCGAAGCGGCGGACTGGCCACTACCGTCCGGACCGTCGCACAGGTTCGCTACGTCGACGTCGCTGAACAGCAGCAGACCACTGGTGTCGAAGCTCTTCAGGACCTGCAGCAGATCGATGTCGGCCGTCGACAGATCGTGGATCATTTGGTCCATTTCGGCGTTCTCCTTGAGGTAGTCCTTTTGCAACCCGCCTGCCTCACTACCGGCCGTGGTCCCGATGGATGACTGGGACAGCTCCTGTGCCGGAACGTTCATCATTTCCTGCTGCAGTTGCTGTGGCTGCTGGTCCGACTCCGACACCGGTGGCTGCAAAATAGTCGTCGGCATGCTGGTGATGGTGCTGGTGGTGGCGTTGGTCATCGGCACACCGGTTACGGTGCCCTTATTCAAACCATCAACGGCAGCAGTGGTCACCGTGCAGTTTCCCAAACCCGGCATACCGACCCCGATCGTGGCATCCTGGTGGAGCTGCTCCAGCGCTAACTCGATCAGATCGCGGCTAGGGTCGGGAAGGATCTTCAGCGTTTGGTGTTCACCATTGTTGGTGCTGTTGTTGTTCTGTATGTCATCGACCGTGGTGCTGCTCCCGAGAGTGGTGGTTCCGGACTGCTCATTACTGGTGGTGGCCGTTTCCTGCACTTCTCTGAAGGAGGAGGTCGCTGCGGCGTGATGTTCTGCGGATAGACCACCGCCACCATCGAGCGCTGCCGGTTGTTGGTCCGAGGACTGTGTGGTCCGTTCCTCTTCGTAGGCAACGGCAGCATCCGACGAAGCGATGGTGGTATCGATGGTCGTGGTCGTGGTGGTGCTGCTGCTCGTCCGGGGCGAGGCGCCCGAGGCCGCCGAGGAGGACAGTTTGCTTTGGCTCAATGGCTCCGTAAGAGCGGGGGCCATCTCTTCCACTGCATCGGATCGGAGAGTCTTCGTTGGCACCGACGTTGCGACCGCTAGGCCCATTCACCGGTACGCACCGCCGCGGACCCGCGCAAACAAATCGCGGACTTTGAAGGTCGGAAACGATCAACGACTTTCCGCGAGGTTTTTAGCAGTCTAACCGTTTGAAGTGTGTTCCGTCTCTCCTCCTCCTTCAGCGGACCTATTGTAGAGCGGATCGACAACGGATTCTGGTGGTAGACGGAAGAAACGGAGAAAATTACAAGTTAATTAATGTTTTCGTTCATGGTATACAATTATATCGATTAATAACATTTCATTCAATCGCCAATGATTGAAAAAAACATGTTGAACGTGAGCATTCCACGGAATGACAAGATCAAACATGTTGTCTCGCCCATAATAATTTAGCGCCGCTATTCAGCGCAATCCATCAGAGAGTGCGGTGTGAGACCAGCATCGCGCGCGGCGACGGAGAGACAAAGCAAGCGGTGCTCGCGTAAGCACATAAATGCACTCACACCAGCAAACGCGAAGCTCACGGCCATGTGAGAAACCCGCTCAAGTGGCGGCGTTCACCGGCATTCGCCTATTACGAACACACGCACACTGTCGCACGCCAGGACCATGGAAAAGGCAGACGAACCTCGCTCTCTCCGTGCCGTGGGCTGATGCTTCGCACCGGAGATGCTTATGTTTCTACCCTACGCATCGCATATAACCGGACCCCGAATGCCCTCCGGGGGTGGTAGCATTGGCATTTCGCACCGTACACCGTACAATCCGCAGCGAATTAGCACGAAAAAGGGGTAATGCTGGCGCTCCAACGCACAAATGTATGCTAATACGCATCTTTGCATCCGATTTCATCATCCACAACAAACATTCGCGAACCGAACACATACAACCACCATAGAAGCAAACAGTGAGTAGAATGAGTATTCTCGTCCGCCCACCGGTTTCAGAACTGGCTCACTACGATAAACGAATCGAAACAATCGGAATGGTTCAACGCAGTGGCCAAGAGTGTGGTTCCGATTTACTCATAAACACCCATTCTTCGTCGCCTATCTCCAGGGAAGAAGCAAACCGTGAACTGCGGAGCCAGCCTCCTTTCTATTATTCATCGCGTCTCTCTGTAACCGTCGTCGTGGTAACCAACACAGCCGCCCGTCCGTCCGTTCTAATCGCTTCTCCTCTCACTGACGCCTCGTGACAAACGAAGCGCTTACGCACCGTGCCTGCCTGTGCTGTTGCTGATGCCACATATGCTAGGGGTACGTTGCATCTTTTTTATCTTGCTGTTCTTTCTGATACGACCACAGCCGGGGGATAACGAATGGGTTACCGAAGGCGTTCGATCTGGAGGAAGTCTTTACTGCCTGTTCTGTTTGCAAGTTATTTCCGGCGCTGGATCCAATAATACCGATCGTATGGATAGGACGTCTCGTTATATAACGCAAACACGTTCCACGACAGCAGCAGCAACTCTCGATAATGCTTACAACGGGGTGGTTGGCTCCACAGCTCTTTACTGGCATAAAAACGAACTAGAACGCATGAAGACAATGAGAAAAAATGATGAAACCATTGCACAGCTTCTAGCACGGAACAGGATATACGAATATACCAGAGATGACGAAATCAACCTTGAGATTGCTGTGGTCATGAGCAAACCGTAACACAATGAAACCTGGACTATTCACATTGGACAGCCTCCGTTCTTCCTTGACTAAATCACTGCGTCGCTCGTTGGGAATCGATGCATCTTGTGGACGCCATAGCTGGAATAATCGCTCAACTAACTATACTCGCACTGTAGGCCGAGGGCAAGTGCGTAGGTAATGGATCTTTTAGGAAAGACGCAAAACCAACTTCGAACTAATGACGCAGTCCGATGAACAGTCAATGCTGGATGCTGTTCATTGTGGTTATCGTTTATAGACGAACAAAAAATGACATAACAAAACAGCATGCATTGCGTGCATTACCGGACGAATGCACAATTTGAATCGAAACTTTACAATGCTTCTGCAAATTCCCCGTGCCGCCGTTCTGGGCTGTATCATCCTCACACACGGAGCCTTTGCCCCACGGAGTAAAGTGAGCCTTGGTGAGTTGTACCAACACCACCATACACACACAAACACACTCGCTAGCGGCAATGCGTGCTTCCGTCCAAACAAACAGCGCGGCGCGCGGCATTTTCTGTCGATTGTGGAGCGTATTGTTTGTTTTTAGCTGCTGTCGAACTTGATCGCTTACTTCGATTAGCAGAGGTCCTATTCAGTGTGCGTTTACAGACGATGGTTTGGAATGGAGAAATGTACTATTTATATCGCGTACTACTTACATTGATGTTTCGCACCACACGACTCACACACACCGTTTAGGAGCACGCGCTTGGGGTGTGTGATTTTCGCCGGAATCCAGGCGCTAGAGTTTGTACAACTCTCGGACACTCTCTCGGCGTGGCTAGTTTCGCCACAAAACAAAGAACTGCGTCGACGACAGACACTAAGCACGTTACAGGAGGCGGCAGTGGAAACGCGGCCACTTTAAAAGCGCATCAACCAACGCGGATCGGATCACCACTTTCAAAGCACTTCAGGGCGGCGGTGTGATTATGAAACAACGCGCGAGGTGAGTCGTTTTATGGTATTGGTGCGCTGACCGGGCCCGTCTTTATCATTTCTCACCGTGTCTCACTTTCACAGTATCTCACACTCAGCTCACCAGGGGGTCAACGCGCGTTCGTTTCTCACCCGTTCGTCTCACGTGCGAGCCGAACTCGCTTTCAGAACACCAAGCGGCCGCGCGGGAGGCCCGTATCGCGCGGTGCACTGGTTTTTTGGCGGAACACGGCCGACAAGAGATTAATGCTAATTGCTGCTCCTTGGCTGCGTGAAGTCAATGTATACGCACACACCACCAAGCCCGAGACTGTGGCCCGAAGAAAAAAGCGAAACGACACGCGATGCGGCGCGGTGGCATACAAACGTACGCCTTCCGACACAATCCGCAGGACACGGCTAGAACCTTCTTCTACGGTCGGAGAGCGATGCCTAATTGTGAAGCGAGCAACGTGACCAGCAACGGAAACACCCACCGCACAATACTGCCTCTTTTATCCTGTTTTGCCGGATGACGGCGGACGACGAGCCGCGTCTGGATTCTCACTTTTATTTTGCTGCTCGCCAATGCTGCTCATCCGTGGCCGTTGTAACTAATGGGGGCCAGTAAGCAATAGACATTCGTCACACTATCGCTCGCACTTAGCTTATGGAGCACACACTAAAATGGTGGTGGCTTTCACACACACACGCAAACACGCGGGCTCGGCACACTACACGCCAGCAATCGATTGGGGTTTTTTCTCACTCTCGCCTACCGGAAAAAACATTCATCTCACTTCTTTACTGCTCAACCACTTCTCTCTCTCTCTCCTTTTTTGTTTCCCGCCTTCCTTCCTTCACACCCCTCTCACACGGACACCTTTTTTCTTCGTCGTTTTGTACGACGGCTGCTTTTGCGCTTCGTCGCTCGACCATAGGAGGCGGCCGCGGCGGCGGCGGTGTGTGCTGTGTCGCACCGAGCGGCGCCCTTCGCGCTGCTCACTCTCTTTCTCACTTTTCACTTCATCCAAAATCCCATTCCTGCCACTCACACACATTCACAGCTCACCGCTGCCGTCGTCGCACCGAGCGTACCAACCACCACACATACGCACGCTCGCTCGCTCACTGCTGCTGCCGTCTCGCTCTAGCGCATGTCGCTATCGCACCCGATGAAAACGGAAAAAAGATGGCTTCACTTTTGCCCCACTGCGCTTCGCTGCTGCGAATTGTCGCTTCCGAAACGGACCCCTGGCTCGCGACGACTAGCGCACCACATTGAACGGCGTTCGAGACGAAATTTCACTCCACACCATCGCACGCAATTCGGCAAAAGCGTTTGCAAATCGCAGAATAAAACCGTTTTTTCCAGTATCGGAACACAACCGTGGAAACGCGGAACTCAACGTCGACGGCGAAAAAGCGCTGCGATGCCGTCGGATGTTCGTTCTAGAAGTACCGCGGTCTGTGCGCGGCGCTGCTGGCGCTGTGCGGGTTCGTTAGTGGTTCGCTTCCACCGCTTCACTTCACACGTTTAATTTGCTCGATTCCTGCGGATGACACGCACACATGGACACCCGCCGTGGTTGCTTCGCCTGGTCTCAGCCCAATACCACGCGACGCGACGATTCATCGACGAAGGGCGAGCCGAACGTTCGTCGATTGCGCGTTTGCGAAAAACGATTTCGGAGCATCGCGTGCCCGCTGGTTGTCCCACTCAACGGCATCTTCGATCGCGAGCGGAAACGAGAGAGACTGCTCCGGGTAACGGCTCGAACATCCGATTTCGAACCAGGGAAGCGACGCGTCTCGATGACGTGTTTGATCGGAGCGAAGCGTCCAGCAATTTTATTTTCCAACATTTCATTTGGTGGAAGGACAAACGCAACAACAATGCTGAAAAGATATAAAAAAGAGAGTTTTTCATGTGAGCATACTTTTTCAAAGCATTATCCTACAACAAGGCTTGCACAGAAAAAAAATGTGTTGGATTTAATAGGAAAAGGGAACGTTTTTTTTCTGCAAATTGCAAAATGCATTAAACTAAATAAGCAAATTGATGTCGAAAAACTATCGATTTATCAACTGTTTCAAATAGAAAGCTGAAGAACCATTTAAGAAAATTAACCGAAAAGGCGGACGAAAGAGAAAAACGTTCGGAAAAATGGATCTCAAATACGGCGGCGCGGCGCTCATGTAACGGATTACACCGCGCCACGGCCTTTCAAAAGTGCGGCGTAAAGCGCCTTCAAAATATAAACATTCAATAACACCACATAAGCTAACAGTAAAAATGCAATGTTTTTAAACACAATTGCTGAATGGGAAGGTGCCGTGCTTTTTTGCAGCAAATACAACTTTAAACGTTTTCTATAGCAGGCACACGCATAGTTAAGTTCGCCAAGCTATGACTTTCCTCTCCGCGGTGTGCACTGTCAAAAGAGGTCACCGATGGGGATGTTGATATCATTTGATATATTATTTTTTTTGGAGCAATATGATTGTAAACACACCCAGATATTCACGATCGCTAGGATCAAAGTAATATCATTGAATGTGAATGGAAAATTATGGAACGGTACGATCCTCAGATGTTTACTTGTGTTAAGAGTGACGTACGAGACAACATTCTTCGGAAACAACAAAGAGCAGAATCTGAGTATTGTTAATCTTTGTGCTGAACATTATAACTAAGAATCATCGGTAAAACCTGTCCTCATTACGTTGATTGAGATAGACTAAAAAATAAACTCACCTTTCTGTGTCGCCCTCACGGTACACGTAGCAGTTCTTGGCTCGTTCGTAAATTGGTCAACAACGTCCATAAGACTTGCAATATCAGTGCAATTTGTGAAATTGATAGATATTTTGGCTCCATCCAGGGCATTTTCTGTAACAAATAACAAAACAAAGTTCTTTCAATCCCTCTCATTAGCAAAAGTACCCGACCAAAAAACCAAAACACTGTTTCGCGCACGGCTAGTGATTGTAACACATTCGGATCCGTTGCTTACTTTGTTATGGCTAGGAAATAGGGTCATCTGTTTAATTCTAGGAACTTCTTCGTAACTCTTTGGTTACCACGGTGATCTTTACTAACATTATCTTTCCTCGCGGACTTGTTGTGATTGTCAACTTATCCGCCAACCTGATTCTCGATTGCTTACCAAGGCTGTAATGAAGGAAGATGTCAACTTTCCAAAGGCCAGTGAGTAGATACAACTGGTAACGTAGTGTGCCTCGATTGTTGGGTAAGGACACTGGACACCAAACTGGTTACCAACGATTTTGATCCTTTGCGATCTGCTACGACTTGCGTGGGACAAAGTAGTGTGCGGAAGCCTGCCGTGAGGAGTATGCTTTACATTACAACATGCGTTCATTAGGAGCAACATAGCAGTGAATGAACGATCATTTGCCTGGCCGACGCACGGCAAATGTCAAAACGGCAAAACCGGGATTTGTTTGTTTACATTTCTCGCGAATACGATGAACTGGCCTATGCTTTCTGCGATTTTTTATCTCACGCTATGTAATTTAATTTGCACATAAAAATGTAGAATGCTGGTAGCCCTAGAACATATGGCCAATATAGTTAATGTGGCGTGGTTGGCTAATATGTTTTTTTAACGTGGCCCAATATGTTTTTTTTCTATTTAATCAGTTGCTGTGTGCATAAGATTCTCGACAAATGTTCGCACGGTTCATTAACTTCTATTTATGAATCGGTGGAATATTTGGGTTAGTGCACTATTAGGTTCTAACTTCGTACTGACTTCTGAGTGATCTAATAATCTCGAAATCATTATTATTGATATTAACTAATATTAACTTAACAATTATCAATTAACCTACAGTAGATGTTGTTGCATTTCTGCAGATGCTTCTTCTGCTGTGTGATTTTGCTTTTGTCCTGACTGCAGGATTTGCTTAGTCACCTGATCCAGATCATAATCTTACCTGATAAATGATGAGAATAAGTTATCATCGAATGAGTTATCAATGCTTCTTCTGCTGTGTGGTTATGCTTTTGTCCTGTTTTGATTAGTCACGGTACTCTTTTATGAAGATAGTTTATTATTAATTCATGAATATGAATATGTAATAAGCAGAAATTTATATGTGAGTTCAAACTTCGTTTTCTGGACAACGTTTGCTGCGGAATGCTCTCGGAGCTCGGGTTGGTGTGTTGGAGCTCGCGTGACGATGAACAGAACTGGCCAATATCAGATGTCCGGCGCTCAGTCCGGACCCCACAGGAACCCACATCCGGCGGAAGTCGGAGAAGTGTAACACTCGCAAACCGTTGTGAATTGTGTATTTAGGTTTAAAACAATCGCTAACGTGATTCTGTGCACCTTCGTGCTCTGGCTTTGGTTAACGCTTTGGGTTTTTTTTATTGAATTTTGCTTGACACATTTGGACAGCTTGGAGAAAGTGTTCATTCGCAACCAAATTTTCGAAACCAATGAACGCTTCGAAAAGTAACGGAAAATTGGTAGGTAGAAGCATAGATTTGAAATTGCCAGAGGAATACCGAAAGTGTGAATCTCGTTAAAAGAAAGAGAAATGTAACATTGTGGTTCCACCTTATATTTAACTGGTTAACGATTAGGACAGTTGTTCTGGTGGGTGTTTGGTGGCACACACAAACTAAGCATTCCCATAGGCAATGAGCCACAAATGCAGTTTAATTTGAATGATGCCGAGTTTGACAAACAATGAGTTGGTTCAATACGTTTTGCCGAAACGTATCGAACATTTAATTTACTGTATTATTCCATAAAACATGTTTCTATGCTAGACAATAGTTTATGCTCGTATGTTGTCGCACCAGTAGAAGCGTGATTGAAACAAGAAGAGAACACACGGAGCGTCTCCATTTCATTCTCCTTCGTTCGGTAAGAGGATGCAAAACGCACAACTGCAATTGATCGTCAGATAGCGCCATATAAGAGGGAGATTTTATTTATACCCGCGGAACCGCGACTGGCTTCCCGAAATAAACTTCAGTGATAGCCTTCAACCGTGGAAAAGATCCCGCGCAAGGAACGGAGCCCTGTTATGCGTTTCGGAAATCCGGCGAAGTGCGTAGAGCAATCCCGCGAACGGACGATTCAGTTGCGTTTCTAATTGAGCAGCGTGCAAGTGCATCGCTCGGGAGTGCAAAAGTTTGCTTGAGACCGTACTGTTAATTTACAATCTTGTGGAAAATTTCTTAGGAAAACTTTGGAAGTGGTACTATTGATGGTTTTTAGTGTAAGTGATCTTCCGAATGCATTCCGGCCTGACAAGCGTACGTGGCGTAAATCTGCCACCATGACCTAGCTTGGTGAACTTTGTCACGGACGGAGCGTCAGATTGAGCGTGCAGTTTTTGCACCCGTCCGATTCGAATGGCGTACCCGCTTATCCTGTCTGAAGCGAAGGTTAAGCAGAAGAAATGGCTTGCGTCATAAATCTCGGCTTCTCCAATGCTCGGTAAAATCAGCAATTATTTCTTCGGTTCGTTCCCCGTCAACCATTTGTGCAGAATCGAAGTACAGCCGATCGGTAAGGCGACGGCGGCCTTCGAAGGAAGTGAGATGTATCGATCGAAACGGCCACCATGACAGATCTGTCAGGATAATGACTAGCATTTTATAAACGTTGCGTTTCACTCTGGCCGAGGCCGCCGCGCGGGTCCGATCCGGCAAACTGGCCAGTGTAGAGTGTTGTACAAAGATGGAGTAAGTGTCCCCCGAGAACGGGGCCGGTGATCGCGCCACGTGACACTTAAAAAAGGCCCTCACGGTGAGCGGCCACACATTTTTTGTTACGAAGAATCGCCACAAAAAGGAAGTCGCAAAACAACAGTCGAATTGGGCAGACGGACAGAAATGGTTTCGACGAAAATAGGAAATCCTCTCGTACACACGCACGCACGGTGGTTGCTGGGTAGCGCCGTAGGTCGCGCTGACAAGGTCCTGCGTGTCCGTAATTTCTTTTGGCGAGTAATTTGGCGTTTGCACCCGCTCTCAACACCACCTCCAACGCATCCCCCCGCCACCCCTGAGGGTACACTGTGACACGCGTACACAAACACCAAGCACGCACGCTTTTGGGGATGCTGCGCAAGTGTTGTTCGCGCACTCGAACACTCTCGCACGTCCCGCGCCAACACAGGCACAGACTGGTCCGTCGACCACTCGCGGCTTCGGTTCCGCTCAGTCAGTCGTCGTCCGATCGTTAGGCAACATTTAATTTTAATTTTAACATTTAAGTAGCTCAATAAGCGTAGAACGTAACCCTTCTCGAAGCCGGGACCTTTCCCCAAAAAGCAAGAAAATCAAAGCAACCCAAAAAAAGCTATCGAACGAAACGCGAGTGGAGTCGTAGAATCGGTCGCAACGAAATTTGCATACGAAACGAAACGGAAGAGAGAAAACAAAAATACCCGAAACGGATTGAATCTCGTGCGCGGTCAAAGTGATCTCGGTCAATCGGTGAGGAAGTGAATCCAGTGAGTTCAAACCTCAAACAAATAAACCAACGAACATTTTAACGAAACAGCTGCAACAGTTTTCTGTTTAGTTTCGAGCCATCCCGAAAACCGAACGTCAGGAGAAAAGTAAAGTTCTGCCCAAAAACACAAACCACAAAAGTGCGATTTTTCGGGTGTGTCAGCGAACACATTCGAACACGCCGAAACACGCACGATTGTCACGCCGTGGTGTGGTGGGCAAGGATCAGCAGAAATCGAGTTGTGTGAGAGTGAGAGAGTGGTGTAAAAATAATTGAATCGCTACGCACCTCGGAGACCCGTGCAAACCGTGTCAACGTGAGGACAGCACGCACCGGTGGCCGCCATTTGCGAGAGGTGTAAAAAGGTACATCAGAATATATGCTTCGCCCTAATGATTAGCCCAAAAACTGGTGTGTTGTGAACCAAACCCCGTTGACAGTCGGGTAAGGAGGCAGAAAGGAACCTTTTTTGCTCATAGTCGATTAACTCATTACCTTAGGTGCGACATGCTGTGCGTCGGCTTGCTTCTAATAGTCACTTGCTGGTGAGGATGTTGACATAAAAGGGTGCCACAAACCTGGAATCAATTAAATATAGTAACTAATGTGGCCGCTGCTCACTAAACGCATTACTTTATGAGGGCTAGAGATTCGTAGGTGGTAACGCGGGGGTTAATTTGAAAACAATTATTCGAAAGAAACGGCAAGAAACGAGGCGCAATTTATAGCCTTGGAGCATGCGTTTTGAGGGCCGCGTCCAGGAAAGACAAGCACCGAGAGTTGAACACGCACTTCACCCCGTTCTGATTAGGTCAGAGTTGTTTGGCTCCAACAGTTCCACCCTCATCAGAAACCCATCCATCGGGGGGTGCCACTGCCAGGGAGCTGCCCTTTTTCGGCAGATCCCCCTCGGGTTGACGCGTGAATAAACTACGGGTGCGATTGACTCCCACAGTTTTTCCACGCCTTGCCGTGCCGTGTCGGGTCTGTTGGGACTTTAAAACAAGTTCCGCACACCCCGCTATCATCTGTTGGTTCTGATCGCGTTGTTTATAGTTTTCGCTGCTCAACAAGCGCAAACACACATTATCCTCCGTCTTGGGGTGCGAGCATAAAAATTTGTTAGAATCGCACAATCGAATAAAGTATTCCCGGTGGCGCTGTGTGGCCAAGCTGTGGTCGGCGATATTGCGTCGATTGAGAGTGAGTAACAAATGACAACGCATCGCGGTGATGTGGTGTAGAATCTAGAACGGATTACGTCAGTCCCGCTGGGGGACCGTGTCGGGATGGGAGCACTCTGGACCAACTATTATAGTTCCGTGCCGGCCGCCGTGCGGCGCATCTTTATCTTCCGCCGAGCACGCGCCACTCTAAATTTGGAGAAGTTATTTCAGACCTTGGCACTTGGCTGGCGCCGTGCTGGAAACCCCAAAACAGAGCATCAATTCTAGTGCCAGATTGATCGAACGTTCTAGTGGTTGGTGTGAAAATCGACACGATCGTACGATCCGCTTGTTGTGCGATAGAAGAACGATGCACCGGGATGCTCCTTCGGTTTGCTCGTGTTTTTAGGCTGCGTAGAGCTGACCGCACAGGTCAGCCGGCCATCCGTCATGGTAATCGTCCAATTAATTTAAATTCCGCAATAATACACCACTCGCTTGCTGGCGTCTGAAGGGGCTGGCCGAATGGTCGTGCGCTTGAATTGGGTGTATCCGACCAACGGCTGGGCCGGACAGCATCTATGCTCGGCGGTATGTAACGTGGCCGCTCATTGTTGCATTGTTTTCTAGGGCCATTGCGCCGGGGCATAAAACACTGTCGCATGGTGTTGGTTATTGTAACCGGAGCGTTGCAGGGTTACGATGCTAGTCGAAGGAGAGCATTGCTTTTGCCAGCTACAAGCGGCGCTAATTATTTTATTTGAGGTCTTACATCTCAAGCCAGACAGCACGGCTTGGTCTGCGCCATTTTCTCGGCCAATAAATCCCCCTGCCAGGTGCTAGCCATCCGCACAATGGAGCTAGATACATTCTTTACGATCTGCTTACGCAGAATCCGTGAATCCGCGATCCGCGGTTGCAATTCTCGACGAGGTAGTAATAAATGTTACGATCCAGAAACTTCTTCCCACTGGCCGGCCCACCAGATCGGGCGAGAGAGAGAGAGAGAGAGAGTTGAGAATGTCCGAGAAATCCGTAGTAGCACTGATCGGAGAGCATCGCACGATCCAAAAATATCAAAAATTTACTGCAAAAATACTAACGCCCGTGTGTTGACGTGTTTGGCGAGCGGCTTCAAGTTCAGGAGAAACGCGAAGAACGCGCACACGAACGCGCGCGGATGATGATTGACCACAATGAAAGAGGAATGAAATCATGTTCCATATTCTGGTGCAATTAAACTCGTCGGCACTTTGCGTGTGGTGTGTATCGAGTTTTACTTGAAGCGAAAATGGCGTAACCTGAGACTGCCTGTTCGCTATCGAGAGTGCGTGTACCTCGTTTGGATCGTTTTATCTTAGACCCACCCGGTGACCTAATGCTGCCCGTCTGGGGCTATCGGGCAAAGTCAATCCAAGATGCCTACCTCTTTGGGCAACTTTATCAAGAAGCAAATATTGTGCCTCGGCATGATCATACGCACGGAGGGGTTAGATTGTTAGCTTTTAGTTGGTTTCACAATTTACTAGAATCAATGTACTGCGCAGTAACGTGACTCTGTAACTTCAACCCAACTAAAATCGATTCAGAATTTTTGGAAGGATCAGGATTTGAAGCTTCATTGTAGCGCCTTAAGCAGGTTGCCTTGTTGGATGTATGTGATGCAATTTGTCACTCCACAAATGACAAATGATCGAACTGGTCGGCCCAACAACATGTGGATCTCCATCGACCACGTGCTCGGGTCACTCGGTTCGCCATTCGCGTCAATGAGAACTTTTCGATCGTATTGACTCTTGTTTTTCTTGCGCACGAAAACTCGCGCCAGCAACACGCAGCAGCAGCACGCGGCTATAAATATCGACGGCAATGTTTTGGCGCTCGCTTTCACCATCAATGTCACCGTGGGACTAATGCTCACTGCCGCGGCGGCATAAACATGATCCTTGCCGGTGAACGGGTGAAAGAGAGGGCCCGTCATGGCCGATCCATCACAGAGTGCGGCCCCGGATGGGGCATCTTATGCTGTTGTTGGTGATCGCAGGGTCGTTTGATGGGGCGAAGATCGGAACAAAAACACTCGGCGGGCCGGTGTAAGTGGGTCCGATCGAATGGTTCAATCCGGACCGACCCGCCGCTGTTCACGGAAGTGGACGAGCTCTAAACACTAATTTTTCAATCACACCAACGCACTGGGGAGGATTAGGGATTTGATTAGTAGGGCCGACCGTTAAACTGCACGGCAACATAAACAGATCATATGTCTGTTATGCTTTGATGACGCCCGGTTTTCGTTTCTTTGTTTACTAGCTGCTCATCCTAAGTCCCGTTTACTGTGGGGTTCTAACGAAGTTTTCAGTATTTTCCGGAACCCGTCGGAAGTCTGTCTCCACGCCGCGGAGAGGCCACACCCAGCGTGTCTAGCGAATCAAGCGGCCGTTTGCGTGACGCTCGTCCACATGACATCATGCCGAAAACTTTATGCCACTGACGCCACAGCACCATTCGTTGGCAGTCCAGGGGGGGGACCAGAAATAAGCAGGTGTCGTGTTTTGGGTTTCGTTGGCCGGGAAATCCCATTTACAAATCCCGAACATTGGGCATGTCGGTCGATGCAAATTCTGGCTTAACGCCATGCTGAGCGTCAATGTAGTGATCAATAATCAGAGACGAAAGGGGTCCCACAGGATATTTCATGATTTAGTGAACCATTAAACTAGTGCCGCTTTAAGCTATTCCACGCGGTGACCTCATTTTCTGGGTGCAGGCAACAGTTTAGATTAGATTGATTGGTGTTTATTCACGACGCCGCCGCCGCCGCCGTACGTGGGAAGGTGCAAAATGTTCTGAAAAAAGGGGTTTAGGGAGGCATCAGCAAAACACCATGATTATAGACTTTTTATAAAGCAGCGGTCCTGCTCGACGCTGCTTCGCCCCATCACGGCAGCGGTACATGATACCGCCGCAGTGCGATGGAGCGTCGCCATTACGAAGCATAACCCACGTTCCAGCGTCACCCCGCCACCATTATATTGTTTCTGTTAATGATGATATGCTCATTGTGTTCGTTTTTCGTCCGTTTCTTTACATTTGTTCACCGCGGGTGGTTCAGTGGCGGGACCCGTTAACGACCACACCACACCCAGCCAGAGGCCAGCTCCGGAAGGGCGAAATCGTATCGATTCGCGCGTCGAAGGGAACGGCAGTTTGTCGACGCAGCGTCAACAAGAGCAAACATCGAGTGTTGAGTGTTGTTAAAATTAAAATTTAAATGTTTTGCCTAAGCACCGAGTATCAGCAGTGAGAGAGCGAGACAAGAGCGAGCAGCGAAACGAAATGGCGCACGTAGAACCCCAGACGGGCGGGCCGAGCGCGGGCAATGAACGGGATGCTGGTGAGCGAGAAAGCGGCGGTGGAGTTAGTTTGAAGCGCAAAAAGGTGCCCTCGATCGGCGATGCGGTGGCCGTGCCATCGGAACAGCGATCGTACGCGGCGGTAGTGAAAGACCAGGAGCCACCGGCGGCTCCATCGTCGTCTGCGTTGGGCAACCTTTCGACGGCCAACGGCAAACGGCTCAAGCTGGACATCAAGGACCACGGTGGCGCGGCGATTATCACGCCGGCACCGCTCCACGGCGACAAGCCGACGGTCGTACGCAGCAAGCCACCGATTCCACCGAAACCGGACGCGAACCGGACACCGTCGGGCAAGGGGGTGGCGACCGGGGCGCGGCCCAAGAAACAACAGGTCACCGAGTCACATAATGCGCACACCGTCCAGAAGCTACTGGCGCAGAACGAACAGATGCGCCTGGAGCTGGCCGATCTCCGGAGCAGTTTGGCCGCGGAACGCAACGCGGTGCGTGTGCTACGGTAAGTCCGGCAACGTTCTCGCTGCTGTTTCTCCTTAATTCAGGCCCCTTCTCTTTCTCTCTCTCGTTGCAGAGCCCAAAACGAGGCCGACCTGCGAAAGACGAAAGCCGAATGCAAGAAGCTCCAGGAGGCGCTCCAGCACCATAAGCGCAACGTGGCGGCCCAAACGGTGCCACCAGCGCCGGCGGGAGGTTTGCCGGCCAAACGCACCCGAGAACACGAGCTGCTGCCCGGCCTCGCTGGCCAGGAAGTGGCCCGCGGCGGCCACCAGCCCCTGGAGGTTCTGAAGCTGAACCAGGAATTATCCGCCCTGCGGGAAACGAACAGGTTTTTAGAGGAAAAATATCAGGTGCGTGGGGTGTTTGGGTCTGCGGGGACGGCGGGGTAGAGAAAGGATTGGTCCGGCCACGCGCCGTGCCAGAATTACGTTAAATTTTTCAAATCGCTTCGCACGCGGTATCTCTTGCACGCAACTTGGCTGCGGTTCCAATACTGGCTGCGTACGTTTGGGGAATGCGATTCAAACGCAAATCGTCGACGGTTGAAACGCAACTTAACAGCTTTTGGACATTTTGGGACAAAAGTTTCGCATCTTCTAGCGAAAAACGGTTGCAATGGGCGCCAATTGGACGACTGTGGTTTGGTCCCAACATTAAACAGTAGCAGCTTGACGGACTCGTTTGTTACCGAAGCCTCATTAAGCGCTATATGCTAGGAGTAAAACGAAGTTGACGCGACAAAAGTACCCGGCCCTGCCTGTCCGGCCAATCGAATCGGTGATTGATTATTTTCGCGTCACCTACAATGTATTCAATTACGGCTGATTAATTTGTTGATGCAAAAAGAACAGCAACACGGGATCGTTGTGGGGCCCGCAGTGAATTCTGCAGCAAATGTCATGGTTGCGTAATTGGCATCTCACGCGCATGGCGCTCGCTGTGCGCCCAATGTCATCGCCGGTGATCGCGGACTCACTCAGCGAACGCGCCTCATCCTGTCCGCTTCGATCGGCATCGCATCGGGTTCGCTTTAAAAAGGATTAAACGACGGGGTCGGACACGGGCGGGCGGACGGACTGGCGGGGACGGGTCGAGCAATCGATTCGGGTAACCAGATGCGCCCTGCGATATGGTAATCAACCGGACGGTCAATATCTTCATCATCGCCGACGGTACCCCGAGATACGACCGTCGCTTTACGCGCCAAATTGGTGTTCGCGTTACGAAACACCACCGATGACCCTCGCCCGACGGACAGGACGTGCGCGCAGGAAGTGGCGACAGTGGGGCGAGGTGCTACGCTCGGTGCGGTGTCAGCGAGATGTACGGCCTAGCCCGAAAAGGAAATAAATTGATTTGATTATTTTATGCAACTGCAGGCCGCCGCCGAGGCTGCCGAGTCCTGGGCTCGAGACAGTACCTCCCTGAGGTCTTCACTCTCTCCTTCCTCCTCTTCATACGCAAAACTTCACAATTGCGCCAAAAAAGGAATCTTCTTTTTCTTTCCCCATCAAGCCGCAACGACTGCCCGTGAACGCCACGGTAGAAAGTGCTGTTTGAGCTTATTTATCACTTTTCATAAATAATTTCAATTTATGAAAGGTCTGCGTGCGCGTGCGCAACCGCGGCCAGTAACATTAATCACGTGCGCACCCCGAAAGTGGCGCGCGGGCGACCGATTGCGATTCGGTAAGGGCCTTCGTGGCCTTCGCGACCGAGTGCCAAAGTCCTTCACCCTGTTGTGCGCGGATTACAAGCGGCCAGAACGGCCAGGGTTGGGGCTAGAATTACTTAATGATCCGGCGAACAATGTGGCGATCGTCCGGAAACGGTTCCCCGCCGTCCCGGGGACTTGTGCGATGTCCTTCAGCCTTCTGTGTCCCCGTGTCTGATATGGCACGTGTGCGAATTCCACGGACACCCCACCGAGACGGAGCTGACCATATATGAACCAACCACGGTTCGAGCCCGACGATTCGCCGGATCGAACGGTTGGTTTTGCATAAATTGACACTCTGAAGGATTTGATGACATTTTAATTGAAAAGTAAAACTTTTCGGAATCGGAATTTTATGGCGTCCGGTAGTCGGCAATGTCACGCCGTATTTCACCCCGGTGTCGCACGGGGTTGCCCCATAATACCCGAAGGTTACTTGTACTTTTGCGCCATCCTCTGGCCGTGCATTCATTATTTCGCTGCTTATGCGAACGGGCTGCTGAATTATTCACGTGTTGAAGAGTGGGGCCGGTTCTGGTGTGGAGCCCGTGAACCCGTGAAGGCTTCCACATTCTTGAACAGAACAATCCCGCGGCCCGAGGACTTCCTAGAGTGGCCCTCGGACCCTGAGCCACTGGCGTGTGTGTAGTGGGCTTGTTCAATAAATCAATGCCATAATTAGTCAATCTGATCGGCATGATCTATGCGCCTGACATTCGCTCTTCGAAGGGTGAGTGTTTGGCCGTCGTCCGATCTGACTCTGGCCTGACCGACCGACCGACCGGCTGACTTATGGCCCGATTGTACCGGCCGGCCGATCCAATCCGCGGCTTCCTTTTCCGGGCTTATTGAAATGCATCTCGAAATCGGCGCGCGGCGTGTTTTCACTTTCTGCCGAGCGCCGAAGAATCGAAGGAAATCATACGTCGGCCACTGCCACCCGCGGCGACGGGGCTTATGCAGATGTTGGGACTGTTGCAACGGCCCTTGTTTCGGAACTGTGCATTGTTGTATTGTTTTCACTTTCGATGCGAATCTAACGGGGCGCATGGTGCACCAGAAAATGCACCGTCTGCGCCAAGAATCCGGTCGCACTCGGGGCACCGCAATGCATCAATCGGCGCCCGGTGCCGATGTTTACCCATGTCGGCATGTCGGGTGTTTCGCTCCGCTCGCCGTTTCTATACCTTCGATCCGTCCTAAGCCTAATGCCGGTGTTTCGCTTTCTTTGCTCACATTGCCGCCCGCAGATTTCCTCCGAGGCTGAACGGCGGAAAGCTGCTGATATTCGCGTCCAGCGTGATCTGTACGAGCTACGGTTGACTCAACTTTCCAAGTCTGCCAAGAACGAAATCCAGCGACTGGTAAGTGCCTACATCACGGTTTCTTTTACACAAACCATATTAGTTTAGTTAACTGGGGCAGCTTGGGTGTTTTTGTTCAATCAAACTACGGTTCGATGTATTGCATCAATTTTGTGTTACGATTAGTTTCACTGTGTTACATTTATTTATGTTGAGGTTTAGATATGACAAAAGAAAAACTTAAAATTAGAGTTTACAATAAAGACAGGAGCAGAGATCATAATGAGGGCAATAAACGTACAAAGAAAATAAAAATCAAAATGGACGTCAGAATGAAGAATAAACGTCAGAAAGAGAAGAGCTAAATAGCGTTCTTGAAGTCGGTAATGAAAATGTCGAAAGTCGATACAGACGTAACGCGATTATATGCTCTGGCAATATGACATTCTGGGTCAAGGCTAGACGACAAGAATTAACACGGACTCAGACATAATCGCATCTTCCCAGCATTGAGACTGGGGATGCCGTATTGGACAGACCAAGAATTTTCAAACACATCACGTCAGTAACGTCCTTAGACATATGCAAAACAAACCCTAAAATTTTAAGTAGTTGCCTGTTGCCGCTATCTCCGCCTTATGATCATTAAATGTAAGCCTAGAATCTAATCCAACATCTATGTCACGCACCGCATCAACTGTAGGGACAGCTGAACTTTGAATCTTATATGGAAAAAAGGACTGGACATTTCCTACGCGAAGGATTTGTTGAATAATTTCCTTTTTAATTTGTAATAAACCGTGGCCTTCGAAGCGGAGTCCCAAGTTTGAGATGTGAGATTTATCACAAGGGACCAAGCAAAAGGTTGTGTCCTCTTGGCATTGACCGCCTGCGAAGTTCGCGCTATGCTAGAAGTGATCTATGGGCCACGGCGGGATGGGATCAGAATTGTGGCTACGCGGACCGAATACTAATGCGGTGCGCCAACGTTTCACAATGCGGATTATGGTTTTTTTTGTCTCTTGTGTCACGCTGTCAAACACTCAAAATTATCTCACCAAACAACAGGCGCAACAGGCTGTCGAGGAAAGAAATTCTCCGGAATTCGAACCGTGTCCGTTTCCGTGAATATCGGCGCCACGGCGGGTGGTTCAGTTGAAACCCTTTGCTTCTTCGTTGGGTTTATTTCGCCTCTCTGATCCATCGATGTTTGGGTCGCCGATGCGTCGATGAGTCATAAAAAAGGCGCTCGTTGTATCTTAAGCGAAAGATCGTAAAACATTTCGACTGCGGTGCGGCCGTCTGCGGTTGTCTTCCTTGGGCTTCGGCCTTCTTACAGACGTTCCGGCCTCCGATGAGAATCCCGTAGTGGGTCCGTTCTGCCCGTTGGATACCCGTCTCGAGACGGAAATCCTCTTAGAAGCAACATTAAGTTGCTGCGCCATTTTTTTGAACAGCTTAAAATGCCAAACAAAAACCAGAATGCCTAATATCGCGATTGGTTTCCCTTTGTGGGGTTCATCATTACCGTTTTTTGTTTTTCGTGTGTCCCTATTGGTCATACGGTTCCGTCAAAAGCTGCGTCTTATCCGGCGATGAGAAAGCTCAACGCTGCGTGAACGGTAATTACTTTTGCCGGTGCAATTTGCCGGGCTCTGCCTCGGGCGTCGTGGGCTCCACAATTTAGTGTTGCGCTCGATCAAATTATGTTTCATTCATACCGGGCGTACCGCCCGGAGCTACGCTTTCGGTAATTGTTTACATATGGGATCTTGCTATCTCGCGTTCATTCAGAAAAGCTGCCCGCGAACTGCCCGAAGGAGTGGCTGGTCAAGAGCTGCACGCCTGTGCGGGTCCAGCCGATGCGGGCTTATGGTAAATGCAGATTCGATGCGTAAACGAACGTCGTGCAGAACGCGCATTAAGAGGGATCTTGCAAATGCAAACCCCACAACCGGAGGATGCTTCGTGTTCGCGGAACGTTAGGGACTTGTCGGCCGGACAGTGTCCTGAATGAAGCCACCAAGGCCAGTCAGTCACACCTCCACAGTTTGCCGTTTGAAGAGGGGCAAAAACAACACGTCGAGAGGTCTGGCCCGGCAAACGGACGGACGGACGGACGAAGGCTTAAAACGATCCTCCAGGGCGTTCCCATGGGTTCCTTGGCAGGGACGGTGGTTGCGCCCGAAGATTGCAGTTATTATGAATTCTTAAAAGTAGCTTCAGGCTTTGCGCGCGGATGATGAGTCATGTGGAGCAAATTGTGGGTTCCCGGACCCTCATTCGAAGTTTGTTGTAAGCAGACGCCCGAAAACCCCCGCCCCCCCCAGCCTCATCTGAGAAAATGTTCTTAATCTTTTCTGCCTTTCGCTATGTGGTTAGTTTCGTGATCGTACTCAGTGGAACTTCTTACGGGCTGCTATCGTTCTTCTAATGTTGCGCCTCGGGGTTTGAATAATTAGTTTTACGATGGCCAACACTCGACGTGTCAAGTTTCGTGTCTATCGAACTCCAACTCGGTCGCGCTACTAATTGGTAATTAAAATGAGCATAAAAGAGATGAAGCCAGCAGAAGTTTTACAACGACGGCCCCATAATCACGGCCTAATTTTCGCCAGCAGTCAGCCAGATTCTGGCAGACAACCGCCGCGTAAGAGAACCACCGGCATTGCACGGCATTGTTTATTGCGTTCTCCAATTGTGGCTCCATAAATCTCCATTTCAATTACGCGAACGCAAATTGGGTGTTGGGGTTTGTGAAAGAACCGTTTTGCCGTTTGCGTCCCGAAACTGCTAGCCTCGAAAGCTCGTTCGGGCAGTCGGTCAATCGGTCCACGGGGTGTAGGTTCTGGGAAAAAGGGGCTCCAAGCGGTTGCGGGCTGTTAACCTACTTCTAAATTCTCATCCACCTTTTCTGTTCCGTTCTTCTACTTCGCGTCTCATTTTCGGATCGACCAACAAAGCTGGAGGAACTGAAGTCGAAGGAACGCAGCATAGCACAGCTGAAGAAGGAGCTGCAGACTTCCCAACAGACCGCTGTCGCTGGCGGATGTCGCAAGGAGCGTAAGGCTGCTGCTGCTAAAAATTCCGCTCAGCAATCGCACGAGGTGAGTGACTTCTGGTGACCGCTACATCCTTTACGCTACCGTTGAAGAAAACAAAACAACCGTGCCTCCGTATCGACACCCAAATCTTCGCGCGGCCGTATCGCGTCGGGGGGTTGATAGTGAAATGCAGATCACGAAACGGTGCAGTATCGCGCCACGCCAGTCTGTGGGACCACGGCTGGTGGACAGTTATGTTGATGTCACGATCTTGAGCCGGAATGGTAAATCATTTCCGAGCGACGGTAGCTGACAGCGAAATGGGATGGCATTAATCAGGAGGCCGCCACGAGGCTCGTGCGTAGGCGCGGAGCCAGTCTTCTGTGGTGACGACTTGGCGACCGCCCGACGACACAGCGCCTCCGGTTGTCCAGCGAAACTCCGGGATCTATGTGAGAACATACAAAAGGCCAAGTCAAGTCGTCAAGACACTTTGTTTGGGGCAGATTAAAACTTGTGGCCGCCCAAAAGATCCTCCTGATCCGCCGCGCATTTTCTTGTGAAGCATAAAATTATGTGACAGAAAAACAATACCGCAATCGGCACCGGAACCACCCCATAAATTTGGCTCCATTTGGGTCCTCGATTGAGCTGTCGCTTTCTTTTCGATCGGTCCGCTCAACGATTTTCCCATACGGTCCCCGATCGGTTACACCACCCCGTGCCGGGGGCCTTTAATGAAGAGCTCACCTGAAAAGCGCGGACCACCTACCTGCACCCCCATACACCGCGTCATTTACCGCGATTGGCCACCGACACATGCGGCGGCCACACTAATTGAGCCGCGAAGGTCCAGGCGCTCCGACGATGCAACTTCCTTCCGGGACCCCGAACGGACCCTGGCGGCTTGATGTTTAATCTCCGGTGAAATATGAAACCATATTTTTTGAACAACTCCATTTTGGTTGCCCGGACGGACTTGGGAGGCCAATCGGTTCGTTTTGGGCACCCGCGCGCGCCTATTACTTGGGGCCCTTTCGCAACACTTTCCTTCGGTCGCTGGTCACTTTCTTCACCTAATGTTTCTTTCCTCACCCCCTGGGGGGGAAAGTTCTTTGCGAGCTCCGTATCGAGCACTGATGATAATTTCTTATACTGCGCCGTCCGGTGGCGGGTTTTTCACTTTCGTTTACCTTTCCGTTTAACTACTATATTCGGGTTGGGAGTAATGTGCCGCGGTACCGACCGTGGTGTGCGCGCCAAGGTCTCTAAATCGGCCCTTCCGATAACGGCTGTCGAAACGCTGATGCTGGCAAAACTTTCTCCCTCCCGGGTGTCATCAGACGTTTCTTTGCATAAACGTGAATGAGATGCCCGAAGTTCCCCGCTTAGTATTTCGTCCATTTTGACGTAGCTTCTCCGCAGCGCTATTTGGAACGGCACCCGCTGGGAAAGGCTCGTTAAAGGCGTTGGGGTCGTTTGTTGGGCTGGGCTCACAATGTGTTCGTCGAGGTGGCGCCAGTAATTGTCGCTGTCACTGGCGCTCGTGTTGAAGCAAGTGACACTTTCAAATGCTTTAATAGGCACCACGACTTGAGCCCTTACGGTGAGGGCTATTTTTGCCACCGCTTTTGCTAAACAATAAATAGGAGAGCCACCGTTCGTAAAAAAAACCCGAGCCCGATGCAGGCGATTCAACTATTTTTAAAGAAATTTATTCAGACGGCTCACGGGGACGCTTTTCTCCCGACAGATACCGGACACTTCACTCATTTCGTATGCCGCATCGTAGCGCATCGAATAGCGAATGTCGCCGTGTTCCATGCAAATATCTTATCGAGCCGCCCGTTATCGGCTCCGGTTGTCTCCCGAGTGGCCAGTTGGCCGGCCGGAGAAAACAGCCTTTTCGCATCGCATCCGAGTGAAACACTGACAAATGTCACCAGCCCCACGCGCAACATATTCCGATTAATCACCGCGGTAGGCTCTATCGGCGGCGCCGGGTTCATCGACATCGACGGTTCGAAATCGAAATCGGAATTCGAAATGATATAATTTATCATTGCACTGGCGCTGGCTTGCCGGCTTTCGACGCCGACGACAGCTCAGGTCCTGTGTGCCGCTGGTTCATCTTTCTGCTGGCCAGTTCGTTCGTGACCAGCAAGCCGAACGCGATTGGCGCGTCGTCGTCGTTGAGCTTTGGCGAAACGTCGTCATCCGACGTGCCGCGGCGTGGGCATTCCTTCCGAGACGGCGGTTGGAAGCCCGCAAGATGCAGACGCAGACGACGAAAATTACGACCTTTCTCCCGGGTCGTTTCATCACTCGGTTGCCCACGGATTGGTCGGCCACCGTGCGGTTGGGCTCGGTTGAGTAATATTCTGGGCTCACCTACCACCCGATGGCTGAGGGTGCGTTAACGAAGCGACATCGAGTGAGAGAGAGACACACAATGCTGTGAACGGGGGGGAAAATGTGGAACACATCGGTTGGGTTACGATCCTTCAACTGGGCCACTGGTGCTATTCGGCACTTTGAGGTGCTATTTGACTCCCAAAAATTAAAATCGTCGCCCTCAACTCAATCGTTGGAGTCCATTACTAGCTCCACTTTCCCGAGTGTGTTCCACGTTGGAGAAAAAAAAAAGAGTATTAAACGAAATCTCCCGGACGGGCGTCGATTCGCGGAGTTGACCCAGCCTGGGAACGCGCTTTCCACGCGCCTCGAGTGATTGAAACACAAAAGATCATGTCATAAAAAGTGTGGTGTGTCGAGAGCGTCGACGCAAAAAATGGATTATGTTGTCCCCAGCCCTCCCTTACGTCTCTCTGTCTTGTTACCACACATGCACACACACGGCATGGCCACCCGGTACCGCCCGGTGCTTGCTTGAGAAATGTGGGAAGGAAGTATGTCGCGCACCGAGAGTGCCGCAAGAGTGGTACACGCCGCCTAATTTGCATCGATCTCGATCGTCGTCATCGGCCGACTGCAGCATGCAGCATATATGCAAAATAAGGCCCGGCCACACCGCTGGAGCAGGTTGTGCGTCAACTGTCAATGCGTACGGCGCGCTGAACGCGGTGAACGCACTCCGGCCGGGTGGCGTAATCCGGATCGGTTGTGATTTAATCGTGAACCAATAGAATGGGGTTCCCGGGTCTCCCAGCGGTCGCCGCGGGTTTGTCAAATGCCACAGCGGCGGCGGCGGAGGGCTGTTGTGTGGTGGAGATGCACCATTTTCCCATACGCGTTTCTCGGGCGAAAGCCGACCGGCGGTTCACGCGGGAAGCGCCACCGCCAGGGCAGCAGGTTATGTGTCTTTACTTTCTCGGGCACCGGGCTTCACATACACAACGCACTTTTCTCTCCGTCCGTGGCGTGGATTGTGCCCGGTTATCGTACTTGACGTAATTCCCATCAGCCATCAGCAATCATCATCATCATCGCGTAAAGAGCCGTAAGTGATTGTTTTCGCATTTCGCCGATCGACGCCATATTCTAACACTCACGCGGCTGTTATGCTGACTTCGGTGGCTGTTATGTTCGTGTTCGCGGCACGCGTTCCGTCTGCTGTTTCGTAGGTGCTCTGCGATCAGATCACGGCTCTTCTGTAACATTTAAACCGCAACACAACGTCGTTCAGGAACGAGATCAATCAAGATCGCATCGCCACTCCTATCACTCGAAGGTGCGCCAGGGATTGACGGTTTAGTCGGGTGAAAAGTTGTCATATGTTACTGCATTTACCAGCGCCAACAATGCGTGTAATCAGTGTCTACCGCGTTGAATTACACCTACTAGTGGGAGGCTTCTATGCCGTTATCTGTTGTTTCCCGCTCCCGCACAGTCTCTCTGCACATTGTGTGGTGGCGGAATAAATTATTTTCG
The DNA here is from genome assembly GCF_943734635.1 of Anopheles cruzii. Classification (NCBI taxonomy): domain Eukaryota; kingdom Metazoa; phylum Arthropoda; class Insecta; order Diptera; family Culicidae; genus Anopheles; species Anopheles cruzii. The sequence continues at coordinate 16,448,462 of NC_069145.1, forward strand.
CATTAGTCTTTCGCTAAACTTTGCATTGTGTCAGAATCGGCCAGCCTATGGGAAGGATAAGAGCGTTCTGGTGGCGGTCTAAGCAGGGCTGATGGCGATTGCGATCAACTGCCAGCAATCATGTTGTTGCGGGTGTCGCACATTTATGTTGCCCATAATTACGGTTCGCTCTAAAAGATTGATTACCGTTCTACGATGGTTCTACTTACGGTACGCTACGCATTTGAAGATCGATACTAAAGACGGGATGGGTGTCTACTCCAATATAGAACCAAGAATTTATGTGTCGGACTGTGACGTGCAATTGAAACAATGAGTGGAAAACATGATAAATGATGCGAAACGATTTCGAATCATGAACATCTATTTTGTCCCCTTCAAAGTAATCCGCATTAGATATTCAATACTTGTGCCAACCCTAAAAGCACTGCAAAAAAACATTTTTTTTTGTTCAGCTCCTCCTTCGATGCCGTATTTATCTCCGCAATCGTAGCATAGCGTCGTCTTTTCATGTGGCTCTTCAGTTTCGGAAACAAGAAAAAATCACAGGAGATGATTCTATTGTGTGGCAAGAACTCATGATGCACCACACCTCGTATGTGTGGAATCTTTCAAGGAAGAAAGTTACACTTTTAATGATGTTGCTTGAACTAGCATTGTACTATCCTGATTTGTCTGCAGGTCGCTAACAACAGTCTTTCACGTAATTACAGAACTTTGAGTAAATATTAACAAAACTGTGGAGTCCACAGAACCACTCTCCAATCATCTGCGTAGATGTAGTGAAAAAACTCTTCTTAAACTAAAGTAGAAAACAATCCAATCCAAATGTCAAGCAATCCTAAGTAGTCCTGTGATACATTTGGCGGCCGAAGGCCACGGTGCCTTCGCTGCCAAAAACAGTCGGTGAATTAACATTCGCCCAGCAACCATCGGCATCGCAATCGGGATTTTTTGGCACCGCTCAGAACCGTTCTCACGCATTCCTCCAGCATGTTGTGAGCGGCACACCGAAGAATGTTTTCCGAATGCGTTCGCCAAATGCGTTGGTGCACGCCCGATTAGCAGCATTCTTATGCGCTGCAGTTGCCGCATTCAAATGAGCCGACGACGATGATCGGCTCGCGTTCGGATCATCGAGCTCGAGGCAGGAGTTTTGTGGAGGCAGAACATAAGTGTTTCCAATTGTTTCAGCGAGCGTTCGGAAAAGCGCAGGTGAGCCACGGCGAGAGAGCGCAAAAAAAGCCGTCTCACCTTCTCACTCTGTTGTCGGTTGCTCTCACCGCTTGCAGCTCTCTCTCACGCGCGCAGGTGAGCGTGAGAGCTGGGCACGAAAGGGTTAGCGACGCGCTTTTTGTGCCACTCGGCGCGTCATCTCACGTCCGCTCGCGATCATCAGTTCGACTCCGATCGCGATCGTGTACGGTTGTGTTCCGCGTTGCGTCGTACCATTGTTTTTTGCTGTTTATCAAATCTTCCTAAAGTGAAGTGCCAAGTTGATCGAATTGATGAATATTATTGCCAACCGCAGCTGTGAGATCAGCGACTCAGAGAGAGAGAGAGATAGAGAGTGAGTGAGCAGAGGTTCTGGGAAGCCCCGAAACACGAAGCACGCACGCACGGAAGTGAGCCTGCTTGGTATGTGCATTAATGATCGTGGATAGTCAGTGAAGCTTGTCGTCGTTGCTGTGGAGAAAACTGCACACTTTGATGAGTGAAATACTTAACAACGAAAGGTCCGTGCGTGTTATGTGAGCCGCGACGCCATCGCCGTAAGAAAGGATCCCATCTAAACCACGAAAAAAAGAATGTGAAGAGAGAGCAAGGCCAGTTCCGCTGCAGTTCGTTACGCAAGTGTACGTGTTCTTCTGCGGCAGGACCTCACCATCAGCAGCTGGAACAGGTGCGACGTCGATTCCGTAGCCACCGAAAGGGCTCTCTAAGGAGTGTGGTTGTGTGTGTTTGTGAGGGAAAAAGTGCCAGACAAAAATAAATATTCAGCGACAGTGGCCGAGTGACGGGGCTACAGCGAGTTTTCCGTGACGCGAGTCCCACCGGGTCGCTTGCCTGTTCCGTGCGTTAATTAATTGGATTAATGGTCAATTGGTGGTGACTGCGGTGACGGGGTGCCCAGGGACGGTCACACGCATGGCGCATGAAACCGTGGAAAGTGGTCGACCACCGTTAACCGGAGCGGCAGCCCAGCCAGCGAATTAGAAACAGCTTACCTTCCAGTGCCCAACAAAGGTAACACGGAACGGGCCCCATCGTCGTGGGGCGCGTGAAACGAAGAGGAAGGAAGGAAGCAAACAATAACAAACGCCCACACCGCACCGGGAACCGGGCGGTTTCCCCTCGCCGGTTGGTCACGAGCCTCCACGGATCGTGAAGCACTCGCCGAAGGAAGGAAGTCAGTTGCATTTCCGGCCCCCAAACGCTTCACTGACCATTCTGGCCGCCGCCGCCGTGCGGACGTGCTCGTGATTCAGCAGCATCTTCGTGCGGCGTGCGTGGGTTTTTCGGTGGCGGCGATGAAGCCCCGCACACGAGTCGAGCGGGCGCTACATTTCCGACAAGGTTTTCGAACTCCGATCGGTGGGGTTTGCGCCATAAACGCAAGAATGGGTTCGATGGCGCGCGGCCCGCGCTGTGCGCCAATTTATAACACGCGTAACATTGCGCATCGTCGATTTCTAAAATGCGCGGCGCAGTGATTCGATTACCCTCGGCAATTGGCTCGGCGTGGAGGATCGATGAGGATCCTCGGTTGCATAACAGAAGTGGGGCCGATTCGGGGTTCAGAGGTTGAGAACTAAACCAAACAAACGGCTCGATGAAGCTTTTCTTGATCGATCGATCGATTCCTTATTGGGACCGATCGCTTCCGAGGTGAGCTTTTGCTACACGCACGGTGCTGTTGGGTGCGGTCAGTGTTGGGTAAGTGTTGATGGCGATATCCTTCGATGGGCACTGTAATGGGTGGTGGACGCTTCTCTCCACTTCCGTCTGATAGGCCTCGGTTGGTTGCCGTTGTTGTAACGGCCCTCGCTAGCCAGCACCGCCAGGTCATCGATGGGCAGGTCCCGGAATCGGTCGGTCGATTGCACCGCGGCCGAGTTGGTGACTGGTTTTTCACTGGTCCGCCGCTCCTACCCCCTCCGCGCTGCTTGGGGCGGATTCTTTCGAGCGTGTCAAAAATATGTATTCGCAAATCGGCATCGATCGGCCGCGCGCGAAACCTGCCGCACGGGCGCGCGCGCGCGCTCGCGCCCTGGAGAAAGTTTCTCTTTCCATTTGGCAACACCGACACGGCAACGGGCGGGTCAGGATGAGGAAGCAAAGCAAGTGGGCACAAAACAAAACCAGCTTCCGCTGCTCCTGCTCCAGCCGTGCTCGCTGGTCCCACGCTCACCTACAACCGGCCGTCGGTCGTCGTCGGTTTGGGTTTGGTTTTGCGCCAAGCGATTTGCCGGAGCTCCCTTGCGGCGGGCGATCCGCGATTTGCTTTTCTTCCTTCTTTAGACATGACCATTAGCCGGGGCCAATGTCGTGCACGGCGTGGACGCGAAATTAAAAGGAAGAAAGAGTGAAAGAGAGAAGGAGGAAGAAAAAAAACGGAACCGAATCGCTGCACTTTTGGTTCCGAGCGAAGAAACGTTGAGCGAAATAGAGACCACAACCACGAGGGACATACCCGTACGCGAAGCGAGAGGGGAAGGGGGTCCGAAGTCCGTGACTCTACTTCTGCGCGATTTAAATAAGGCTACGAGCAAAAAAGTCGCCTCAAAAGCGCTGCTTTTGCTTCGCCGAGAACGAAAGACTTCAACGTTGGTGCAAGCGACGAACGGCATCGGCCCCCAAACATTCCGTGGTTAATTCCGTTTTAAGCGTTTCCGACGGTCGGTGGTTTGGTGAATGAATTCGGTGCTCAATGAAGCGCTTGGTCTAGGACAACTCTGCCCTCAGAACCCTATCATTAGACCTCCCCGCCCTCGATGCGGCGGAAGGGTCAAAATATTGGCCGCAGCAGCAGACGCGCGGCAGCGAACTTGCCGAATGGCTCCAATGGGGAGGGCATAAATCATTAACCCTGAATTTCACCGTGGCCCCCGCCCCGAAGCCCGCCCCACCGGACAGGTTTAACGGAGTCCGGCGGAGAGTTTTTCTCTTTCTCGGCGCGCTCACCGTTTTCCTGCACGAGATGCCATTATCCATTGCTCACGTTGCTGGCCGTTTCTCGATTATGCTCCGCCGCCGCCGCCAGCCAGTGGCCAGTGGCGTGGTGCACCGTGTGGCGGTCGATGCAGAATCGTACACTGAGGTCATAACCGGTTCTGGCGAGGGGGGAGTCTCGGTGCGCCTGTGGCTCACTTTGCGCCTTTTTTCGAACGAATCGAAAGCGAAACGCTCCTCCGAAAGCATTCCACCTCGCTCGGGGTTGGTCCCGGCCTCGGTTGCCACGATCGTTTGCTCGACCATCAATCACACCAGCCTTTGCAACGTGCAACACCACGGTACCGGGGCCCCGAAACAGGACCCGCCAAGTGCACTTGGCCCGAACGCCACGTGAACGCCAGCATACGGTGTGTGCGGTTTTGGCGGTGGTCACCGGTGACCAGTGGGCCCCTCGAGGCACACGACAGCCCGTAGGCGACGAAAGCGTCCACCGGAGGGGTGAACCAACCTTCGGTTGAACTTGGCGGTGACGGCCCGGCAGTAGCGAACGGTTTGACGTGCGCCCGACCAGTCGTCAACCGATCCGCATCTGGGTTCCGTGTGTGTGAGATGCAGTTTTACGGAAACTTAATCTATGCACGGTCCCGGGTGGAGCGAACCGCATGGTCATTAGTACCGCTTAACTACTACGCTTGCAAGGAGCGTATGCTTTGGGACATTAAATTAAATTAAAGCACAAGTAGCTAACGTTAAGTTGTGCGAGTAGGCAACAGGACTCCGGGACGGGAAATGGCTGTTGATACGCTACGGTGATGGCAGGGCCGGTATTCTAAGCTCCCAGTGGGCCAGAGACCATCCCGGGAACCGTTTTACCCGACCCAAGTAGCGTCAAAAGCAACCAAAAAAGAAACCATTTCAGCCTTTCCGATGCGATTTCCGATCGGCTTTTTTTTTGTTTTTGGCAGGCGGGTGTTTCGGGGTGACCGAATCTTTGACCGATGGCGGCGTAGGAAACGTTGGTAAATCAAACGAAATGACTTGGTGTTGTGGCGAGCGTTAAATCACATGCTTCGCCGACCGTTTTGGGTTCTAGTCGGGGCCCCGTCGTTGAACTCTTTGTGGTCAAAGAAGCGTCCTAGAGGCGTCTTCGAGAGGAAATGAAATGAGAGAGAAAAAAAGAGTGGTTCGATTGAATCGAAAAGGCAAATTTTGGAAGCTTTCCATCGACCGCCACCGGGGCCGGCGTACCTAATCATTACCGGGGCTGGGGGTGTAGGTTCGTCATGGTGTAGGGCATCCACTCGGGGCCACGACCGGTGGCCGTTAGGTCGACCCATCGCCTCCATCGGCAATCACCGCGGTTCTAGGTCTGCGGTTCATTAAGTGCCACCGGATCGCTTGGTTGCTAGTTTCGTTCTCGGCAAAGTTGTAATTTCCGCTTTTTATCTTCTTTTTTTTTTGCAATCCCCGAGCACAACAAAGCAAATTAAGATCCTCCTCCGAAAAAGGAGTGAGGAACACTTTACTATCGCCCTCCTCGAAAACAGGGTATCAATTACCGCGTTGTAACCGTTCATCGGCTTTAATTTATTTAAGGGTCAAGAGGGCGTGCGTTAGAATCGTGTGCCTCGAGCTCAAAATCTCTCAATTGATAGTAACAACAACAGCAACGTGTTTGTTGCTTGAGGAAGATTTCAAATTGACCAAAAGAAATTTGGCCCACAAATCAACTGATAGCACTAAATCACAAGAATCGTCAGTGGAATAGTGAATGCTATAGTGGCCTAGCTATCTTAGCAGTAAAACATAAAGATGTAAATGCTGCAGCATTTTAGACGGAATATCTGGACAAGGTATCACTTTCTTGACAATTGATACTGTGATAAATCAGGATGAAGCAGTAAATTATCCAATATAGTTTTTACCGACTGTTTTACAAGGACTGTTTCTATATATTTTGAAGTTGAAGTTTGGAGCTTTGATTATTCTGTTGAGAAATATCAATCCACCGAAAAATCATCGCAGCCACTATTTTAAATGGAAACTATAAAGGAGAATATTTACTACTACAACCCCTAATTCTCATATTACCGTCGGATATGCCCTTTGAATTGAAAGGTGTGCAGTTTCCCCGTACGATTCGCCTTGGCGATGACAATAAACAAGGCGCAGGGACAATTGTAATTAAACCTAGCAGATGATTGCTTCTCCCACGGTCAATTGTATGTGGCCTGACTGACTGCTTCTAGGACCCCAAACCAACTCGCGCCGTGTACAGCTAGTTTTGAATAAAAGGCTCAAAGGACATTCTTTCCATCGTACTTTCCAAACATACTTTATGTCATTTAATGTTTTAATATTTTATATTAACTCATTTTCCCCCTATTTCCGTTTCATTACAGGTAAGCTACTGAAATCGGCTCTTCGAGACGCCACAAATACCGACCGGACGGGCCCTAGTTTCGGTTTAAAAGCCCCACGTGACATAAGCTGCAATTTGTTAGCGTAACACACGTGGCGTGGATCGCCGTCGATCGCTCATCGCGGTCTCGGGATTTATCTTAATTAATCTGTCTCCTTTCTATAATTCGTCATCTCTCACGGGGCCCTCACCGGTGTGAGGTTCGATCAAATTTGGCCAGCGCCGGTGCGTGTGTTGCCAAATGAAGCTATCGCAACGGCACCTTTATGGGAGGATCACTCGATCGCTCTCACCCTGAGCATGGGTGGGAAATTGGCCATTTTCGGTGCCGTTCGGCATTATTGGTGGTTGCGTTTTATGCGTCCACTCGATTATCGTGCCTTCGCCATCTCGAACGCGCACCGGGAATGTCGTCGGACTGTTTGCACCGTCCAGAAGGGCGACGATCATAAACGGCACCCATAACCGTGATGTTACGTGTCCGTTTTTCGGTAGGCCGCCGCAGACTGTGGGCCACTTTACATGACATCATTTGACACGGCCACGGGGATTTTATGATTCATCAACTGTGCCGTGTTGTGTGCTTTGCGAATTCCCCGACCGAAGCTCCGGGAGCGATGGATGGGTGGCCATTTGGATGTCACATGATCTCAGATTTGTTGTGTGTCGTTCCGTGTGCGTGTGTGTGTGTTTATCATCAAACAAAGACATCTCGTTGTTGATGGCAATTTTGGAATTTCTTCTTTTATGTTGGAAATGTTTTCGTTTGGGGCACGCATGGGGCTAACGGTACCTTTCGGTTCTTCGAATCGCTGCGACAAAGGTTTTCATTTGCATTTCGAAGATTTCTATCCGATGCCGGTGTCGGGGACCGGGGAACAATAGGCACGGCTCACATCATAATGGATGCTGTGCCACCTAACGTTGCATCACCAATCATCACGCCCCGGGGGGACATAACACTGTTTCGTGACTAATAGATTACGGGCGGCTCGGGATTAGGTGTACCATTTCGTGGTCCTCTTCCCTCTTCGATACGGACACTAAAATCCATGAGAAATGACCCTCTCTCAGTATTTGTTGGCCAGTAGAAAACGTTCTTGGTGTGCCCGGAACAGCCTGGCCACTTGCTCTAAAAGCCGATAATTTTTACAACACCCGTTAGAGACCCGAAGGATTAAGTAATGCTTTTAAATGTCGATGCCGCGGCCAATGAAACGGGTTGGCTCACTCGCTGTGCGCGGAACATTCACACAGTGCCGCTAAAAAAAAAACAATACGACCTGCTAAATGTCACTCTCGGCCCAGGGCTTGTCCCCGGACTGTGTGTGTCCGGAAGTTTCCCTTCATTAAACCACGAACCGACGGACGGACAGGAAGGATCGGACACCGACGCAGAGATAGGGACTTGGTAGTAAATCCCACCCTTTTCGCCACTTAGAGTCACATGGCCTTTTAGGGTCGCTTCTTCACTTCATTGACGGACGGGGGCTGTTTTCGGGGCGCTTTTACTTCTCATCCGTCAATTTTGTTTTGTTTTGTTTGCGTTGCTAGAGTGTGGCCGATAAGCCGGACTAGGCCGGGTGTGAAAACAAATCGAAATCAATTACAAGCCCCAAGCCGAAGCCGGATCCCGCTTTTGGGTGCGTTTTCGGTGGTGTGTGGAATGAATTAATCGGTTCAAAATCGGTCCGTAGTTCCTGTCCGGTCCGACCGACGATGAAGACTCGGATTGGAGCCAGGTCTCACAGCGGGTTCGAGTTCAATCCCACGAATATGCAGACCGCTGGTTTGTGAATATATTCCATCAGTCACGCAGTGCTACTATTTTTGTATTGACCTTCACTTTCCCATGGTGGATGTGAGAGAAAGCCCGTTTTGAAGAGCAACTGATGCAATTGCACAACTCTTGGGCTTTCGATTGAATTCTCTTCTTTTTTCAGAAATCAAACTTTTCTGCCCTCGAGAATCGAGTTGTAGACCAAAAAACAATAAAACCAACATCCTAACCTCACTCTTTCGTGGCATCTGCTCGATCGCACGGGGCGGATGGACGCGGTGCGGTGGGTTTGCGTTCACCTTCACTTTCCCATGATTATGCGCTTCCTGCGGTAATTCGATACATCCAATTGCACTCCGGGCGAGATTCTGGCTCCGGGCAGTTAAAACGCCCCAGAACGCCCGACGTCCAGGAACCGGTTGTAATCGAAGTGTCCGTGGCGCTGGCCCGGTCCCTGAACCCAACACTCTCCCAGGGGGCCCAGTTCTTGCTTCGGCTCTCGGGCCTCATTTGAATATGATCCCACGGGAAGTGGTCGCCGGAAGTGCACCAGAGCAGAAGAGATCGGATATTGAAACCTTCGCCCCTCGGGCCGGTTATCGACGAGATCGTGCGTAGATTTTCTCATCATTTCCTGTCGATACGCTGCGCTCGAGAACGCCATCGGCGGTGCTAACGAGCCGCTAGCTGCTGCGTGATTGCAAAACGTTCCCTGTTTTTACTTCATCGCCGAAGAAATGCCATCGACGTCCTCGATTGTCACATGGAGTGCGTGCGCGCGTGTTACGCCAAGTACCAAGCCATTTCTCCGGAGGCCGGAGGTCCGCACCGGCGATGTCATAATTGATGACATCCTTCCGATCGACACGCTCATCGCAGCACCGGCACCGGACGTGACGGCTCATGGCTCATTACCGGTCGGGGCGGCGCAAGTGGGATAAGGTCCTGTTATTGCCACTGAAGGTGCCGCTTGATGTCGATTGTCCGTCCGGCGGGAGATAGGGCGTAATGCAGCTGCAGCTGCCGATGGGTTGATCGGCATTTCAACACACTTCCTCCGTGCTCTCTAACTGTCATTAGCTCGGGCTCAGGGCATGGGAGCAAAAAAGGTGGAAGTTAACCGGTAATTTCTGAAGCTCGGAAGCAGCTGCAAGTGTTGTCGTGGGGCCAATGGGTTGCGTTGGGTCGAGCGAACTTGAGCGGCACGGTCCATCACAAGGCCACGTGCTTAAGTTGCGATAATTAGTGGGTTAGCAGGGTACTCCTTTTTTGCTGACCACGGAAGACGATTCCAATACCGGTGAACCAGAGTGATAATATCGGTTAACACAATCAAAGGTCTATAGTGCAGTATCAGTGCAGCGATCAGGATAAGACTTACGAAGTAATTTTATTTGAGGAAATGGACTAACTATATTGTACCTTGGCTGGGAATTGGCGATAATCCCTTCGGCGTTTTCGAAAAAATAGGGTCCTATGACACCATCAACATATAATGCGCACCATACAGTCACCTGTTCTGGATATAAAGGCCTCTCTTTAATCGATTGAGAGTTTCAATTGCTTCAGATGTGGTAATTTTGCTTGTTTCCGTTGCCGACAAGTGAAAAGTGTCCCTTCTCGGTGAAGAAAATTTTGCTGGAAAAAGTGCGTTTGCGAATCCCCGCTTTGGTAGACAGTTTTAATAATTTTAACACGTTGTTCTGTTGCTTAACGATTCATTTTATAAAATGGCAAATTCATTCAACTAAAAGTTTGACACTTGGGTTGACAGATATATTCGAAAACTAAAAAAGGGCCAGCCATGTGATTTCGAAACTATCAAAGTCAAGTCGCTTTCGGGTCAAAGTCAAACTGCTTTCGGTACTACAAATCAGGTTGATCTTTCGCTGCTCGCTTATCGAGCGTTAACTAAAATCTGGAAGCCCGTATCGTACACGGAGTGTTAAGCGGCCGAGTGTTTTCCCTTCGCTGCCGCCTTTGATGCCGCGCGGCCCTATCTGCCGCGCGATCTTGGCGCAGCGTTCGACGACGTACGCAAAACGAAAGTGAACGTCTGCTGTCGACCATCTGTCTCCCGAAGGCTGCCGCCGCCGCAGGGGCCGTATGCACCGGCGGTCAAGTAGGTGACAGCGTACGCGAAAGTGACACCGCTTCCCGGTGGGACAGTACCGGGCTACCGTGACTCGTGACCCGGGGCCGGCCCCTGCCGGCTATGTGTCGAAAAGTGTCGCCCGTCCGTGGACTTGGCGCGCACTTGAGAGCTCGGTGGCCGTGGCCGAAGATGCTGTTTATTTATGCATTCCATTAGATGCTTACGGGGGCCCTTTTTGTCTTTGCATTTGAGGCTACGGCGTTTTCCTCACTGGCCGAGGGGCCGAGTCAAAGGGAAAAACTTTCTTCTCGCGTGAATTCGGCTCATGCGCTCCCTCAAACGACGCCCGTTCAGTAGCCCAGCTTTCGAGGTGTTGTTGTTGAGCCCATCGCCATTGACCACAAGAAGCCATATCCAGGTTTATGGGCGACCGGTGGACGGTGGTAGCGCGCGGGAGTCAGCTGTGCATACATTTTCTCACCGCCAGACGGTGGAGAGCACACAAACCGGGCGCGGATCCGTTAGAAACTAGGAATGGGATGGTGATCGTCGTTAGTTTTTTTTTGGGTGGTGACACGGTGAATGGGGAGTCACTTGCCTGGGCATAGCTTGCGACATGTTTTCCGTCGGAAGTAAACGGATAAGTCTCGCGGGGAGAAGAAAGTCTTCGGGGAGCTGTCGACTGCCTAAGAATGTTGGGAGGCCAGGCGTTTGATGGGAACTTTGGGATGCTGCAAACATGTTTCAAACAACGGAGTAGAGCTACTTACTTATACGAGCAAGCGAGTGTTCGGTCGTTGGAAACTTTGGACAACTGCAGAAGCTCCCTTTTTAATAACTCTTCGTTGACTAGGTGGGACACTACGTCCAGACGCAATCCGATGTCTTCAATTCTCGTGGCGGGAACCTAATTAATCGTCCCAACGTCCCACGAGGAACCACTGATTGTGCAGATGTTTCGCTGGAACGGAAACTCGGAAAGCATCTCAAGTGCACGTCTTGGCGCGGGATAGAAGATCGCCTTTGACGCAGAGTGCCGCAGACCGGAGAGCCCGGATCATTAATCACCGGATTAAATGGCCGGGCCGATGGTGGAAAGTGTTTGCCCTCGATGGGTCGATCGGCGGCGGCTGATTGATCGGTGAAATGTGATCACGATTCACGACACACGGCTCGCGGGTCTTAGAAGTGGTCTTAGAAGTGAGGAGGTTGGTCCATTTCGGTCCATCTTCCCTATTTTCGTGGGGAAGGGCGAAACCCGATTGAAGAGGTTGGGCCTTAAGAGAGCCACAGCGTGGATGGTGTCAAAGTGCCGATCAATAATGGCGTGGTGTGAAGTGGGTCACTCGAAAAAGTTCGGTCCGGAAGTTGGTATCTTTTGCAGGATGCAACCCACGCCGCGGCCCGATTGAAGAGTACTCCGGGGTTCGGGATTGCTGGGAAAATTTGGCCCCGAAGCTAAAATGAGAAAGTGGCACCGGAAATACCAGCTACAGTACGGTGCCGCTCTCTCGATCATAATTCATGCTGATCCTTTTGACCTTCCTGGCGCGTACGGCACCGAGGCTCACTCTTAACGGGCTCTGCAATGCACTGCACCGTAGCAAGCCCATCCCGAGAAGGCACGTCGTCGCCGTGTACGTGTCGTGTGTACCGTTTGATGCGCCCGAGGGCTCGCGGCCACATAATTTGTGACACCAATCAACCGGACGGACGGGACGAAAAGGTGGGCGCTCCTGCAAAGAGTGAGAGTGCCCATTTCCGTCGTCCCGGCAGGAAGAGGGCCGTTGTGTTTGGGGGGGGGCACAAACACGTTTTACATGCTGTACCTACACACACACCCGAGCACGGGTCAACGACAATTAGGCGAATGGGTCTCTTCCTCCGGGGGCCTGGCGCGCGCAGAGTAGGTTATTTATGAGCGGGCCCAACGGCATTTACCAGCTTCCTCCCGGAGGCGAAAGGGCGAACCGCAACATCTTGTGACACGCGGGCCGCGCTCTGTAGTCGTGCATCATCATCATCATGTTGCTGCTTCTGGGCGTGTCAACGCGCCGGCGAAACCCTTGACATTGATCAACAGCAGCCAAGGGAACTATAACTCGTTGGTGGTTCTCTCGTTGGGGTCAATAACATTTAAAGTTTTCCTTAAAATGTCACGGGACTCGAACCGAGCATGTGCGACACCGCAAGCGATGGGAGCTAGCGACCGGATTATCCCGCTAGCCGCGATCTGGGCCGCGTTGTTTCGGGTAGACCAATAAAAGTGACCGGCTTTGGGAAGTTTTGTCACCGTTAGCGTTGCGCTGCGGTTACGATGCTCCAATAGAGAAATGGTGCGCAATGGTACAATAAAACTGAGTTTCATCCTATACAATCGGGGCCACGTTACGGCATGAACTTTATGATGTCGGAACGCTGCTGATGTCGGCATTTGGATCGACACTTGCACGTTGGATTGTTTGCCGAAGCGATCGACAAAGTGCCGCGCGATGATCGGACCGTCGTTCCCTTCTCTCTGCGACACCCTTCAGATGGCTCTGTACTCGTTTTGGGAGAACGGTGAAGAAAGATGACACCGTCTGCGTGCGGCTGATTTATAGGGGGCGGTCTGTAAGCCCGGTGTCCCCGGGATGTCGTCATCTTCGTTAGAGTCAGGTTATTGCCGGAGCACGATTGCCGGTGCCGATGCGTGCGGCTATTTGTTACCGGAGCGCCGCCATAACGAGCTGGAACGTTCTGTTGGAGCAAAAGTTCCGTCCGATAATTGGCCTGCATCGTTGTCTGGCCCCGTCTGTGGTGCGCTGGCAAACTGGGGCACGGTCGAAGAAGATCGCCCTGAAGATGAGACAGTGACGAAACGGTACCTGGTGAATGGTGTCGGTTTAGGAAGCAACTTCGCGAGCTAGGAGACAGACCGCGGCGGGAGTGGAAAACCAGATTTTCACCGTCAATGTGCGCTCAATTGTGGCCATTGATGTTCGCGTCGCGGTGATATACAGCGCAGGTGTTCGGCCATTAACTGATTCCATGAATGAACACTGGGGAACACTTTCGCGTGCTAGGAGTTGGCTTTTCCTGGGCGTCCACCGTCCACCGACATGGTTAGAAACCGCGACACCATTTCCGGACCTGCTATTGGTAAGCCTTCCTTTAATTGATCGCACGCCAAACGGCGGTCACCGATAACCGGGATACCGTTCAGGTGAAACCTCATGGACCTCAAGAGGGTACAGATGGTCCCCATCAATGTCGTCGAGCGTCCGTTTCATTGTTATTTAGGCTGGACAAACCCAAACATTGAACACCGTAGCAGTCCCAGGCTGCATTCCAGATGCAGCGCTCGGCACAAGGGTTTCGGAACAAGGGTCTCTCTGCAGGAAATTGGACGTCCGGTCCCGGGGCCGGGTGGCCGCGGGCAATGGACCACTGGAGCTCGGGCAGGTTATTTATAACAGTAACCCAATTTGCCGCGGCCGGACCGATTCTTTCAAGACGGAGTCGGCCGAAGTTGCCCTTCCGGGCATATTCGAGCCGAACTCCGAACGGTCCACAGTCATCTAACCACAGACTTTCGCTCCGCTCGGGATGATGTGGCTGCCGGTAGCTTCCGTGGGGTGATCGCGTCCGTCACCGGTCGACTGGCGGTTCGGAGGTGATACCGAAAAGCTGCACTTTCATCGTCGCTGATTGAGCACCCGACTCCGAATGACATTCGTGACAGTTCGCCGTTGGCTCCGGGCGGGAAAACGGTGCGCCGTGGGATACATTTTCTACCACCGATGTGACGTCAAATGACCCACTTATCGGATCGAGTTTGCAGATAAGGGACATTTCGTTTACATGCTTTTGGAATGCCTCAATCCATCTGTTAAAGTTGATCGTAAACCATAAAGCTCGAACGTGTGGCGAAAAGTACTAATTTATTGCTTAATTTCATTGTCGTTACAAGGGACCCCACTCCACGAGGTGATCGCTAATTGGTACAAAATCATTCGATCAAATTGGTGATCGGACTTTTTGTTCGACACACACGCGCGTCAACCCTCATTTCCCTTTCTCTGGGAGTGGCGTTTTTGGTGTCCCTCTCGAAAGGTAAATTTCCGGCGGCGTCACCGTCGCCGCGAAGGCACATAAAATTGTTATGCTTATTTGTTACGCGTGGTTATGCGCAGTTACAGTTTTTTCCCGTCTGCCACGAGGTGACGACGATCGGCCAACTTCACAGCATCACCCTGGTTGGGTTCCAGCGATCAGCTCGATTGGATCGTTTGATTAATGAAGTTATAAGGCCTCGCTTCGCACGCCTCGCACGCCGCGGTGCGCTTTTTGCGCGCCCAGTTACCGAGGTAACCTTTCTCCGCCGGTTCCTGGGCTGGGCTGGAAAGCCGGGAACAAAAACGGAAATTATGCAACGCAACTACTGTGACTGCTGCGGAACACACGCGAGCGGTACGATTAAGACTAATCCGGTGGAGGTCCGGGAAGCTGCGAACGAAGTGTCGTTTTTCGGGCGTATGCTTATGTTGAGCACACACCATAAAAAAGGAGGGCGCGTTGCATAAATGTGACCCGGTCGTGGCGGTTCCGCCCTGTTCTGTGGCCCGGACCCGGGGATCGGTTCGCCCGGTTATGGGTGATTTATTTTAAGCAAACGCCGTGCCACGTGCGTAATGGAGCGGAGCATATTGGGCGAGGAGCATCGGTAGGTACGATGCGACAAAGACAAGACACAATCCGCGGGAGTCAGTGACCCGTGGAGCAGTGCAGTTGAGTCCAAGGTCGTCCCAACAATGTGTCATATCTGTATTTGGCACGGGTTATGCACATTTGACAAAAGGGTTCGATCGATTGTGCAAAAACGTGCGTCTTGATCACTCTTTGTTCGAACATAGTTCACGTGTCTGAAGGCGCGGACGGTCTCATCTCGGTTTCTTTGTTTTGATTTCGTAAGGAGTTTGAGGATTGATTTCGAATTTAATAACAAAAAAAATCCTTAAGAAGCCTTTGCTTATGCCTATGAAACTTTTTTACAGCATTTTTATTCGATGTCTTCGTCATTTAACACGGATACAGTCAACGGGCCAACAGGCATAGTTAACACTTAATACTAAACAGATGAGAAATTTACAACTACAGGGTGTCCAAGCAGGAGCTCTTTTTTTCATTTTGTTATAAAACAAAAACGGCTGAATATTTTTCGATGATTAAACATTTATTTGAAAGGTTGATTCTTAAATTTTTTTTACGAAAAACAATTTTGGTCAAATGTCTACCACAATTGGTTTGGCAGTAGCCCATTCGGTCGACCTATTTTTGAGTACATTTTCGATTGTATCTGGTCCTATTTCGGCAATAGCATCTTGAATTTGTGTATTGAGGTTGTCAATAGCTGCTGGTATGTTCGCATAACATAAATATCGATTGTGGCTGATGCTGTATGGCACGTAGCGTCGTCCTGTTCAAACCAAACGCCGTCCAAGTTCTCAGCTTCAATTTCGCTGAAAAACCAATCAGCCAAAATCCGCATCAAACAGTCACTTATTGTGGATGCATTGGCTTCTCTTGCACGATATGTTGCATATTAACCACAATACTGCATATTAACACAGCCACCGAGGTGGAAATGAGCTTCAATGAAATGTGCTTTTGACGAATGATTTGACGCCCTACCACGTTGGAAATAAATTTTTCATATTTCTCAAATTTCTGCAACCGAAACTGTATTTTGCACATAAATTCTAAGAATCTACCTTTAAAATAAATGTTTAAGCATCGAAAAATATTCAGCCGTTTCTGTTTTATAACCAAATGAAAAAAAGATGGTTTGCTTGGACACCCTGTAGATACAGGAGGGACGATCAAGACAGAAAGTGAAGCTTACTAACAGCAAACAATGGTGACAAAATAGCACAAAAGTGAGCTTCAAAAGGAATGGAAAAATATAACTATTTCGCATGGTCGGTTAGTGGACATGTTCAGTACAGATAATGGTTAGCAAGAAGGGAACTTCAATTCCTGCACCTAGATGCCTGAAGATGAAAAGGGCCCGAGATATTGATCGGTTTTGTGAAAGCGGGCGAATCGAGAATTCGACGGACTAGAACACACAAGTTTTCTGGCACATTACATCGGGGAACTTCTTAGACAAAACAAATCCTAACATTCTACGTGTTCTGCTTACTATGTCCGCATAATCGATGATCATTATGAATGAACCTGAACCGCGAACCACATCAATTCTTGGGATAATTGAGCTTCACAGATTCAATTCCTTTGACTTTGAGTTGCAATAGCCCTACATTCGTCTCTTTTACCTATTAAGCTACCTCTATGTTATTGTAACTTTTAATCTAATTTCATTCCATTGTATATCAATTGAATGGCAGTTGTCTTTCGGGGATCCTGAGCGATAAAACCCTAGTCCCCGCCCCAAGGATAATTGATAATTGAACCATACAAAGCATGAGCATTTTACATGAGCTTCATAGTATTTCTCAGTTTCATTCACTTCTTTACTTGCGGTCACTTGCGGTCACTTGCGGTCTTCCCATAATTGTTGAGGTTTGCAGAACCAAGAATTGCATGAGAAAGAGGTTGAAGAAATGCACTCAACATCACTGAAAAGCAGTCACAGAATTCATTTCTTGGTGACCCAAGCCTTCCTCGTGAAGTGAAGAAGCTCATGAAGTATGCTTCAGTTTACGTCCAATTTCCATCCCCGGGGGCGGCTCGGTTACGGTGCCTCAGTGGCATTAATGGCGCACGGCAACGCAAACGTAGTTCCCAATCGAGGATCGTGCTCGTTTTCGGTTTTCAGCGACATTTTCAGTTTCACTCGCGACGACCTCGTCGGCGTCGACTGGCCCATTCCATCGACAACACGTCACCACCACCCGGCAGCCCATCCGCGTGGCGCACAATGGCACGGCCACGGGCCCAATGCGGAACCTTGGATGTCACCGTCGCCGCCTCCCCCGATATGGCGGCCGCAGCGTGCTCTTGGTGCGTGCTTGCAAAAAACATTATGATTTCTGTCACCCTCTTCGCCCAAGAGTCCCAAGATGGGCACCCCGCTCCCTCCCGGAGCGTTCCCGGAGGCGTTCCCCACGCAGCACGCCAGTCTCTGATAGCCAAAGGCCTGACGGAATTGCACGCCAACCCAACGGCGACAGAAAAAAAGGCAACGGCGAAGTCGAAAAGTTACAACATTCCTGGCCTACCCCTCGGCCACGCCGGTATGCGTTTTCGGGGAGCGCGCGAACCATAAACGGGCGGAAACACCCGGCACCATTCTGGGCGTTCGGGCGGCGCCCGGCCACACGGTGTGTGGTGTCTCCGCAAAAAAGAAGCCATGCCAATCCTTATAAGCTGCAAGTTGACCGCGATCGGTACCGTGGCGTGAGGGGTACACTTGTGCGGCGCGCACCGCACCGTAAACAATAGACGCCGCCGTTAAGTTTAAAAATTAAAACTGAAAAACATTAAACATTGCCACCATGCGCAAGCTGCACCACTGGCCCCGAGTGCGAGAGGTCAACGGGGACAGTTGCTTTTCGTTTTCGCTAAGGGTGTCCATGTTTTAACGCGAGCTGTCGACAGTGTCTGGGTGTTGAGGTTGCAGTCGCTTTATCCCGGGCGACCGATCGCCGACAGTGTACTAGTGGGCCATCTGGCCATTTCTGTTCACATTTTGACTTCGTTGTCAAATTCTTTAAGGTAGTGCTTCGGGTGTGTTTTAGAAAGTAGGGCAGAAACTACACTTTAATGTAACCAACTCCACCAGAAAGGATTTTCTCAACAAAGTCCAAGTTCCCGGACAAATCTGAGATCAGTCAGAGAGTCAGCCTCGGACCATAACGATCAGTAATAATGATCTGATTTAATGATGTGTTGATAAACAGCAGACTCAGACTCACGTATGATCAGATATCGGAGGCCCCCTCCCGGTTACCCGAAAAGAATGCTCTCGGTTGGCGTTATGCGAAAGCATGCCCCGGCGCCACATATCCGATGCGATCAGTCGACGATCAATGAACTGCCGTGTGCACGCTTTCCCTCGTGCCTCGCAGGTTGTTGGGCGGGCAAAAACACACGCCAAACGCGGCGGTCGGCGAGTGAAACTGGAAAGTTTAAGATCATAATTACAAAATTACCGAACGCGATTCGTGCGCGTACTCTAATACCGGGCGTTCCGAAGCCGGCTACGGCGCTCCAGCCGTAGTCGGTCCGGTATTGTCGGCCATTACCATCATCATCATCATGAGCATCGGCATTGCGATGCGCTGTTTTTCGGTACTTTTAATCCAAACATAAGCGATACCGAGGCGATCTTCGAGTGTTGGGCGGTTCCGTTCGCGTGCTAATTTTTAGTACAACCCCCGGGAAGGTTGGCCGCCATGTTCGAGGTGGTTCGATCGGTATCGTGCCTCGGTTGCCAAATCGCAGCTCGGCGCAACTAGATGTAATTGTAATTGGTTTATTAATAACATTGCACTGAGCCCGAGCCAAGCCACCGAGGGCTCTCTGGCTGGCTGGCCCACCGGAAAACTGCTTCCGTAGCTCGGAGATGGTATCGTTGTGGTTGTCGAAAACTGTCGATGATTTGATCAACGAATTGCGCGTCCCAGGAGTACCCACAGTGGCTGAAACGCTGGCCATCATTATAGCAATGCCTGCGGTTGGTAATTTTCGAATTAGCGAACGCACGTCGATCGGAACGGTAGCGATTCTTTGCGGATGAGCGATGTGTTTCAGAAGTTCTGACGCAGAACGGATTCGGGGCTATTTCGTTTCACCAAAAATACCGATAAGTTCTCCGCTGCTATCGTGCCTAATTGACGTGTTATTATTTCTTCTACTTTCAGGTGAGTCAGTTTTCGGCTACCGATGCTCCAGACGCAATCCACCTCAAGAGTATGTAATCTCTGCCAACAGAAGAATCTATTTCGTAGGGTTTCTATTTTGTCTGCCTCAGGGTGGCCCCAGGGTGGCCCTCAGGTGGCCCCAAAGGCCCCGCATTGCTTTCAAAAGACTCTGCGAGGCTATGGGAATTATGTCGCGCAGCGGGTTTGATGAAATGTACGAAAATCCATCGCACTTAAACGATCTGTTAGGCGACCGTTCAAAGCCGTTTAATTTGTGTTAGCTGGCGTATTGTTTTATGGGAAACAGGCCGTATTCGGGCCAGCTGACATAATTCACCTGATTTACACACATTTTGGAATTTTGTCACAATTTCAATCGATGCTTTCGGAGCTGCTTCTCTACCTTCTGCTTGCAACGGAGACCTGTTGTCGTAATGGACAGGCCGATGCCAGTGTTAACAGACATTCGGTAGCTGGCCACTGATTTGGTCACACAATCGCTGAATGACGGAGAAACAATGTTTGTTTAAATTTGTTGTACATAACACGGTGCGCGACAATAATGGTCTGCCAAAGGTGGCCGAAACTCCAACTCATGGTGACCGTGAAGTGTCCCACTGGCCACGCCACACATTAGATGACCCGCTCTCCCGCGGCCTTAAAGAGGTGAAAGTGAAAGGACTTAATTGGCTGCGTGACGAAGCTGTAACGGTACGTGACAAACCGTACGAGGTTTGCGCTGCTCAAATCCAATTGCGTTCCCCAACACGAAGTGCCGTGCCGTTGGAGCCTTTTGTGGCCTCGTTAGGGTTTGGAGGAGGCTTGAGATGAGATGGCTTTTCCTTTGAGCTCTCCCGGAATCCGTGGTCAATATAAAGGGTAAACAAGCGGGATTCGATGGTGTAAATAACAAGAGGTCTTTTCTTTATTCATCCACTATGCACTACAAATAAACATCCTTGGCTGTGTGTGTGTTTTTGGTTTGTTTGTGTTGACAACTGCTACTAATTAGTAGTGCTTGCCGTATCCGTACGGCTTGTACGATTGGTACGACTGGTACGGCTGGTGGACCACCGGTGCCGGAAGGTAGTGCAGCTCGGTGACGACCGGAGCGGCTGAGCGTGCCTTCAATTTCGTTTTCAGTACCTTCTTCAGGACGTGCTTCAGGACGAGCGGGCTGGCGGACACGGCCGAGATCAGGACCACCGCAAGGATGATGACTACCGAGAGCTGCCTCAGATAGAGAGAGAAAGAGATTGAGAGATCGTTTCACAAGCGGACCCTGGACCGCTCGGTACCGCCTGAGACTTACCTTCATGGTGAACGGTGTGAGCGGTGGAAAGTGATTCTGGGGCCGCGGTGGCAAAAATGATGGACTGCTGTTGAAATGATGCGTTCACCGAAGCTGACGGGGCACGATTGATACTGTACTCCGGTGCCGCTGACCCATTTTATATCTGTAACGAATGTGCGAAGTGCATTCGCGCCCAGAAGGTGGCGGACGAAACAGGAATTGGCGGCCGAACGGCGATCGGATCGGAGCTCGCCGGGAGGCCAATAGAGGCCACTGCCACTGGCTGGCGGCAGCCAAATTGCAGCCCCGGGCTCGGGGCCGGCCCTGACGCGGAACTGCTTTTGCTGGAAATCGGGTCACGCCGTCGCCAGAGCTGCGCGGACGCTTGGCAACCTTGAGGCGAAATTCGGGGCGCAGGTGAAGCGATGCACGTGTCAAAGTTGTGGACATTTTGTGCAACATCTCTCTTAGCTCTCAACATAACTCAACCTTGTAACTCTCCCATCTCCGTGACCTGTGCAAATAGGACTCCGAAAATTAGTATATTTCGTCTTCAAAATAATTGTTCAAGAAGGTGATGGCGTCTTCATTCAACGAAAGCTTCTGTCCTCTGAGAGCAATGTTTGGATCGGAGAACAAAATGAAGTCACTTTTGGGTAAATCTGGCAAGTAAGGCCTATGGTCAAGCAGTTCAAACCGTATTTGGGTGGTTTTCGCCATGGCAACCGTTGCGCAACGTGATGGCAATATGAGCAATCGCGGCAGCCTCATGTTTAAATGTCAATTTGAAATGTAACACAGTTTTTGGACATGTTCGTAAAGTTGGCTATACCTCTGTCTGTCAGAAGACAGAGAGATAGCAAAGTCGCCAACTGCATGTTGCGGTCGGAAACATATCAGACCACCCTCGTAAGGCATAATTAAGAGCTGAAGAGTTCAGTGATGCAGCCGCCCTCTAGCTGCATCTCTAGCCACCGCTAGTTGTGCGATAGGCCTGCTCTTAATCATTCACTCACCTCATCCTAAACCTATCATCTTTCTCCACATGGCCGCGACCAAGGGAGACAAACAAACGGTTTGCTTCGTAAACTGTGCCCCGACCACGGGGTCAAAGTCGTCCATTCTCACCGTGGCCGCACGGTGCAACACCGGGCTGCTTGAAAAACGGCTGGAAATCCGGCAAAACAATCAACTTTCTTCACCTACAAACCTATAATTTGCCCGCAACTCTCGGGCAATTCTCGACAAACTAGCGTTTCCGGCAAAAAGCGCGGAGCCCCAAATAGGATTTAAGCGTCCCGAACCTGACGGCGAACGGGGGGCCTCGCCTTAGTTTCTCCTCTGCTCGCTTTTGCTACCCACCGCGTGAGACATTTTCCCGCGCGCGCGTCCATGATCTTGACAATGGCCCGAAAGCATATTTTCAAATGCGCTCGAGCTCACAATTTGCAACCCACACTGGCCCGTCATTTCGGGCCATTTGTGCGCTAAACTATGGCCAACAAGCGTAGCTACCGTAACGTTCGCTAAACGAAAGACTTGCGCCGGCGGTAGACGACGAACGCGCGCAAAACCTTGCGCGTTGTTTTGAGAGGACCCCCCAACGACGACGACGACGCGGACGACGCGGATGAACTACCGACAATTAGGTAGCTTAACCACACCATTAGCAAATTACCAGGGGGGGAAGGCTCCTTAGTAACGGTACTCCGGGTGGGCCGGGTTCTGAAGCCGAGACCCGGCATCAGAAGAGAAAGCTTCGGTTCTGCGACGCCACGCCGATGGTGCCAACGATTGGCAGTTCCGTGCCGTTCCCCGATTATGCAAACGCTCCCCGGCGTGGGCGGCGTTTATCGCTCTCGCCGTCGGGAGCGCCGGGCATCCAATCCTAATGGCGACAATTTGACGGCTGCCGCGGCTACCGCACGGCAACTGGAGCCCGGCAGCGCGATTCGCTACTCACGAATATCTCATTAGACTAATTGCCCGGCACGGGATCAAAAGTGTGGCCCCGGAGGAGGAGTGATGCCATTCTCCGGACCGCTGTCATGTGGTGCAATTTTCGTGCATGGCCGATGGCTCACGAAAATCGAGCCCCGACTGCGATGGTGCTGCTCCTGATGATGACGATGATGCAAATGCAAGTGATCGCGTTTCTGGCGGCCGCGGACCACGATGCGGTCGTTGTGGAAATGAAGTTGTCATTAGGCAGTGTCGGGTCGGGGCCTGGGCCTGTTTGTTTGGCACATTACCGAACAGAACCGGAAAAGAGGGATTACGAAATCGGCCCCCGAGAGGTCGGCTTTGGTCTGGGTGCAGTTGCAGGCGCTGCAGCCGAGACGCAACGAGGGCGATAAACGTAATATTCTTGTCACCATTGGGTCACCGATTTCGTAATGCGGCAGTCTGTGGGTCAAAACGGGAACAAAATGCAGATGATGGTGTCGTTCCGTTCCGTTCGACTTCTTGCTCCACTTTGCTAGCTACGCCTAGATGTAGACTAGGTTACTACCGAACGCTAATTTCCGCTAAGTATGAATTAAAATGGTGAATTTCCCCGGTAATACATACGGCCAGCGGTTGGAACGGCGGGGCCACATTTATGCTTTCGCTGCTCTGATTAGACGACCGGAGGGAGTCGGTGCGTGAACGGCCGCGTGCGCGCCAAAACGCTTCTTGATTATGATGGGCCCCGCACCGCATCGCACCGCAGCAGAAGCAGGTCGGCGGTCACGCCAACACCAAGGGTGTCAGGCCCCAAACCGACCTTTTCTCACCCGGACCCGGAAACCGGGACGGGGGCTGCAAAATTCATTGGCACACTTTCGACGACGGCGAGGACGCGCTGCGCTCTGTTTTGTATCTGAAGAGCGCAGGGCAGGGCGGCATCATAATGTGTGAGAGAGCGGGCGAGATCATTAGGAGCACGTTCACATTATGTGATGGATGGGATCGGCCTACGATGATCGACAGAGGGTAACCCACGGCCATAACGCACCCACGGAGAAGTAGCGGCTGTCTCAGAAGGAAGAGAAATTCGGTTCACAGCAGCAGCAGCAGCAGCAGCACCGTCGTCGTTCGTCCCGTAAGAAGCCATTTTCGGCTTCAGGTGGTGGCAACAGGTGGCTCGGGCTCGTAAATTTGAGGGAGCTTTGCGGTTCGCATGATTGTGGCCGCCGCTGATTGATCAATGAAAGGGGCAGCGATTTCTTCCATAAATATTCATTACGCAATCCGAAATGCATAATCGCCCGGAACCAACCCCCGCCCGTAAGGGTGGCTGAGAGAGAACTTATCGGACGAGCGCCGTTATGAGCGCCGTTGGAAAGTGATTATTGATCCATAAACGAATCATGTTTGGGGGGGTGTTCCAGCATCCATCTCTTTTGCGGCATGTGCTTTGTTTCTTTTTTTTGCTTCGTGCAAAGTATCAGAGTGATTTCTACTCATGTTTTATCGGGAACTCTTCGAGATTTAAGATCGGAAGCGACACTCTTCCTGCTTCCTCTTAAATCCTTTTCTCTAAACGTTCCGAAACATGTTCTTCGAAGTGTCAATTTTAGTCAAGGACCATAGTTCTGGCTAAGCCATTCCGTTGCCCGGTGAACATTTTAGATGGTTATGCTCCCAAGCAACAATAATAATTTACGAGTACCAATTTCTTCAGTTGGGCAATGTTTCCCTGTAACAGAACTGAACTGAACTGTCCTCTTTTTAAATCGAAAATTTGCCGAGAGAGTATAAAAAAATACATCCGCTGGCTCATTGGCAGCCTACGCAAACAAATGCTGCTCTGGCAGTTCTTTGAACTTAATACTTCATCCTCGACGATGTACAAGCATCTAATTAAACTATTTACTAATTAATTATTCATTATCTCATAATTCTATATCATTATCTCTCGGCCGGTGGCGTTGTCAGCGAGATTTATAGCGGTATTAATCCAATCGTAGGCCTGGCATGATCGTCTACAGTGCGATCGGTGCGTGTGTATGTTTTTTGCCAACCACAAGCACTGCCGCTGACAGCTGTCAATTTTGAGCGATGTGTACACCGTGTGGTTCGCGTTGCGTTCCCCTACCACCTGTGAGGGCTGTGAAAGGTTGGGCACGATTCCGGACGAACCGTTTCAGATACAGTTAGCTGGCTGGCTGGCTGGCTGGCTACCGGCATAAGGCATTAGAATGCCTCGTCCGACCGCCATTAATGACCTGCGTACGGGTCGGACTTGTGGCTTGTCGATCGGAGCGGGCAAAAAAGCCGACCACAGAAACAAAACAATCATCGTTACACAATCATCATAATCAGCACAGCACAGCTGGTGTCGGCCCGGCCCCCGGAGCCCGCTTCGAAAGCAGCGAAGTCGGCGAGAGACTCTATCAATCTGCCTACCATTTGGACGCCCGTGAATGGTGGAGCGCCGGCTCGTGTGAACTGTAAACACATAAAACCAAACCCGAGCCATCTAAAAAAAAACAGAATCTAGTTAAAAATTCGTACAACTCCTCCTAAGATTTGGCCCCCGAATGTGGGTCACGCGTGTTGCGTGAACCGCGCCTAACTCTCGCCGGGCTCACCGGTGGTACGTGTTCTCCGTTCGGCTTCTTTCCGGCGGCCCGGGTCCACGTTCGACGTTTGGCTAATGTTCGATAATTTAGGGTTTATGACAGGCACTTATGCTTTTGCATACGCCCAGGGTCCGTACCGACCCGCACCGCATCGACCATCTTGCGGTACTTTAACTGGCGAATCTGCCGAGGGGCTGACGAGCGTGGTTGATTAGGCCACGCTCGTCGTAGCGAGAACCGTGGCTCACCAAACATATTCCACAGTCCATCGCCAGCTCATTCATCGGGGGCCGGAAACCGAAATCGCCGAAACTCGCCCCTTTGGGGTGGGCGCCGTGTGCGTTACTAAAACCCTGTTAATTAACCTTAATTGCGCCTGGCGTGCGGCGTTCAGCGCCCCGTGTCACTCCCGGGCGGCTCCCGATGGTTGTTATTTTCTGGTTTCACTCACGGCTCTAGGGCGTTCCCAAACAGCCAGCCAACCAGCTAGCCATAAGGGGTGAGAATGTCTACGACCAGATCCCATCACCTGTGCGGCGCACCGACTAGCGGGATGCCTTTGGTGCAGATGCAGTCATTTTCCAACCTGATTACGCGATTCCGTTTCGGAAGGAAATTGGGTGGCGAAACGGTGGCTTAGGGCCTTTACAGAGCCGTTACACCGTCGTCGACTGTCAGTACGGGAAGCTTCCTCAACTGAAAGCGATCTGAGGTGAGCAGAGGAGTTGTTAGCGATCGAGATCACAATTGGTGATCTAATGGCGGTGGCCATCGGAACTAGTAATCGCTCGCGCATATCAACCTCACGATCGATCAATTTCCTGCATGCAAATTTCAACAAGGGTCAAAGGTTAAGCCGCCTGACGGGGAAAGAGCCCTCCACAAGTGAGCATAAAAATGGAAAAGAAATCGTAGCTCGTACACATCACCATCATCATCACCATCATGATCATCGTCTGGCCAAGATGAAAACGAAAGTGTCAAAATGATCTCCTCAGCTTTCATTTTCATCATTCCGTCGGCCGCCCAATTTGGCTGGTTGCGGTCATTTTACTGGCCATACTAATGCACGCCGCCGCCCCGAACGGCTTTGGGTGAAGAAACTTTCCAAGAATACCACCGGGTAGGCAAAATTCGTCCGAGGCCGCGGTGTGCTGCGGATGAAAACGACTGGCCCGGCCCGATGCTATCAAAGTCCGGAGCCAACACCTCCGGCCAACTCTCCGACGTCTCGTTTGGTTGTTTGGATTCGGACGCCAACTCAAGCATCGCATCGGAGTTGTTGAGCTGCCGGGTGAAGCGGTGCTTGCCGAATGCCGGACAAGACCTGAATGGTTCGCGGAGGTCCTTCCTATGAGCCTCATCGAAATGAGCACTTCTTGAAGGTTTCGCGGACGTGGATTACCTCGTCTGCTTCACGTTGGTTTGTGGTTCATTTTAATTCAAATTTTGCTTTCTTAAATTTCACGGTCCAGAAGTGATGCAACATTTTAATGCTGGATATGAGCGTTGTTACCATTGCTCGGTACTCGTGTTTTCTGTCTCTCCGCCCAATCCGCCAAATTTGGCAAGTTTACTGATTGAATGTTGGTCACCGATCTCAATACCATCGCTGAGACGTAACGTCAGCTCATCCAAGTCTTTAAACCGAAGCTCTCTATTTCGATTCAATCGAACTCAGTTGAGTCGTTCGATGCCGGATTCGGCTTTATTTCTATGCCGTCACTGCGAGCTACTTGCCTGATTGGGGTGGTTAAGCTAGAAATTTATGGCGTTGATCAAGAGTGCCGCTGCCGCCGCCACGACTCCGAGTGTCATCGAGAGCTCGTTACAGAAGCCCGTCGCGACGAACGACGTGGATGTCCTCGATTACCCGTAGCGATCCGGCGATGACCCTGGCCTGGGCTGTCACACGGTGGCCACGGCCAGCGGGCCACCACTCGCGAGCTTTTCCATCGCGGATTCCCATAAATAAATACGCTCGTAGCAGCACGGACACCGAACCACCGTCATCGGAACATTAGGAGGGGCATTAAGGGCACGGCCGGCGTGCGAGATGCGGTGCGGTTTGTAGCGCGGAGAGCCCGCGGAGAAATGGGAAGATGAATCATCGCCTTCGGAAATCGGCCCGACCAACCGACCGCTTCCCGGGTGCCGCCTCGCCAGTGACAGGGGCTCCTGCTCGCTTGCCGCAACATAAACAAATTGTTGCGACCCATTTACATATCCGATCGGTGGTCCTGATCGGTCGCGGGTAAGGTGTGCGCTGTGTGCGGCGCACGGTGAAAGCACACTGACCTATTGGCGGCGACCGAGTGCGGTGGTTCGGCCACTGTTAGCTTTGGCATTAGCCTGGCCAGGCCTGGAAGAGCGAGAGTTGATTGACTTGTTTCCCGCAACTCCTGTCAGCAGCAGGCAGGCGCGGTCCGGTCCGGTGCGCGCGGTCCTGCGCGGCGCGTAATTACGCCGCGCAAGACTCGCGACAACATGATCAACGAAATCGAAAAAGAAAAAAGCCATGCGGCATGACAGAGGTCCGGACCTCTCGGAATGGGACCTACCTCTGGGAGGGCGGTGCCATTGAACATTCGATCGTTCCGTTCCCGGCGGCTCGGCAGCGATTGATCGACCGAACATGACGCGAGCCCAACCCTGACCCATCCTGGGACCTGGGAGTGAGGTGTGTGATCTCATCAATCTGGGCCGAATGTGCACTTTCCTTTCGGCGGTCGAGATTGCAATGTTTTGTTGTGCGCCCCGAACGGAAAGTAAATTTGGTCAACTCCGTCCCCCCCCGGAGGAGTGTGTTGGGTACCTTTGAGAGGGGAACTGCGAATTCGCCGCCAGGTAAAGGTTAGCCTGCGGCGACCAATAGGGTGGTCTAGTGTTTGGATTCCGAAGATTTGCGGCGCAAAATATCGATCGTCCTGTAGAAACCAAATGTCGTCCAAGTTTTCAGTTTCAATTTCACCGAAGAACCAATCAGAAAATCAATTTCTCGGTAGCATCGACACCATCGACAGTACATTTTTGAAGAAAACTGGACCGATGATTCTGCCAGACCAAACAGTCACTCCTTGCTCGGGTGCATTGGCTTCTCTTGCACGACCTGTGCGTTTTCCAAGCCCTAAACATGACAATTCTGCTTATTAAAATAACCACGGAGGTGGAAATGAGTAATTTTTTAAATGTCTTTACTAAATATCTACAATTTCCAGAGTGAAGTTTGACGTTTCAAAAGTAAAGTAATCAGTAGTTTAAGATCCAAACACTATATGGATCACCCTATATAATGGCTTTTGAAGTTGAGCTTGTACGGACTCCGGTACGCTACTCACTGTGAGGTACGCTACTGACCGTGTGAGGTCAGCGCTTCTGGAGCTAGAGTTTCAGAATCAGATCTCCGCGGGCGACACGAGAACGGGCTGCACTCCCAGGTTCGTTTGTGTGTGTGTGTGTGTGTGTGTGCTAAAACACTTTACATGTTCTGTAGAGCGCCCGACGCCCGGTCCGACGTTCTTGGGATTGTATTCAAATTAGCGTCAATCCGGGCTGGGCGAACAAGATAGGCACACTTGATACACGGTGCGGCACAGGGTAACCTTTTCGCTGCTTGCCCTCGTTGGCCCGCGCGACTCGCACCGTTTACGATCCTGCCCGGCTCGGAGCTAAGAGGCAACGATGCATGGATACTTTAATTGCATTACTAGCGACCGCCGCACCGTCGGGAGTACCGCTCGGTCCTGACACCTCACCGGTGCGTATCTGTGCCGTCGCATGGAATCATAATAAAGTGCTTCGCGGACCCAGCGATTTCCCAGCGAATCGCGCTCCGGTTGCGCGATGTTGTCATTAGCCGCCTGTGCAACTCGATTTTCATCGGGCCCTGGGGTTTTCGCTAACGGTTGCCAGCGGAGAGCACCAGATCGGAAGTTCCCAGCGCGCGCGCGGATCTGCTTTCCGCTGACACACGGGGGGCTCGGCACCGTTCGGTTCTAATCACACTCCATTCCATCGCCATGCCACGTGAAGAAGTCACGCGAAACCAGACACCAGACCTGGGCAGCGTAAGCATTATCCACTCGAGACTGACGGAGAGAGCGGAGGGGAGCCCCAGGAAGAGGAAGACATTTTTGTGCCACGATCGTGGGCCACAAAGACCGCGCAGCTACAACAACTTAATTGTGAGACGTTTTAATTGTTTACAGTCATGTTAATGGTCACGATTAGAATCACATCACGCGGTTATGTCTTGGGGAGGGCTAGGGCCCTCGCCCCCAGTCACGGCACGATCTCCAGATGGATGGACCCCCTTCTCTCAGGTCTCAAGACCTCAGCGATCAGCTCGGCGTTCCGCAGAGTGAAGCAGATTCATTCATTCAGACCAAACCAGCGCAAGCAATAGGGAACTGTGAAGTGGACCAAAATCGACCTCAACCGACATTAATATCTGGTTTGCGTCTCGCCACTTCGATGTGGTCCCACAATGCGCATTTGACCAATCGACTAACCCGCCGGTGTTCCATTATTTGGCAACGATCTGACTTATTGGACCCCTAACAGTGTCCCCATTGGTGTGACGACGACGAACGGTGACATGGGTACCGTGACTTGAAACATTGAACTTGAACGCGCGCTGAACGAACCTGGAAGCAGCCTGCGGACCACCTTACCCCCGGGCCCAAGAGTTGTAATGAGCGTTCCGAGAGGGTAATGCGATTTTCTCACGCTTCGCGCAAACCGAGGGCGCAAACACTATTCTCTCACTTCATTACCCTAAGGTTGAACCAATCAGTCAACGCGGTCTGTGCATGGCACACGGACAGCCGTAGAAACCTTGTTGTGGCGCACACCAACCGCCAGTGCACCAACAATGAGGACACTCTCCTCGTGGACGTCGCGGTAGTTATGGCCGTTGTTACGATTTTCACTGCCCATGACGGCGGACGACGATGACGAGTCCATCTTCTCGCCGGCGGAAGACCTCGGGCGGTGCACACCAAATGCCAAACCAACCAAAGCTAGACGCCTTCCTCAATCCGGTTTTTGGACCGGACGGCGACGACGACAGCGGGCTCGTCCTAACGGGAAGTGTCGGGGTGTCGAGACTATCGGGTGCCACTAACGGAAGCCCTACGCAAATCGCGGCCGTGGATTTGTCGTCGTCCGAAAGATTGACTCTACAGGTGTTTCACCAACACCACCAGCAGCTAGATCGAGATCTTGAGAAGTGCGAGCCATGGAAATGAAGTGCCTGCGGCTTTGGAACCAAACGTTCAAGAGTTGGGGAACGAACCGAAAATCCAATGCTCATCATCGTCGGGTCGGGTGCTGCCTGCTGGTCACCTGCGTGACTCCGCGCTTTGGACGACTAAGAGTTTCCGGAGCTTAGGCCTAAATTCCACACAATTCTCACGGTGATCGATTCGCGCGATAGCATTATGCTTTGTGGCCAGCAGCGAACCGTCTACGAAACATGATCACCACCGACTTCTGGCCTGTGTTGGATGGGCTTCGTCGGCGTGATGGATCGATGACGTTGGCGCTTTGGAGCCCCCCGACAGCCAGCCAGCCGACGTGGCTGGTATCATCTTCGGTGCCGACCGACCCGATACGGACGGACGGACGGACCGAGTGAGCGGCATCATCAGGCAACCTGCCAAATACAGCCAATGGGGTCAGTGTGGCAGCGCGGCACCGTTCTCGGGCTTTGTCAGCGTGTCTGGTGAGCGGCTTCTAAGCAGCGTCTTTTGCAGCGTCACCAGTTTGGCGCTAACCCAATTTTCTCAGAAGTGCCCCCAACGGTATCCTATCTTCCTACTCCGACGACGTGAGACAGTTTTTGGGGGGTCTCTCACCAACTCTTCTGGTGAAGTTCCAATTGCAATTCACACAGGTGTGGTGGTAAAGGTCAACGATCGCCAGGCCGGCCAGGCGGGTAGATCCGAAAGTTTTGACCCATCGAACCGGAGCCACCGTAAGGACAGTTTGCACCAAAGCCCCCGGCCCCGGGCTTCCTGGGTATCTTGGGCAGTGAAAGCACCAGGCCAGGAGATGAATTGCGAACAGGTCGTCGAAGCCCAAGATGGCGGACGGTCGCCGCAAAGCATAATGGCTAAAAGGATTGCCTCGTGTTGTTGTTACTTTTTTTGGGCAGCTTTCACTTTCTCCCCCGCTGGGCTCCGGCGCCCCACCACGGCGGCGACACGTCCCTAGGCCCGCCCGAAAGGAAGCTCGGACCAACGAAATAAATAACGAAAGACGAGAAAACGATAGCCACCGGCCAGTCGGACGGGGTGGCCGGTGGAGGAACACTTTACGATCGAAACAAAATCGAAAACGGATCCGATGCCGATGGCGCGTAAACAGGTCTGGCCAGGACAGGTTCGGCTTCTAGAACGGAGCACACACGGCCACGAGAAGGGACTGTGGTGTCGACTGCGACTGGGCACCCTCCAAAAGTGGGCTGATCTCCGTTCGACGTGGTCCGGACAGCCGGTAGCAGATAGCATTGACGCGCTTGATCGCCATGCGCACCACTGGAGCTGACATTTGAAACCATATCGGTCGCCATGTCTCGGGTACTCCTACAAAAAAAACTTTCCCGGTGCCTTGGTCAAGGAACCGAACCCCATATTCTACCGGTTTGCTGCGATTTACTGACTAATCGATCGGTGATAGGGTTGGTTGGACAATGACAATCTCTGTTGCTTACTGTAACGCTGTATTTTTACGGGTGGAGTTTTTGGCCCCGCGGCAACAACTGACACTTTAACCTGATTAAAAGCCCCACAGGACAAGCGGACAGCGCCTTAACCCAATTAAACCTAATTCGCATGTCGCCCAAAAATGGACTTCGAATCGTTTTTTTTGCGCTTGGCACCTTTTTGGCGCCGTTGGATAATGAACCGCCAGACAAACCTAACGGTCCCGACATACCTGGTGTGCCCTATAACTGGACACCGGGCCCGTGGGGGCCTGGTTCTGCGAAACATTGTTGTAACTCTTCGCGCGGGGGGGACACGGATTGCGCGGCCGGCACCGTGGTCGCCGTCATCGTCACAAAACGTAGCCAATTTAAGGTCAATATCGATTGCACGGCCGCGGAGCGATTGTTATCGTGATCGCGAAGAAAAACGGTTATTGGTGTGGTGGCTAAGGTTGCGAGTTCATTCATCGGAATTGCGGCCCAAATATTGGGAGAACGGGAGTGAGTGGGGCTCCACCCCACTCCGGGTGTCCATTTTCCTTGACACGGTGGTGGCGGTCCGTTCACCGAAAGCCACTCACTGTCTCCCGAAAGGTCCTCCGGCTATTGTTGTGGAGCCCTCCGTTCGTCGCTCGTTGGGACATTGGGACAGCGTGTGACAGCGAAGCGTGACGTGTGTGTGTGTGGTTGGGGTCAGCACGATTTCAGGGTGAAATGTGTGGTGTAGAACCCTGCAACAGCAAGCAAACACCTCTCTGAATATGGTCCACACCGAACGGTACCTGTCATTTGGTCCAAACCCAAGTCTGCTCTACTAGCTCCATTAGTTATTGAAGTTTCGGTCCTTTTTGACACCGGCGGAATCGAACTCGCGCTGGCGTCTTCTGGGGCTAGTCGGTCACTCTCTAGCTGAAACCTGCACAAGACCCCCGCTGTGGGGACTTTGTTGTTTGTTGGCGTCGACGTCGGCGAGCTCGTTTCCTTGGTTACGCGTTCGGGCAGCTACTGCGCAGCGTTGACGCCCGCCATAAAACCCGAAGGGGGTCCACGAATGGGTCGCAAACATTCCACCAGAGGTCTCGGTTTTGTTTAGTTTTCTGTTCAAATCCCCATTTCCCATCGTCGGGCGTCCATTTTCACACCCCGCGTTTGACGTTTGAGCTTGGGGCAGCTCGATAAGTGGGCGCCGCTTCAGAGTGCATATTTTCTCAAAAGCGCAGCAACCATCGACATCGCTCGAAGGCACCGCAGGAAAATCCAGTCCAGTGAGTGAGTGAGCTGCTGAAGCACGCACGAAATGATGTTCCAGCGATGGCTGCGAGGCCTCGTCTTCGCCAAGGTGAGTGAGAGCTGGGAGCCAACAGTTAGTGGCCGGAGGGTTCACCGCCGTGGTGAAACCGGGAGTGAATGTCAGGGTCTGATTTGAAAATGGGGGCTGGTCGCGGAAATCTGTGCCGAATTTATGATGCTTCCTGACCGGTCCCACTTTCTGCATTCCGCCGATTTCGCTCCTGACGAGTGCGTCGATAAATCTCACTCGTCATCATTATCGGCACCATCATCGCCGCCGCCGCGTTGTTGTCGTGTGCGATCGATCCCGCGGCCAGCCAGACCCGGACCCCAGAAGCCTGCCCAGAAGCCGCGGGCCAACGGGAGTGTAGGGTACTGACGGTCATCAATCAATCGGCATCGGCGGCAGCGCACTTTATCGATTGCAAATCGGTCGAACATTCACCGGCCACGCCACCGCTCCTTGCCTGGGACCCCTGGTTGGTGCCTGGTCGGTCAACAAACATTGTTGCCATCGGTTACCATTACTTTGTTTTCTCGCGTGTGTGCCGTGTAATGTGCCAAAGTCCAAAGTACCGGTCCGTGGAAAGAGGGACAGGACCGCGCGCGGCGTCAACCGTGGCGTTGATGGGATGGTGATGATGATGGGCAGCCCAATGAAAGTCCTTCGCCCGGTCCGGTCCGGTGGGTGAGGTTAGGTTCTAAAAATAGGCCGATGTCGGGGGCGTCAGGGGAATTTATGAGCATTTGTCCATATTTTAGCAGAATCAATAAGGAAGTGGTCAGTGGTCTCGGTCGGCACCGGTTTACAGGATGATTGATCGATGGAACCCGGTTCCCGGTACCGCGGATCATTTATTAGAACGGAGGTTTTTCGCGGATTTTTCGCATCCCAAGTAAGGACTTCTGTGGAACGATTTTCCGGCTAGGTTTCTGCTCCGGGATCGATGCATGCCTCGAACGCGCGACTAATGCATTAATCAAGCCCACGGTCGGTCGTTCGGCGATCGCTCGCTACCTCGCCTAATGCCAATCAATTATGCATTTTCTTCGGTTCCGGGCGCACCACACGCTCGGCCACATTATTCATAAGGCACACGCTGGCTCGTATGTAATTCGCATTTCACCGGTGAAAGCATGTTGCATGCTAATTCCAGCCGCGAAACATTGAAGGCAGGTCCCACTGCTATAAGGCGTAAGCTGCTGCTGTTTGCTATGCGGGGGGCTACCGGTCCCCGGCCGCCACGGTCAGGTTATTGTCGCCCCTGGGGAGGACCACGGCGACGACCTGACCTTTGTTTGATTTCGATACTCAAGTCCGGATTGGCCCCGGTTTTTTTTGCTGGCCCCCCCGCGGGGGATGCAACCGGTGCACCTGATGGCCTTCGTGACTTATCCCTGAAATGTGACTATCCGCAGGCAGCGCAGGTTGCAGGCAGGGAAGGGCCTGCCGCCCGTCGCCTCGCGAGTGCGTTGCGCAGTGTCAGCACAACCCTCGATGAAGGCGGTTTTTCTAACAACGCGGCGTCTTTTTTCTCGTTTTCAGGTGAGGTCGGTGCGCAGGTTGTGGTGAGGTGGTGAAACATCCCTCTGAGTGAGTGAGTGAGGCATCACACGGCATCACGTGAAAGTGTTATTGGGTGAATCTGGCGCCCAGGAGGATGGCTGCCCAGAAACAAGTGTGAAAGTATTGCACCGTCCCGCACCGGTGTGCGTTACAGTTGCAACAGTTGCGTGCAACCATTAGTTAAATGTGACTAACCAGCGATTAGCCAGGGCCGATGGGTAGCCACGGCTGCAACAAGGGGTTGTGGTCCGATTGGCGCATTTTAATCACCCTGGGCTAGGCGTGACGCCGAGAGATGAGGTGGACTATAATTCGAAATGATGGTGTGTGGAGTGGAAAGCATTTAAATGATGGTAGCGCGCCGTAGATAAGGTAACATGACACGATAACGATCAACAACAGCGCATTAAGTGCAGTAAAATTAATTGAAAACCCGAAACGCAACGCTCACCCGCGCGATGCCACGGTCCAGGGAGCAAATGGCTTTGATCAACCTTCTTGTGAGACGACAGGCCCATCGGTCGGGCCTCAATGTCAGCGCTTCGTGAGACCATCCATCTCGTCCTGGGTTCGATTCTCGTTTTCTATAGGAGGCCCCTCATTTCCCCAACTTCGCCCAGATGTTGTGTTTTTGCCGATCAAAAACGAAAACAAATCGAAATTTGTTTCTAAACACCACCATTCGCCATTTTTGTGCAACGAGCACCACCACCACCCGAGACCGGTGTTTGCTTTCTTTCGCCGAAGCGTTGCGTGAGTGCCTTTGGCGAACCGAACCTCGTGGCCAATTATGTTGCTAATCAAAGAATTCGAGGCCCATGGCGCACGGTGTGTGTGTGTGCAGCGAGGCACGCGCCGCACCGCGCTCCTGGGTGTGTGTCTTTCACACCACATTTCGCTTCTTTCTAATTAGATTACGATGGCGCAATCGTGGCTGATCACATGGATCATGGTTAAATTACTTTACAATGCTTCGGTGCATCATTAGACGGCCCGATGACGGCGGGCCGACGACGGGCTTAGGGCGCGCGGTGTGCAGCCAGCCACCCGAAACCAGGTTAACAGCTGGCTGGCGGTTGGCTAGTGAGCCCCAGCGCAGCCCCTAGGCCCTCGACGCCACCGCCGCCACCAGCGCGCTGATTGGATTAGTAAATAAGCTGTTCACGACCGGGTGGCTTCCAATGTTCCTCCGTAACACCGTGCGGTTGTTCACAGATCGTGTCATCCAGGGAATCCAGGCCCGGCTAGGCCCGGCTCGGGCAGGCCAGGAGTAGATGGTTAGCTGTGTTTAATCGCCGCCATTGGTGGTTCGAATAATTTGGGCTTTCTCGCCCGCGGACAAGACGACCAATTAACGCGCTGTGACGGCGACGGCACGGCGTGAGGTGAGATCCACCTGCGGGGCTGCGCATCATCGCATACGCACAATGGACCCGATGGACTCCGTGGACGCCCGTGGCCCGAATCGTTACACAACTAATCTACCCGCGGGGATGCTGTTTAGCTTCTTCTGCTGCGTGGTGAGAAAGTGCTGCACTTGTACTGGAACCGAGTCCCTTGTGTGACGTGTAGCACGTCGTGTTCGATTCGAGCTCCGTGGGACACGCGGAATTGGATAATGTTTTACGTTCGATTAAGCGATTCGATTGCTTCGTGTGATGCATAAAAATTTTTGCATCAAATTAGTCAATCGCTCGGGTGTGAAGGTGCTGGCTTGCGGTTTGACGTATTACGAGGGTGGTTTATGTTTATGGAAACCTTAGTTATAGTAAGCAGCATGGACCGTTCGAGTTGACGAAAGACGAGTTATGTTTGTTGAATAACCATTTGGGGTTAATGAAGAGGTTATTTATTCATTTAATTATTTTTTTATTATGAGAACGAGCAGAGCCGTATTAAGCACTGACCTTACATCTTTCACATAGAAACCGATCGGTGCAGCGCAGACGAATGATTTACGAACAAGTTACCAATGGCTTGCCAGGGATCCCCAGATAAATTGCAATTTTCGAGGATCTAAAAGTGATTTAAAGTGGATCTAAAGAATCCCGTTTGGAGCGACTTAAAATCTTAAAACTCGCTTACGAACATTAGCTTTTTGCTATAAGATTGGCCAGAGGCAGGTAGAATTGGTTTCAGTAATTATTCTAATTCGAGCCAATATTTGCCTCTAATTTATGTTTTTTTTTATTCTATTCAATTTAATCTGAAAAATACTACGAGTAAGCAGAGGATTGGAACCAATTTGTGTCCAGCATGAACTGTTCGATACGCACTCGGCGGTGCATACGGATTATGCTGATAGCATAATGTTTACCCTTTTGTCCATCAAACGCTCGTTTGATCCGCATTGAGCTTCTTCATTGTGGTCGCGTTTTTTTTGTGGCGTCCGATATCCGAACTCACCATATCAGAGAGCATTTGTTTCCGTAGGTGTGTGTTTGCACAAATAAAACAACGACCCGCTGACGCGTGCATTGACTGTGGCACGTTCCGCAGCGCAGCAGATTGCCTGCGTTTCCATAACATCCCTGTTGCTTAGTTCGCCCCTTCAAAACGGGCTAAACAAACATTGTTTAGTATAATAATAAGCTGCCGGCACTGCGCCCTCCGGGGCCAGACAATGTTTGCCGCCGATCGGTCTCGGCCGGCGGAGAGCTTGCTGACAAATCAACACAGAGAAACGCAGTCCACGGGGACGCGACCCGTCACGAGCATCCCATAAAAGGCTGGGGGTTGGCTTAATTTGTTTCACCTTTTCCAGTGCCACCGGGTTAAAAATGCTTCCCTTTCACCGCCCGCCCGGGGTGTTGCATCATAACGCGACGCCAACATCGAAAATGCATCGCAACATTTCTATTTCGGCGGAGGGTTGGCCGGGCCACCGCGTTTATGGTTGATGTGTTTCCCGTGTTCGTGTGTTTTTTTGGAAGGTGTCCGCCGAAAAGAGCACCCTAATCGGGGGGGCCAAGATCTCGCTGCGGGAGGAAGCCAATTAATTGCCTCCTTTGTGGCGCTATCTGTCCGATTGTCGTCACAAATTACGCCGGATAAGCATCGATTTTTGGTGTTTGTTTCGTCTGTGGCCGCGGACTCTCACCCTCTGCCCGGGCCGGTCAGTCCGGAATCCGATCCGGAGGCTCGCGTGTGAGTAGATTAGTGTTTACCCGGGTTTTCTTTTATGTGTGTGTGCTGGTTGATCGACGATCCATTTCAGATAAATTATGCTGACGAACGTGTTAAGTAACGAAACTGATCCGCCGGTGCTCGGCTCGGCTCGGCCGTGTTATGCTGGGCGACCGGTTCGGCCCCCTAACTCGCCGTTTAACGGTTTGGTGCACCGCTTCGCTTCCTTCCGGTCCGGTTAAGGGACCTTTGAGTTGCAACATTGTAATCAAAACGCATTCGAACCGTTTCTATGCTGGACTCCGTTAGTCGATCGGTGGCTTTCGGTGATTTTCGAGCGAGAGTTGTCGAGCAGCGTTCACCACCCCTTGGCCTCCCCAATCAACGGGCAACTATTTATTGCTCTTTAATTACAACCGACCGAAAGCCAAAGGCCCCAAACCGGCCCTAATGCCTCGGCAGCACAATTTCGCTCACTTTCCTGCGCTGTAGCCAACGCGGAACCACGATGGCCACTGGCCGACCGATGAGCTTGGGATCTTTATTTGACTCTGCCGATGCCGCCAGATGGGGGTGCAGGCGTATGTGTGCGGGAGTATGATGTGTGGGTTGTGGGGTCTGCACGCCACCACTTGGTCCGTTCGGGTGGCGGGAGTCTTTTCGCGGGATCCGCGCCGCTGCCGGTTGGCTAATGAGACGGATAAAGTCAAACGGTGATTTGGTGCGCATGTGTGGGGTCAACGTTATTAGCGGCCGGTAATTCCGGGTGCCTTGGGTACCGGGCACCTTGTGGCTGATTTAAGATATTACCCCGAACCGCGTTAAGCGTTTTCATTGACCTGGATGGTGGAGAGCATTTATCTGTCTGTCAGGCGGTTACGTGTCTCGTTGAACCGCTTTGCACGTTGGTGATTCAATTAGCATGCAAAAACGGTTGAAATTCTTTCCTAGCTGAGATACTGTCTGGTGTTCCACTAATTATTTTGTATGTGCCAAATTCCTTCTTTTTTATCGTTTGTTTTTCAATTAGTTTGCAGGTTTGCAGCTTTCCTTTCCGTTTAATAACAATGTTTGGTCCTGTTTTTCGTAGATTCATGTTGTCTTTTTTCGTTTCAAACTTGTTTTATACTAAGTTACAAGTTTGATTTTGTTTTTTGACTTTTTTCTACTATAATTGGATGGCGCCTAGGTTCCGCCTGTACTTAGTTGTACCCTGTGACACCCAATCACCGAAGCCCTGACGTAGGAGGTTGTAAAACGAAACACAATGTCTGTCACTTAATAGTTCCTTGACAACAAACCACGCAGCTCTACGGATAAAGGACACCACCGACGAAGCGCGGCGCGTACAAAGGGCAAAAGTAATTTCACGAGCGCAACGAAGCGCGTTTTGCCTCTGCTGGCGCATGCCAAACAGAGGCCCTAAGTCAGCGGGTTGGCCATTTTTCTCTTCATCCGAAGCAGGTTTTTGGCGAAAAATGTTCGCCAACAGAGCGCACAGATTATGTCACACGTGTCGGAGTGCGTCGTTGTCGGTGTTAGAAAGTAGTTTGTATGTTGCGGTTGCTGTAGAGTTACCCCGTACCGACAGCAGATTGGCCCAGGAGATCCTCAGGTGCCGGTTGACGGCAGACGCACCGAACCGGCGGGCCAACTTGGGAGTACTTTGCTCTCGGGCGACGACGCCACCACAAATTGAATTCAAAATTAGCCAATCAAAACCCAAAACACAGAAACAATAGAGAGCCTCGCATGACATGAATGAGCTGAAGCTGTGTTAGCGCCGGCGAAAATACCCCTTTTTTACCCAACGCCAAACGTTGGCGTTTAGATTCTGGTTCGGATCTTTACAGGCACAAAACTGCCAGCGCAAAAACGCTTCTCCCTGTTCGGTTCAAGCATGGCCTCCGATTAATGGCCGTCGTTTGCGGGTGATTACGATTGTGGCAAAACTGTCAATCACCACCAGGCTGTGAAAGGGTGTATGATGTAAAAAGGTGGCCAAATGTTGCCAGGAGCCAGCCAGTGTCAGGAGCTGGTCTCCGCGATGCTGGACCACTCCGAGGTCTCGATCGGACGCATGCAAACGTCAAACAATAACGAGGTGTCAATATTTTGACACGACCCGAAGTGCTGCACTGCCCTGAGGGTTGCATAATCCCGGGAATTCAGAAATGCACACACGCATCGGTCACGTGCCAAACACTACGGTCCACTTAAACATTCCGTAATCGTCCGTCCGCCGCGGCCGATTATTGGAGAGTGCAAATTCGGTGGAAATTGTCAAACGGATCCTCGGTGCTCCAGGCCAACCCCGACCGCCGTGTGGAGAGTATTTAATTACGGAAAGTATGGCCAATCGGTTACCAGCACGACGATTGCCCGGTTCACGCTTGCGAATTGTAAACGTTTCGTTTTGCGTTGACCAGCCGCCAATCGGCGCCTAATCGAATTCGTTCGCCACAAACGCCACGGTCCGGATGATTGGTGATTAGGCTGGCTGATCACTTGATAATAATGGCGCCGTTGCCGCTCCGGAACCATGGGCAGGTAATTTCGGTTCGGTAATTTCATAATTTAGCCAGATTAAATAATGTTGCCCCGAAACCGATCGGAAGTGGCTCGGCTCCGGGAGCAGACGGTTCGGACTCTTGGATTGGCCACAACAATTCCTGTTCCAACAACAAGCAGGTCTTGAAGAGGTTTTGAAGCCATTAAAATGGGAGTTCGTAAAGCCTCGATGAAATGGGCTTCGAGTGCAAGAATTGTTGTAATTGAAATACTACGCTTCACGCGATTCCAACGACTTTTTGGACAGCCCTCTTCCGAATGGCTTCAGTTATGAATATCATCCCCGTGGGGCCAAAGCACGGAACGACATGATGCCTGCGTGGTTCCTGCTCTCTTTAAGTGCTCCCCATTCTCGTTAGCAAGCCACAAAAGAAGCCATTCGGTCATAATTAAATGTCTTAGACGGAGACCGCGGCGGTCGGACTCCGGGCGGCGGTGGCGGATATTGCGCGGTAAAACACGGTGCCATTTTATGCTGTCCATTTACTTCCAGCCCGTGCCGTGCCGTGTCATGGCGTGCTCTCGGCCCCGTTCGCCGAAACCAAAAACACAACATCCAGTCCACGAGCGAATTTGCGAATCACTCGATCGATCGATCGATCGAAACGTGATCGATCTGTTTCCCTCGGTTTTTGTCTTCCCTCCCTGCTGGGGGGCCCCCATTGCAATTTTACAGTTCCGTCTGCCGAGCCGGGCAGAGTCAGCCGTTTCCGCTTTTTAGACAGCGTTTCGCGGCGTGACGTTTTGCGTGACCAATATGAAGGACCGTTAGCCAGATCGATCGACGCCGATCGAAGGGGGCCTGACCGCAATTTCCGGTCTCACTTCGGCCAAAGTCTTGGTTTCGTTGTCTCAGCCGCAGCGATCGGCCGGCGTAGAACGAGGCGAACGTCCCGATCCCGACGATGCTTCAGAAGACCATCGCCATCTTTCGAGCAGGACGAAGCGGGACCGGGTTGCGTAATGGTACCACGCGCATATGAAGTGTCTTTCGGATGCGGTAATTCGGGGAAAGCATCAAGTGCCCATCGAGCGAGGGCGGCCAGCGAGTCGATGGTGCTCCGGGGTGAAAGTATCGGGGACCGGGAGAATACATTAGCGTCGTGCGTTGGTGAAGTACACTCGCGTGGTTTGTTGTCTGACGAAACAGCCTTCAGCTGATCGACGTTTCATGGCGCGACTTCGCAGACCGAGGGCTTTTTCGTGGGTAGCGCTACTTGGCCGACAACGGAGCCAAAGAGAAGGATCAATGTTGAGTGTCCGACAACTGACAGCAAAGCGTCCGACCCACGTTTTGGAGTTAGAAAGAACGACGCTGGCCGAGGACGACGTGAGCCACCGAATTGTTCCTCTCGCGGTCCGATCCGCTGACAGCAGCAAGGTAACGAAACAAGGATGATGATGATGACGCCGATCGGACGCAATTACACTGTCGGTGGTGGCGGCGGCGGTATGTGTAATTGCAGCCACCGATCGTTACCGTCCGCTAGTTGACCAAGATTCGGACGGGGAATTTTCGGTTAAGGTTATTGGACCTGTGTTGGGGCTCACCTTCTCAAAATCCCGCACCCTTCGACGGACGGAAACGGAATCTAAAAATGATCGGTTCTCCATCGGTGAAAAGCCACCGATGCCAACGTGTCGTAAGATGGCCACGTCCGAGGCGGCCGCTCTAGACATGTCAAACATCTTCGTGCCCGTTTCTCGGCCCGTTGTTGTGATTTCTGGTGATACTTTGGCCGGAATCCCCAATTGCTACTGCGAACCCCGCAGGCCAATTTTCAGTCGACTAATGCCG
The DNA here is from genome assembly GCF_943734635.1 of Anopheles cruzii. Classification (NCBI taxonomy): domain Eukaryota; kingdom Metazoa; phylum Arthropoda; class Insecta; order Diptera; family Culicidae; genus Anopheles; species Anopheles cruzii. Next base: position 16,490,725 of record NC_069145.1, read on the forward strand.
TCCAGGAGGGCCGCAACGGGCCGAGCACAATTACCGAATAGTCCTCAGGGGGGAAACAGGGGGCCCCGTACCTCCCGGTGTCCCTGTGACGTGCGCATCCAACCGATGAAAGGCCCGATAAAAATACGTTCGAGAGATGCCGATTAGTGCGAAAGCCTCGACGTTCGAGTGACGTCGATTCGGTTTCACTTTCGCCCGGTTCCGTTGCCGCCGCCGCCGCCGCCGATCGCCACCGCCGATCGAGTCGCCGGCGTTCCGCACAAATCGTCATCACGTTGCCGTTCCGTTCGTATGTGGCCGCTCGCTCGGAAGAAAGTGATTTATGGGATTCGTTCCGTTCCGGAGCCCACGATAACGATAGCCGCCGACTGCGATGAGTTTCGTGCGCGAAGGATGGTGGCAATTATGAGGTTGAGGCTGTGTTTTGCGTGTGTTTTTTCTGCGAGATCGCGCTTGGAGTACAGGCCACACGGGGGATGTGATCGCGTTGCATAAGGCGCACTCGGTGCTATCCTATAGGGTGGTGCATCTAGTGTTTGGATTCCGACGATATCGGGGCGCGAAATATCGATCGTCCCGTAGAAACCAAATGTCGTTCACGTTTTCAGCTTCAATTCGTACTCCGAAGAACCAATCAGCCAACCAGTTTCTCGGTAGCGTCACTCGTTGCTCGGGTGCATTGGTTTCTCTTACACGAACTCCTCTCACCACATTGGAAATAACTTTATAATAGTTCTAAATTTTTCTGCCAGCGTATAGCGTCACACTTCGTAATTGTCAAAGTTTTGACTAAATGTTTATAATTTCCAGAATAAAGTTTGACGTTTAGAAAGTCAAGTAGTCGGTTAAAAAGTTGAGTTAAAATCCAAACACTTAATGTATCACCCTATACATTTCAACGGCTCAGCTCTCGGGAGCGGCAGCCATGTCCCGTGCCGTGCCGGTGTTCGATCGATCGGGTTCGGGGTTAATCGAGAGAGAGATTGAGCATCGAAAGGATCATCGGATGGAGTCTGCAGATCGATCGACAAGTGAAGGCTCCTCAGGACTCCGTCGAATTCCCCCAGATAATCGAACGCTTGACGCCCAAGAACCCTCTCCCAAGTTGACGGTGACGGCAAATGCCGGGTTCGGTAATCGTACCGAGCCATGCCCGGACATGCCCGGAATTCCACCGTCTCCTCCCAGCCTTCCTCAACTTGGGCTGGGGATAAATCATGCCACCGTCCTTAATGACTGTCCCCCGGCACTCTCCGCACCCCCCTTATCACCCTCCAGGTCTGGTGCGGTGCGTGAGCCTCGGCCTCGGTCGTGGGCCTCAATTTATGCAAAAGCACCCCCACCAGGACCCCCTCACATATGGCAAAAGAAATTGCGAACTGCCCACACAACTTTCACTCGGCACCCTGTCACCTGTCACCCGAGTCCGGGCCCCAGAGATCCAGAGGGACCTACGTCAGCACAGCTCCCCACTTTTGTGGGTCGCCCAAAAGTTCGAACAAGTTCAATTTTCCTTTCGATCCGTGGCTCACCGGGGCTCTCGGAATTAACTCTCCGTTTCGTTGCGGTCGGCAGGTTGGCCGGTGGTCCGGTCCGGTCCGGTCCGGTCCGAAGGCACGACTTTGACTTCGAGTCACGCAATCTTTTATCACTTTCTCACCGTTTCAATATGGATCGGAGGTCGGTCAGCGTTAGTTGGTGTGGAGCCCCCCCTGGGAGACCCGGGAGATTAAACACTAGCGGTCCCCGTGGAGCTCTGCACATTGCGCGGCGTGCAGTGCGTCGGCGCAATGTAGACGGTGCGATGCAGACACTGTTACATAAATTTTTCCCGGCCAAGCCGGAACCCAGTGTTGGGTTGTCGGCTTTGCGGGATATTGGAGCGACCGTTGGTGGCGTTCATCCCACGCACCACGCACCTTCCCGCACACGTCAGCCACATCACAGCGTCGGCGGCGGCGAACGTTTCGGGGCGAGCATAAAAAGGCGACGGCCCAGGTGACAGGTTGCTGAGTGCTGGAGCAGAGCCCCTGGCGGTCTCGAACGCAGAGCCCGGCACCGTTGAAAACCTGTGAAAAGAATCGCTCTCCCCCTCCCGGCACCGCGTCAAAAACCGGTTCCAGTGTAGCGTCCATTGTGTAAGGGGAAGGCGGAAAGTAAGAAAGTGGCCTCCAGAAGTGGCTCGCGATGCACGCACGCCGGCAGAGGAGCGCCGTAATCATGATCATTGCCCGGCGCAATGGCGACAGCAAATGGCTTATGCGCTTTGGAAGCGCATAAGCGTGGCCCGTTTGGGGGAGGGACGGAGTGGGCCCGATTAAAAGTTCAATGTCTCTTTTTCTGGCCTCGCCTCGCACCGGTTTTGGGGCCGCACCCGCTCGAACCAGCAAGAATGTCCAGCCGGCCGGCTGGCTGCTCGGGAAGGATTATTTCGATTATCACAAGCGACCCGGGGGCGCGCCGCGTTTTGGGCCCAGACCTTACTGACCAGGTACTAACGGACTCTTTTTTCTCATCTTCGTCCCGTTTCAGATGCGAAAATTGCGTGAGACAGAATCATGTAGCGGCACCATTAGCAAGTGTAACAGCAACCACAGCATCCAATCTGTCGACGCCGATTACGAACAGCTGGAAACGAGAGAAACGCTGGAGCTGACGATTGTCACGGCAACGACAACGACGGAAGTTGTGTCAACCGCGGCTGGCAGCGACTGTCACCCGAATCGGAGATCAAACGGTCGGCCGGAGCCGGCCGATTTACTAGGAATAGCCACGACGACGTACGGCAACGATGAGGCTCCACAGCCAGCGCTGGTAGGTCTAGGGGACCGGTAGGGTTGGTGGAGTCCCGGTGGTCTAATAACGCCCGGCTTGCCTTCCATTCCACAGCCGTACGAATTACCCCAACGAACCATGGAAGCTCACAGCGATGACAACGACCCCATTAGTAGTAACAGCAGTAGCAGTAGCAGTAGTAGTGCCAGTAGTGTAGAAACGAAACGCCTAAGTGTATTAGCGAAACAATCAACACCTCCCATCGACTGCCGGGACCCGTCGCTCGGATCGGACACGGATTCGGCCCTGTCCTCGATGAGCCCGCAGCCGAGCAGCTTCGAACCCGCGGAACCGGTGACGGATCCGTGGCAGGTGTGCGGCGGGGGAGACGGCGGCGGCGACGCCACGGTGAAGCTGACGCGGATAAAGACGCAGCTGGACGAAATGCAGCACCGGTATGGGTCGCTCGGGCAGGACTACGCCGCCGCCAAGGATCAAATCGATCGGCTGGAGCGAGAGCTGCTGAAGGTATGACTGCGCTGAGAGGGGTCGCCCACCATGAACTAACCTGTACCCCGCGATTCCTGTGTATTTTCCATTCCCCACAGGCCACGAAAGAGACCCATGAACTGCGCGAACAAAACGAACTGCTCGAGTTCCGCATAATCGAGCTGGAGGAAAGCCATGACAAGGTAAGCGGAGACACACACCCAATCCCGTTAGTTGCTATTAGTTTCGTACAGCTGACGTACAGGTGGCGCTAGCTGCGGAAGAGAAATGGTGCTCGAATAATGCTCGATTAGCCGTGTTTCTAACCGATTCCCGTCCGAATTCGGAACAACAAATCGGTTCACTAAACTAGTACATTTTTCTCGCAGTAAGCAGAATTGGCCAAGGTTTTTCAAGTCTTGAAGTGTAAAACGAATGTGCGAGCGTTCGGTTCCTTTTTTTGGCTGTGCTTTTTCCTGTGCATCGTACATTAAGCGGCCACGGGCCGGCCCGACGGTGGACAACTCAATCTGTCACCAACGGAACGGGTTCCGATTAATCATCTACCACCGTAGCCCGTAACTTTCGGTTGCTGAGGGTCACCGGAATCGGCCGTAGTTGGGGGCGCCACCAGTACAGCAGCTGGGTGTGTTAAGCCGGTCCCCCCTAACGGCGGGGGGGGCCTTGGGCGAATAATTGGATTACGAATCGGACCATAATTCATGGCCGGGAGACCGGGTCGGGTTGGCCCCAGGGGCCGCAGGAATGAATTAGATCAGGTTTCAACATTTTTCGTACCGATTATGCCGTTTTGTCGGGAGCCCTGGCTGGCCACTATTGGCCCGAAATTGATTGATTTGGCGGATGGCGACTGTTTTGGATGGTAAAACAGTCGACTCTGGGACACACATGGGGAGTGAAAGCAAAAAAGAAGTAGTTTACACGCTACCGTTGCTACACTGCTCGAAAATGTTGCGCATAAACTGTATATTTAGTATCCTTCATTAACTCGCGCGCGAACATTCGCGTTTTATGATGTTAATTTTATAATGATCCATTTTTATCGCCAAAGTGCCCGTGCCAGGCACATTATTTGTTAGTGGCCACTTTGGAACGTTAGAAGACCGGGCCGGAGCTCAACATTCCTTCGAAACGCCCGTTTTCAACGCTCGATTAGCTTTCCCCACTCGAGAGGGCGCCGATCACGATCCCATGCTCGATCACGCACCGCCTCGCTGTTGTTTATGTTGCGCGGTGTTTATTCGGTGAACATCATCCCGAACTCGAAATCACACTCGAAACTCGACGCGACGCCAAAACTGGCCACACTTAACGCCTCCACAAATCGGCCGGCGCAACAATGTCTCGCTGTCGGTGTCGGTCTGTCTGTGTTTGTTGTGCAGGTCGAGGGTGTTGATTATTGATTCCAGATCGCCAACAAAACACATCAAGGGTTCCCGGCCTCCCCGAGACAGCTCACGGGGATGGTTTCGCGTGGTCCTCGCGTGCCGTCCAGCGGCTGTCAGTGACTAATCGATCTCAAACACACGCGCACACCGAAAGGTGGTGCCCGGTTTGCGGTTTTTCTCACGCCGTCGAGTGGCTGGCCAGCAACATTTTATGCTGCTGACCATGGGGCGCGGTTGGCCCGAATGAATGAAGTGCCCGCGGCCGGGGGTGGATGTGTCGCGTCGATTGATTCCTGTTGTTTGTCCCGCCCGAACGACCAACCGACCGACCGCCTGACTGGGTGTCCCCAGCATAATGATCGGTAAAGTCTAGGCTCCGCGATATTTATTTATCGTACACAGGTGTGCCAGACGGCCAGCGAGCCTGGGCCAGGCCAGGATTAGTCATAATTTAGCCCCAGTCGACTCGGGCCCGGCCCCGGACACACTATTGACACAGGCTGTTCGGACGGAGCGCCGCCCAGCAGTCGGACATTCACTACTTTGATCTTTGACGGGCCACGGGGCACGCTAATGACAGCGCAGATGGCGGCCACGTTCGCCGTGGCCGTGTGTGCGTGTGCGGCCGGTTCGGTTCGGTTCTGGGAGGTTTGCGCGTTTCGATCGCGCAAGATTTATGGAACGGCCGGGTCCCGCCGTCGGGCGCCTGCGAACCGTCGTTGCTGGTAGTTGCTGGTGGGGCTTATTGTAAGCGTTCACTAATTAGTCACTTAGTCGCAGTCGTTCAGCGGGCCAGCCGCGCGTCCAGGGCCGCCCGTTCTGGAGTGACCGGACCGGAGGGTGGGTTATCCATCCACCAATCGAACAATGAGCCGGAGCTCAAAGATACAATAGACAGAACGCCATTTCGTTCTGCTTTAAATCGATTCACATTTTGTTCGTTGCTTCCGAAGGTGGAAACACCATTTCGGATTTATGGTTTTACTGAGGGTGTCATAAAAGTCGCCCGCGGCGGCACGGGCGACCATCATCATCATGTGCTGGTTCTAGGAAGTAGCAGCTACAGGCCTACATAATAAATTCTCACCCAACAGCCGTTGGCGGGCAGTCAGATCGTGTCTGCTCTGCGCCAAGGAGGTCACCGGTCACAAGCTTATCATACCGGTGGCCCCACCGAGTGTGGGAAAGAATAGCGATTACCTCGGGTTCCACTGGCGGATGACCTTCTTCGCTCCAAAACGGGGCTCCCTACCGTGCTGTAAGCAGCCATTTTTAATAAATAAAAATATAAATAAGTTTCACATAATTACGCACGCGGGATGCTACCGCCGAGCTACAATTTATTCACCTTATTGCCCTCGAAGCTACGCAGGAAGGCCTCTGAAACCGTTCGCCAGACATACCTAACACCTTCAACTTGATCTTCCTTTTTACTGGTGGATTGCTGTCACAAGTCCCACAAGTTCGTTTGGCGTTTAGCGAATAAATTACGTATCATCGCGCAGCACGATGTGAAATTATGTACAATACTGTTCAAACATATTAAAAATACCCCCTTCTGCTCCCGATCTGCTTCCGATGATGATTGATGATCGTTCGTTGATCGTGCTTCGGCTTTCGGTGGAAAACCGTTGGCCCGACGACGCCGCTGCTCGCGCCAGAAGTCGTCCATACTCATGATCGTTTACTCGAACTCGCTTCCGTGCGATCGCGCGGCAGCCACGGGGAAAGGGAATGGTGGCACCAATGGAACGCGGGGTCGCGCACATGGTCCGCTTCGGGCGCATGTTGACGCGCGGTTCGCGCGCAGTTGCAAGCTCGATTGCGCGGGCGTCGGTCGGACTCGGTTTGGTTTCTTCGCTCCGCTCCGCACTCGTTCGCGTTCGCTCGTGTTTCCTTCGTTTCGTCTTCTGCTCCGTTCTGCTCCGTACGCATAAACAAACGGTCCGCGTTCGGTCCCGCGAAACGATGAGGTTCGTTGCCGGTGTCGGTGTCGTTGAAGTCTTTCGATCCGATGCGGCCCGCTGCTTAGTTTTCGGTGCCGCGGCGTGAAATCCACCCATCACGGGGAACGGACGCCAGCCTGCCTGCCCGGGGATCCCCGATCCCCTGCCTCGGAGGCTCGGAGATCAATCAGCGCGAAAGTTCGCGTTTTAATTGCCGCTGACAATGATTGATACTCCGCTTGGCGCTCCGTTCCGCGCTCGCCAGTGGTTCGTGAGAGCGATCGAGTCCACGAATTGAGGGTGATCGCCGTCGGCACGGCAGCATCACCGGACGATCAATACTAGATCGCCAGACAGACCCGGGGCGGACACGGACGGGCCAAAGAAGGGCACTCCTATCTTGATCTCGGCGTCCAGCTGGCGTCGGCCAAACCGAGCTTGTGTGTGTGTGTGCGTGTGCGTTTGGTGATCAACATCTTCGTCAGTGGCTCTAGTAGCAGTCGCGGGACAGCTTAGCAGTCGGGATCGGTGTCAAACGCTCCGATAGGACCCACGGGCCGGCACTTTTGGGCGGGCCGTAAAATATGGGTTTTGTGTGTGCGTTTGTGGCTCAGCGAAAGTTACGATCGTCGGGCTGCGTGTGTGTGTGTGTGTGTAGATGAAGAAGATGTGTGCCGGTTGCCGGGGTGTTAAAACACATTAACGCCGACGCCGACTGGCTTGGCACTGGGAGAGTGATTAGTAGTGATCCTGTTTTAGTGTCCCATAGCTGGGTGGGCGTGAAGAACTCACCAAATGCTGTCACGTGTCGTGCGGGAGGAGTGAAACCGAAGTCGAGCTATTTTACCCGCCTGCCGAATGGTATGTGTCGCTGTTGGCCGTCGCTAATTGCTCCATAAATTAGCCTCTTTAGGTGTCAGTCCACAGTCGATTGGAAGGGTTCGACCCGTTTGATTGTCTATCGATCGACACTGGTTCAAGCATTGTTGATGCGCGCTTTCGCAGTCGCTAACCTAGCAACACATCGATCAACAGTTCCGGGGACTGGCATGGAAACCGCGTCATTGCGATCAGTCTAGTCTAAGTCCAAGTCTTATTCATAAAGATGATATCCATCAAGAACCAAACACAATCATTCTTGTGCCGCTCAAATATTTTAATACCTTCTTTTGTAGAACGTTTTATCTTATTTGCTTCAAAATAGACCTCAGATTCAGAGATAACCTCTTTATTCGTACGAAATTTCTTACGGAATGTGGGAGCAATTCGAAGTTCAATTCATAATGCTGTACTCACTCAATACTCACTGTTGATGGTGCATTTCTCTTCTCAAAACAGTCGATGAATATTACACCACGTTCATCCAAAATACCGAGACCATAACATTTCCAGCCGATTGTTGTGCTTTCGACGAGGTTCACCAGTTACATTCCACTCAGATGACGATCGTTTTGATTCCGAAGTGAAGTGATGGATCCGTGATGAAGTGAAGTGATGCATCAATGTTTCGTCCATTGTCATATATCGACGCAAACATTTCAGTTTGTTACGTTCAAACATGGCCAAGCACTGTTCAGCATAGCCAAGACGTCCTTGGTCAACAGTGAGCAAGCGCGGCACTTTTAATAAACGGTCTTTTGATATCTTTACAATGTTAGCTAACTGACGCAACTTCACTTTTCGATCCTTCAGAAGGATTTTGTGGATTTTTTTAAATGTTTTCTGGCGTTACTGACCTCATTTGGACTCGTCCATTTCATTCTACTGCGTTTGCATTGTTGTTTCTGATGGTTTTCAAGTCATTGCTTCGCTTGTACGGTATCTTTTCTCATCAAGAAGCTGTGTAAAATTATTGTAACACGAAATATGTTCTTTGAAAATATACAACGTTACCGGCAATCTTATGAGGTCAACTGAGGGCAAAAATCAAGTAATCATTTTGGAGTCCATTTTGGTGATCGCACTACCTTCGAACGTCAGCGATCTTATTCAACGTCGCTTCTGCAGAAAAATATTCGGGGTCTTTAATGATGATCTTTTTGACCAAAACTTCTTATTGGAATATCCCTCAGTGTCCCTGAGTGCGATGTAGTGCGCCTTCAGGTGTGTCTCGAGCATCGATTAACAACTTTCCACGCGAAATGAGCTCACGAAGCAAAACGGAACGATTTTTGCGGACCGATCCGATATCATTATCAGACCAACGATGGTCGGCGCCAATTCGTGGTATTCGATTCGAAAATTGCACTGTGTGGGACTGTATTTGCCAAACCTTTGCCCCGGGGGTTTGCGACGTTGTGCGGGGCACGCTTTCTTCTGTCGGCCGTCATTGCGCCACCCGCAAATGCAAATGGCCATCATTTTCCACTCTAATATCTCAATCCAATTCACGTCTCCGACGAAGACAGGGACGAACCAGCGGGTGAGCGGGGCGAGGCATCTATTGGTAAGCGGTAGGGTCATGATCTTGCTCATAAAGCACGAGGTGTACATTTCGGAACAACGCGGAGCCGATCACAATGGGCGCCGCGAAGAAGAGGGCGAAAATCCGCTCACTCCGTCGTTCGGTGCTGACCTTCGGCGGTGTTGCCTGCATGACCCACCGTGTTCTGTGGCTCTTAATTTTGTGGCCCCCTCCTGCGTCCGTCCGTGTGTGTGTTCTATGGTCTTGTAGCGCCGCCGTCGCCGCCGTCACCGGAATGGTAGGCAAATCGGGGGCCTCGAAGTACACTTTGGCCGCGGGCGCACAATTCGTTAGATCCAATTTTATGATTTCACCCTTTTTACCACTCTCCAAGTGGCGGTGCATGAAATGGCTCTGGCTGTGGCCCCAAGGCCCGACGGCTCGACGGCGAAGCAGCCACCAAAAACAGATCGTCTCACGACTTTAAGCCGTCGTGGCCGGTGACCATCGGCTTTTGGTTGGGGCAATAATTATTTCGGTACGCTGCTTTCGGAAGCCGGTGCCACTCGGTGCCCGATCGCCGTGGTGCGCCCCAGAAAAGCAACCGTCTTGGGACGGAGGAACGGCTGGCTGGGGGATTTCGTGACGACATTACGAGGCACTGGCAGGCGCCAGAACCCTGCGCGCGGGAGTCTCGCGACGGATTCAGTAGCGAGATAACAAAATAGTTCACCACGCCCCACCACAGATGGCACCCCCGGAGGGGAAGTGGAACCCACACCGGAACAGCGGACTGACAGCCAACAAAAGACCATAAAAATTCTTCATCACATATCTCCGTGGGCAGCGCGGAACGAGAATCATAAATAAAAACATAAATTAACGAATTACGCGCACCGCCGCCGACCGCTGACCGCCGAGTTCCACGCCCTACTTCCGAGGTGGGGGTCCCGCGATGCGAAGGACCCTGCCGGACCGAACCCGGCCGGAGCTACCGTATCTGCGTTCGCTGACTGGCCTGGCCCGGCCCGGGGTGATAGCTGGGAAATGGAGCCCTTTTTGTTGCGCGCCAGCCGACGAGCGGGTCGGTGACATGGTGCGCGTGCGTGAGACTTGCCGCGCGGTGCGTTGCGTGTGCCCCGCACGGTGCAGGCGCACGCACGCACCGAAAGATGCGCCCAAACCGATAATTATCGGAGTCCAAGACCGAGCCTGAGCCAGTTAACCAGTGGGAACGCTGCGCGCGTTGGGAAAATCCACGACCGTGACAGCTAAAGCCAGCAGCAAACACCGGCAGAAAGTGTAGTTGAACGACCCGACCGGATTTGTGTACCATTTCGCACGCAGGCCATCCGTTCGATTCGCAACGGGAACAGCTACAGCAATACTTGTCGGCGTCCAAAGTGACGTTTCTGGAAGCTCCAGAAGGGGGGGTTCTTATCGGCGAAACAAGACGCAAACAGTTCTGCAGGCTGACAAACGATCGTAACGGTAGCGCAAGCAACGAACCCTTCGGGGAACGTTTGTTTCTGCGCGTTTCGGTTGATCAATCAACCGAAGCATCAACTTCGGTTGTTGGAGCGTGTGAAAGGATCATATTTTTCTTGCTGTGGCCGGAAAAGTCCGTTAAGGGGGGACTCTGAATGTTTTCAAACTGAAAAGAACATAAAATATCTCGTAGAAATGGATTTGGTGTCATTATCAAGCCCTGTCAAGGTCCGTCTATTGTTATTCTTCGATCGAAGCAGCAGTTGTTTAGGTGGTTTTATCCTAAAAGGAGCGTCCAAAGTGTTCTCGCGTACGCTTACCGGCTCCGATCTTTTGTTTCTCTGCCTTAAACCCATTCGTTAATCGAATTATTTGTCCTAGGACAGACATGGCAGATAGGAGTTACTATCTGACAGTGGAGGCCTCAAGAGAAGATTGTGTCCGGCAATAAGAGTTTTCGACAGAGTGGTGCCAACTATTGTAAGCGATCAAGATCCGGACGGACCTCAGTAGTGGGACCAAAACCCTTATGGAGTAATCTTTACTAAGAATACCCTATCTTTGTCTTCTTTTATCCATGCATCGCTTCTCGGTGGTGGTCGACCCTTTTTGGGTTCAATTTTCGTTCTGCGATCTAGGGCCCTTCGAAGGACCGAAGGACCTATTCGATACTAGCACAGGAGAAAATCAACCAACGTTTGGGCAATTAATTCGTAAATTTATATTCGGATCTAGCCGGTAGGCCTACTAGACCTCCGGAACATCCACACTACTCCCGATCAGTGACTGTGACTTATGGACCGTTGCTCCCAGATACTGATCGTCGTCTTCCTATTCTTCTTTTACCTATTCTTCCTTGGCAGTGGTCACTGGGCAGCAACTCGAGCCCAACGGTCGGTGGAAGCACGACGAAGGACGGCTGGACGGACACGGAGAAGGAGCACGATGAGCTGACGATGCTGTCGGAGCGGTCCGACTCCGGCGTGACGTCCCCGAACAGCCACCACCACCTGGAGGACCAGCCGAGCGGGGTGCCGTCGCCGTGCGACCTGTCGCTGCTGGACCAGATCCCGACGGACGACGTGCGCAAGCGGCTGGTGGCGATGACCAAGCGGCCGTGCTACGACGACGAGGACAAGCTGTGCCTGCTGCAGATCCTGTCACTGCTCAACAACCTGGAGGCCCTGTCGCAGGACCACGAGATCGCCGGCGACGACCTGAGCCTGGTCGAGATGCCTTCCCCCAAGTACAACTACGCGCTCCCGGAGAGTAGCACCCCGCCAAAGGCCCTCCAGTCGTACCGGGCGGGTGCGGGCAAAATTGTGGCCACGGTCCAGCCATTCCACAGCACGGACCGCAGCACGCCGGCGGAACCAGCCGTCGCCACCACCGCCACACCCAGCAAGAGCATGTCGATCGCGTCGATCGCCGAAACATTCGGTGGCATGAAGAAGACGACGCGCTGGAACACCGCCGCGGCCCTGCAAGAGAGCGGGGTGTTCGTGGACGAGCCGCTCGGCGCGTACTCGGCGGCGACCACGCAGACGGAGCTGGAGGACTTCCCGTGTCCGGAGAAGACGAACGCCGAGCTGTGCGCGGAGATTGAGAAGCTGAACAAGTTCCGCCAAAAGATCGAGGAGTGCAAGGGGAGCGCGGCGAAGGTCGGGCCGCAGCTACCGGCGGCGACCGGCGACGAGACGTGCGACCGGCGGCGGCTCCAGTTCTACGTCGAGCGGTCGGCGGCGCTGGAGAACAAGCTGAAGGTGTACGAGAGCAGCGGCGACCAGCAGCTGCGTCTGCTGGCGGAGCGGCTGGATCGGGAGCTGCACCTCGAGGGCTGGGTGAAGCAGCTCTCGGAGCGGGTCCACCACCTGGAACTGGACAATGGGCGGCTAGAGGAGGAGCGTTGCGAGCTGGAAGAGGTCGAGAATGACACCCGGTTACGGTTACAGCGACTCGAGGAGGACCTGGAGGTGATGGGCCAACGCAACGTGGAGCTCGAGCTGTCCCGTGGCTCGTACCAGACCAAGTATCAGGACGCCAAGGGCACGATCGTCGGGCTGGAGGAGTTGGTCCAGAAGTACGAGGAGAAGATCTTCCTGCTGGAGGAGAACGAGCACGAGCTGCGCGATCGGATCGAGGTGATCAACATGTTCATCCCGCTGCTGCTGCTCTACAACAGCTGGCAGATCCACGAGCAGCTGAAGGCGCTCCAGCAGAAGCAGCGCGAGGACCTCCACCAGCAGCAGGCTCAGCAGCGCCTTCGGCAGCCACGGCCACGGTCGCCCCCGGCCATCCAGTGCATCCCGCTGGAGCGCATCGAGTACTACGAGGGCACCGGGACGGAGGGGCACGCGGGCGATGAGCTGCAGCAGCGACTGAGCGAGCTGATGAAGCGCGAGAAGGAGCTGACGCAGAACATCGCCGAGCTGAATCGGGCGTACAACGAGACGCTCGAGAACGCGGACAACCTGTGGGCGCAGATGGAGCGCGAGTACAAGGAGAAGATCGGCCGGTGCGAGCAGGAGGAGGCCACGCTCAAGGCGAAGATCGCCCAGCTCGAGGAGCGACTCGGCAAGGACGCGGAGTACGCGAGCGAACGGATCGCGCACCTGGAGGAGGCCGAGAACGGGCTGAAGGCGCGCATTAGCCGGCTAGGCAAGGAGAACAAGGAACTCGGCGCCAAGCACGGCGGGCTGCTCGAGGAGTACGGCGCTCTGAAGGACGACTATACGCAGTTGCAGTGCTATCTGCGCGGCCCAGCGGCCGAGGCACTCGAGCGCGAAAAGAAACGCGTCCTGGCGCTCGAGGACGAGCTCGCCCACACCGGCCAGATGTTGCGCGACAGCGAGGACTCGCACCGGGCCGAAGTTGGCACTCTGCGCGGCCGACTGCTGGCCGCCACAAAGGAACTGAACCACATCGAGGTCACCAATAGCGAGCTGCGCGAGGAGGTCGAAACGCTGGAGGCTCGCATCCGTGAGCTGATGACGTTTCGGAGCCGCGACGAGGAAAAGATCAAGCACCTGACGGAGGAGCTCGAGTCGAAGCAGTCGCAGATTGTGGCGCTCCAACACACACGGTCCACCGCTGGTGGCGGTGGCAACAGTGGCTTCCGGTCGGTGGCGGCAGCGGCAGCCGCTGGGCGCAGCCTGGCACAGGAACTCGGCTCGTACACGCCACGGCACGCCAGCTACTACGAACCGCTCGGCGGCCGACGGTTCCCGGACAGTGACGGTAGCAGCAGCGAGGTTAGGAACTGGCAAGCCATCCTCACCTTTCTCGGTGTGGAAGTCTCTAACCGCACGTGTTGTTTTGTTTACAGGAAAACAAGGCCTCAAAGTTCTCCAGCCAGCGACCTCTAGCGGCGGCGGCAGCGTTCGAAACCAAAGAAGTGAAGAGTCTCGCGGAAACCATCATCCTGAATGCCGAAAGCCGGGGCGGTGTGAAGACGCCAAAGAAGTCGTTCGTAGAGGAGGTAAGTCGCCCCCCAGCCGTTGTCGGGGGACTGTAGTCCACCCCTCGTCGGAGGGCCCATCCTCCCGTAGAGAAGGTAGCTTTCGAAGTAAACCGATTAATTGCGATCGGCGCAGAGTTTGAACCAACTAAATTGAACGGTGGCGGACCGCGGTAGAAGAGTAACCTCGTAGAATCGGCTGTCCTTATCTTGTAGTGTCCCTTGTAATAAACCTTGGTCCACTTGGTCTGCTTTCACGATGACACCTCCTCCACCAACGGTTTAGCTATAATGTTGATGCCCTTCCTTTTAGGCGCGTAGCCGGTTCGCCCGCTGGGTGTGAGAAGGGCGTGTTCCCGGGCGGTTCCAGAGTCAGCAACCCGCGGACGTTACCCAGAAGTCCAGTCCCAGTCCAGTCCCGACTAAACATGTACACATGCACGCACACCCATACCAGTGCACCTGCACACAAACAAACACACCGTAGCATGCACCCGATCTTCCGTAGCAAAGCGCCCTCGTCGGCGATGGTGGCGACGATGTCCGCCCTGAACTGAACGCCCCCTGCGCATAACAGTCCCCAGCTCCCAGGGTCGGTTGTGTTGTTCCTTTGCCCGGGTGGCCAGATCGGACGCATTCTTCCAACATTGGTGAGTTTCCATGGCGGCGGTCGATCGGCGATCGTTTCTGGCGGCGACCCTCACTCGTCTACTACCATCTCTGCCATCTTCTTCGTGCTGTCCGACTTTCTCCATTTGGACGCTGTCTCTTCTTCGGAGCCTGTCCAACTCTCTCTCACTCTCTCTCTCTCTCTCTGGCTCTCTCTCTTAACTTCTTGGTCTGTGCATTCACCGATTTGGGACCTTGTGCTGCGAATGTGGGTGTCTCACCGAAATGTCCTCTTTTTTTTATTCTCGGCACGCACCTAGACGGACAATTGATTGGAGAGAATGGTAGCAGCACGCAGCGGGGACGCAGACTCTCACACACGCACACGGTGGACAAACAGGACGCTCGCCGTCGGGGGGCGCCCAGGAGGCCAGCAGCAGCAGCATAGGACCTTCGGTACCAGCTGCGACCACGTGCGCGATAGTCAGCTCGCTTCCGGCCGTCGTTTCGCCACCTTCGCCACAGGTGTGCAGGTGGTTCCCGAAATGATGGCCCGTTGGTCGGTTGGTCTACCGGCGCGGGGTCGCGCTGGCTGAAGGCCATCAGAATCAGAATGGAAAGAAGGAAAGAATCTAGTCGTTGTTGATGTTTGTTTTAGTTGTCTCTGTTTACGATACTACGATAGTGTAAAAACGTTACATCATGTACCCCATATTTAGAGCACGTATAGGAAAAGCGAATGCGCCTAGGGAGGCGTTAGTGCGTTACTCTGGCACTACCACTGGCACTACGTACAGCGCGGTGATCGGATACGGATCCATCGGCCGCTCGGACTGGGCGTTTTAGTTTAATTGTTCAAATTAGTTTTGGTTGTCCACCTTCACCGTGGCATTCGCGGTGAAGTTTGCATTGGTAGCGAGTAACGGTGTTAGGGGCTTCGTCAGTGACCCCTGCGAGGCTGCCGAGCGATTTTCAGTACTAGTAGTAACCTTTTTATTTGCCTCGATTTGTGCCGCAATTGCCGTTTGTAAATAGTTTCATTTGCGTTCAAGTTTAGTTTTATTTGTTTTGTGTGTGTTTCTTTTTCGCTGGCTCAAGTTATCCCCCACGCAACACGACAGGTTACGTTGCATCCTCCGGAATAACCCGGAGCCGGTGTTCCGTTGTTGGAGAAGGACACCCTTATGGCTAGTATTCACTGTGCTATTTGCGAGTATACGAGTGATACGATACGGGCAGGAGCAGGTAATTATTTAGTTGAAGCCAGACACAGCACAGGCAGGTACAGCAAGGGTACTCCATCCGGCATTCGACTCGCCCGTCTACAAACTAGGAGCTAGGAGACTTCCTGCGTTGCCGATCTGACCACTCAGCACCGTGTTGTCGTTCGCGGACGTGAGCTTCCAGGAAACTATTTAATCATGATAACAATATCAGCCACACATAGACTCATTTGTATGCCCTACATTATTCGATTGATCAGGGTTTTGTAGTAACACGCGGAAGGAAGGAAGGAAGAGATGTGAGGCGTAGGAATGTAGTAAACCTCGAAATACATGCCCGTCGGTGTGATAGTTAAACGAATGTGCCGTAAAACCGTAGTATCCGAAAGTCCGTCTATACGTTGGATGCAACAATGTTTTCTCTTCGCAGTGGTCATAAGGAACAGTCTCAAAAGCATCGCCAGTTGGGCCAGTTAGGCATGCGCTCTTATTTTCACAAAATGACGTCGAACATCAGACCCAATTTGATGACACATTTGAGCAAACGAGTGGTTTATTTGATTTCTTTCATGTTTCGGCGATGGATGCAACGGCGATGTGGCAACAGCGCAGCGCGTCCGAAACGCGTCTGCCCGCTTCAAAACTGTGGTTCATTGTCGCAAAGTTGTTCTTATTATCCAAACGGAGCTAAACTTATCCTTCGAATTAACACACACACACATCCATATTTAGTCGATTAATTGATAGGTGTTAGTAGTGGGTTTGCTGCTCATTCGATAGCGATCGCTGCCATCTTCGGGCCATCGGTCAGGCCTAGGACTTCTTCCACGAGTAGTACATCTCCAGCGGCTTGTTAACCTGTCGGGGAGAGAAACATCGGACAAGCCTCGTTATTATGGCCGGACACCACCGACAGATCGGTTTAAGGGGCGCGTGGAAAGTCAAAGTTATTTACCGCTACCTTCCAGAACTTTTCGTTCACTTGCTGCAGCGTCTGGTTGCCGCTAAGCACCACCAGCTGGTTCGGTTGCTGGGCGATGTAGATGCAGAAGTTCAGCAAGCGGAACGACTCGGGCAGCTCCGGATCGAGATCGAGCGTCAGGCGCATCGCCAGGTACTTGCTCAGATGGTCAACTGAAAAGCGAAAGCAAAAACCGGAAAACGTTGAGGGCCCCAGGTACAGTGTGAGACACCCGGCACCGTACTTGTGGCGTTCGACGTCGTTTTGATGTAGCGAACCGAGTTTTCCTTCAGTGCCTTCAGCAGCGGATTGTCGCCGGTCATCTCGGTCGGGTGCGGTTTGAAGACGAGCTCGATCTCGTCACTACCGTGCTCCGAGTTGCCGTCGCCCTCGGTGTCCAGGTTCGAGTCGTTCTCTTCCGTTCGCACGTCGACCTCACTGTTGCTCTCCGATTCTTCCGATCGCTCCGACATCATGACTGAGCGTGGCCGCTTCACTTTGCTCGCCGAACTAACGTTCGACGGTACGGGCGACGGTGTGCTGCGTACGGAGGGCGGATTCGAAGGGCGCGACTGCTCACCGGCGGTGGTCGACGGAGCCCCGGTACTGGAACCGGCGCCGGAATTGGAACCGGGGCCAGAACTGGAACCAGCGGCCGAGTTGGAACCCGCGCCAGACCCGGAACCAGCAGCGTTGGCACTGGCACTGGCACTGGCGGGTGCACTCGCCTGATTCGAGTCCTTGCTAGCCGGCTCGTTCGGGCCACTGTTGCTCGGCACGTTTGCAGCTGGCGTTGCCGGAGTCGCTGTCGCGGTGGACGACGAGCTGGCATTCGACGGGCACGGCTCATTATCGCCCTTCTTGCCCCGGTTCGGGCGGTTCTGGGACTGTAGTTTGATGCCCTCGTTGATCGAGTGCACCAGCGCCTGCTGCGAGTGACTCTGGTTGAACTTGGCCAGCACCCGTTCCTGGTGCGCCTCGTACTCGTCGCGGCTCGGGTAGATTTTCGAGATGAGCAAATCAAAGTTCGGATCCGGCCGGAGCGAACGCTTCGAGACGAGCTTCTTGCGACACGTCGGGCACTCCTTGTTGCCGGACCGGAGCGCGGTGATGATGCAGTCGGAGCAGAACCGGTGCAAGCACTCCTTGGTGGTCATTGTTTTCTTCAGCATGTCCAAGCAGATCGGACACATCAGCTCGCTGTGCAGGCTGCGGGGCGACACGGCAATCTCGGTGTTGTCCGTGATCGTTTCCTGCGGCGCGCGGTGCAACTCGTACAGGGACAGGTCCCACGTTTTGTTCTGCACTGCCTCAATCGACGCCATGGCGGGGCAAATCCGTGCAAATCGCACAACACTTTCACACCGAACTAAACACTCGATTTTTATCTTTCAGTGCGAAAAGAATGCGAGATTTTGTTTAACACCAAGGTGTCTACACATCACGCGTCGATGGTGAGACGTCAAAAGATGACACCCGTCAAACTTCATGAATGCCGCAAACAAAATAAAAAAAATGCACAACCTCTCTGCAAAATAAACATTGGAGGTTGCACATTTTAACCAAACAAAACTGCCCCCGTTACACGTTACACTCCATAATTTACTCGCAGCCACTCAGATCCTGATAGAGTGCTTTGATCATGCAGTCGGAAGTCGGAGGTGCCGTTATTAAAGACGACGTAGCGACGAATCAAGGGCATCATTGATCCATCTGTGGTTGCTATGCTGCCAATTTTTCGGTGCTGTCTGTAACATTGAAATTGTGTGGCTTAAAAGTTGAAATCATCAGTCCAAATCTTAGCGTAGTGCCTTCGAAATTCCGCCACGCAAAACCGGGCCGTGAACAGCTTCTCCGGATCGCCAAAATGGATGTAAGAAAGATGCGGAAATGTCTTAAACTCTCCTGCTCATTATCTTCCGTTTCCGTGTTGCAGTTGCTTCAATGTTTTTGCAAATGCGTGAGGAATCTGACCGAAGAGGATCTCCGTCGGTACATTGACACACTGGATCGGGCGGAAAGCTTCGTTAAAGAGGAGCATCTTAAGCAACTGTTTCGGTGCATGTGCGATCCCGAGGCAGGCACCAGCAGCCGACGAGCAAAACCGCGAGCCATCAAGTACTTGAACGCTGCGGAAGAAGCCATCGCATTACGCGAGAAGCCGACCCTGCAAAATGACGAAGAAAGACTGGACCGTTTCTTGGGTGGGATAGACGAAAATCTCGAGGAAGAGTTTTCCAACGCCTCAACCGACGAGCGGGCCGCGGTTTTGGAGAAGATAGCCGTGCACTACAGCAAATTATTGGCAGAAACTTCCGAATACCAGCAGTTCAAGGCGAAGCTCGCAGACGCATACAAAGGGAAAATTAAAATCAGCCGAAATCCAAAGACGTAGAATAGGTTCGCCCGGACACATCACAAACCGGAAGCATCACCAAATCGAACGTTCATCACCGAACGTTTGAGTGTAAGGAGGAGTTCCTGCCGCTGGTGGCCTTTAATTTATTGTTCTCGGGGACAAAAGCTTAACATTTTAATTATTTTACCAATAACGTAACACCCGTAACGATGCATTGATTTTAGACTGGCTTACATTTAAGCAATGTACGAATAAATACCAACAATTAACGAGAATCTATGTTTAACCTAATTCAGGATGAAATTAGCTTTGGGAAACATTGTTAATATAAAGTACATAGATTGCTGCAGTGGTTCGATGTGAGTGTTCGACTGATATCCATTGGTAGTGATGTACAGGATGTGATTCGTTTTAGAAAGCAATTGATTTGAAAGTAAATAAAATTGCACCTAATTTTAGTCTAAGGACATTTTTCATTGACAAAGGTTTATAGAACGACAGGCATTCTGATTCTCATTCACCCTGCTCATCTTTGACAGAGGGTCTCTAGTTGCATTACCCTTCATATAGCAACCTTGTCTAACGAAGCTCGAAGGAAAACATCACAAAGTTTGTTTACATCGTGCCGCAGGTTGAAGATCCCGGAAAAGATTGTCGATATTTTCTTCCAATAAAGCCGCATAAGAAATGGCCGCTAACCGTGAACGAAGATCGAACGCCGGCCGGCGCATGGCCGGTTTGCTGGACGAAGAGGAAGAGGACGAATTCTACAAAACCTCTTACGGAGGATTCAGTGAAACGGTCGACGATCGAGATTATGTGTATGTTTGGTGTTTGGTTAACGGGCTAGCCGGGGGCCAGTTTGAAGTAATTTTCGTCCCTACGATTGTTTCAGACAAAAGAACGACGACGAGGAAGACATTGTAGACTCCGACTTCAGTATTGATGAGAACGATGAGCCCGTATCGGACGCCGAGGAGGAATCGGGCAAGGGACCGAAGAGGCGTCGCCAAGTGGGCACGGTTACGAAAGCGTACCGCGAGCCGCCGCCCAAAAAGGCGGCCGTTAAGCCGGCCAGAGAAACAAAACCGAAAGCGGAGCGTCAGGCTACGCTGCGGAAGCGCGCCAAGTTCACGGTGATCGATTCGGGACGCAAATCGTTCCGCAAATCGACCGCCGCCAAAACTGCCGCGACACAGAGCCGGCTCCGGCAGAGATTCGAAGCGGAACGGAAACGGACACGGGTGATCAGAACGGAAGTGTACATCCCTACGCAAGAGGAACTGCTGGAAGAGGCGGAGATTACGGAACGAGAGAATCTGAAATCGCTCGGTATGGACATTCTCGTCCAGGTACATCGCGATACTCACTGTGTTGTTACTTATTTCCACCGTCAGAACGCTTCCGAAGGATGGAGCTGGAAAAGCAGAAAACACGACCCACGAAGCGCAAGTTTTCGGGCCCTACAATCCGGTACCTGTCCACGGCAATGCCAATTATCGAGGTGATGTCGAGCGGCAAACCAGACGACGGTACACCGAACAAATCTGCAGAAAGGGACGCGTTCGATCTGACTGAGAAAAGGTAAGACATGTGCCCCCTAACAGCATAGTTGGAGCTGACTTTACTTCATCGCACTCTTCCTGGCGGCCAGTCTCAACCTGAGGGATAAGACGGCGAAACGGAACAAAAAGAAAACGAAAGTAGAAGTAACTGGCCAGTACGAGCGAACGTTCATCACGTTCGAAAATGATCTGGATGAGAAGATTTTCGACTCGATCTTCACCAAACCGGACACCGCCCGAAGTCACCGTCAGATCTGTGCCGTTACTAGGCTTCCGGCCCGCTACTACGACCCCGTCACGCAGCTACCGTACCGGAACATGCAGACATTCAAGATCCTACGCGAAGCGTACTACCAGCAGCTGGAGGAACGGGGCAACACGGACAATCCGGAAGTTGCCCAGTGGTTAGAGTGGCGCCGCAAGATCAAGCAGTTCCGGGTGGCCGCACTGAAAAAATCCCAATCGGAGGCAGCAAGCAGCGAAAGGGTGCCGCCGAAAACGACAGAAACCGCCATCGGAAGTAGAGTGAAATAGAGCCCCCAGTCTTGTGCTGCTTCTTTCGGAAATAGGTAATAAACACATGGACGCGCTTGCGACATACAGATACGTTCGAGGCTAAACTGGCGTTTGTATTGTTATCTCGCGTTCTTTTGTTCTTCTTTGGCAACTGCGTCCGCGGCAGAATCGTTAAAAAGCCTACAAACACTGCATATCTATCACATTCATCAGACTATGTTTATAGTAATGGTTTGCTATGATCGCTAAAGTTTAACATACCGCCGGGCAGGGCCGCCCTCGGTTACTGTGGTAATGGTTTGCAAATGCGACTACGCGCGACGACTGGCTTCAACGGACTAGCTAACAGGCTATCTATCAATTAATTAACGACATCAAACAACACATTACAATCCGGCGTCGGCCGGTGCGGCCACGTCAATTACGGAGCGTGCCAATCCGTCCAATTCTATCCTACGTTAAAACACAAAAGTATGCAGCTTGTTAACCCACTGCGGGTTGATTAATAGACATTTGCCTCCTTCGTGCCTCAAACACACCTTTGTTACCTTTGGACTGCCGAGCAGAGCTGGATTCAGTGCTGAATTCCCTTTCCGGCATGCGTGCGCTGCCTGTAACTTGGCTCTTGCCTCTTAGGTTTGCTGTTAACGGGTATGTTGTTAGCGGTATTGTATTGTTACTGCTTCGTAAGTATTGTATTACTTTCCACTCCACTATGTTGCTAAAATTTGTAAATTTATCATCCCGTCAGTTACCCGTCCTTTGGCCAATCTGCTTCGCGGAATAATGCTGAACCTGAGTAAACGTGCGTACTGAGTGACTGATCCCTAGTGGACGGAAACATATCGATTGAACGTGTGAATGCGGTTACTTTGATGGCAGTAACCAAACGAGAAACGAACGGCACCGTAACTTAACGCAAACCAGTAGAGTGCTAAACGATCGTAATCAGCATTGCTCGGCGAAGCAGCAGGACCTGCCATTGTGGGTTATGTGTAGCTGCTACAAGAACAATACATATGCGTGCTGCTTGCTGATTGATTGTTGGTGGAGTCTGTTGCACGTGCCTGGCGCACTATTTGCGGCCATTCTCCTGACGCAAACCTGGATTATATTCCCCACCGCCACTCTTAATTCTATCTCATCTTCACGAACGAACGAACAACTTCGAAACGGGCAACATGAACAACAAAATACACTCTCGTAAAATGTAAAATTCTTCATCACACAACTAATGCCATCTATGTATAAATATACGGGTGTGTATGTGTAGGTATATCGATCCGATCCGATCCGAATAACGTTCAAATGTCCTGTCCCCCACCAAAGTCTGGGTCAGTCTGGGTCTGGGAAAGGAAACAACAAAGTTGTATACTGTGGCCGAGTGGGCCTTCGGGAGTTTGGGGGGCTTTCGTTCCCACGGTGTGGGCTAACGGAACATCGGCCTCCTCCTCACTACGGTTTACGGTTTCCCGTCGCGGGAAATCTACATTCAAAAAGGAAGGTTAACGTGGTTGTTTAAAAAAATCTGCATGCTCGGCGGCACTCATTCCGGTTCCATTCTCTCTCGCTCTCTCTCTCTCTCTCATGCTTTGTGGTGGGATATGCAGGATCGAATGCCACCTATTGTTTTGCCTCACGTTAAAACCTAACCGTCCATTTCGTATCTAAAACAACTGAGTAAAAGCGTTCCTCGCATTAGACCTCGTTTTGCTTCGTCCTTATCAGCGACTGCGATTAAAATACTGATGGTGGATAGGTGGTAAATTGTCAACAGTTAACACGACGACGGGGGTTTTGTGCGTTATGTTGGTTTCGGTCGCAACGGCGAGCCCTAATAGTGAAGTAATACTGATTGCTTTTGCTTCTTGTTTGATAACAGTTGAATCGGTTGTTTAGCGTTGGCCGCTTACCATCGATAAACAAGTCTAATACTCTAATACTCTTGTGTATATATAAAAAGGAAACTTGTACCCGGTTCGCGCCTCGGAGCTGACGCCGACAATCTTCGTCGCTTTAAAAAGGGTGGGCTCTACATTCGTCGCTCAATACAAAATACTCGTTTGCCCTATCGGTGCTACTGTATATAAAAACTCGGGGGACCTAAAATGATTCGAAACAAGAGTGGAACTCTAATGCATTAAAAACGTTCAATCCAAACCCGGAAGCCAAACCCGCACGCGCGTCTGCGCGTTTCTCTTATCAGACTAACAATTCGTTAACATCGACCAACTTATAGACCGCAACAGACCGTTCCTGGACGTTTGACGCCTTGCAGGACGCTATGGTGTCCGAAGGCGATTGGTTTGCTTTAAAAACAATACCTCTCTACACTTGTTAACATTACTTATACCTATTCCGCCGTGGCGCATCAAAAGAGTATGTCGCGATGTCCCGTAATCGTTTGGTCGCCACACTCTTTTGCAATCAGGCGAAGCGCGTTAGTAGACGAAAGGGCTGGCGCATTAGATGAGCGTGTCCTCATCCTGCGTCTCGAACAGCATCAGCAGCGAATGCTGCGAGGACGAGCGTCCCCCGAGGGCGTTCCCCGAGAGGGAGCCATCCGGCGAGAGCAGGCCCGTCTGCAGACTGTAGTTGTCCCGGTAACCCGAGGTGGACGAAGTCTGCGATACCGAGTCCCAGCTCAGGTCTCCCAGTGTCGCGATGGCACGGTTGATGGGTTCGAACGGTGGCGGCTCGTTCACCGTTGGTGGCACAGCGACGGAACCTACCACACCGGAACCGATCACACTCACGCCTGGTCCAGCAGCCACCCCAGAGCCGGCAGAGGATGGGGACGGTACCATGGCCAGACCTGCGCCGCCGGCCACCGTCGGGATGCTGCTGAAGCCGGGCTCATTGAAATTGTTCGACCGCATACCGCGTCGGTTGCGGAACGTTTTGCGGCTCTGGGCTCTCGACCGCTGCAGGCGGTGTTTGTTGTGGTTCTCGCCGGAACTGTCGTCGGCCAGACTGTCGGGCGAGAGGGGCGTAGTGGAGGTTTCACCGGACGAGGTTTTAAACTCGACCGACGACACGAACCTCAACCGGGGCGGTTGCGTTTTGGCGGCCGACGCCTGGAGCGAAACAGAGTGGGACAGGTGCGGGATACTGCCACCACCGATGATGGCCCCCCCCTGGCTGCCCGGTGTCGCCTGTAGGTCGACCGAACCGGCCTCGGCCAGGGTGCAGGATGTCAGCGTCAGATCGGCACTCTGGGAGTCGGCGAGCAGCCCTGCGTCCCGATTGTTGGTGGTCGTTGTGGTGGAACTGGACAGCGATTCGCCTTTCGGTGCCTGCAGCGTCTGCTGGGACAGGGTGTCGCTGGACGTGCAGATGCCCGTTCCACTGCGTGCGTCCTGCTGCAGCGCCGACAGCAGGCTGGTGGGCGGTGGAACCCCGGTCAGCATCGAGATCAGCGACGGGCGCTGCTGATGGCGTACCGGTTGTTCCGGGGCCGCCGGCACATTCGGCATGTCCCGTTTCGATGTCTCCGTCGACATGTCACGATCTGCAAGTGGATGTCAGGTTAACAGAAATGGACCACAACACCTGAGTACCGAGTTCCGTTTCTTACCATAGCGTCTGGTTTCGAGTTCTTCCCGTAGTTCGCGCAATTCGCGCGACAACTCGAGCAGGATGGCACCGCGCGACTTGGTGCCCCCGGATGGTTGCGTTCCACGCATACGTTCGCGGATCAGAAACTGCATGTGTCTCTCGTGGTCACCTATCGGTGGTTGCGAAATCTGTCAAAGCAATGAGAGAGAAGATCAGAGATTGGGTCCCTTTCCGGTTCTTTCGGCACCACAGTACCTTGTGCAAAATGAATGGCATCAGCACGATATACAGCGGTGTGCGCTGGGTGACGACAAACTCCAGGAAGCTCCACAGTTCCGGTGCGGCTTCGTTGCGCCTGCCGAGATCGCGCATGACCCGCGCAATGCGGGGCCACTCGTGCGAGAGACGCGTCTCGAAGCAAATGCAGAGCACCCGCAGCGCCAGGAAGGTGGCCTGATAGAGAGCGCTCGATATCTTGGCCGGTCGCTTCGCATCTCGGCTGCCGGTGAACGTGAGCGATCCGGCTCGCAGATCGGCGCCGGTCCGGTTCGCCTGGATGCCGGACTGGGCCGTCCGGCCGGCGACCGGACTCATCGCGTTCAGGACGGCCGTCACCAGGAACGAGATGTCGGACTGCTTCAGTTCACCGACGTCCGAGATGCCGCGACCGCTGCACACCTTCAGGCACAGCGGCATCAGCAGGTGCATCAGGAAGCCCTCGGCTTTCTCCTGCGTCGGGAAGTCGGCACTCCCGCCACAGATCTGCTCCAGGCCGTGCGACAGCGAGTCGACCGGGCTGACGACTTGCAGCGCCACCAGCCGTACCACGTTCGAGCAGAAAAAAGCGGGCGGACTCTTGGACATGAGGGCTGCCCCGGCGCCGGACACTCCTTCCGGGAAGTTTCCCTCGTTTACGATCAGATTTTGCACGTTCGTCAGCAGGGCCTTCATCTCGCGCCAGTGCAATATGTGCGGGTAGCGGATGATGGCCTCGGAGACGCCCTTTAGCAGGCCGGCGGCCGCCTCCCAGTTGGTGTTGCGTCGCACGGACGACTTCTTCGATATCTTCAGAAACACCTTGTCCAGCCGGCGAAGGATCGTGACGAGCGTGGGCTTCATGCCGTGATCGTCGGCCCATTCGGCGCGTGGGAAGATGCACTGCATGTACCGCTGCAGCCCGCGGCAGGCCATCGATTCTCGGTCGTACGGGGACACCTTCAGTAGCGAGTGGGCAATTTCGGCCAACCGTACGTGACACTTGACGTCCAGCAGCTCAGTCGGCTTCGGTTCGCCCTGCTTGCGGGCCAGCTCCGCGAGCCGCGTCGAAGCCGAGATGATAAAGTCGCCGACCACCGACAACAGCACGTCTCGCGGGCGCCGATATTCACGAATCGTTTCGGAATCGTCCACCGAGTCGTTCAGTATCTTCGAGCGTCCGATATCGCTTACGTACTTGGCGTGGGACTCGTCGTCGTAGTCCAGCCCGGGCGAACACGGTGGCCCGCGGGAACAGTTCCGCTGGCTCGAGCCCTTGTGCTCGGGGCTGTTCCGGAACGGTCCGTTGTAGCTCCTGTAACGGAAAACAACCAGTTACCGATCGTGGACCGAGGCATGAACCGTTTAACCCGCCCTTACTTTGACAGTCCCTCGCAGTTGTGCACCATCGTGCGGATCGTGACGGCCAGCTGTAGGATGATGTCTCGCTCGCATTTGCCCTCGAGCGGAATATACGACGACGACTGTATCTGCTGCATGTAGCACGGGAGAATGGCTTCCAAAATGATCTACAAAGAAACGGAAAATGTCGATCGGATCGTGTGCTGCAGAAGTGAGAATACACAGTGGATCAAAGCACACTGACCAGCATCTGGTAGCCACGGGTGCTCTCGGCCGAGTACGACACAACCATCACGCAGAGCGTAATGCAGTCCAGCACGGTGACCATTTCGTCCTCATCGTGGTAGCAGAAATCGATGGCCTTCAGTGGCTTTGGTTCCTTCACCAGTTCCGCGATGTTGAGCGGATCCGGGGATGGTGTTTCAAGGCTGAGCAGCAGATTGAACAGGCAGCTAGACTGCACTTTGTGCGCCTCGCCGTACGTACCGTTCTCGTCCGTGTCCAGGATGGCCGACACGGAGCCGAACATCTGCAGAATGAAGGGCTTCCGGTTGAGCAGATAAAACTGCTTCACCGCGTACTCGATCGTGGTCGTGACGAGTTTGTTCGTCTGGTGCAGAGAGTACACCTGCAGCATGGCCGGCATGATCATGAAGTAGCCGTTGGTGGAGAAAATGTTCTTAAAGTTGGACGCCGCGTTGATGAACGTAGCCGTGACGTAGCGCATGATGCACGCGTCCTCCGAGTGTAGCAGCGCGGCCCCGGACAGCACGTTGAGAAACAGCTGGATGTCGGCCGAGTAGGCAAAGTTGCCGGCCATCGCCTCGAACATGCGCGCTATCAGCCGGACCCACATGAACTTGTGAAGAACGTCGAGCCCCAGTAGCTCCTTGCCCAGTTCGCCGCCCTGGTGCAGGTCCAGATCCACTTCGAGTGCCTTCCGCGGAAAGGAGGGCAGCTTCATTAGCTCCTCGTGCAGAAACACGACACGCTGCACCACCATGTCTACGTTTTTCAGGATGGCCCACGTCAGGTGTACCTTTCCGATTTCGACAAACTTTTTGCACAGCTCCTGGCGCTGCAGCGCATTAAACGAGTCCTCCGTCTTCATCTCGACCAGCCGGAGCTGCGGGTACTGCGAGCGCTTGAAAAAGTACAGATCGCGCACGTACCAGTTCGGGTTCAGGATCTGGTGAGTCTTGTAGTCGACGAGCACGTGTTGGGCGTGCTTCTTCTCGTCGATCCCGAAAAAGTCCAACGACTCGTTGAGAAGCTGCGAAAACTGCGTGTCCTCCTGCACCGGGAACTGAGACGGTATGCCACCCTCGTCTGCCGGAAAGAGGAGCAACATCAAATGTGATTAAATTTGCGGGACGTCGCCTGGCACCCGTCCAACTTACCTTCCGGACCGTGCACGATGATCTTCTTGGCCGAGGGAACGTTCGCCGTCAGCAGTATCGAAGCATCGCACTGTTCTTTGCGCAGAATCTGCTTTAAGTCCTTGAACATGATGCCGTGGACACTGTGGACCACCATCCACAGGACCGACAGCGCGGAACCGACGAGCTACAACGAACGAAGCCATTCGAATGAGGAACAGCTGTTGGATTGTGGTGACCACTAGTGACGTACCTGTTGGCTACATTCGTGGGTCGATCGTACGTAGAACATGACGTAGCCAATGATGTAATTGTACAGGGCGAAAGCCGCCTGCTGCGGCAACCTTGGCACGAACCGTATCAGGTGGCGCAACAGCTTAAACATCTGATCCTGATGATCGCGCGTCAGGCGCTCCAGCACGTACCGTAGAAAGAGGGCTGAATCCTCGACGAGACAGATCCAGATCACTTGGTAGGCCACCTCGTAGACCGCGCAGCCGTCCGAGTTGACGGCCGCATCATCCAAGCAGGCCACGATCTGCATTACGGACGAGCAGAGACAAGACGGGAACAGCGAGTGGGCCGCGTGCATGTGTATCGCCGACCGGGTGCCATCTTCCTCCTCTTCCACGTGATCTTCGGCCGGCCCATGATCAAGCCCGGGCTCGTGTGCCGCCTGCTGCGTGACGGGGATCGTGGTGATGAGGAAACTTTGCCGTTCCGAGCGCTGTTTGTCCTCCTGCTGTATCATCGCATGCCGGATTGCTTCCGTTTGTTGCTTCTTTCGCGTTTTTGTCGCTGTCACCAGCGATCGCTGCGGTAAGGAATCAAACGCCACGAAACGCCTTTATCGACCGGACAGTTCTGCGATCACTGCACAACAGTACTTACGTGTCGCTCTTGGTTGAGTGTCACTTCCATATCCTTGTTCTGTTGCCTGGGCATCCAGGGTGGATCGACGACCGGAAGGCTCTCGATGCCAATCTTTGGCGAGGGCAGCGTGAACTCGATGCCCGGTGGGGGCACCTTGAACGAGAGGTGCGCTCCCTCCTCCATCCGGGGCCACACTTGGAAGCGGTTCTTCCACAGCACCTGATAGCGCAGGATCGCCTGGATGCGCGTGTTGGGGCATTTGTTCTTCAGCGAGCGCTGCATAATGTCGGTGGCCGTGTTCGGTGCCTTCACCGAGGCCAGTATGAACAGCGCAGCGGAAGCCGCCGACACCTCCTGATCGGTTTCCAACAGCAATTCCCACGCAATGGGGATGACCTCGACAAACTGTTCCTCCGTCAGCACGGCCGCGCCCTTGACGAGCGATGCAATCGGCGAGTGGAACACATCGCGCACTTGATTTTTGATGTACTTCAACACCGGCGGATCCTCCTGATGCTGCTTCGGTTCGTGAATGAACGTTGAGTACTGGGAAGTGTTCGGTTCCGATTCGTCTTGCAGTACGATGCTGGAGTTGTGGGACAACGGAAGGTTGGGGAGTCATTTAGCAATCTATTCACAGCCCTCGGCCATGCTTACCGATCTCGCTTTGTGACACTGTCTTTGCGCTTCGATGGCGAGGTTTGCGAAGAACTTTGATCAGACACTTTGCGGACCTGCTTCGAACGATCACGTCTCGTTGTTCCTTTCGCGGACTCATTCGGTTGGGCGTAGCTGGAAGCAGTAACCCCAAACTCATCCCCATGAATCTGAAAAATATTAAAAAAGTTTGTAAAAAAAAATAAAAAAGTGTTTCGAAGCATCTGCCTCCTGTGAGGATTGAACTCACGACCGCTGGTTTACGAGACCAGCGCTCTACCACTGAGCTAAAGAGGCTACAGGAGCTCACGCTTCCGTAACGCTATATGAACACGGTGCTGTCAGCGCATGCGTCGACAACACAATGAGCTTTGCTCGAACGCTTATTCGAGCGCTTTCTAGCAGATAGAACCAAAACAGGTATATTTCATCCAAGCGTCGCGTGGATGACAAGCGTGTGAATGTGGCAAATTTTAAAATACGGTGCTCTTGTCTTACCTTACGGATGGCACGAATTAACTTGGCGGCCGCTCGCATGTGCCGGCGGTAGCAGTGTGGATGACAAAAGTTCTGATGATCACAATAGTAGTTGAACGACCCAAGAAAATTTGAAACCGCTTTCAGCCACGGTAAATTTTTCGTCGTCTCATCCGAATCATTGGAATCACACGGAGACTCCGGAGGTTGATCGTCACTGTTCGGAGCAGAGGGTTATTACGTCTGTGCAAAAACAGAGAAGATATCACTTTCTTTACCTCAAAATGCCTGGAGATTCTTCTCCACCGCTAATCTGTCCCGGTTCCGAGTTGTCGCTCCTGTCGGACAGCGAAGAGACCTTCCGTTTCGATTGAATGGAATCCGTGCGCCGGACAGGATCTGTAAGCAGAGGCAGAGTTTAAGCACAGTTTAAGTTGGGTAATTTTCTGGCACGTACATTCGTTTTCCACTTCCTTCAAATCCTTAGCCCCTCTGCGAAGCTTCAAGGACCGGCGCTTGAAAGAGCCACCGGCGGGCGTAGTTGAGGTACCACGGCGAAGCAGAATATTACGAGATGCCAGAGTGCGCTTTCCTTCTGCAAGAGGGACACCGTTAGTAGATGAAGTAACCATCGGCCATCGTGCAATGGTGGCACTACCGTACTACTTACGCTGAACATTTTCCTCTCCCTGGATCGTCAGGGTCGTGTTGCTACTATTTTCCGACTCGTTATCCGGTTCCTGCAGGACGAACGAGATTTTGCGCTCCGTTTGGCCGGCGATCGACTGCAGACTTTGGGCCGATGTCTGCGAATGGCCCATCGAGCTGAGGGCCATCGACCATCGCCGATTGGTGTCACACCTGTTTATCGTAACGAAACCATGATTGGCGTACCGAAGCCATGACACACGGGCAAATTTGATCCGAGTATTTACCGAGACACCTTATCCCACGGGGCGTGCTTCTCTTTGGTGGACAAACGTGACGCCTTCGGCAACGTTTGGTAAGTTTCTCTCAAGAACGCCGTAATTTCCAGCAAAAGCACACAAGCGATCAGCTTGAGAGCCGGTGGGCAATCGTTGCCGTGCGGGTTGACGCTTGCTGAAACGATGAGAAAGGACCACAGGTCTTCAGTGGTGCGCTTTTAGAAGATGCTATCTTTGCTTACTCTCGTCCAAAAAGTCCTCCTCTTCGTCCTGCTGTAGCAACTGTTTTTGTTTCTCCGGATCCAACAGACTGGCTGCCAGCTGGTCTGCGTTTTGCTTCTCGTTATTGATCATCTCATTCAGTCGTGCACCAAGCGCTTCGCCCCACTAAAGTCAAAGCGAATAGTTAATCTCAGCCCTCTGAGGCGATCGAACGTGAACGCACCTGATGGAACATTTTGCCCGCCACTCGCTGGAGGACGTGTGACCGACGGGTTCCGGCAGCCATTGCCGAACGGGTACCCATCGCCGGTCCGGATGGTCTGAATACGGGCAGATTTTGCTTCATCCACGATGGCCACTGTCCGCGGTTGCACAGGTGCACGAAGTGGGCACACTCGATGAGAAACGCTGCTCTGGCCACTATTGGCGCTTGAGGCTACACGGTCGGGAGAGTACGGCGTATTGAGGGACTTGGAAATGAACACATCGAATGCTAGCGACTTACCAGGTCCAACAGAGCTGTCACGAGTGCCGGATCCGGTACCGATCCGGGGGCGCACACCTCGAGCAACAGAGCAAACCTGGCCATCCCTTCCCGCACCGGCAGGGTCGGAATGAGTCTGCGCTCCTTCAGCACCACCACCTCAGACTCACGTGGCCCATCGCTGATGTCCAGCGAGCTCCGGCGGCTGAAATCTGGAAAGCGAAAAAGAAATGAGGTTGTGGCGCGCTCGGCCATCGCCGGATACTCACAGCCACCGCCCGTATCCTCGGTTCCTCCGGTTTTCTTCTTGCCCTTGCCGATACCGAGCCTATTTAGGCGGCGCTCCACACGTCGTTTTGCCTTCTGGATCGAGCGACCGATGCCTTCGGTGGCGCGGGTCGAGCGCGTCTGGAAGTTGAGCGATCCCTTGCGCATGAAGTTCGTCATCGACTCGCTGCCACTGGCGCCCATGATGCCCGACTCGAGATCGATGGAGTCGCGGTCCTTCGAGCGACGGAACCAGCGCACGATGCCCGTCAGCCGACCGACCGAGTTGCGCTCGGAGCTGGAAGTAGAATCAGACAGAAGGGCACGCTCACTGTGCCGAGGGGTTAGCGTGGGCCGCACTTGCGGCCCCTTACGTCGCGGATTACTCAGCGGGCTCTGGCTAGCCCGGTAACCCGGTTCCTCGAATCCCTCCGTCTCTAACAGCTGCAACAGGAAAGGAACGATCTACACGTTTGAGTATTTATCTTATTGAGAGAAAGTTACACCGATAGGACATTTAGCTCTACTTACGACGCACGTCGAAGAAGTGCTCTTCTTCTTGAACAGCAGCTTGCGCTGCGCTTTCTCATCTTGCTGTAGCAACTGAATGTCGTTCGTGGGCAGGTGGCTGGACGTGAAGTAGATAGAGAAAAAGGCGCGCTTCGTACACTCTGTTCCGTCAGAATCCCAGGTCCACCGCCGGCTTACCGTATAACGCGCGTGGTCTGCATGTTCGGAGCCTGCTTGTGTGGTCGCGGCGTCACCGCCAGAATGCCGCTGAGCGCCACGACCCGGAACGGGCCACCGTGGGCACCCTTGACGTAGGTGATCAGTTGGCGCACGTCGCTGTACAGAGCCAGGTTGTCCTGCGATTTGAGCTCCTTCAGCGAACGCACCAACCGAGTCGCCAGCGTCTTGAAAACGGCCGCGATGACCGGACCCTCGGTGCCACCGGTCAAACCGCTCCCGAAGTTCGTCGCGTAACCGCCCTGGCCGCCTGATATACCGCCAAAGTCAGGGTTCAACGATTTTATGCCAGATGTTCTCTTATGGTCTGAATCGGTGAAGATGAAACACATATACGTGCAAGCTTTCTACTCGACAAGCAATGGGAACGTGGTGATGGTTCAAGTTTTCATATTTCACTCCCACAGGGGGTCTCTAAGACAGCAGCTAGCTGAAAACGGTGGCCAATCGAACTAAGCTCCAGATCTGTTTGTGTGTTGTACAAATTTCGGTTCAACGCAAGCGACTTAAGTGGCGTCGGAATTGAAATGGAAATTTTGCGCCCAGCTGCTGCTATGCGAAGCAGGAAAATGAAGTGTATAGAGTGACAGAGAGTAGCAAAAAGCACCTTTCGATAGAATGCATGGTTGAAGCACAGGTTGAGAGGTGAATAAGAGCCATGGATGATGCGTCACACGAGGATCAGATCCTGTACAAGCTACCTAGTGTAGTTGTCCGATCGCACGCTGACACCGAGTCGTCTAACGTAAATGTTTGTAGCGAAATAAAGATACAGAACATGTGCAGTAAGGAAGGAGCGCTACCATGAACCGCGAGCTAGATAACGGCACGCTCGAAGGATGGCGATCCGTCACCACAAGAAAGTGGTAGTTCCGCAACGCGTGTTTTGTTTGGTGATGAAATCATAAGCGAGTGGGTGCCGTTTATCAAGAATATAGACGATAGCAGAAGATAGGTAGATTGAGCACAGCCTAGCGTTGGTAACAAAAACGGCCACGACGGGAAACTGATGCATAGCTATTCGGGTGTAACAACATTGATTGCCCATTGCCACACAACTTACTTAGCGGGGACAGCAGCGAGCTGGGATCCACACAGAAGCCCAGGTACGCGTGGAAGAAGTCG
The DNA here is from genome assembly GCF_943734635.1 of Anopheles cruzii. Lineage (NCBI taxonomy): Eukaryota > Metazoa > Arthropoda > Insecta > Diptera > Culicidae > Anopheles > Anopheles cruzii. Next base: position 16,524,258 of record NC_069145.1, read on the forward strand.
GTCACCTCGTGCATGGACGATTCCTTGATGAACGATCGCAGATTGCTTTTCAGCAGCTTGCTGTTCTGGCGCAGCAGTCGGGACAACACGGAGTTGCACGTGGTTCTGAGCACCTCCGCCGGTGGACCGCGGTTTGCTGTAAGACGATCGATCAAACTGTAGCGGTCACTCTAGCGGGGAACTTTTGCACGACGCTTACCATCGTTACACCCATGCGGGCAGCCCAAGTGCATGAAGGCGCGCTTCACGATGCCGACCGTAAGCGAGTGGGCATGATCGCCCAGCTTCAGCACACCGAGGTCCATCAGGATTTCGCAAATGTTTAGGCCCGCCTCGAGGACGCGCAGTGTGCACACGCTTGAGTCCCGCTTGAAGACACAGTGGACAGCCAGCAGAACGACCTCGTAGTCGATGGTGCCCTCCTTGCTGATGTAGAAACAAGACCCGGGCGCTTCCGTTTCGTCCGACACGCACGTGTACCCGATGTGGGAATCGGTGTGCGAACGGAGCATCTGCGACTTGAAGATTCCGGTACTGCCCCCGGCACTGAGCGCGTCCAGTTGCGAGTCGATGGAACCCTGCAAGATAGCGCACGTAAGGGGCGTCGGACAATACATGAATGCCGCTGGATCGAACCTGTCGTTTCATAAAGTCCGGCGATGGTGTCGGCGTGTGCTCGGTGACGGTAATGATCGGGTACTTGGGAGTAGTGCTCGATTGCCGCGACTGAGTGCTCGATTGCACATTCCGGATGATTTTCGGCGCTGGCTCGATGGCACGATGCAGCCTGTCAAGTACAACACCAGCTTTCGTTAGTTACGTTTAGCACGGTGTTCCACGGACACACTACGGCGAAGGTGTTGGGGATCGATCGAAATGAAGGTGGGAGTACCAATTTTGATAGTGCGATACCGATAGCAGTCCAGATGGTGGTTAGCAGGATAGCACGGGAAGGCGTTTTGGGGTAGGTGAACGAGAAGAAACTTACCCGCCATCAATGAGACAGCTGGTATCGTTTTACAGATGGAGAAGGAATGGAGTTTTTACAGCACAGTAAAATAGATATAGAAAATGACTTTATGCTCTAGTAAAGCGTGGAGATTTCATTAGAAAGTACATTTGAAGAGAAGAGGTGCAAAACATCGAATTTCTTACGACCGTTGTCTAGAATTAGATTGCGATTGTTAGCCAGTGAGAGAATCAAGCTCAGAACCTAATACTGCTGTCAACATCATTAACATCGACGCAGTAATAGCTGAGATTGATTGAAAGACCAGTAGCGTACGAATTCGTCGATAGCGTGAAGAAGTATCGAATCCTCCTCTATTCTACTTAGAATCATGCACATTATGTGGAACACCCTTTCAGATGATGCATACCTTAAGCTTGGCATACTTTTGCCTTTAACCAGATTCGTCGATGGTGCCCGTGAGATCATCGACGCCGAGCGGGACAGTTGCCGTTCGCCGGTGTCCAAACTTCGGTGACATTCCTGCAAAACGAAGGCATATTTAGTAGCAGTTTCTCTAGCGTTGATCGGTGAGATACCATCTGCTGCAGCCGCTTTCCGTTGCTGTTCGCGTCGAGCCCAATCTTTTCCAGTCCCCGGTCGGATTTGGACAGAATGCGCGTTTCGATGAGGGTGCGCAGATCAGCCATCTTCACGCGACGCTTCTTCTCACTGCCCTTACGCTCAGTCATCGGCCCAAGGGAACTGTCCTCGGATGAAACCTTCGCCGTGTAGCAGAGCGAGTCGGTCAGCATGGCGTTGATCGGTGGATCCGGTATCTCGATGTAGTCCTTGTTCACCGACCCGATACTGGGACTATCGCGACTGCTCGTGGGCCCTTGATAGAGCGAAATCTCAATCTGCGGTATTGGCAACGAGTTCGATCGTCTTCTCGGGTGCGATGGAAGAACGGACGTTTCTTCGCTTATATCGCGCAGCCTAAAAGAGTACACCGTGGTTAGTGCCGTACAGGAAACGGGTTGCCATTTTGCCGGTGCCGTTACCTATTGTACAGATAATGCAGACTCCAGTAGACGCCTTCCTCTTGCCAGTGCGAGATGAAGAGGCAACGCAGAACCGCGACGTCCAGAAAGGTGGCCGCCACCACATCACACTTGTGTGTCTGTGACAGCTTCGGGTCCGTATCGAAAGACTCCCGTTCCGTGGAGGAGCTAGTCTTGGGTTTTGAGTCCTTCTGCAAGAAGACGCCCCGAATGAACCATCAGCTGTCCTCGCCAGTCAAACCAAACTTACACTGTACGTGTCGATCTTGTCAAAGTCAAAGCTCGTCGCTTCGCCTCGATGATGGTCGTGCCGGGCGTCGTGCAGAGGGTGTGGCTTTGGACCGGTGCCACTACTGCCGGCCGTCTGGTGCGGCTGCTTGTTGAACTTGGCACCATGGTGAAGCAGACTGGCATCGGCCGTATAGTACGATGGGTCCGGCGCTCCACCGTCCATCGGCAGCCGAAAGATGACGACGCGTTCCTCCTCAACGCTCGAAGCTTCCTCGGGGATGGTTTCCGGAAAGACGGAATCCTTCGGCGACGACACAAACGACAGCTCATCGTCGTGCTTGACGGTTCCGGAATACGACATACTGGGCGGTGATTCGATGTTTTCGTTTTTCTCTGGAACGTGAAAGAGTACTGTTGAATTGAAACTGTCCTACGCCGGTTTCCAACACTTGTGGCCGTACTTGGCGAGAAGACTTCCGGTGACGGTGTGGTGCTGACCGAGCTCAGCAAGTTGCGAGCCTTCGGCTTGACGGGGGCCGTAAAGCAGGGCGCATTCGGGGCACGGTACTCCCACATTCCTTGCCACATTTTCAGCCCATTTTCGAGGCGAAAGTTTTGAAAGTCCGACTCCTTCAGCATGTGGGCGATCGGGGCAAACAGAAACACAAACAGCTGCAGAAGGGCAGAGGAACCGTGGTGAGTTATGCGTGCACTGTGTCACAACGAGCTTCCCGAACGACACCTACCGATATGGTGGGAATCGAAAACAGGTAGTTGTTGGTGGTATTGTCCTTGTCAGCTTCGGCATCGGCACACTCTTCGGCCGCGAACAGCAGTATCCAGTGTAGCGTGTAGAGAATTTTGGTTTCCGCCGATCCAAGAGCTTGCAGATCTTTGACACTGCAAAGGAAAGGGCTGTAACCAAGCGAGCAGACGGTGCCAACAAACCTCACTCACCGATTGTGCATCAACGCTCCGGCGCAGTGTATAACGTGTGGTAGGGCCGCCTGCACGATGCGCCATCTTGGGATGGATTCCAGAGCCGAGGAAAGCGAAGGCGATAGCCCAAACTGGATGTTCTGGACGAGCACCTTCTCGAACGACTGTAAAATATGATCGACTCGCATGAGTGGCCCATCCGGTGGCTACCACGCTTCCATCCACTTACCTTACAGGCTTCTTTCAGCTCCTGCGTTGGAAAGAGAACGGTGCGCGTTAGTGAGATTCGTGTGAAAAAATGGAAAATCCTAGTCTAGTTTAGAGCCTTGACTGCGTGTCTTGAACATTCACAAATCGGGGTACAAAATACAGCAACCATGCGCAATGATTGGCAGCCACGGCCGATGACCGCTCATAATGAATTTCTCTGCAAACGAGCCGACATGCCTTACGACCCAGCTACGAACGATTCGAAATCATGCCAGAATCATGCCCAAACCATGCGGTACGATCGACTAGCTTCCCAACGGGTAAGACAGCTACAAGAACTACTTCCACTGACTGATGGGACTGGGACTTGGATGGGAAAAGCGAACTACCATAGCCAGTGTTCTGCGACGTGTGGACTACGGGTGACTACGGGCTACGTGTGCAGTGACTACGGCTACGGTGTAATGTACCTGCTGCACCGGGTTAGGATGCAGCACTAATCCTACGGCAGCTAAGGTACAGGCGTACAGGTGAATTCCGTGAACGTGACGCGCAATGTGGTACTAATGGCGGTGGGAGCTCTACACGACACAGCTATCGCATTCCAATCGCTAGCTAGCGGCTTTACCGAGACCAAACCAGCGCTGGCATGATGGGCAAAGTATCGAACGAACAAAACGTATGGATACGCAGGATTTTATCATCAACCACATGAAGTTATGTACACTTACATGGTGTCCGGGTGCGTGTTGACAGAACTATCGTACAATACAATTTTGCGTTATTGTTTCGCGCGAAAACAGAGAGCGAGAGCGACCGAATTGAATTTGTTTCGCGGTACGCGGAATGCAAAGTAACGTTTTGGAGGTGTTTGTTTGTATGTATGATGTTGGTTTTTAACATTTGTTTTGGTTTGTTGTGTTGGGGCACACATGATGACAATAGCAAACATTGAGAGATTGGCAGAAGAAAAGAAGAGAGAAGCATGAAATCAACATCAATTCGCACGACTATGTAGATAATTATGTTCAGTGTTTATGGGTTTTTCTCTTCTCCGGGATTGCTCGTTTTGCGTCCAACCATTCCGTTGGGCCCTTTAGTGCCGTTGTTATATGCCGAATTTATGTTTCAATGTTTGCCCGTTATTTACACTCACAGCTCACACTGGAAAACAATAAGTTTAGTAGTTTTTTTAACAATAATAACGAAGTTGTTACAAAATTAGGTAAACTCCAAATTAATACTTTTGAGCCAATGCTTAGCCTTGTTAGTTAACCTGCACATTGTTTTAATGTTGGATTTAGTTGAATGGAGGCGCCAGTACTTCACTGCCAGGCCTCATGAACGTAAAAAGGGAACAAATTATGTACAATTGTTAATTGCTTCTTCTTTGCAGACGGTTTATGACGGCACTGTTGTAAGGAAGTTATCGGTTTTTAAGGATACTGCCACCATGAGGAGCGAGGGGGCAGCGAAAGCACCGAACCGCATACGTACCATACAGCTGGCCTCGTGCAGTTTGCCGAGCTTGGGCCGGATGAACGGTGCTATCTGTTGCCACAGGAACGTCTGGACCGGAACCGGGACGCCCAGGTCCTGCAGACCCTCGTCGATGGGATTGGTAGACGAAGTGTTCGCCATGGCGAGACAGGTGGGAAAGTAGGTTCTGTTGGTGAGATAAAATGGTGGAACGGACGGGTCACCCTTTTGCTATTGGCTGGTGATATGCCTGCACGTGCACAATATAAATATCCAACCCGTTAGTCCAATTACGGTGTCATAATGGCATTGAATTCTAATTACACACACCATCCCGGGTACGATAGTTGATGCAGTGCCAAGGACTATTCGACCGAGCAACAGTTTCCGATTCATCAAGTAGTTGGCCAGCGGACACATCGGTACACACTTTCACACTGGACTTGTTGAGCCTTGTGTCGCGGGTTCCCGAGTCGAAGGACAAGCAAACAACGCTGGCGCTTCCAATGAGATGAGAAATAAAATTTGGCACCAACCCCCGGGGCGTCACATGCGCGCCCCAAGCGGAACGGCCGCCAAGCAACAGATGAGCCAATTTTATGCATTCCCTCGCTCTCGCTCTCCCGCCAAGTCGGCCATGAAAATGATCCCGCCCAGTACCCCGCTACCGCATGCAGTGCCAGGCTCAAAAACGGAGTCGGCTAATCTGATTCGATTTTCATCGATTATGCCTCTGTTTATGTTTTCTGGGCCGCGTTGGCCGAAGGCTGCCCCGTTGGCCGGTCACTGATCCTGTGTGTGGGCTCGTCTCCGTGGGGCCAGAGTGGGGCTCGCCTCTGCGCAATGGCATCGAGCAAGTGTCAAATTCAACAGCTGATTTCATCGATCCGGAATGCGTGTGGTGAGCAGTGGTTTTGTTTTGATGGCGCTCGACCCGCTCTCCGACTCCGACTCGCTCCTACCGACGATTTACATGCTGCGAAACACACACACACACACACGCGCACACTCCAACGCAAGCTCCATCTTTCTCCAGGCGGTACAGGCGCACAACGGGTCTGGGGAGCGAGAAAAGAGTGGCCCTAATCGGACCATCTTCGTGGGGAGTGGTGTTCCGCTTTTACGGCCCTCGGGGGTGATAAAATTTTTATGTAAGCCCTCAAATCACGTTGTCCATTGGCGCACACCCTATGATGGTGATGTACAAAATGTTTCACTTTCACTCGGCCACGCTCGACGCTCGATTGAAGGGCTTCGTTAATTCAATAAGTCCCGTCGATCTGTTGCTGCGCCAATCAATTTAATCCCTTCGGTTCGGTTTGCTTCCGGGATTTACGTCCTTCCCGCGACGGTTGTCCAGAAGCGGAAATCCTGTTCGTTGGAAGTAAAAGATTCATTTCACGGTATCGAACACTGGACACCCCGAGGCACCACACCTTGTTGAACCATGGTTCCCGTTTGTCACAGCTGGTACTGTGCACGGGTCCGCCATATTAGAAAGGTCGACCTAATTATTCCACGTCACCAGATACTTTACTTCCTCCAACACACAGCACACACCGTTAAGTGATGAAAATCCATTTTCACTTCCGGTGGACACGTTAGATCCATTGGCCCAGGTGTGGCCCACCAGCTGGACGAATTATATAACCGCTTACATGGAGCGATACAATCGGAGGCCTCTCAGCACCACCCATCCCAACTGTGGAGCGATGGTGGCCAATTTTCCCGGCCCCAAAGGAACGCCCAACGGGGATGCTTGTCACGGTCGACAGGCGATGCCACTGCTATTTGGGGACGCGCGCTAAACTTACCAGAAAAACCGAAAACCGCCCAACGGAGTTACATGTTCCGGAGCAGAGCAGGAGCACCACCGAAACCAGCCCGTAGCGATGTAATGGCTGCACTGGAAAAATGGTCGAACCCGACTGGGAGTGAATTTTCCATCGGGCGCGTGAAGGTGCGTGCGCGCGCTCAGAGCGCCAACGATGGGTCCCAGGTTCGGCTGGCGTTCGCTGACAGGTTGCTCTGCTTCTACTTCTTCGCTCGCGGTTCCGGGCGGCGGAGGAGACTGCGCACTGTGGCCGCCATCCCGCTTTTGGAAGTTTATTTACAAACAAATGCACGTGGCCACGGACGAGCGTGCGCGCCATTAGCCGTGCCGGGACCTGTTGGAAGCACTACGCGCCCGATTCGAGAGCGCGCGCTTTCGTTTGACATCGAGCCGCGTGGCAAAGTGCGAAATTTTCAACGGTCAAACGGGTGACAGCACCCCGGCCATTGCCAAAGCGTAGTTGGCGTTGAGTTTCGCTGGCGTCCGCCATGTTGTTTGGCGCAACGGAAAACAGTTGGCTGTTAGTGAACAAACATTAAACATTAAAGAAAGATTACTAAGCAAACCACAGCTGCTAAGTCCTAAGTTGGAGAATAAAATAAATGGCAAGAAACAATAAGAAAAACAAACTAAGCAAAATGAACATACTTAAAGAAAGCAGCTAATTAGGATACCCAAACGAATAAACAATAAAGAATATTTAAAGCATTCAGTAAAATAGGGCTATTTACACCTTTCTTTCTATCGTTTTCCTGTGTTATTTTGTCATTCATTAGTCACTCATTAGTTTATTAATCAGAAGTCGACTCGAAGGGCTTTTCGTCCCTTAGAATGGATAGAGCCGTAGTATAGAGCTTCACAGGGCCAATCAATCTGCCAAAAAGGGTACAAAAGGTTGTTAGCATTCTCCACGCTTTGGTTGGCTTGGCCGCCTACTACTTGGTCCCCTCTTGAGGCCTTTCTTTTGCGCCACCCTTGGGCGACCCTCCCTTGGATTTGGGCCGCAGTTCGGATGGCAGTCCGAGAGTGGCCCCAGCGGTCGGTACGCGTCCGGCTGGGGCCGGCTTCTTCGGTATGACCAGCGCCTTCTGGTGCGTCTCGAACCGGTCCAGCAGCCCGTGCTCGATCAGCTTGTTGTTGATCGGGACGCGCGATAGCAAGTGCTGCGGAACGATGTCTGCCTCCTTGAAGTCGTGGAAGTGCTCCCGCTTGTAGCTCTGCACCGTCTTGAGGAGCGGCAGGATCGGCCGCCCCTTGACCCGGGCGTCTCCGATCAGATCCTGGGCGTACTGCAGGAACAGCTTGTTCTCCTTGTCGGCGCAATCCCTCGCGTACCGCAGCTCGAGCGCCGTGTCCGCCTCCCGACGTTCGCGCACCTCCTTCTCCACCATTTGGCCGAGCAGCAGCTTCCGCTGGGCGTACGTCTTGGCCGTCTTGTCCGCCACCTTGTGGCGATCGAAGCCGTACGTGACGTCGATGTTCTTCAGTCGCTCCTCGTACTCGCGCCGCGTCAGGACCGCTTCCTCGGCCTCCCGCTGCCGCTGCCACTCGATCTCATCCAGGTGCGCCTGCATCCGGGCCGCCTTCAGCTGCTTAGCCTGCTCCGTCTGCTCGCGCTCCTTGATCGACGCGATCCGCTCCTTCTCCTCGGCGGCCCGCTGCAGGTTGCGCTCCTCCTGCGTTAGCGCCGCCCGCTGCCTCTCGATCGCGTCCCGCAGCTGGTTCGAATTGTCCCGGAACCGGTGTTTGTTCACGTGCAGGGTCTGCTTGAAGCTGGCGATGTTCTGCTGGCCCTCGGTGTAGATCTGGATCAGCTTGTCCTCGATCTCGCCCTCGCGCTTCAGCCGCGCCCGCCGGTCCTCGGCCATCTGGATCGCCTCCAGGGCGCTCATGCGCCGCATCTCCTTGCTCTCCTCCGCTGCCCGACGCTCCCGTTCCTGGTGCCGGCGCATCTCTCCCTCGATCACCTCCAGGCTCTGCTGTTCCTCGGCCACCAGCGCCTCCTTGCGCTGGCGCTGCAGCTCCTGGTTCCGCACCATCGTCTCCTTCAGCTCGCGCTTGTAGTTGTCGAACCGCTGGCGGTCCTCCAGCAGCCGGTCGCCGTGCGACCGCAACCACTGATTTGCCTGCGACAACGTCTGCTGATCGACCGACTGGCGGCGTAGGTGCTGGGCGTTCTCCTGCTCCAGCCGGAACTGGCGCTGTAGCTCGCGACCCTTCAGCACCTCGCAGAACTTGGCGGCACTCTCCAGCACTCGCGGACCCACCTTGTCCTTCTGGATCAGATCTTCCGCCTTCTGGATCAACTCCCGCCGCTGTATCTCGTCCGCCGCCTTCAACTCCCGGTAGTGGCGCTGATCTGCTCCCGGAAGGCTGTATGAGTTGTAGTTCAACTACCCGCCCAGCGGTCCATACCTACCTTCCTCGATCTTAGCCTTGTCGCGGCGCAACCGCTCCGCCTCCTTCTTGTCGCGGATGTTCTGCACCGTGTTCTCCCAGCTGCCGGTCATCTTCTTCGAGCTCCGCTTCAGGTACTCCCGGAACTCGCGCTCCTGTTGGCAGAGCACCTCCGTTTCCTTGTCGGCCGGGCTGGTGACCTTCTTCCACATCTGCTCCCACTTGCCGCTGCTCAGGATGACCGCCTTGTTGGCGTAGCTCGGACGGTGCGACTTTGGTTCCGCTGGCTGGTATAGCTCTTTGATCATTCTCCCGCAGTGTCTCGTCTGAAGTGTTGAAGCGGAGTCACAGAGTCTGTTCACAGGCACTATTGGCAAAGGGCGTTTCACTAGCCTCACTAACCACCAGCCAAATGGCCCACGTAGGCGATCCGGTCGCGAACCGATTTGCCGTCGGTAAACATGTTTCCAGGCAGCGTTACCATGAACACAGGTTTGGGACCTCTTCCCGGGCTGGCCAGCGTTTCCGGAGGGGTGCGTTGCAGTGTGCTTGGGGGGTTGGGAACCACCACAAATAATCTTCCGCTGGCCGCGCGGGTTTGATGGACAGTGACAACAGTTACGCGCCATTGATTTTCGATTTGCGGAATCCCATCTAAAATGGAATGACGATTTAGGGGGTGCATTCCCGGTGGCCTTTTTTAAATTGTATCAAGGACACGATCTGTCTGGTGTATATGGACCAACAGAGTACGGAGGTGGCTAGTTTGGAAACCAATAAACGAATTGTCTGAGGCTATCGGGTAGTTGTGGAACGCAATATTTGTTGATTTTAGTTGATGGGCTCTAGACCACCAAGAGTGATAAACAACCAATCCCAATTGACCTACAAAGCAATATGATGAAACATTTCGCAAGAAATGTTTCACATTCGCACCACTAACGACGAGCCACAATTAGCAATTGTGGCTAGTTTGAAGCCACAACAGGAAGCAATCCGTGAGACTCTGATGACATTCGGTTTCATTTTATCGTTTGTAGTTCTTTAAAAAATAAATTCTTAAATGCGCCAGAAACCGAGTGTTGTTGTAGAAAGATCCTTGGCTCATCGTTCATTTAGTGAACCAGAAAGTTAACCAAACGTTTGGCTTCCCGTTTTTGGTGGCGTTCACACCACCAACCCCCAGCCAAAGAACGATCTATTTCGATGTAGGGTAAGACGCTGGGACCAATCTATGTCACAGGGCCGGTCAGTGAAGAGTAACCTAGCGAGGACCACGGTGCCTGGCCCCATTGGGTGGAAAATTTTCTTGAAATATGTGTCCACGGCCACACCGCATCATTACTGATAAGGCACCACCGGTTGAAACGCGGACGTGCGGTCGGACGGGCCTGTTTCCTGTCGAAGTGCCGCGGCCGCCGATTCTATTTCTTCGCTGTGGCGCGCGGCCGGTGACGTTCCCGATTCGCTTCTTCTCGAGAATCTCATCTCCGTTTGCGAGCGAGCGCAACCTCAAGCTGTTGGCTGTGCCGTCGACGACCTCCATTTTTGACTGCCTGACTCTGCGCACGCGAAAGCGCAACTACTACCGTCGTCAGCGAGCGATAGTGATGGGCAGTATTTATAGAATCTGTGCTACGCCATTTTCGCTGCCACCGCTTCCCGTGTGGCGTGCCGCGTGAATCATGAGGTCTTATTTTCGGTACATTCCGCACACAGTCTGCCCGGTTTCCGAGAGGCTTGATGGGTCCACCGGATTGCGGGTGTAATGGCTGCAATAGGCGTACGGTATCGCTTCGCCGCCGCAGGTGGGTCGGAGCAGTGTCGAAAGGTTCACCACCGGCCGACCACGGGTGTGCTGCTGCTCTACTCCAGGACACAGCGGCCTGTCCTTTGTCGTCTCGTTTAATTCGGTACATTCTCTGAGGCCATTAAACAGGAGCGGTATTTTAGCGACTGGCGGTGACGGTGCGGTGCCGAATGAATGAATCTGACTGGCTGGCACTGAAGCGAGACGACTTTCCTGGCCCCTTGCACCGTCTAGCTATTCGGGGTCTTTCTTGCAGATGCGACGTTTGTGAGCAGACGGGATTAGTTATCAATATTGGTCCACCTTGAGCTTGATCCCCTTTTTGCTGGTTATCCGATGTAACACAAGACCTACCCAACCCAACCCAAGACCCAACACAATACTACTTTTTAGTGAGAGTCTTCTGATGTGCATATTGACGTAGTCCACAGTCCTCTTATGGGAATTTTTCAGTCCAACTTCTGAATCATTTCCAACACTCCAAATTCTTCTCGGACTGGGATTCGACTCAGTTACGAATTGGGAATCGGCCACCTTGTGAAATCGCTCCCTCTGGATCTACATTCCTTTGGTCAGTGCATGTTTACGGACTTCGGTTGATGAAACTACTCCTACGACACGAAGATAAAAACAACAATCAGCCCACTGTTTACAGTTTTGGTTCTTTTTTTAGTTCCGTGTGGTTCTAGAAAAAACACTGATAAGGACGGAGCAAGGACAAATACCGACACTGTTGGTTATTGATTTCTGGGAACAATATCTTCCATCTAATAAAAAAACCCCCAATATGGAAATCTTTATCACATGTTGGGCCTCTCCATATCAGACTGAATGTGGAAATCGATTTGACGGGTCCCTTGGCCGCCGGTTCGGTCTCAGAAAGTGCAAAGTGCACCTCCACACCCGTGCAGTATAATTTCACGTCATAGGATGAGCAATAAATTTCGCTTGCCACAGGTTGACAGATGGTCGCAGAAACCGATTCCAATCCCCATTTCCAAACGCTGGGGCCCGGTCCTTGGTCCGGCTAGGTTTCAGTTTGGGATCTCTTTTGCTCTTTCTCGTAAAAATAGTCGCTAGAGCCGACCGACCGAGCAGATCCAGAACCAGCGTGTTGTGTTGCCGAACACAATTTCCCTGAGAGGACTCTGTCGGGCGGCGGTTTAGCCTTCGGGATTAAAAATAGCTCCCGAGCGCAGCCGTGCGCACACACAGTGCTTGGCACACATGGGGCCAATTTTCCTAGCACAAGATGCACGACTTTTACCGGTGGGCTTCTGGGAACAGTGGGCATGCAAACGAAAGAGAGGAACCTACAATGGTAGACCCGGGCGTACACATAGTCTAGAGTGCATAGGCAATAGGAGCACACCAATCTTGCGGTATGAACATATTGCAAAAAACAGCACGCAGCCGCCCAGCGAAGATGATGGGGTCAAGAATTTAGACCGGCTCGGAGGGAGCTTCGCCCGCTAAGCCATCACGCACTGTGAGTGGCCCTCACACGAACACCTGCACAAACCGAGACGACCACACAGCCGATCGGATCCCGCGGTCGATCGAGATGAGGCGCAGCAGTGCGCATGGTCCGATCTGGCCGCAAGTCGGCAAGTGCGCGACCGATGACGGTAAAGACCGACCCAACCTGTGAACGCTAAATATAATTCGTGAATGTGAATATTTCAGTGCTCTGTGAACAGTGGTTCGGAATAGTACGCAGTTGAGTTCAAGTCGGTCCGCGAGCTACACAACATCACAATGGTGAGTCTGGCCGGTGGACGGCCGCCAGCTATGATGGTGGAGTTGGAGTTGCCCGTTCTCCGTTTCTTGAAAGTTCTGCCCCAAGGGGATTTTATTCGTTGGATTTACTTCGGAGAAGTACAGAAGTGATCTAGAAGTTGGAAGCGAATTCGGGACAGTTTAATGTTCAGTGGCGCCACACAGCAGCTGCCAAGTTTCTGAGGCAATTGCAAGTGAAGTTCGACGAGCGAAAGCCATAAATAGAACCGAAGTTACGAGCACACGTGCGAGCGTGAACCTTGCGTGGACTTATAAGGAGAAACGAATGGATCCTGACCATTACCTGCGCCAGAGCATGCGCAACGCCCAAAATGGAGAACCTAATGTCTTTCTTCCTTTCTGCCCTTTCTTCCCGATCCGAATTGCGAATGACGTCCGGTGACCATAGGCCAGCGATCTGAAGGATGTTGAAATTGAAAGTGAGTAGCCTGGCAGGGCAGGCCATTAGTGCGTTAGGGAGTGGAAAATAAGCGTGGCGCAAGTGCACTTACACGGTGCTCCCGGTATGTCTCCCTTTCCGCAGAGGCGCAGTTCGTCTTCTCCGTCTACGATTGGGAAGGCTCTGGTGCGATGGACGCTGTCGACCTCGGCAATGCCCTCCGTGCGCTGAACACGAACCCAACTCTGGACCTCATCAACAAGATGGGTGGCACTCAGAAGCGCGGCGAGAAGAAGATCAAGTTCGACGAATTCCTGCCGATCTACTCGCAGGTCAAGAAGGAGAAGGACCAGGGCTGCTACGAGGACTTCCTCGAGTGTCTGAAGCTGTACGACAAGGAGGAAAACGGCACCATGCTGCTGGCTGAACTGCAGCACAGCTTAACCGCTCTCGGTAAGTGAAGTAGGTCCGGAATCCCCGAGTCCGTGGTACTAACGCCCTGTGCCCTGTTTGCCACACCAGGTGAGAGGCTCAGTGAGGACGAACTGGAAGCCGTCTTCAATGACTGCATGGACCCCGAGGACGATGACGGTAACATCCCATACGGACGTAAGTATCGCTTTCACCTTCCAGCGTCCTGCCGGCGTCGTCGAAGACCCGGAACTGTGCTAATCAGGATGACCCTTCTCTTACATATTCCTGTGGCGGTGTTTTTGAAACACTCCAATCGTTAACCTGGATGTCGCATCTTCGTGTCCATGTATCCATCCTCCACCTACGTGTCACTCTGTACCCACCTGTCTGTCTGTGTGTGTATATATGTGTGTCTGCATATGATCGATCACCGAATGCAGCGTTCCTCAAGAAGATGATGGATAACATGGTCGTCATTGACCACGTTAAGTAAACTCACCATCAGCTCAATTGTGTACTTTTACAAGTCATCCACTAAATGTCATCAAAAGAAAAGAAAACAAGAAGCAAGAGCACACACAAAAAGAGTATTCGTAAGTATTCGCTAAAACATATTCGCTTTGCTTCTCGACTGCTTCTTGGCGACTGCTCAGCAAACCTGTCATTCGCCCACCGGAACCCAACCCACCATTCCGAGTTAACAAAAAAATCATAATGACGAATTCTGCCGTAGACTAACCTATTGTATCGTTCAGAGTCAGAGATCTGTGCGATTCGTAATCCACCTCCTACGCGCACTGTCCCACATTCCACGCCCCCGCGCACGGTCCCATCGCGCCAACGGGAGGCGCCAAAAATGGGGTGGTGAAAATTCGAAAATTTTTAACGCAATCACCGCTTATGCGCAACGCGAACGCACCATCATCCCGCCCGAGGTCCGCTCACACTCACTTGGTTTGCTTACGTTCTATTTTCAGCATATCTTCAGAGATTGTGTGACCACACGCCACCGGCTTATTGAAAGAGCTGTTATGTAATGGAGCTATTTATAATACAACAAAAATATCAAAGAGAACAACACCTTCGGAAGCAACAGCAACAGACAGCGCCGATGGCGAAACCTGGCGAGCAAGGAACAGCAGCGCATCAGAACATCAACGAATGAGATTTCCAGTTGAAACACAACAGCAAGTGACAACAAAGCAAACAACAACAACAACAACAACAACAACAACAAGAACAACAACAAGAACATCAAGAACAAGAAACAAAACGAATTACCGTTCAAGAACATCGGAATGTAAAAGAAAAAAACGGAAGCGGTTATTAATATTTTCCTGTTAAGATTTAAATAAATTTCTACATAAAGAGGTCAACCGTGCTTGTGGTTGTGCGTGTGTGCGCTGGGAATTGTTCCGAAATCCTTGGCTACATTGCTCTGCTGGTGTACTGTGGGTTGAAGTTATTTCTTCGTTTCGCCCACATCGTACCGCTCTTTATAGATTGTGACAAGTAAACGGGGATTGAATATCCGTTTCGGGTTGTTTACTACTTGGTGCGTTTGCATTCGTTTCCGAAGTGTCGTTCTCGACACTTTTCAAGCAACGGGAAAAATTATTGCCGCCCTCAATCGCAGGCGACATCGCTAGAAAAGCTGTGAAAGCGCTCAATTTCGGCGCGAACCTGGGAACTTTCGGACACGAGCGCCATCTGTCGGCGAGAACACACGCATGCGCTTCACTCCGCGGGCATCCTTCCAATTCGCTATCGCATTCGCGGACGTTTGTTTTATCACTTCGCTCGGTCATCTTATCGGGTACAGGCTTCCGCGCTCTCCTATCTCTCATCCTCGCGTGCTGGTGGTGGCTCTAGTCTGGCACAAAACCCTATCTGTCTAGTGTCTGGTCTGTGGTCTGTCTGGCCCCCCCCATCTGGAGCCCAGCTCAGGCGAACGCCAACTCCGAAATTCAAACGCATCATCCGAAACCAACCCGTCGTAGTGACCTGTGTGGATGCTGTGATATTGAGTGCTCTGCGTTGTCGTGGCGCGATTTATGCATTCGCTGACGTCGCAAAACCATCGCGTCGTCGCTTCGGTCAGGCTCATCGACGGTTCGGTGGGTGCCCTCCCGAGCGGCCACGGGCAGTAGTAGTGTACCGAGCCGCCAGTGTGAACGCCAGTGCTCGCCCGGTTGCCTCAGATAAATCCGCTGGCAATCATCCCAAAAGAAAAAAAAAAACAAGATACCTACACCCCCACGCATCTCGCACACAGTCACAACACAAAGGAAAGGACCATCCTTCGCGCAAACACACAGCCAGACAGCAAGGTGTATATACTACCCGCGCCAAGACGAAACACGTTGATCGCGGGTTTTAAAAATAGTTTTCGGTGACAATCGGACACGTCGGTGGATTTGAAAAAAAACAAAATTGTCGAAAGGTAATCGTGTAAAGTGCAAATAACAAACATCAGTGCCAATCGAAAGAAAGAGAGAGGGAGAGAGCCAGTGTGTGTGTGTGGCAGGGCCCTGACGCGAAAAAAGTGACGACGCCGTCGAGTGCAAATCTAGAGTGTTCCATCGGAGGTTCCAAGAGAGAGAAAGATAAATAGAGAGAGTGACAAGCATCTTTTCGTCCTAGTAGCCGGGACTCATCCAGGACACCAAGATGGCGACGGCGCAGGCGACACTACCGGATGCTGCGAGCAGGCAGCGCCACAGTACAGGTACTGACCACCGATTGTTGGAGCTCATCGAATGGATTGTTTTCTGGACGGCCAAACTCGCCAACTCGCGTACTTCGTAATGGGTCACCCTGACTCCCGGTTACGGTCCATTAGATGCTCTCTGTGTGCCGCTTCGTACAGCGCCAAACCCCCGTCGCCCGCCCGTGTTGGTGTGTTTTGGGGTGGAATTGATTAAACGTGCTGATTAGGCCGGCTTATGGCTTGAGGCCTGCGCCACTAGTGGACGTTATCTGCTGGACGCACCCCTCTACACTCTGTGGAGCATAGTGGGAGAGGTTGGTCCCCCACCGGCTTTTATGGGTTTTAAAACGATTTAACCTTAGCCGTCCGCCGGAGCATCGTGGACGTGGCCAAACTTTTTTCACCCAACCCGTGCCCGTAACGGATTCGCTGACAGTTTGGCCCCAAGAAGCGGCAAGTCAGTGAAAGCGGCACGCGACTCTAGTCGCTGGCCAAGCGCCGCCGACGATGATGGTTTGGTGAATGAACTTCCTTGTTAATGACCCCTTCGCGGAGGGGTAGTTTATAGGCGAAAACAACCGTGCTACGGTTGCTACGTTACCCACCCGGTGCCGTCGCAGTCGCAAATGAAGTTCTAATGACCGACGACAACGCGCGTGCCACGAGGAGGCATCGCACGCCAACCACGTGTGCCCCGAAACGTCACGGTCCGCTCGCTTCTGTGTCTACATATTGATTTACCCTAAACGCCTCGGAACTTCTTGCGCGACTTCTTCAGCCACAAACTTGTGGCCGAGAGTTTCAGAACAGCTCCCCGGGCCGGGTGAAAGTGCGTGACGGCGGCCGCCGGAGGTACGCTGCGCATCGAATTCCCTGCTGGGGTGCCTGCTGATGGCTATCTCTCGAGGCCCCGAAAGGATTTCGACCGGATTCGGGCTTTGTTTCAACGCAGACCCGGGTTCAGTTTGGTCGCGATTTTGTAACCGTCGTGTAGCGTTACCGCGGCAGCAGTTTGCTTTCAGTGCAGCGAGCCACCGGAACCGGAAGACCGGACCCTGACACCCAGGTAGTGAGGAGCCCTGGGCATGGGCAGCCCTTTTGTTTGCCCTTTTTGGGGTTGGTAAAACGGCCATTCTGGGACCAGAGACCAGAAATGCGCTGGGGGTTAGTCGCATCTGAGGGTCTAATCTAATTAGTCACCAGAGAGGTCGTTGCTTCAGAACCTGCCATCCCTCCGCCCGGACTGGATGTCTGTCAGCCGTCAGTTGACATTCTGTTTCAACCGGCTCTCGCCTGAAGGGCTTTTAAATCGGCTTACTGTAGGCCTTGTGGATGTGTGGTGCAACAGGAATCTCGAGCCCAACCCCCGGCCTGATACCGGTGATACTACCAGCCATGCTTCCAAGCTCTGCGCAATCGGTGTATCGGCGGGGATTATGACGACGGCGAGTCGGTCTGGCACACGCCACTCTAACTAGAGTTCGTGCGAAACACAGAGAGAAAGAGAGAGAGAGTGAGAGTTTATTATAGAAATAGTCTTCGTAATCGATTTATTTCCGACGTTCCTGGGCGTTGCGAAGAAGATAAGGGGCGCAGTGATCGTTAGGCAGCGATAAGGTGGAGGATAGAGCACGTTCATTAGTTTAATCGATTGCACGCTTTGACAGATGTTACACTGAAGGCGGAAGTGGGCCCCGACGAGTCGGCCAGTGGGCGATGCTTCCCACAGGCGCTCCCAGGTCATTAGCTCTTCGGTTCCGAGCCCACGGGCGAATGTTCCTTTCATTCAAATAACCTACATGCGGTGTTTGGCTTTCCGATCGCCATTTTTACTTCGCTGCTTCCGGTTCTAATACAGTTTTTACCGTTTCTTCCATTTTCAGGTACAACATTGTCGAACGATAACTTAACGCTAATTCCCGAAAGGATGTTCCACACCCGTGCTGGTGTTCCCACAGCTGCAGCCAGGTTAGCAGCCCGGACGGGCGTGTTCTGCACGCGCCTACGCTACAACATTGGCAGTACCGTCCTCGAAACTGAACAATTAAAGAGCGGAAAGCATCCTCGCAACAAAGATTTAGTCATTTCGACAAACGACTGCCGACAACTACCAAGTGAAACAAACTAAAAAAGCACCATAAAAGCACAATTCGTTGCGTGACGGCACCGAAACGGGGGTATCTGTTTCGGCAGCGGATCCACACCTGGGAAATAACTCCTGGTACCAGGCAGTGCGGCCATGCCCTTTAGATTATGTTGTGGTGGAGCGAAAACGAATCGATGAGTGAGCATAATCCCAGGTCACGCCAGGACACACCCAAACGGGGAAGGCGAAAACAAAAAGACGGAATGATGGATTCCGTTACGCCCGGTTTTGGCACAGTTTTGGGAGTTATTCGGGAGCCCAAGAGTTGTATTGTCAAACTGGTGAAGAATTGGGACAAAGTTTCCACGCTCAATTACGTCAACCGCTAATAGGCGTTTTGATGGATTTAAGGATATGGAGCTCGCTGTTAACCGTTTCCGGTATGGGTTGCCCTGATAAACGCTTTCTACATTTACGATGTGCCAATTAGGCTATTAGGCTCCTTTCTTCAATGTCAACAAACGACGACTGACGAGCGACCGGAAGCACTCGGCAATCAGTTGAGCCATCGCAACCATATAGTGGTGGGAAACAGGAAACGATTGTTGCTTCGGCAAGGAATTCAGACTACACGCCACTTTGATGTAACCGGAGAATAATTAACTCAAAACTATCAAGTGTTGTCAACTTTTTGGGAGTATTTGGAAATCAGATGTCAGTCCGGAACCTGACATCCAAAATCAACTATTTGATTACTTTTTTAGTCACTACATAAAAGACTCTAATCAGGGTCACCCTGTAACGTGCCCTTCAACATCGGTACCGCACTGTAAGGAACTGGGCTTCTTGCTTCCCGAGCGCTACTTTCTTAGTGGCATCGCGTGCCGACACCGAACGGTGCGCGCGAACCACGGCCCAGAAAAGCAAACCGAAGAGAGTTTGTTTTGATTTCTCCAACTCTGGCTCCGGCGAATCCTCGACGGCGGCGGCCACCGGGGAGTTTGCGCCGTTGCGCCCCCGTGCCGCGTATCCTTAGCGTTTTGACAAAACAATTTTGCCCAAATCGCGGCACAGCCAGCCAGGAGGTGCCTTGCTGGCGCGCGGCACCGCAAGACATTCAGTCTTCGGAGCTAGGCGACGCCGGCAGGACACCCAGACCCCGTGGACGTGCTCGCGTAGGCGCCAAAGGCTCCAGGCGAACAGGTAACCAGGCTTCTGGCTTGTGGGGTGTACCAAGGAAGTTAGTTTTAGTTTGGTTTTTTTCGTTTTTGTGGTAGTAGCTCTCAAGACTCTCTGTGTTGGGTCACCGTGCGTTTTTTTTTGAAAAGCAAAGTCGAAGAGCTCTTTGGCAACACTTTTTGATCAGTTCTTCAGTTTTTCCTCTATTTTGTGTACCAATCTGCGTGACCACAATCCCCGGTCCAGCTTGTAGTGTACCGCGCTCACCCACAGGGAGCTAGTAGTAGTCCCATTCCGTTTTCTCTCCGCTGTGGTCCAGTAGTACGTCTTTTTTGGTATTGGTAGCGAAAACGCAGTAGCTAGTCACTAGGGATCCAAGTAGTCCTCTTAATCTCGCACCGGGCGCCCGATGGAAGCGTGAACTCCATCGGAATGGTGCCGATTTAATTAAGCGATACCAGCAGCCACTGCATCGCCCACCCTGCGCGATGCAGGTCATGCCTTCTTTCGGCGAGGTGTTCAAATATGTGCCACAAGAAGAAGCAAAAAAAGGATTTGCCACAAGACCGGCCAGCGTGTGTGTGTACAGTTGTGCTCCAAGAAATCCTAGTAACGGATGGAAGTAGCAACCACCTTCCCGCGTGTGTGTGTGTGTGTATGAATGTGAGTGTGTTCTGCTGGTGGACTGGTTTCCTCGGTAAAGTGACCTTCTTTACGTACCGCGCGAGGGCGGCGATACCGCAGGCTGTACATAATGGTACTGAGCGCCGGAAGGTCCGGCAAGATTTGGGTTGAAAGTCCACATGGTGTGAGCGTGTGTCGGTGTGCCGGAGTGTGTGTGCGTGTGGTTGTGTCGACCCGGTAAAGGTCGCTCCTTCCCTTATGGAGTAGCGTGACAACTTCCTTGGCCAGAGCCTTCCGGAGAGCCCTCGATTAAAGCGTGCGGGGCGCCGTAGCATCGGCGCGTGTTGTGAAGTTTTAATTTTCCGTTCTTAGTGGCCACAGTAGACACTACGGTGCCGGTGCTATCCGAGCGCGCGCGAGACCTCGTATACTAACGCTCGTCACGCCAACCGAAGGCAGAAGCCTGCCGGCAAACTAATTACGAGCTGTGAAAAATGCAAAACTTCTCACATTCGGTGCCGTCGGTGCCTTCGGTGCCAGCTAGCGCCAGGTGTTGTAATGCTGCCTATGGGCTGCTGTGTGGTGGTCCATTTTCGCCCGAAAACAAACTAATGTCGGTTCCGCATGCTGAGGACATTAACAAATCGACGAGTGGCGTCGGAAGATAACCCACAAAAAAACACGTCCGAAGTAGGTGTAATGGCTGTAAACATCCTTTCGCTTCCGACCGTCAACCGACCGTGGATTCTTCCAGGGTCTGCTGGGTCTTGAAGCTCCGGGTCTCCTTTGGCTTCGACGGGATGCGGCGCTTTGATTCCGGTACGATCCGTTCCACTAGGAAGCGCGGTGTGCTCCATCAAGACCCGTGCTCCGCGTTGTTTCTAGGTTAATACGGGTCGAGCCCGCGAATGGCGTGTCACCGTGCAGTATTTGCACAACCGCACACCGTGGCCAGCGCGTCGCACACGCGTGGCAATGCGGCCGTGCCCAATGTGAAAAATCGAAACCCAGTGAGCATTTATTATCTCGCATAAAAATATGGCTTCCACTTTGCATAAATTTTATGTGTATTCAATTGATCAAACATACACCGGGCCGTGAGGGGGCCACCCGCAAACCGTGGCCGTGGGTGGGTGGAGACAAACATCGCCCCTGGAGATGGGAAAACTAGGACGAACGTCAACGCCGGGAGCGTGGCGTCTTTTCGGGGGAAAATTTTTGGCGAAGAGGTTGACATGAGCACCGATCACCACCGCGCCTTATGCACGCTCGTGGGTCTTGGTCTCCGATGGCGCGCTCGTCAGTGGATTCGATTGCAACACGCCAACGGTCGCCGGTTGGCGGTTTGTCCTCCCTGGAGGGCTAGGGTAAATTTATTGCAAGGTTCCGATCCTTCGCCCCACAGTAACGTTATGTCAACCGATATATTCAATCCCGGCTCAATTCCAACCTACTTCACGCCATTCGGTTCGGCCCTCATACACGGCAAGGTATTCACACACAGCGAACTGCTGGCGCGGGAAGACCTGGCTGGTGTCCTTGGCGGCGGATGGCGGGATATTTATTAGGGGCCCACCCGTAGTCCGTGCTGCTGCCGATGAATATTTCATACGATCGACTATCCGATACCTACGATAGTTGGCCGTTCCAAATGGATTTATGGGCAGCGGCCACACATGCCTAGAGACCCTGGATCTGGATCTGGATCTGGGGAGGACCTATGTACATTAAGTCACCATTTGCACCTAGTCAGAGATGTAGTACCTGAGCCTGATCTCTCTTTCCTATTACCACTAGTTACAAGCCCAACCGGAGCGTTACCATGTGCGGACACAGCTCAAGTTGGCGCACGAAACCAGCTCAAGTAGGATTTATAAATAGAGTACACCGAGTGAACGGTTCCTTTGCTGGAACAAGCCCGCAGCTACCGAACGATGAACGAACCGTGTGTGTACATATTACAGTTGTACAGACGGGGTAGGAGCAGCCGTGCTTGTACATTGCAACCTGTAGCCTCCGGAGTGGAGTCGGTGTTCCGGAAGCGGAACGAACGAACCGCACGAACTCCGCGTACGTGTTCCGATCGTCAGAGACAACTGACTGCAGCAGCCCTTGCGAGGTGTCCAACCTGTCCTACAAAATGGAACGAGGCCCACCGGACGCCCCAAGGCCAGCCTGCCATTGCGAATGGCTACGCTGGCCCGACCAGGCTGCTGGCCGAACACACCCCTAGAACGTAGGATGAGGACGATGAGTCGAGAATTCCGATTGAAACCGATCGACGCCTACTGTGGACGTCCATTTTTTCTTTCAGTCTCGAAGCGGTAGCACACACAGCCTACGTCGTCCGAGCAAAGCTCACGACTCACGACGCGTGGTGACTCAGTGGCAGATAACTAACAAGCTAACCTTTAACCATTAATCGTAAATTGAAATATGGATTTCCAACCGGTAAGCGTTATCGTCGAGGGTCGTCTACACTTGGGATTTGAACACCAAGTGGAGCCTTCCCTTTCATTCCCGCGAAGAATTCAAATTGGGATGTGGACCGTGTTGCTTCTGTGGCGCATTTGGCGTACCTCCTTGTAGTGTGCGCCTTGGTAGTGTCGTAGGACGTCTTCGAGGGCACGGATTAAATGTTTTCCTGTTCAATATGTCTATATGTCAAACACAGAAACTCTCTGCTCCCGAAGCAAAGCCCGCGGTTCGGCTGACTTCGCAGAACTTTTTCGCACCCACCGCCAACCAGCACCACGTCGCAGCACCGACACCAGCGCCGATCGCGGTCCATTCGCTGCCGAAACCTTCGCCGGCAGCCCTAGCACCGACGGGAGCACCTATTCTGTCCTCTGTGACACCTCCGCAACTTCAACTGAAACAGCACCAGGTCCGCTTTGTACCCGAGCAGCGCACGGAGCTACAGTTTGCTCCGGTTCCGCTGAAAGTTCCACTGGTCCGGCCATTTATCCCGCCAGCACGTGAAGGAGGTCCTGCGGCACCATTCCTACAGCCCACTAGCCTCGGCCGGCACGTATCGTTCCCGATGGATCAGGGCCCCAGACCACCGAATCCGATGATGGGGCCTGGCGGGCCGCAGATGATGCGACCCCCCCTGGGACCACCGATGCGTACCGGAACACCACCGCAGCTGCAACCCGGTGGTCCCCGGCCAATGTTTGTCGGTGGCGCCCATCAGCAGCCCCCGGGCGTTCCCATGCCCATGCGGCCACCGATGCCACCCGGGACGGGAGTGCCTGGAATGCAGCCACAACGCCCTCCGTCGGCGCCCGGTATGCAGCGACCCCCGATGATGATGGGACAACCGTCCCCCATGCGACCTCCACCACCCGGGATGACCGGCGGTGGGCCGAGGCCAACGATTTCACCCCAAAACTCGAACCTAGGCGGCGGCGGCGGCGGCGGCGGCGGCGGCGGACCACCATTTCCACCGAGCGGCATGATGGGAGCGGCACGTCCGCCAGGTCCTTACGGCCCGGTGCCCGGAGCCACAGAGTTTATGCAGGGCCCACTGCCCGCCAACAGTAGACCGCCGTCGACGACAAACGTGCGGCCGGCGTTCTTCAACCGCCCGGCGGATCTGCCCCCGTCGGCCACCCATTCGATCAACGACGACGATGACGACGTGGTGATCGGTAAGATTACGCCCGAGAGTCCGCATCCGGCCAATCGCGGGCCGCCGAGAAACTTCACAATGCCCACCGGCGGTCCGATGGGTGAGCGGGAAAAGTCCATCCCATCGCGGCCACCGTCCGTTGCTGGGAACTACAAGCAGCCAGCGAACGATCAGGAGTCGACCGACGGACTGCCGACCGCCGCGGGTAGACCGCCACTGCACGCCCTGAAGGACTTCCTGCACAAGGAGCCTCCGCAGCGAGCCGGACAATCACCCGGACAATCGCCGTCGCCCGGCAGCCAGCAACTATCGCCGGCCAATACGGACGAAAACTTTAGCTTCCGCCCGGGGCCCAAACCGCCTGGCCAGCCCGGTCAGCTGCCCCAGCAGCAGCAGCAGCAGCAGTACAAAGTGGGTCCCTCGCCCGGTCGAGACGGTGTCACGTTCCAGCTACCCAACGGCAAGGATGGACCACCGCCGGAGTGGAACAGTCGATCGAGACCTCCTCAGCAGCAGCCGGTCGGTAGAAGCATGGGCCCGATGAAGCCCGCGGACCAGCATCATCACAGTAAGCCTCCGATCCCAAACAGCAGCACACCAACAGCGAGTTTGATTGCGTGTCCGCGCGTGTCTGTGTGTGTGTGGAACATCCTTTCGAAGTCTCGGTCGGTGGCGTTTGGCCCGCAACCGGCCGCATGGCACGTTCGTGACACGAGTTGCTACCAACCGGGTGACCGTTTTGTTTTTCTGTTCTTCTCTTCCATGCCGTGCGTGCAGAAGGTGACAACGACAGTGGCGTCGACGAGTACACTCAGGAAAAGGTAGGCCCGGAACGGAACGGATTGGATCCGATCCAACACGCAACACGCGGGTTGAAAGTTTCCTCAAAACAGCTCGACCAGCGGCACGTGAACGGCATTTGGCACTCTCTTTCTTTGACGTAGTTGAAGCTAGGAAGGTTGGCTAGGAATTTTGTAGGACACACCTACTGTGATGTGGTGGAAGTGTGATGTGACTGTAAACAATGTTGCTGCTGTTACCGCTCTTCATAGTAACTGCTGGGCTCCAAGTTACAGTGCCTTTAACTTGGCGGAAGAAACTACATTCCCCGTATCTTTGGGGATATGGATCATCGTCAACAATATCTTGTTGATAATTTTGATTGTCTTATGAAACTAATTATTTTCTTTTGCGTTTTGACCATACATGGGCCACACTTAATTCATAAGTTCAGCGGCATCGAATATGGACTTGCTGAGTGGGATCGTTTTAATCATTTCTCATTCGGAAAGGCCGCCGTGTAGCGTATACGCCTCGCCAGACTCCGGGGGGCTCGTCATGTCATGGGACGACCAACCGACCCGTGGAGTCGTTTTAAGCCATACAGAAACGCGAAGGCGACGTAATAGGGCCGGTTAAAATTGAGACCGCCTAAGTAAGTACTAACAGTGAAGATTATTTGCCAACACTCCACAAAAACTTGTTGTCCTTTGTTTTTGTTTTAAAGACTAGACTTAACTAGTGCACAAAAGAAGAGCTGAGTGGTTCTCCAAAAAACGGTTCCTCGGAAAGAAGTCTGCCGAAAACCCGAAACCATTGAATTCAACTGCTTTGACAACTTAACACCTACGATCCCACTGATCGCGGGCTCATCCGTTTCTTTTGGAGCTTTTTAATCTTCCCTCATTACCTATGGTAATTGTGTTAATGCGCGAGCTAGAGAAGAAACCGAGTGCCGCCGTCTTATAGGCGACGTTTCGGGAGCTTCAATTTTGCCCAAAAACAAACCACACCGTTCGACGAACCAATTAGCAATTGGGTAATGCCGGAGAACTTCCAACCGGCGGCCGGATTGCTCGCCTTGAACTAGATAGCGCATCCGATCTCCCGCTGCCCGCCGCTATTTTTAGGTTACTTAGAGGCCATCGCGAGGTCCCCGAGGTCTATGCCAAGCCGACGGGGCACGGGAACAAGTGAACCAGCGCCCTGGCCCCCGGATTCGGGATGGGAGCGCCGCGGGATGCCGCAGATGATGATGATGTTATCGTGGCCGAAAAAAAGTCCAACGGTAGCTCGAGTGGGACAACCGATCTACGGTAGTGCCGTCGCCCGGCAGACCATTACCGGAGATGGCCATGTAACTGCGCTCCCGAGGGTGCGGGTGCGCGGTTGCGCTTCACTGGGCCTTACGGCGCCCCTTATGGGTCTTATTGTTTCTTACCGTCCCGAGCTCGCAGTACGACAACGCGCAGTGCCATTTGTTTTGCACCATTTGCACCGTCGGAAGCTACGCTGCTGTTTGTCCAACCATTTATGAGTCCCGTGTCAGTTGCGCACCACACAGAGGGACGTACGGGACCAACCGACCAAAAAACAAAGACAAACCCGCACTTACCCAGATATCGATCGGAATCGAACCGCCAGACTCCAGAAGGTTCGACCGACACGCACGGTTGGGGCCGCCCGTGGGCAGAGTTTTATGTTCTGTCGCATCAGCGCCATCTTGGACGCGGGCGCGAGCGCGAGCGCGAAATTGAATCGCTCGATCGCTCGAGCGCTGTAAAAGGCAGTGGAAATTTAAGCCGAAAAATGTCGCCGCTTCATGGGGCAACACGGGTCGGGGACGTAATGGGCCGGTTAGCACACGAACGAACGATCGAACACTTCACGATCGTGGCTTCATTTGGCAGGATCGCTCCAATGCGCCAACATCGCCCGCGTCGCCACTGAAGTCACCGAGCAAGATACCGGCCCTAGCGAGGAGACCAGACAACATTGGGTCCGAGAGCCGATCGCGCAGTACCTCGAAGCAGCGTGCCAACGCGAAAACACCGGAAACGCCCTCGGAGCAGCCGCTAATCAAAAGTGAGTTCCAGTCACTGCCACCTCCGGTCTCCGGCACTACTTCCGGCGTTCCTACTTGCAGAAGTACCAATGAACAAAATACAGGTCGGTGGGGCACCGTCACCTAATCTGAAGGTAGTGAAGTCGAAGATTGGCTCGCTGGAAAACACCAGCCATAAGCCGGGCGGCGGCAATGTGAAGATCGAGACGAAAAAGATCGACATCAAGGCGTCGGCACGGATCGAGGCGAAGAACGACGCGTACATGCCCAAGGGTGGCGACAAGAAGGTGAGTGGCTCCGTCGGGTCGTCCATGATCCTGGTAGTAGTAGTAGCAGTAGTAGTACCCTGGTGGTGGTGACTCTCTTTGCGCCCTCAGATCATCAACAACAAGCTGCAGTGGGTCGCGAAGCCCAAGATCGGATCGCTCGACAATGCGGCGCACAAGCCGGGCGGTGGTGACAAGAAGATCGAATCGATCAAGACCGACTTCAAGGAGCGGGCGAAGCCCAAAATTGGCTCCAAGGACAACATGACCTACAAGCCGGGCGGCGGTGACATTAAGGTAGGTTTGGTGACCTGGCCCGAACCTTGTCTCCAGGGTGCGCTCTCTCATGTCGCTTCGCAATTCTTCGCAACCCCCGACAGATCGTGCACCAGAAGCTGGACATCAAGGCGGAAAGCAAGATCGGATCGCTCGACAATCTGAAGCACAAACCGGGCGGCGGCGACAAGAAGATCTTCGACGATAAGGAGTATCTGAAGAATATCGAACACCCCATCACGCCGAGCCCTTCGACGCAGGTAAAATCGGGTTCCGGGTCGGCGGAAAATTTACTAGAGTAGAGAGACACAGAGAGAGAAAAAGAGAGACAGACCGCTCCGTTCGGCTCGAGAGGTTCGTGGATTGGCCGTGCGGACCTGGGCCGGCCGGCCCGGGGGGCGAGGCAAACGAACGAACGACCGTACTTCCGTAGCCGCCGGTAGCTCACTCGCTCCTGCCACTTCCACTCCACTCGATTCTGCTATTAAATATATATATATTTATTGACCTTGTTGCGTAACTTGTGGCTCTTCCCTATTTTTCGCGTATCGCGTAGATTTGGGCAGCTATTTCGTTATTACTTCGCCTCTATTAAGTTCACTCTCCTGCCCCACACACACACACTAACACGTCGTGCAGGCCCCCATTGGCCGCGACTGTAAAGCAAGATTGATCCACCATCGCATCGAGTCACCTGTTGACCTACCGTCAGCCAGATTTCATCATTCTATGATCTTCCTTTTTTCTCCTCCCTCACGATCGGCCATTTCGCAGGAGTACCTGTACAAATTCTATTAGAGTATTAGAAGCGAGAGAGAGACAGAGAGAGTGAGAGAGACACACACGATAGTCAAGAAGCCAACCAGGGAAGCCCTAGGGGTCCCCGGATCGAAAAGTATTGGCCTCTGCGTACAACAAATCCCTCCAGGCTCAACACCCCAAAACGATCCGGTTCCGGTTCCCTGCCCGTCTGTAAGTTATGTGCACTCCCCGCCCGGGTTCACCGGGTTTGATTGCGTGTGTTGTAATGCGTGTGTGGTTTGGCAGCTTAGAAGACACAGTTTTTTGCCTGTCGTGATCGATGATACTTCGCCTCACGAGAGCTAAAAGAAACAACCAACGAACCGATCGACAACGATTAGAGTTGTGTGTTTGAGGTGTTCCCCCCGTCGCTGTAGCTCGATCAACCCTCTATTGCTCATTCAATCCTGCCCTGTCTACCCCCCCATCCCGAATGGTCTGCCGCGCCGATCTCTGCCGCGCCCGAACCGCATCCGGAGGGTGTCGAACTAACTCACCTCAACCACGAATATATTTCACGACCAATTTCACAGCCCGACGGAACGGATGAATGCAGCTACGATAGCAGCGCTGAGCCGGCAGAGCTGCAGTAGTGCGTAGTGTAGTCCCGCTGCCACCGCCGCCGCCACCGTAGATGATCGTTGGTCGTCACGTAGATGCCGCGCCACACGGAGTGCGTGCCGCTTCCGTAGCATCACCGCTGCACGAGGCCATCGATCAATCGAGCACGCCATTTGGGTTCATGCACGCCACGTAGCTTCCGCCAACGAAGGCAACGCTCGACAAAATATGCACCTGTTTGTTTGTTTATTCGACGCCCCCTTTTTTCATGTGTGTTTTGAGACGTTCATTGGCCATGTTTTCATCCTGATTGTTTACTCTTTTCGTTTACTATCTCTTACTGTTTTGCTCTTACTTGCGACGATTGTTTTATGATTTTGTATTGTTTTTTTCCTTTTTCTCTTTCTTTCTCTCTCTTTTTCTATTGCAGCGCCTTCGTCCATAGATTATCGTTTTGTTTTCTACTATTATTTGTTTACTACTATTAAAAAATAACTATTGTACGTTCTTTTTGACATTATTGATTGTTGACATAAGTTAGATTCTTTATACGAAGTGGAACAAAGAAAAATTTATTAAAAATAATATCCGATTCGTTGTTATCTGTTGAATTATGAGCGATTAGAAGAGTCATTATAACAAGCGGTTAGTTAAGTCATGTCACACATGTTTTTGTTACGCGGCTTAACGTAGCTGACGCAAATGAGTTCGTAGCGCCTATACACGCATTACTACTGCTACGCAGCACCACAGTATCACAGAGCATAGAGCAACTACTACATTCGAAAAACAAAACCATTAGAGTGCGAGAGTGGCATAAAGCATCGCACCACAGTAAAACACAGTGTATACAGAACCATAGTATTGAAAAGGAATCGCGAAACCTCCCCGCAAGGGGGGACACTAGTCACACCAATCCCAAAATGTACCCCATTTGCACGCACACATTGTGGGAACTATATACTAAAGTTCACCTCCTCACTGACAACCGATTATTAGTTTTCTTTTTCGCACACTCTGCGGACAGTAGAATCAGTAAACAGTAAACACAGCACATCGGGGACACGCACGCACAAAACTGTAGAGCCAAAAAGTATGTGAATTGGACCAAAAGTACACTAGAGCGAAATCCGCTTCCGATTTTCGGGCTTTGCTTTAGGCTCCTGAGCCCGTTTCGTGTTCCGGGCCGCGTTCCGAGCTCCGAATAAGATTTTCCGCCCCCGAAACGGTGTTAACCCAATAATGGGTTTGAGCCAATCGAGACTAGAGGTGGTCATAAAATCGTAACGGTCCTTTGCAAAACCATATATGGCCCCCGAACTTTTCGACACACAGTTTTGTGCGGCCGTGCACGTGACCGTGGGAAAGTTCTCCACCAACCCAACTCACGCGTGCCGGCTCGCTTATCCTCGCTTTTTCGCCCCGGGAACTGATGACACCCGAACGTCTAGCCTAGCTCGGCACCGGACTAAATAGATACAAACAATTAACGAAAGCCAACGGTTGTTGTTGTTAATTTCAGTGCAAACACACGTAACTACAAAACACGCAACCCGATTGCGTAGGCATATTGGCGTGACACGACAAATTGAGCATTGGGCGAGATAGGCATCATAAGAAGCTTCATCGGAACATTCTTACACACATTTAGACACACACACACACAGACAGATACACTGCTATGAAGCGTGAAATTGATACGAAATTGATCGACTTGATGTGTGTGTGCGGAATGATCGTGCGAGTTCTGGTAGAGGAAGAGGAAAGTTTACCTGATTGACTATGATAATGATGATGATGATGATGATAATGATGATTAACATAATAATTGATGCATGATAACGAAACAGAAAAAGAAATCAAACTATACGTTACTATTGACTAATAAAAAACACGAATAAATCTTGATCGGACAACCGTGATCGGTGAAAAAAAAAAACAAAAATTCGCACCATTCCGTGAGTTCTTCCCCCGTTGTGTTCTTCTTAGCGCCGAAAGTAGTGCCGCCCTTTTGGGTTTCGTTCTGACCGCTTCGTTGTTCCTTCGTCACTGGTCCCCATTTTCCCATGTACGGCACGGCGACACTTAGAACAGCACCAGCAAGGGCCCCAAAAGATGCGGTGCCAGTAGAAATGTAAAGTTGACTATCGGCTGAAGACGGACGGAGACCGTGTAAGTGCAGCAACACCACTGAGAAGTCGTGGTCCTCCGCGTAGTAGATGGACAAAGTTTGCACTTACCTCGAAGTCAATCGGCGATCCTCTCCGACACGCTTACACACACACATGGCACACCCACATGCCCCATACAAAGCGCAAGGATCCGTGCGTGTGTCGTGCATTTGGAAGGATGTCGCATCGGTGCCGTCGTCGAGTGGGGTCCCGGTTCAGCTTCGATATGGCTTCCGTCCTGTTGTGTTGGCTCTTCCCGTAAGTGCATGCTGTACTTTGTAATCATTTGCCACCACCAGTAGGTCCATCCATTGCTCACGGCGATTCACGCTTTTGAAAGACATTGCACGATCACACACGGACGACACAGTCTCATGTTGCGAGGATCACCTTCACCGGAAGCTGGTGACCTGGGACACAGGAATCCCGTCCGGAGGGGAACAACACGTAACTAATGACACTTTCTTATCTCCTGCACCCCCCGTCCGCATGGTCCCTGCACCCGAAGCGTTCCACTTCGATGCGTCGCATGACGGCCAGCGTGTCCGGGGTCGATCTGTCGCGCAGTATCGACTACGAGTCCGTCCGAGCGGCACCACTGATGACGGCATCGCTGACCACTTCGCTGATCCTGCCGACCGAGTGTATTGTGCTGTCCATTGCGCAACCGGACGCCCCGAGCCCGGAGCGGAAGGTGCAGAAGCTCGAGTCGGCCCCGTGCTACATCCGCAGAGATGGCCGCGCAATTCATCCCAAACCGTTCCGCACGTACTAAAAGGTCACCACGACGAAACGACGTCCAGCACCCAGTCCTCAATCATTTGAGATTCGGCAGGTTCAAAATACGATCGCGGCATCAGCCGTCAAGCACCCGATGGAACCGTTACATGGCACACATAGCATAATCAACATTGTTTTAAGGACATTCCCTCGCATCGATCCACTACGGTCACTACATTCCACGAAAGTTTGTTGGAGGAAAGATTTAAATGTGAAATTATTATTTACTACTTTAATGAGAAAGTTCGGCTTAAATATGACCTATAAAAAAGCGATTCGCAAACCCCGTCCGCGAGGCCACGTGGCATCCAGGGGGCTGTGCATGTAGTAAACCCGTCCCGAAAACGACCACTGAACATCTTTTCGCGATCGTGCGAAAAGATGAAATCAGAATAATAAACCCCGCTGGAGATGTACTCAGAAAAAAGAGAAAACCCAAACGCGACCAGGAAAGCAATCCCACATTACTTTGCTGTTCTTTTTGACCACGAAAAGAACCATTTAAGTATGGAAAAGTAGAACGCAGAAGGAGCATCACCGAACGTGTCCCCGTGTAACAGTAAGCCGAACGCGGCCGTCCGTCCTTAAAAGCTAGCGCTAGCGCTGTACGAGAGCATTCGGATAGAGTAGGGCAACAGCAGACCCACGCTAGGTATCCTTGGGGTTAAACCGCACCGACCGACACTAACCCGGCACCGGCACACTACACTGATACGCAGACGAGTTGTAGGTTTCTCTGTTTCTTTCACCCCACCAAGCGACCATTGATGAACCTAAGTTAAAGGAAACTAGAACACGAGGATTAGTTTTTATTCTATAGCAATGCAAGATGTTAGTATGTTTCTTTTTTAGTTTTTCGTTTTGTTTCGATTTGTTCCTCCTTGTCATGGTTTGAATCGTCGATTCTATAATCAAGCAAATAAATATCAAAATACAAACGATTTTACTTGAACACGTGTTACATTTTTGCGTGCTCTCGTGTCCTGCCTCTGCCGTTCCTGTGAACATTGCCGTTGCTGCTGCTGCTGTCGCTCCCTGCATCACCTTTCGTATTGTACGCTTTGTTTGTCTCGCTCTCTCTCTCCTCTTTCGAAAACGTGAAAACCAAACATACCAGAACTGAAAACCCCGGAACAGGATGCCGCAAAATCAGTGAGTTTAAACATAATACATCGTGTCTTGGGGAACAGATAAAGTTTCGTTTTTTAAAACCAAGAGAAAACCCTATGGCAGTCTTCCAGGCAGGCGAGTTGAACGTACTACAGGGCTATCGCTTCCACAGGTGAACAAACCCATGATCACCGCCGATCGTGACGAAATAAGGAGAGAGTGGAAAGCGTGTTCCCGAAGCTTTCGTCTGTTACGATCACTTAATTGACGCTACACTACTCGTCGTGATTACACCCCTTTGCGGACACTATCCCCAGCCAAACCTGGCTTTCAATGATCATCGAGCGGTTTGATGGGTTTCGTGACCCTTAGCGACTAGAACACCTACAACCTGGGTCTCCTCTTTGATTATGATCCTATTTTTGGGTTCCTGTACGATCATCCCTCTACCCATCACACTTCGTTGTTTCGCACGATCGTGCCCACGGTTGCTCTTCGTCTGGAAGCAGTTTACGTATGAAACTCAGGCCCTCAGCTCGTTTGACCGAGCGCGAGAAAAAATTAGGGTTTTGTTAAATGATAGCTTAAAAGTGACACAAAACAAATCTTTCGCAACCCTCGCGCGTACACTAAGTTTAAAAAAGTTAAAAGCTTAAAACAAAAAACACTTTGGCTCTCTCTCTCCGGTTCCCTCTGTACCACTCGGCCACAGTACCACAGTCTTCACGGCACACTCAGTAAGCATTCGAGGCAGCGTTCGCGGACAAGCGGCTGGGTCCCCATTGCTGTGGTGCGTTACGCGGAATGAGATTTACTTCTTTACGTGAGATGAAGTACGGCGGCTACGGAGCTCCACCGTAGGTGAGATATGAAATGTCGGAACCGACCTTCCGATTCGATGTACGGTGCACAGGCGTTAGTACTATTGCGTAGCGCACCGCGGTGCAGCGTAATGAAAGCGCACTTTGCTCGTAAAACTGCCCAACAACCATCCTCTAGCTTAAAAGCAATAGCGTTTTGATTCGGGTTCAAAGAGGTTCGAGTAAGATTGATGTTTCCGCACCGAAAGGTAAAATTGACGGGGTGGAAAACAATACGTAAAGTGAGGTATTTTTGGCTAGTTCCTTTGTGTGCTCTGCCTGCTCGCGCATATTGGTATTTCCCGTGCGTGTGTCACTTGTTTTTGTCCTCTCATGTGCCTCTGCGCCAATCTCAATGCTCGCGCTTCGCCATATATCGCGCTTATCGCAACATGGTCCGGTTTTAATTTTCTCTTTTCTTTTTCGCTGCGCGATAGTCTTTCTGTTTACTTTTTGTCCCTCAACACCCGCGCGATCACGCACGTTATCGCGCTCGCATTGATTCATTCGAATCCGCACGTTTCCGGTTGTAATGGCACACGATCATTCTGGAAAAAGTTAAAACAAAAATAAAACCCAATTCCAAAACACACTAACCGTATAAAACTAGCGTCACAGGCTATCTCTGTGTACATCCTCATCTTCCTTCCGTTCCTTCGTCGCGTCGCGGTACTTATGTTTGGTGTTTGAACCGGCCTAACGAATCCGCGATCTGCCGGTTCGCTTGATTGCTGTTAGGTTACTAGTTTTTTTTTCTTTTTACTTTTCGGGGACTTTGCACGCCCCACGTCGTCATCCGATCTTCTTCCGATTCTTCATTGATTTTCCATTGCTTTTTGCCTCAACCCGCATCACTAAATCTATGTACAATATTTGCTCTAAACACGTTCGCTGTGCCGGTGCCGGCCCCCGGCTTTGTCACCCCAGCCCCGGGTGGCCGGCCCCACGGTCCGCCGCTGGCAAACCAGACACATCCACCTTCTACATCACAACACACTTTCGTTGACGTCGTTTCAAGGGTTCCGGTCTGAGCACGGCCCGTACCGCTTCGTCGAACACCTGCTTTAGGCCTCGCTGGGTTAGCGCCGAGCACTCCATGTACTTTACGGCTCTTATCTTATTCGCTAGCTTTTGGCCTTGTTCCCGCTTCAAGGCCGACAGGCCCTGCTCGGCCAACACGCTGATTGTTTCGCGATCTTCTCGAAGATCGATTTTGGTGCCTACGGGGAGCGGAGATGGGTGAATGAAATATGTGGCCGTCGGATGGCCGTAGCCGTAGGACACCTACCGACTAAGATGATGGGAGCGTCGGGGCAGTGATGTTTGATCTCAGGGTACCATTTGGAAGTAACGTTTTCAAACGACGATGGACTCGCCACGCTGTAGCATATGAGAAACACGTCGGTCTGGGGATAGGATAGGGGCCGCAATCGGTCGTAGTCTTCCTGCCCGGCCGTGTCCCACAGTCCCAGCGAGACTTGCACACCGTCCACCACCATCGGCGCCGAGTAGTTGTCGAACCTGGGCAAGTGGTTGGCCCACCCAAAAATAAGGAACAGGTAAAGCAAACAGCAAACCATTATCACCGACTTCACGGTCAACGGGAACCGCCGGCCCGAGAGGGTCTTATCTTACACCGTGGGCACATATTCGCCTGGAAAGCTGTCGGTCGTGTAACTGATCAGCATACACGTTTTGCCTACCGTGCCGTCGCCAACGACAACACATTTGATCGGCCTTCCGGATGACATCTGCCGGCGAACCGGTGGGCGATAGGGGCACGAAGAGACACGAAAGAAAACAATGATTAATTTTTCCGGAACACACACACGCGCGCACACACACGGAACCATTTCCCGGAGGTGCCGATGTCACACTGTCACGCATGAACTCGCGATTGCACCGCTAAGCGAGAGGAGCGACCATTTCCACGGCTCCACGTCCACCATCCGGTACTTCCGTGGAGCAAAACACTTTAATCTAATTGAGCAAGCTAAGCACGGACAACGCCTGCTGCGGGCACGGCGCGCCGTCAGGCTGGCGACAGATGAGCCATCTGACGACGATGGGCAGAGCCAGGAGCCAGGGCCGGGTCGGATTCCTACCTTCTGTTTCGTGCAACTAAACCCAGGAAATGACGCACACGCGAACGGAAAACGCACCAACAGTTACGGGCACAGAATAGACGAAAAACGAAAAAGCAGCTCGCGAGTGGTCCGATTTCTCATTTACTTTTGCAGCAGCAACAACGGCATATCATTCACGCGAAATCCTCCTCTCCGTGCACAAAGCGATCCGGACCGGACTGTCAAAAGTAATGGACGCTCGGGCACCGCCCTGTTTACGACTTGCGCTCCGATTCTCCACGACGCGTACTCCAACTGTCACCCTGGTTGACGACAAACTCCTTGCGAGTTTGAGAAAACATAGGAAATATTTTCCGTTTTCTTTGAATATAAACTCCGGAAAAACACTAAAATGACTTCGTGAGGTGCTGATAGTTATACTTTCAAGGTAAACATCCTTTATCGTTGCTTTGATTTGCTTCGAGAGGCTGCTATTGATATTTTGCCACGGAATTAGGGTGCTGAACCGTTAGATCCTTTCAAACAGGCCGTTGGCGTTAAAATAGAAACAATTAAATTTATTTGCAGCTAGAAATTCGTTGACTATAACACAATAAATTACATCACATTAATTAACATAAAGTACATTATAGTAATCGAAACAAGTATAATAAATCCACGTTTATCTGTTAACACAACTGTTAAAGCTCTCCTTATTTGTTATATCGAAGAGTTCAATTGCAATAAATTTGGTACGAATACATTGTTAACTCAAAAACTGTTTCTAAACACACTGTACCCTAAAAAAGACTCATCACAAGCTAACAATCTTCCAAGGGGTTCTTCTTACAGAACCACTCAAAATTAATCCACTTCACAGACCGAAAGGTAAAAGTTGCTCGCACCCACCGTCGTCGTTCGATGTCAGCGAATTCGGCTACTTATTCTGATTAAACACACACCGTGGTTGGAGCGTGTTCCGGGGCCAAGCCACAAATCTTCTGCGGATAGTAAGGAAAATTCACCGCACACAAAAATGCAAGATTTATTACTTTTCCGAATTTCCAATACAGCTACTTTGTGGCCCTAGGACCTCGCCCAGAGCTTTTCCACAGGCCTCGCCCTCGCCTGTGCCGACTTCCTCTCGCAAATTTTTCCGCATTCCAAAACAGATCACGCCGAAGCGGAAGCAGCAAACGAGTTGAAACTCTTCATTAGTGTCTGCAGCAAAAGTTTTAGGACGATTCCTTGATTTTTTTCACTTTTTCGTTTAACTTTTGTAATTCGCCAAATGCAAGTCTGACCCAAGCGAATGCTGTAAAACTTACGACGGCCAGCGGAAGACGACCAAGCTGGACGAGTACGAGCAAAAGTTTCGTTCGCCGGTACGAAGAACTCCTGTGTCCCTCATTTGCGGAAGCATTTTTCACCCATTTCCGGAAACTACATTCATCATTCCGATCCGATACCGTACGATTCATCCGATGTCCACAGCCAAAGCCATACGCACGCTGCTACGTTGGCTCTGCGGGAGGTATCTTCCGCTGCGTCGACATTGCCATGTCCGGCGTCGGTTCGAGAAGACGGGTAATTTATGGGAAAATAATTTTGCAAACTGTCATCGCATCCCGGCGTGAGAGTTAAGGTACTACATGGACACATGCTGTGTCTAGTCGGAACGAAAGCAATTGCTAAAGAGCGTGGGCATTTAAGTAATCTTTTGGCAAGTGATGCTGTAATTTTTATACCGATGCTGCGAAATCTGTTAACAAACGGGTGTGATGTTTTCGCATAAAGCAAGCAAGCAAGCATAAAGCAACACAAAAGCAAGCAAGCAATAAAGATGGTAATTGGACGTTAGTGAAAAATGTTTGTATAAAACAAGCGTTATGTAACACCTCAATATGAACACATGAAAAAGGAAGCGTAAGTATAAGTTATTAGAATGTCAAGGGTAAGTGTTAAAGCCTCCTTTGATACATCGATATGAGAAACGGTCCATTGATAAACGATAAAATTATGTACATGCAGATTTCCAAGTTGATCAGATTCCCGCAAGAGAAGTTCCCGGAAGAAAAAGCTTACAGAAAGTACGCCCCTCAGCATAGCGATAAGACTCTTTTATCGCCTGTACCGACTAGCATTATGCAACACCGGAAGTGAAGCACGCCTTCGCCGGCAGCCTATGTACCGCAAATTACCCAACCAAAGAACAGTTTCAGCCACCGCTCTCGTTAATAGAATTAATAAGTGGAAATTAAATTTCGCGGCACAAGTTGGAGCCGCGATGGAGGCGCCACAATCGCACCAACGTCTGGAATCGCGAAGAAAGTTTCCGCGCGGCATTGTGGGGAAGCCTTTTTTTTATTCTGTCCTCGCGTGATTTTATGCGAAAAGAATCGAGCTCTCCGAAAGCAGATCGGGTGGCCGATGGTGGAAAAAGGACGCCTTGCGATGCCTTGCCGGGGCTCCATTGGTGGTGTGCCGTGGGCTCGTAGGCCTCGCACTTGTTGAGATGGTTCGTCCGTAAGGCGGAGGGCCAAAAACCCGAACCACCGAACGATACTGCACTGGTGAGAAAGACAGCGAAAAGCTTCACCAACCAAGAAAGTTTGGCGCACAGTGGTTCGTGCTTGCTCATCCCCGGAACGCCAACGTTGCCGTCCTTGTCGCTACAGGACGCTACGCCCTGAGAAGGCCCCGTTCGGAAAGCCTGCCTGGTGGGGTTATATGCTGTACCTGCCAGTGCCACATGCTGGGCCACGTCCCAAAGTCCACCTCCGGCGAATACGCGGTGGCCACGCTCTCGTACATAGTTGCGTTGCGCGGTGGCCGGTGCGCAGCCACCGGAAGTACCCAACCAATCGGCTGCCAGTGTTGGCACGAAAGCTCGAAAGCCACGGACGGCCAGCGAAAGGACGGCGGTCCTGGGTTTCCCGAGGATCTTCGGGCGAACCCCGAAGACAGACGACCGATGACCAACCGGGTCGAGTTCGGCTCGGGTTTCGTTTACCTGTTGCAGCTAGTAGCTACTACTCCAGAGAAGGATAGTCCGCCGAATGTTACGGCACCGGTGTGTAGGTTATGCCCGTTATTGCCCCCGTGTACAGCTGCTTGGAGCGCGCGCTGGGCGTAAGCAATAGAAATGATAATTCAGCCGACTCTGTCAACAGCAGCTGGCTCATGTTTGTCGTGCATTATCTCCGTTTGAGACACCGTAAGAATCGTCCCAACTGCGACTCTGCTGCGTCCCATATGAATGTCACCAAGTCACCTTTTCCGGTCCAAAATGGTCCACCATTCGACGGGGAGGCGTCGATGGAGCACGACTTAACGATCCCCCAAAAAAAACCCTTTAAAACTACCCAATCACCTCGCAGTGACCTCTCAGGGACAAAGCGTGTACTTCCGCGGGCGCTGCGAAGCGAAGGGCACACAGCCGCCGCCATATGACAGATTGGCTGCCGAATCGATTCGCGCGAAGGGCACGCAGGGCCGGCAGTGGGTCGCCAACATATTTTACGCGCTCGCTGGGAATAGATTGGAGGAAGTGACCATTTTGAATACAAAACGCTGCCACCCGAACGTACAGTTGGACCGATAGACGGATAGTTGATTAACTTGACGGGAGGGGCGCCAAGGGCCTTCGCGTGCGTGCCCTATACGTCCGCGCATAGGTCCATTATAATTTTGGGGATGGAAGGTTAAATATAGCACCAGGCGGAAAAAAGCGACCGCATGATCCCTCGTCTTTATCGCTGATAATGTATTTTAATATAGCCATTCCTTTTTGTTTGGGGTCAATATTTCCCAACCTCCAATAAGCCGTTTAGTTTAACTAACTAACGCACGTTCGATTGATCGGTTCAAATGCTGCCGTTCAATATAAAGCAACGATTGTAACGCTGTTTGTTGGATGAGACCTGTTTCCGTGTCTAGACAGACTGTGAAAGCTCCCCGAAGACACAAGAGAATGGTACTATTAATTCGGCTTTCGGTCACTTTTCTCACTCGAACGTGTTGCGCAACGCGGCGGGGGCCGTAAAGAAACCAGCTGATCGGCAATAAATGGTAGCGGCCGAGCTGATAGTTTGCAAATATCTTCACTTCACAGTCCATGCTGGCCAACTGGTCTGGTCTCAAATTCAGGTAACAGCCATCCAGTTTAACTACCTCCCCCAGTCGCTGTGGCCAAATCAGAATTGTAGTTGAAACACATGGAGCACATCCAACCCGAGGCGTAAAGTGAATGTTTTGACGGCTTTTTAAAACTACTCCTTCTTCAGCCAAGCGCAGTGCTGGAACAGAAAAATGCATCCAGTTCACGAGAACTAAAAATACTGTAATTGGCCATCGGCGAAACGTCGCTTTTACTACAATCCAGCAGATACTTACTCGTGAGCTCGGATACCACGTGTGGAAGCGTAGTAACCATTTCGGCCTATATTTAATGCCCAAAGCCACACCGGCGCCGTATCCGAAAACCTGCTTCTCGGCGGCCATCAGCAAACTCGTTCCCGGTCCATTCCTTTTTGGCGATTCCTCTCCATCGCGTCCAAGGCAATACATTCGCCAAAAGAAAACGTTCCCGCTTCAGCTCCAGAGATTCGGGCTTTCCATTCATTTTTTTAAGGCGTACAAAAAAGAGGGAAGTACTACTTCTGGCGACACACGCGCCCCTATGTACTACGAGCGACGGAGAAGAATCAATTTGGTCGAAGTACATACCAAATATCGCGCGCGAAAAGTAGTGCTCTAGAGTCTATTGCTTTCTGTTTTGTTTTGATAGTGAGATGTCCACCAAACTCTGATGCCCGCGTGTCAAGTGTCGGCTTTTTGTCCGGCACTACCAACACGTAGCCCTTTTCGGTTTTGGCAAACCGCAGAGTTTCCCGTCCGACCTGTCACGTTGCGATGGAGGCTTTCGGCCGCATTTCTGTCCCACGTGCACCGCGCTCGTACAAGTACACGGCGGCGCGGGGCACAGCAACAGCTGAACGCGAGGGGAGCCCAGGAACCACCGAAAGCCGCGTTCGCCGGCGAGACCGAACTCTCGTTCCGGCGGTTCGTGTTCGCGTCGGCGTCGTCGGTGTTGGTGTCGGCCGACCAGCTGCTTTGCCGCTTTTGCGTAACAGCGAACCCGCTACGAAACCGGCTGGCCATCGGCGGAGTGCGTACGCCGTGAGAGTGTGTTCGTGTCTCCTGGCCGCGGCCAATAACTATTCAGCAGCTGCTGCTGCTGTGGTGGCCGAGTGTTCGTCAGTAGCACTTTTACATCCGGCTCGTACGCAGCAACAGATAGCTAGCAGGTGCTCCGTGTTCCCGGGACACCGAGATTCGCGGTTCGCGGCGCAGATTAGTCGCAAATCGGGCTGAAGAACTGAAAAAGAAAACGAAAAAACATCAACGATTCAACCAAACGCTTATTCCGTGAGTTCCGTGTGCGACGAACGAGTTCAGCAGCATCCAACTGACAACTCCGCTCTTATCGTGACTTTGTGCGCGTTCTGACGTATGTGCCCCCTCGCGTGTGTGTGTGCGCGTTAGTTTGATTATGTGTTTTTGTTTACTCCGTGGGATTCGGTGTTTTGAATTTTGTCACCCATCCGCTACTTGGGGGTTTCCCTCCCCCGGGGGGAGCTGTCATCGGCGCGATCGAGAACGGCTCCGGCAAGGATCGCTTGCCACAACACACAGAGTTTCGATTTCCGTTCATCACGCTTTTCCCTTTACTTTCTCAACCCGGTTTCCCGAGAGGTGCGCGCCAATCGCTCGATCGGCGGGAACGGGTTTTCGGTCCCTGGCATGTAATTAGCGTCCGACGGTGGGCATCAGTAGCAGTAGCAGCAGCAACAGAACGATCGATCGGCCGGGACGTCGGATCGCGACCGGATCTCGGGCGAGCCCAAGGCAGCCTACTTTTGCCGGTGGAATAAATTATCGTTCCATCGCCTGCATCGTCACGTTCCGGAGAAAGAGGACCCCGGGGGCCACTCGGTTGGGAAGCGAAGACCCGGGTGGAGCCACCGGTTTTCGGACGAGCGATCGATCGAGCGATTTCTCGTTGGGCGATAGAAAGGATCTCTCTCTTTCTCGGTGCGGTCGCTCTGGAGTTGTGAGCCACGCCACGCCGCGTCGGCATAGGAGAGGTGCGGCGCCGGGCACGTGCAGCGACACGGGAAACCACGGTGCCCGTCAAGTGCAACGATTGCATAAAGTGGCCGCCGGCACCGTGTGCCGCTCGTGTATTGCGGGGACCACGAAGGAACATGAGAAATGGGTGGAAAAATGGCACGGTACGAGAAAACTGCTAGCGGCCGCCAGCCCCTAACCTTGAAGGTAGACCGTGGAGGGTGGTGACCGAGTCGTGGCCGAGGTGCTCACATCAGGCTTTCCTTCGCCACCCACCGGTGCGTACGATTTTCACCGCCCAAGAAACCGCTGTCGATGCCGTCATCGGGCAGCAGCTTTTTGCTTTCCACTCTCTACCGGGCTCGATGATCGTGATCGGTGCGGATCGTGATTCGCGCGGATGGTGGGCTTTCCCCGGAGAGAAGACGGAGCGCGCCCTTTCGCGCGTTCCACTTTACGTGGTCCGTCGCCGGGCGCAAGATCAAGGCGCGCGCGCGCGCTACGTGTGCCGAAAAGCTGAACAAACTTCCC
Organism: Anopheles cruzii; assembly: GCF_943734635.1. Taxonomy (NCBI): domain Eukaryota; kingdom Metazoa; phylum Arthropoda; class Insecta; order Diptera; family Culicidae; genus Anopheles; species Anopheles cruzii. Next base: position 16,566,396 of record NC_069145.1, read on the forward strand.
TACGCGGCAGTGGGGCGAGGGCCGGAATGGAGCAGGGTCAGTGTGTAGTGATAATGGGGCCGGCTCCACACACTCAAACACAAGCGGCCCAGCCCGGCTGGAACGCGTGCTCCCCACCAGCCGTCACCCCAAACGTTCCGTCCCAAGGTCCCCAGGGTCGATGGAAAAAAACGGAATTGATAATTATCTGACCGACGGCACGGGGCGAACCGGGGCGCCCGTGTGCGTGCGCGTGTGTGTGTGCGGTGGCTGTGGAAAGGATCAAGTTCGCAGTAGCGGTGCTCACCTTGAAAGGATCTTACGATCCTTTCCGTCAGAGCGGTCCAATTGGATCGACCCATTCATCCTTCGAACACACACACACACACACACGGATCCTCGGATCGGATCGGAACGAGATGAAACTAGGAAGCGACGACGGAGAGTCACCCCCCGAGACCAGGCCAACCTGCTTTATGCGCATCAGAATTTCGAAGCGCTGCCGTAGGAAGCAACCCCCTCGGCGCGGAGTGCGGCGAAGAAAGAGGGAGCCCTCCGAAACCCTGTCGCCGCCAGCCCTCAAGCTCTCTCTGTCTCTCTCTCTCTCTCTCTGTAGGGGCAGTATGAGGCGCGGACACTGCGCACGGTTGTATTGGTGGTAATTTCGGCCGCGACCGCAGAAAAAGAGCTACCACACGCCCAGTGAACAATTTTGAGTGCCCGAGCCGAAAGTTCACAGTTACGTTGAAAGTTCGGAGACAATCCTATGTATATTTTCTTCGCCAAATCGTTCTCGACTTTGTCCGAACTTTGAAATGGCGCAACGAGCGACTGTCAGTTTAAATTCTCTCGCGCGTGCCCCTTGTCTCTCTCCCTCTTTTCTATGTGTCCCCTCTCCCTCTTTCTTTCTCTCGTATCCCCAGTCGGTTCCCGAAGTAAAAATGCAGGGGTTCGTTTTCGGTTTCGATTTTCGGTTTATTTTCGGTTTTTTTTTTCGTCTCTTTCGCTCACTCGTCTATTTCACGGTTTCACTTCCCTACCTATTCGTGCATTCCTGGCGCTATGCTGCGTTGGTGGCGGTATAGAGGCATCCCGTCGAACACATTGTTTCGCGTACACACACATTGTCGGTGGGTCCAGCCGGGTTTTTGTTTGCTGCGTAGATTGTTCACGCGTGGTCTTCGATGCATTTCTCAAAGGAAGAGAAGAAAGTAAATTGTTGTTAGATTGTTTGCATTGCAATCCTGTCATTTGTTCTTACCTTTTCCACAAACTGACGAGATAACTGACGAGACACCTGACTGAAACGAGAAAAGTGAAAACTTTTGAACATTATTTTGCTGTCACTGAACACTGTCCAATAAACTTACCTGTATTATTTCAATCAGGATCACACATGATGGAACGAAAAGCACTGAACGAGAACTTGACACTTAGAAAATACAGAGGCAGACGCTTCGCCCCGACACGAAAATTCAACTAAGTCCTAACCGAACAAAAGTAAGATACTGACTGTCGTCGGTGGTCCCGAACATAGAATTTCTTCGCTACCCTTCCCTACCTACCTGACCATGCACTCGGACTTGTAAAAATTTCCGAATGCCCGGCGACACACACGCTTCGTTTCTCGGCCCTTCCTCCCTTCCCTCTCCGGGTAAATGAAACCCACAAGCTCGCGTTCGTATTGCCTCTCGGCTCTGGCACCCTTCCTCTCCAGGTAATTCAAACCCACAAGCTCGCGCGAGGAACTCCCTCCTCTCGTGGTTTCTTCCGCTCTTTTCCGCTGCTGCCTACGAGCGGACCCTCACGAGCCCGCCTGCCCGTCTTTTCTCTTCCTCGTCGCAGGCAGAGGGGGTTCGGTTTCAGCCTTCCTCATCCCTTCCTCAGGCCGAGGGGTAGCTCGGGCACTCAAAATTGTTCACTGGGCGGTGCGGCGGTGCTCCCGGCACCCTCGCTGATGATACTCACGCCGTCCGTCGATGATGATGATGATGATGATCGCGCGATCGTGCACACGGAGAGCGCACGATTGTGTGCGCGGTGGTGTGTGAAAAATATTCTGCCAAGATTTTCCTCGTCTCCTTGTGTGTGCGCGCGCGCGATCCGTGCTCGGGACACGATGGCGCCGACGGTGCAAAAATAAGAATAATACGAAAACGAGACGGCCCAAAGCCGCAGGAGGATGCGCGGCGACGGCAAGGGCGCAATCCCGCATCTCAAGTGTTCGTAGCGCCGACGGAGCGAGACCGACCGAGAGACAGAAGAACGAGAGAGAAAGTGCCGGAGTGATAGAGGGGGGGCAGGTCGTATAATAGTAGTGCCCCGCTCTATTGCTGATAATGCGCGCGCGAAAGGCGTAGCAATCTGCCGACGGTCTGCTGCGTACGGCCTTTACGGTCGTCTGGTCCAATAAATCGACTTTTCCGATCATGGATCGTACTGTTCTGCTTCGAATTACTCTGCCCGTTCGTCCCGGTTTACGATCGGTTTCGGTGGTCACCGGCAATGGCCGCACTTGAACCCCGCGGCACGTGTTGCCGCAGCCGTCGACACGTGTTGAAATTCAAATTTTCAAACTCGAATTCCGAAGTGTGTCCGCCGTAGCCGCGGCTCCCGTACCGTCGGTCCTTCGGTTGCGGCACTAATTGTCATTATTATTGCCACCGCTCTTTTTTGCCCCATCTTCGTCACAAATTACACCCGCGGAGATCGTGTGGTGGTCGAGCCTTCGATCTTCACCCCGCGAGCTGGCGAAAGAGAGAGAGAGAGAGAGAGAGATGGTGAACCGTAGACTGGTTCCCCGCGAACAGGGCTTGCGGGACGTTGGCACCGAAAACACGCGCGCGTTACACAACGGCTCCGCGCGCCCCCGTTCGTACTCCCCAGCGCAGTGCGCACTGATAGTAAATCATTGCCGCGCGGGTGCTTGAGGATGTGTGCGTGGTGGCCGCGGCGCGCGCGCGTGAGAAGCCCCGCGAATGTGTCGCGTTTCGCACACCTCCGCGTGCGCCGCGCACGTGGTGTGGTGAGTGTGCGTCCGCGTGTGGCGTGCGCGCGGTGGACAAGAAGCTGCGGGAACCCGCCGCCCGCCATATGGCGCGCACGTGTGTGTGTGTGTGTGTGTGTGCAGTGGCCACTACACACGCGCGGTCAGTTCGCGATTCTCGCTACACACATTCCGAGAGGAACGTTGCCACCTTTTTGCTTGTTTGCTCTCGATCCCACAGGATTTCGGTGTGTGCGAATGATCCCACACGATCATTGTGGCATTGTGGCAGATCCGCACACAAACACACGCACACTTTCCAAATGCTCACACTTGTTTGGGGACCTTGGTGTGTGGGTCCTCGCACGACACGCGGCTCACGGTGTGAGTGTGTGCGGCCATTATCAATTCCGCTGCTATCCGACCGCGCGGATCGGCCCGGGTCCGCCGCGCCCCGGGTGCTGCTTCGCAGTGCTGGTTTCGGTTGGTCTTTGGTCGCACGTTCCCTCGAACTAGGTGCCCAGGAGTACTCCCCGGCGCACGCGGCCCCCCCGTGTGTGACTGTGTGTGTGTGTGTGTGCGGTCCGGTGGCGCGATCAACGCGCTTTATCAACGAGTTGAAAATGTATAAATTTAGAGCATTTGACCGTTTCGCGTACCCATCTTGAGTTGACGAGAGAGAAAGAGCGAGACAGCGAAGGAGTGGAGCTCGCAGCCTCTACTGCGCGGTCAACGAGAGACAGAGAGAGAGAGAGAGACTGACTCTCGAGGACGAGACTTTGGCTTCATCGTTTTTTTTTTATCAGCGCCATCGCCGCATGTGTGTTACGCACTTTTTATTGGCAACCTTTGCTTGGTATCGTTCACACGGCTCCTCTTATCGGAATTGGCCGATTTTCGGTTCCCTCGCGCGCCACTACTACAGTGGTGGCCAGATTTTGACACGTCGTGCATCGCGCGGTCCAGCTAAAACAAATCCGAATGTGTTAAAAGTTCCTCGCTCTCTTCCTCTCTCGCTAGCTCCGTCTTTGCCGAAAAGTTCTAATAACCTTCTGATGCGTTCTGATTTCCACCACAGCTTCAAGTGAACCCCGCGAAGGAGAACCCCGAACGTGTGTGAAATTGAGTGGCCGCGTCAGTGTGGACGACGACGTGTGTGAGCATGGGACCAGATTGACTGGATCGATCAGACAGGCCGCGTGCGAAGGACAATATTCAGCGCAGAGTGTGTGTGTTTGCCCCCAAGTGGAAGTCAGGAAGGACTTTTGTGCAGTGAGCGTGCGAGTGTGCGGGTGCCACGTGAGAGTGTGAGGGAGAGAGAGAGAAAGGGTGCCGGAGAAAGATCAGTTGAAGTGCCACGCCGATCGTCACCGCCGATCGTCCTTCCCGGGCCGGCCAACGATGGATCCGTACGGTGGGGGGGCCGGCTGGCCGGCGTCACCGCTGCGGGGCGGCGGCAGTCTGTACGACAACATTTCGAACGACGGCATCCCGATGGACGCGCTGGCCGAGCTGCAGGACACGGGCTTCGAGCCGCAGACACGTGCCCGCTCCAACACCTGGCCGCTGCCGCGGCCAGATAACTTTGTCGAACCGGAAACCGAGCTGGACAGCAATAAGTGCAGCAATCAGCAGTTGGCCACCACCGGTTAGTGTCGATCCGATTGTTTGTCTCTTTGTCGTTACTAATTCATACGCACATTCGCCGGTGCCGTGGCACCTCGTAATGACCTCGCCGAGGCCGAGAATTAAATGGCCTCGCCGAGCCATTTAATTCGTCATTAATTCGCTACCGACGGTGTGTGTGGTAGGTTCCCACCAAAGTGATCCTTTTGGGGCAAATATGCATAGTAAGGTTGGCATTCCTGCCCTTCAGATCCGAGGCATTCAAATTCATCGTAAAGTCTTTTTCCGGATCGATTTCTTCCCCGCTGCGGATTCTGTCTCGTCCGTAGACTCAAAACGGTGTCTACGGAGCGACCCCTTGAATTTAGCGAATAGCCAAAAGTCACACATGATGCTAATCGTCATTCGTATTCGCTGGTTGGACCGAACGATATGGATCGAGTTTGTGGTGAAATGATCACCGAAATGTGAGAAGGTGTATTATCGTGATGAGAGGTATTCTTTGTTGACAGTTTGGTCATTTGGAAGGAATTAATGATGCTACACTTCGCTTGACTTTAGCGAAGGAATGCTGTGTCTGCTGTTGGCGCATACCAAGCTGTTCAATAAGTTTTGCCGTTCAATAGGAAAAACATATTTTTATGGTTTGAAATACACTTTATTGTTCAGTATGGTTTCCCTTTCCCCGATTTCTGGACATGAACTCATTTTGTAGCCAAAGAACCAGGTTCAGACCACTATTTGGCCTCTTGTTTTGATTCAGGATCATGGTGATGATTCAACGTACAAAATCCACTTTATCCTTTCGAAAACGCTCCAAATGTTGCCGAGAAATTTGCATTCGAATAGTTACACTGCCCAATGAGATGTCTAGGTCTTCTACTAAATCTTTTCAGTCGCTCGACGATTTTCCAATACGATATCCTGTATTTTTTCTATAATTTCTGGTGCTGTTGCTATTTTTGGACGTCTTTGGCGTGAATCGTCTTCAAGGCTTGTTTAATTACGATTAACTTCAAAAACCGCCCTTTTAATGCACTAATTGAAGGCGAAGAGTCTTTACATATTTTTTGTTCATTTCGTTCATAAAATTCCTTTGCTTTTAAACCTTTTAAAAATAAAAAAAATCAATCACTGCACGATACTTGACTTTTCCGTTGTAAAAATTACTTTGACACGTCGATTCTAAACGGCTTGTAGACAAAGAATGAAGAGACAGATCGAAATGAAACTTCACATGCGTTCATATGAAGAGTGTACCAACATAATAAAAAAAGTTAGACTAGTAGCTGTGCCCTCCGATATTGAACAGCAAAACTTATTGAACACCCCAGCATATCGCGGCGTGATTTGATTCCCCGTGAACAGTTCTATAACGGATGATCGTCATCCACTTCTGTTGACATTCCTTTCGACATTCTCTTCGATTGGTCCTGCCGAGTAACAGTGAATATGAAGTAGCCAGCCAGCGGATTCTTTTCGTCGACTATTCGACTATTCGGGGTACTCTTCTCCATCGCCAAAGGAATTGGAATTCGTAGTCCTGGGGTAGCGACTTTTTCCCCCAGCGACGCAAGTATCGAGCGCCTCCACCGGCCGCGGTCAACCCGCCAAAAGTTGTGCGGAACTGCGTCGCAAGCAGCGTGCGTGGCTGGCGCCGCCTCAGGAGCCGCGGGCCGGGCCGCGTGCGCCACTCGTGCGCCGCCTGGCTTGTGGCTTCTAACGCGCGCACCCCACCCCCCGCGATCGCCGAGTGGTGTCGTCGTTCTGTTCCTGGTTGGCTTTAATGTTTACATTTTTAATTGGCCATTCGCCGCGACTCGCGCGCGCACGTTAGTGTGTGCGCGAAGGGCAGGTCGAATGCGCGTGTGGCGCGGCGCACGTGGTGTTGGTGCAATCCGCGTCCGCGGTGCTCTCTATTTCCACTATAATCACACACGCACACACAGACAGAGAAAGAGATCGGCGGCGGCCAAGATCGCGGCCGCCGACTGATGGGAGACTTTTTCGCACTTCTGGGGCCACCTCCGCCTCCGGCTCTGTCTCCTGTGGTGCGCGGGCCGCCGTGGCGCGATCAGTGCGGGGCGAAAAAAAAAACGCGTCGAATCAAAACTGGTTTTCGAGTGGCCAGCCGCCGGAATCTGACCTTCGCGACGACGGCGACGGCGACGGCGGCCACTTCAGGACGCGCGCGCTGGATGGATGGATTCTGACGCCGTTTGACTGAATTACCGAATTACTCGTTCGCCGAGGGGGAGGATGGCGCTGTTTCCCCCTCCCCCCCGCCACCTGCTCCGGTCCATTCTCTCGGTTGGTTCCGCCATTAATTCTGTATTTTTTTCATGTGCGCGTCTGTGTGTTTCGATCGCCCGACGACCGACTGACTTATCGCCACCTGGCTGAGCGGTGAATCCGGTTCTTTTGGTTTTATTGCCTGCTGGTCGGCATCGACGGGTATCTATTTAATACCCCGCCCCGCTCCACGCGATCGTCCATCAACTGTGGTCAGTTCCTAGCCCGCTCAGCGACCATCAGACAGGTTACCAGACTTCGGGGTGGGAGGGTTTTTTTCCCCGGTTTTAGACCATCGTCTAAACAACGTCTGGCGGCGCGCGCGCGCGCGCCGACCTCTAGGAACCACCGGTCCGTGGCGTCGAAATTCTCGGCTGGCAAAAAATGGAGATCCCCAAGACGGAAGCCCCGCGGTTACTTGAACACATCAAGTCATCCAACCAGGAAGCGTCCACTGGCCGCCACCGCGAGAAAACGGAATATGGTTCGCGCACAGCCAAGTTTCGACGGCAGTGTACAAAATGCCCCTTCTGTTGATCGCCTCTCGAGGAGGATGTGCCGCCGGCCGGGGATTTGGAATGCAAATTCTTGCGCCGCCGGTGAATGTCTTCGATGACGCTTCCAGTCCCTCCCAAAAAGGCATCAAATCTGAAGGAGAGAGATACAAAACCCAACACGCGGATCACAGGAAATTTCCATGACCTTTCCGCGCCCCGGCGAACGAACGGACGAAGGATGCAGTGGCGTCGGGTTGATGGCGATTGATTAAAATACGATCAACACACGGAGACACGGAGAGACTAGATATGTTTATGCAATGCGGAGCTTTAAGTCCGGCAGTGCTCGCACCAGGGGCCCAGCCGAAGGTTTGATGGCAGGCAGGCAGGAATTCGCTTCGCGTTTTATGGTTCCGTATCCGTTCCTTCCGCAACACTTGACTTGGCCCATTAACGCCTGGCCAACACAACCAAAACCTGTTCTTCGGTCGGGTTCGGCCGGTTGGCGTTCTAAATTTTCCGGATGCCCCCAGGGTCACTAATTAATGTGTAGAATTAATGTACACACCGAGGCCCCTATTTTTAATGCCTATTTTATGGATATTTTTGTGATTTATCGACACGTGTGGAATGGATCTCCGACTAGAATGGATCGTCCGTTAATTTTGGCGGTGATCCACCGGCCAACTCATGGCTGATAAGCGCATCAGATTGGCACAGTAATCAAATTTAATTGCAATATCGCTCAGCGTAGCTCAACGTGGCACACGCAACAGTATAGTCTCGAGTCTCCCGGCGCCTTCATTCAAGATTCTCGACACCGCAAAATGCTTGCCAGCGAAGCGAAACAACGACGTAGGCAGGTTGGTGCATGCGGCGATTGCAGTTGCGCCGTTGCAACGTGATTTACGTGCGTCGATGGAGCGCGCGCGCCCGCACGGACCCCGGACCCGGGAGATTAGCATACCACACATTCCGCGCGCGCGGTGGTGTCAGTAGTTGTCGCAAAACTCGTCCGTTCCCTGCTGTACTGCGTCTTATAATTGGCGTCCACCATTGGCGGCGGCGTCATGTGTCTGCGACGGGTTGCAAAATGGCCATCGAATGAACGAGCCCCCGGCCGGGTCAGGTCTCTCGAGTGGGCCGACGAGTGCATGTGTACTTGCAGCCGCAGAGCGCACCAAAACACACCTCACCGCGCCGCGCCGCGCCGCGCGTCACCTATCAGCTGGGTCACCGTCATGGTGCGGCGCGGCATACATTGTCGCGGTCGAAAAACGGGGGACTGGGTTTATGGGCGAAAAGCGAAAGTGAACTCGCGGTGGGCCGTCGCATCATCGGTTCATTGAGTTCATGAAATGCGCCGAGAACCTCCTGAGCCCGCCACCGCCGCCAGTGCAAGAATTTGGAGATCAAAACAGATCCGCGAATCGAAAACAAAACAAACCCTTCGTGAGTCACCCTTTTTTAGTGGGCCACTAGAATTGGGCGACCGCGCGGCCCCGGAAACAATCGGTACGCTTTCGCACGCACGGCGCAGTTCGTGGTGGCGTGTTGCCCTGCAGTGCCACACCACCCCTCTTTGGGGCGACAGGGGTTGTTGAGAATAAAAATAGATAAAATGACGCGACCGCGTGCTCTCTCCGCGTGCTCTCTTCGCGTGTCGGAGGATGATCCCCCGCACGCGGTCGGCAGTACTAGGGGCGGTGATTGGCGGTAATCCCTCCCACCCCGCCGGCCGGTCACAGTTGATCCTCGAGACGAAGCAATTTTCCGAGAATTGCAGAATCTTGCGACATCATACAACCGTTTCATGGAGAGCAAAAGATTTATGAAAAATAAGGCCGAGATGGTCTTTTTGGTCTCTTTTTGCTGTCAGAAGAATACTCAGACATTCCATGAATCATTTGTACTGAAAATGATGTACAATGAAGATTAGCGAGCGATCAGCGATCATTGAAGATGCACACATTGATTTCATCACAAGGAATTAATCTAAATAAGACAAGCAAACGCAGCTTTCTGAGGTTTCTGTCTATTGTCAAACTTTATAGTTTTTGTTTCATATCTTCACTTTGAACTTTCCATAAAACCCTATAAATTATGATGGGATCGATCTTGCTCCAATCGATCGATTGAACTATCATCATCCGTGAATAAAAAAACGACCAGATTGGTGCATAGACAATTCTTGGTTTTTGTATTAGGTCTGCAAATTAATTTGTGTGGTTTTCTGGTCGTTTTATGGCTTAAGCTTGCTCCAAACGCAGTATTTTTTGTCGATAGGGTTGTCTATCAATCTTTTCATTATGTTTTAAAAGCTCATAGTACACCATGCCTTTCATATCCCACCATAGCATAACCTTTGCACAGTTAATATTTTGCTTTGGTTGCGATGGAGGTCCTTTTTGCGTTTGGGATTCTCAGCTAGAGCATATTCATCATAAACATCCATTAAAATACGATGACTTTCGGTCAGACCATTGAAGAACTGAAAGTTAACATCACAGCGGAAAAGAAAAGGGCCTTTTTTGTGTGTCTATTGGAGGCGGTCATTTGATCGAAATTCTATTCTGAGTGAATTGCCAATACACGACATTCTATACCCTAAATAAAACTTATTCATTTTTCAAAATCGACTGAAAAATACCATTATGGCAGAATTATTTGAAATTTAAATAGGTCCTATCACTATGGCTCACCCTGTACATATTACACATATTTCATAAAAAAGTTGTGACATTTAGATGTTAGTGAGTAATGAGATCTATTGAAAACCTGCAAGGATTAATTGACACACTTAATATCACATTTTCGGTGATCGTTCCGAGATCATCTCGCCACAAACTCGACCCATATCGTCCCGCAATCACTTCATTCGATTGACTTAGCACCATGTGTGACTTTTGGCTATTCGCTAAACTCAAGGGGCCGCTCCGTGGACACCTTCTATAGTCAGTATTTGAGATAGGAACCGAAACGAAGAATGTGTTGAAGGTTATTCATAAACAGAACACTTCGTACCGTTTCGAAAATTGGAACATAACATAGACATAGATGCAATTGCATTCAGGGTAGGGATTATTTTAAAGCCAATGGCATAGATTTAGACAAACAGAGAAAGAATAGTAAATATGATTTAATTTTTCGATCGCTTCTTGTGAGCGCGCCAAACACCGTTTACCCCGGCGCGATCACAGATTCCTTCCCTGCGTCAGTGTGTCACACGCAGAAAATGTTGTGCGTGATGGTGTGGTGCTGGCTGAGGGACTTTGGCTCATCTTTGCCTCTGATGTTGGTGAGAATTGTTCCTCGTTCTATCGGCGCCATCATCGCAACTGACCTTCCGCGAGCAACAACAATGTATCAACCAACGGAACGGTGGACCGATTGCGGAGCCAAGCGATTCCCACTCACACTGGCAAGTGATCCGTACGATCCGTATCTCTCTCTCGCTCTCGGTCACGTCGTACACCCTTTATTGCTGCCCAATGCTAATGCTCCGCAGACGACGTCCCGGTCGGTTAGCATTAATTTAATAACGATCGTTTTGGGATGGTCAGCCAATTAATGTATATGATTGAGGTTGTAACGCGCTCAGCTCTCCGCTCGATGCTCTTGGCACTTGCTGGCAATTCCGGGATGGCCCCGCATTACGTAACGGACTTCACAGTGGTGCCGGGCGTGTCACGGCAGTAGTGTTCGGTAGCTTCGACGTCTACACGACGACGAACGAAAAAACCGCGTGACGCGTAGGAGCGCGAGATAAATATAAACAAAAAACCTTGCACCCTCTCGCTCTCGCGCTCCGTTCTGCCCCTTTCCGATCCGTGATACGTAATTAAAGTGACCACAAAACGGTGGGCAAGAGCAAATGAAGTGACACTTGGCGGGTTGTGGTTGGCTTTCCTCTCGGGGAGGGTGCTCGAACTCGTTCGCCCGACATCAGATCACTATTTTCAGATTTGATCGTGTCCTTTCCTGGCCACGTGTGCGCAGGGCGAGCGAGAGAGAGAGAGAGAGAACGTAACTAGGCGATCAGTCAGACGGCAGTTTGGCCACGGGTTTTCGGCTTCCGCGCGCCTTCCTTTTTACTGTGCACTTTTATGACTACGATTATAATATTTGATTGCAAATTTAAGTAAATTACACCACGCGCGTCTAGACGTGCGCGCGGTGGTCGAGCGTAACGATCCGAGAGCCCCACGGAGTGTGTCCTCAGACGTTAGACGGTGCGTCTAGAATGGTGCTTCGCCTTTCGAGCCATTCTATCGCTGCTAATCGGTCGGCTCAGCGCCCCTAAGATTACCTAGCACCTTCTCTCGGGCCGGTGCGAACTGGTTTGACCAGTGCCAGGTTCCACTTAATTCAGGCTGACGGTCCAGCAAATTATCCGCGACGAAAAAAAAAGAGAACGTTTTATTACCACACGGCAACGGCGGGCGGACGGCCTCTGCAGATGGTTGGGCTAAGTTTAGAACTATTTAGCTTCAAGGCAACCTTCCTGCGCGGTTTAAACCGCGCCACCGAGGCCGAGTTTTTTCTGATCCTCCGGTTTCCTGGAGGCCCTACTTTGCTGTCCCGGTAGCTTAGGGAAAGTAGCTCTCTTCCAGAGTCTCCCCGTTCGAGGCATGGGCAAATTTAGAAAGTCAGGCTCCCTTTCTGGCCAGATTGCTGGGGAGATTTCGGACATTGTATAAAATTGGCGTTTCGTTTTTTGGGTCGGTGCAAGAAACCTGAATCAAGAACCCCGGCGGCGGTCGGCTCTGGCGACATGTGGCTAATGGCGGCGTGTGCATTATGCTTGCAGTTTTCGGGCATCCGTCACTAATCTGGCGCTCGCCACTTGTACGGCTTCTTCGTCCTGCCGTCGCGTCCCTGATCAAGAACCTCTGGCTCAGCGCATTACAAATTAAACGCCGCTTTTTTAAACATCAAAATGGATTTATGTTGAGCTTGAGTTGAGGTGTTTGGAGGGAACAAAAAGAAGAAAAACGTGTTCATGATGTGGCCGCCGGCGTGGCGTTTAATCCACGCTCCTCGCCGTTGAGTGTTTATATGGCCTTGGCAACATGTGTTCCACTCTGATCGGAACGGGGGGCGATCGGTGTTTCGTCCTCGTTCGTTCCCATGTGGCCATGTCACGCAGGTAACCTCAGCGAAGTCGGAGAATAGAATCAGAATCAAAATTAATACGAAAATGTTGTGTTATTCCGGACGTTGGGAATCTGTTAACCCCTATAAATAGCAATACAATTTAACATTAATAGCTATCAAATTTCTGTGCCACTCGAGAGCAGTCGATCCGGAGTAGCAACGTGGCGTGTTTTTGCTGCGCAAATTACGCATCACTTCGCGGCTCTAATTCGTTTCTATTGCTCTTTTCTCTGATCGGCGTCACCGTGTAGCGGCCACCAGCAATACGCAGCTTCAGTCGGCGGCATCGTCGTCGTCTTCGTCGAAGAAGAACTCATCGCGCCGGAACGCCTGGGGAAACCTGTCCTACGCCGACCTCATCACGCAGGCCATCAGCTCGGCCACCGACAGCCGGCTAACGCTCAGCCAGATCTACGAGTGGATGGTGCAGAACGTGCCGTACTTCAAGGATAAGGGCGACTCGAACAGCAGCGCCGGATGGAAGGTTCGTAACCGCCTTTGGGCTTCCATTCCCTGAGTTTCTTGAGTAGCTAAATATTGTTTCACAAAACCGGGACGGATGCAAGCCCAAGACGAAGTGTGTGTGACCCCGTTCGCGTGTGCTGGTCCACACCCCACAGGAGCTGGTCTAATTTGATTAGAATCATGTGAATCGCGCGCCGCCCGTTCCGGAGTGTCGCTCTCTCTCTCTCTGTGGCTCTGGTGGCATCAAATAAGCGTCACCCCAATTGATATCCGATTCAATGCATCATCATTCCGGCGGCTTCCGGTTGCGTGGTTCGCGTGGGTCGCGTCCATCGCGCCCATCTTCATTAGGACTCTAATGGTGACGTCGTTCAGCCGGGGTGACCGGAAAAATGGCCATCGACGCGCACAATTGGCACAGAGCGCATCGCGTGGCACGTGGTTTCGGTTGAACTCCTCTCTGGTTGATTGAGACGCCCATATGCTGGTGGGTGGGCCCAGAAGTGGGCCCCCACCGGGAGAACCGGTTCAATATGGGTGATGATAATTCACCATGGAGTGAAGAGGGCTCTGGTGTTCGTTCACGTGTTGTGTTCGATGACATTTCGTGCTCCTGAAATGACCTTATGGCACTGCCCGGCCGGCCGGTGGCAGGGTGTGGGTCCAATCACAGCATCGGCCGGGCCGGGCCGGGAATGAATCATTTGCGGGTGAAAATATCGAATCGAATGCATACATGAATTTATTCAAAGCCCATTTACGGTGGCGTGTATCGCCATCAAACACAATGCACCCCTCGGTGGGCACGTACCGGTGCCGGGTGGGGGGCTGTCCGGGGCCAAGTGCCAACGCACTGGAACGGGCACGCACGCACGATCGTATTTCAGGTATTTTCAAACCCTCCACCTTGGACCCCGGCTAGATAGAAATGGGAATTATTTTATTAAAATTTAAATCACGTCAATAGAATTTTAAACCGCCCTTCGCGGTGGGCGCGTAGGGCGTTATGCTAATGCCGTTATGCTCTGTGTATTGGGCGTATTATGCTCTGGCTGTGGCTATGCACTCCGCTGCACTGAACGATGACGACTTTTCGGCCGCTTTTTTTTGTGACAGTCCGTTTCGTGTGTCGCGATTTTTATCTCCAAACCCCCCGATTTCAGTCGAAGCCGAAGCGAAGTTTCGATGTAAATCCTGCGGAAACAACTGTGGAGGCTGGAGATTTAAGACAGCGGTGCTAATTGCCGCTTCGTTACGGACCATTTCGGACTCTCTTGCCCTTGACAGCCTGCCTGTCTGTGTCCGGTACATTAAACAACATAATTTTAGGCGCACAGAACATCAAAAACGTCGGATACCGGCAGCGGTCAGCGGTGCCCAGCCCTGTGCCCGGCCTGTGATGTTCCCAACTACCCTAAACACTTCCGTCGCTTTTCACACCTTCGGCATCCTGGCTGGCGGCGACATCCGGCATGTGTGCAGCCCTGTTGTACGCAATTATTGGAGCTTGCCGGCCGCTTGGGCGTGTGGTCTTAAAGGACCTTAAAGTGTGCGGGACTGACTCTCTTTCTCGTCACGGTTGTCTCTCTCTCTCTCTGCACGGTTTGTTCTCTGCGCACCACCGAGGCGTAATAACGGTTGTTGGCGGTCGTTAGTCGAGTCGTTTTCCGCTCCCCGTGTGTGTACTAGGCTACGGTTGATTTCCTGACACATGGCCATGACGTCGTCGGACTGCGCCTGGCCGCGCGCCGTTCGTGGAGTGAAGGATTGTCTTATCAGCCGATCGTGGAAAATATTAACAAACGGGCCGCGCGCGGAATGACGTTGGCGATGTTGTGCGATGCACACAACAACGTGGCTGCAACGTGACGGTGATGATGCACTTGTGCTCTGAGGCTGATGTTTCACTTCGCTCTGCGCGAATGAGGAGCTTCACAAGCCCCACGAACCAAAAGACACGTTTGGCAGGTTTTACGCGATGCTCACAGTGTTGTGTAAAAGTGCGTGTAATTTTGCAATATCAATACTTATGACATCGATAAACTCCAGTGACTCTGAGGAAGAGTTTCATGGACACGAGGATGACTTGATGTATTGAACTCCATGAAAACTATGACTTGAAAAAATAAATTTAGTTTTCAACTTATCTTTGACCATGTCGATTTTTGTGCCTGAAAATTACGTTTCGCGCAGATCATTGATTTTCTGTATAATATATTTCCGAATAATAGATTTAATAATTATTTCCGACCTCAATATGAAGATGGCAGCACTAGCAAATGAAAGCTAGTGAAATTGGTTGTCAATCTGTTGACAGGTAAAGACCAAAGTTCTAGCCCCGAGCGACATCGCTCGAGGACGTAGTAGGCTTTCGTCGAATAAAAAGGCAATTGTCACAGACCTGACTAAAAAAAATTTTGAGGAGAAAAAATAATATGTTTCCGAGTGCACTTTTAAAACGGGTTACAGAGATGGGAACATCGCTTTATTTGAACAAACTGTACCCGTGAGTCCTTTCCACAGACTAACTAAAATCAAATAATGAAATCTGCACGTAAGTGTTTCATGATGAGCTGTGTCGACGAAACGCTGCACTTAGTTTATTAAGTGAACAGAATCGAGATAAGAAGGTGAATAATTTAAAGAAATACGTTTTGCAGACTCTCTCAGACTCAGACGCATATTAGTCTGTCCTACCATACACACACACACACAAACAGCATCATTACCGGTTCGTAGATTTTGCCCCCAGCCAGCGCGAACCCGTTCAAGGTTGTTCGTTTTCTTAGAAGAAAAGAAAACTCCTCGTTGGACACACCCTCGCGCCGAGTGCGCAACCGACAGCAACGCGTTACGCAACGCTCTCCTAATGCTACCGACGACGGAGTGACGGATTCGGAGTGAATCTTTCGGAGAAAAGCGTAGCCAAAAAAAAAACAGACACGGAGGAACTATGCCCGTTCCTGTGGCGGACAGAGCTTGGTGTAGGAATAATTTACGATATGAACTTGTTTCATTATGCGCATGGGAAGATTTATGCCCGTTTTTTTTTCTTCCTCTTCCATCCATTTGTGCGGGGACGGCAACTTATGTACAGCTAGATGTACCCTACTGAAGGGCTCCTGAAGGGCGCGTATTTTATAAAACTTATGAATACGTAATATGCGCGCTTCCAAGCGATGCACCTGGCCTGGCGGGGGTCGTCGGGACCCCACAGAGACATGACATCGAGATCTCGGCTCGATCACCGAGCTGCCAAACAAGCTGTGATCGTGTTTCCCACGAACCAGGAGGCGGAAGATGATTGATTTGACTTTTTATTGGAACAATCAGGCACGGGAATCAGGATATTGTGGAGGAAGCCCTCGCGGAATAAATCAATCCAATTTTTCGAGCAAATCATCATCATCCCGACGTGCGACGCGGCGACGGGTTCGAGGAGCCACCTATTCAGATTGATTCTTGATGTGCCCTGCCCGGTGCCCGGATCCTCGGAGACATCCTCGGAGCCCGCACACACACACACACACGCACGCACCGCGTGTGCCCGCGCGGACGTCGAGTTATTCAATAATGCATGGGAAACGTTATACGCCTTCAATCAATCTGCGGAGGACTCACAATAACACACACGCGGGCACGGGCACGGGTCGGACCTGTTCCACCGGATGTTCGTTACCTCGGTTTCGCTCTCTTATTTCTTCCTTCTGCCCCGGCGGAGGGGTTCCGCATTTAATTCACCAGAAAGGATGCCACCAGCCAGAGGACAGGATTGCCGTCGCCGAGTCGCGCGCTGGCTGGCTGGCTGCTGTCGTTTTCTTATTAGACGCGAAAAAATGAAGGAATAAAGTATCCGGTTACCAGGAGGACCGCTGCTCGCGGAACCGTGGGACTGCCGGTTCCACCACCTGTGTGTGTGTGTGTGTGTGTGTGACGAGCAAATTGAGTTGCTCGCTGGCAGCGAAAAGGGTGTGTTTCGGGATGTTTGCATACGCTCGGCTCGGGAACTCGGCGGCCGCCACTTGGCAGAGAAGACACTCAAGCGTGCCTGCCATCCTTCTGCGCGAGGATGTCCTATTTTTTTTGCCTCATCCCAGCGCCATGAGGACACTCCTTTGGCGCACCTTGACGAACCGCCTTGGAGCACCTCATCCTGTGACTGATTGCCAAAAGAAGTCCTACAGCGGGAAGTCCGCGCGAACCACACAGGGGAAAGCATATGGCAACACATCGGTGGCTCCCGGCGGTGCCCGACGATTGGTTTTGCAGTTGCAGGTTTCGCCGGATCAGAGCGATCCGCTGCCCAGCGAACCGAGGGGGAAGTCGCCAAAAAGGATTCATTATGTTAAGTAATATTTATCCTTCCGGCACGGCACTTCCAGGGTGAGCTGCGGGTTGCGGGACGCGGATCCGTCATATGTTGCTGCCGCCCGCCCCGAGTCTTGTTGCTTTTTTATCGGCCGATTACGGAGTTTGATTTGGTTCCGAGCGGGGGACCGCCGTGGCCTGACACCGTGCACTGGTTGTGCTTCTGTTGATTTAATTTGGCCCGGCCAAGACCAGCGAACCTAATGCAATTTATAAAAGTGCTTCTGTTGCTCCTGCTTATGCTGCGGATCGCGGAACAAAAGTGGTCATTGCCGATAAATCAGAAGCCGATCGGTTTTCGTTGTCCGATCTCGGTATCAGTTACGCTCGACATGTCTGTCCGATCGTTACGTAAACAGTTCGGATTTATTAACATTTATTATTATTAATTCGATTAAAAAAGTGTTTGTTACGAAAAAAAGTCTGGCGCCTCCATCGTCGTCGTAGCACGCGGGCGCCTCCATTCGGGGCGCCTCCATCCATCGAAAGGAAAACTGAAGCCGCTGCCTCTGCCAATTGAAATCGATCCGATCCATCGAAGAACAAGGAGGAACCGAGAAATTTATTTTAATGCACATTTTGCTATACAATAAGCGAGAAGAGGCAGTACGCGTTGGGCCACAAGGGCCCAACGACCACTTCAAACGCTAATTGAGTTTCCATTTCCGGAACCGGCGGCCGGCCGGGAAGCATCGCTTTGCGTCGATTGTTCCTGCGCTTTGCAGTGCCCGAGCACAAGTGCGCTCTTGTGTCAATTTCCTCATAATTTTCCACCGAGTATATCCGAGCGAGAGCCGCGGGCCTCGGGTTGGCCGTGGCAGAATCTGTTCCTGCCACACGCCGCGCCACGGGTGTCCCGTGGTTTGCGCTTTTATTTTCGCCCCTGCCGGCGCACGGCGAACTGCAAGCCGCATCCCCCGGCCCCGGAGTACTTGGGTCGTTTTTACGATTCTCTACAATGGCCCATAACGGACGGGAACCATCGTTTAGTTGCTGCTGCTGGTGCCGCCTGTTGAATGTATCGTTAACCGCCGCAAGGAACGTACAACTTCCCGCGGGGCCGTGGCGGAACATAATAAGATCTGGAATCTGATTTCGTAGCGTAGCGTTGGTGCAACTTCCGGTGGGAAACAGAGGGGGACCACGGGCCAAAGAGAGCCAGAAGACGTTCTTTATGTCGCTGGAAGGTTGTAAGAAATGTGTTAATATCTTTTAAATGGACGCGGGGAACGTGTTGCCCACTTTGAAGCAACAATGTTTTGTTTTATTAATACTTTCTATAATTATTTAACTTTTTTAGTACTTGACTTTATTTTAAAGTGGTTTTTATCATAATTTTGGTTGGGCAGATAGAAGGAATTCCATCCCTAAGCTTCCGGTTGCTTGTGGCTGTTCTTTGTCAGCAACACGTCTGTGGCACCGTGTGGAGCAATATCTGCAATCGGTACACATGTGGAGGACACCCTCCACAGTTGCCACGAGAGCAGCAAGAAAAAAGGGCCGAAAGTATCACCTCTCATAACATAGTCAGCATGATTATGTTTCGCAGTGTTAAAGGTTTTGCCATATTAACTTAAAGGGAGCCGCGCTTCGCAAACGACGACATCGGCGGAGACCGAAGGCGGAAAGAGAGAGGGAGAGACCGAGAGACAGAGTGAGAGTGTCAGAAATCTGTTTCACGCTAATCGGATAATGATAATTAGCGAATTGGTTTCCGTCGGCGAAGGGATGCTGACTCCGCGTGACAGCAACCAAGACGCGCTCGGTTTGCTATCAAACTTCCCACTTCCCCCAGGCCAGGCTCTGCGGTGGCGGGGACTGCGAACGTCGCTAATGTGGGGCCCGGAACGACGGGCGCGGGGAACCATGGCACTGCTAATTGGCCGCCACTTGCAAACACGCGGTGGTCGTGGTTCGCGACCCGGAACCCCGGAATTCCCTGAGCGAGCGTCGCCGACTCCGACTCCGAATTGCTGGCGAATGTTTTATTTTTTATATATTTTTGGCCGAAGCGATTGGCACGTTTTAGGCGGATCCTTTTTTGGCCCTTCACGGGGAATGCGGGAAGCAATCCGTGTCAGTGACATCGTCGCAAGGAGTTCGCCGTTTTCAGCTCATTACCACGCGACAGCGACGGGGGCTGACAGGAAAGCACAGGAAGTCCGCAAGTCGCTCGGCGACTACCGACTACTGTCTTGGCGACGGCCATCAGACCGTGCTGTTGTTGGTGATCCTGATCCTACCGGAGTTCCGTTCCGTGAAATCGAATGTCGGTGGCGTTGGGTTCGGGGGCGGTGGTCGGTCTGTTTGATGGAGCCCTCGGACGACGACACGGGGAATTATCTCGTTAGGGGATAAAATATCGGCACACTTACCTATCAAATCGGTATTTCGAGCCCGCGACCCGCTCCCGGTTCTATACCGGGCAGCTGGGGAGACCAGCAGGAAGCAATAGGTAGGTCAATTAGGGGTTTATTTCCGTGTAAATTGTGTCCATTTACGCTTCGCCGGTGCCCGTTGCTAGGGTTGGGCCGCGTGCCGTGCCCGGGGACTGCTGACCTTCACCGGGGAACGAGGTTCTGCTCAAGATGCGAAGGGTGAAACCGAGGGCGATAGCGACGAAGAAGACAAAGAAGAAGAATTCCTTCCTGGCGCGTATCAGATGGCAACTGTGGCCTTCGTCCTTGCAACCATGGTGTAAACCGGGAAACGGAATTGGTTTGTTTTATTTTCTCTTGGTGCACACGCTGACTACGCTGTTCGAGGGATGTCCTTTTTATGGCGTGCGTCTTCTTAAAGTGCTACCGACGGGGTGGTGGCACCGAGAAAGGAGTTAATGAAGGTGGTGTAGCCCGATGAGTGATTCGATTGATTAGTTTGGAAAAGGCTTCAATGTAGTGTTGAGGCAACGATGACCAGGACTTCATCTTGATCCATCTCATGATGCTCAGTAGGAAGCATGTTTCTCTTTAAGTTGATTTCACGGGTTTGTACGTATTGTGCGAGTAGCTAAAGTATCGAAATTCAACGACGTTTTAATGGTATTTCGGCATTATTCTATTTGATAAATGTTTTATTACTCTAATAGTTTTAGAAGCTTTAGAAGATTTCTGGTGCTCTAAAATTTCAACTTTATTGTTATCAAGATGAAAATATATAACTCATCTTTTATCAGGGAACTGACCCAGGACCTTTTGCAGAGTCCTTAAACAATCCTTTTCATGTTGCAGTGCAATAGTTTGTAATCTTAGATGAGAAAGTAGATGAGAAAAATGATACCAATTTTGAGTCTATTGAAGCTTTAATTACACATTTTTTTTATTGTTCATAGGTACTTACTATTTATTATTATTTTATCGTTAAGAACGGAAAATAAGCAAATAAGCAATAATAATAAGCAACATAAACTTTTGCATTTGCTTGTACTGTAAACTGTAAAGAATTTGAAGAAACAAATAGTTTGTGCTTGGTTTGTTTGGTATGCATTAATCGATGACCAAATTGACACTAAATAGACAACAACCGTCCATATTTGCGTGAACTGTCACCATGTGATTATTTCCTATTCCCTAAACGCAAATTGGCCATGAATGGTTGCAACACGGCTTTAACTCGCTCGTTATTACTATTACTGTGTAAAAACGGACAAACCGGTACACAACGTAGCAAATGATCTTTCATTTCGTTTCGAAATGTTTCACCTTCGCACACCTTAAGTATTCAAATACCAATTGTAAACCATCGGCAAACCTTCGGGTTCGGTTTTCCACCGGAAGAGTCCTTCCTATTGTGGCAAACGCATAGAAAAATCCCCAAACTGAAACCAACCCACCAAAAGTCCTTGCCGTCGGAGCCGGGGCACCAAGGATCCCGGAGCTGGCGGGGAACGCCAAAAATAAAACGTCGAGCCTCTCCCGAACGAGGACAACTTTTACTGTCCCCGTCCGACGTGTGTGCGTGTGTGCGCGCGTCGTTGATTAAGTAAAAACCATCGACGTGTCGATCCCCGGTCATTAGTTATATCGGCCGTGCCCGTTCGGCCGTCCTCTCCGTCGTGGTGCCGGGCAGCCCAGATTTTTTTTTGTTCCGTTGCCCTTCTGTCGTCCCCAAATCTCCAAAAGGACACGAATCCTGACAGTAAATTCCGTAATTAAATAGTAAACGTTACGCCCGCGGCGCGATGGTGGAGAGAAGTGTTGGCCAAACCGTTTTCGGCTCTTGGCTTGGGTGGTCGGCCCGGCCGAGAAACCCGTTCGTTTCGTGGTGGACTTTCCGTTTCTTTTTTTTTTTGCTGGACTGTGCATCCGGTCTGGTAACCCCCCGATACACATTTGTCAGCTCCGGTCGAACGCGCGTCGGGCGACGATTGGCTCCGCGGGAGGCCCTGTGGATGCTGCTCGGCCAGCAGCTTGACCGACACACACGGGGGCTCTAAATCTAAATCAATCAATATTCAATGACTTATCGTAACAACCCGGGCAGAGCACCGGGGACACCACACCCGGCACGTTCCGGCAGCCTCCGTCGTCTCCGGGCGCGGGGACCAACCGAACCGAAAGCCATTTGTTTCAATAAAAATAAAGCTCTGGTTCGTTCTTTCCGGGCTTGGAGAGTCCAGAGTCAGGGACACACCGTGACATCGCGTCAGGCCGCTAGGCACCGTTAGGCACACACACACACACACGGACGCCTTTTTTGGGTGGTTCAGCAGGAATTAGCAAGCCGTCGCCATCGTCGGGAGGAACACACGGGATGACGGGATCTTCGGCTACGTCCGGGGAAGTTCAATGCCGGGGAGTGTTCAGAGTGCGCGAGATAAAGGAAGCCAATAAGCAAACACCCTCGAAGCACCCACCACCACCACCACCACCACCGGGCATATATTAAAGCAAATAAGTCCAATCGCATTCGATCGTCCGCCGTCCGCCGGTCCAGAGTGTGTAGACCCGCCGCCAGAGGGAGCCACCGGCCAGTCGATTTGATTCGGCGTTCCGCAAAAACGTGCGTCGTTCGATTGCAATCTGGGTCCGGGTGGATTGCTGTTGGCCGAATTTGCTGTGACCAACCGGGTTGGTGAGCATCTCGATGGCTTCGATGTCGATTAGTGTTTGGTTTGTGTGGTTTCTTTTTCTCCGCGGCATCGGACCGTCGCTGGGATTGGGGGATCGTTTGATGACGAACGCTAGCTGGACCGGGTCGGGAACCTCATGCGATGCGTGAAGAAACACCCCGGAGGTCCGAAGTTTTGGGCAGGAAAAATGGCCACGGCCAACTCGCTGCAACCAGAGTACTTCTACGGCAAACAGTGTTCCATCATTCACCGAGAGAGAGGAAGCGGTCAAGTCCGGGAAATTTATTTGCTCAAACGTTTCCCAGGCCGCGCCAGCGTATCTATCCGGAGGAACATCGTGCTACATCACAGGAGATACACATTTCTGGAGGGAGTTTAGTCGGTCGGGCCGGGCCGTGTGGATCAACCAGAGCAAACAACGCATCATACGAAAGCCACCACAACGCTCGGTGGCATATTTTGGCTACGAGTAGCTCCTGCGCTACCCCACAGAAAGTTGACTGGAGCCTGCCCGGGCACTTTTTAGGACTCGCAGTGGGTCGTTTAAATCGGGCCCCGAATTAAGGTCAACTGACCAGGTAATAAAGCGCCTTCACCGCACCCGAAATGGCCAATCGATAAAATGCTTTCCCACGCGCCGCCTGAATAAAAGTTTAATATGTTTCGCCGCCACGAGAAAAATTATTTAAACGCCAAAAAGCGGGTTCTCGGCGGCCGGCGGGTTTGGTTCTATACGGTTAGTAGTGGCCGCACCATGTCCTCCACTATCACACACACACCAGAAACCCGTCGAGGGAGTGGAGGGAACCGGGTTTGCCAAATCAATCTGCACCCGTATTTTGTTGTTGTCGTGCCGTGTTGCGAACGTCACTTCAAACCAACGAGCTTCCGAAGTGGAGCGTGTAATACACATCAACTGACGGAAGGGTAGAAAGGGGAAAAAACGGCCAGGGAAACAAGGGTTACTAACGCGGGCACCCTTCACCTGCCCCGAGAGTAGTGTTTATTAACCGTCTGCCAAATCAATTCGCTCTCCGACGCGGTCGGCCGGAGCAGCGCCCCACAACAACAACAATCTCAATTAGCACCTTCCAAACCCACCCGGTCCACGGATCAATTGTGAGGCGGCCGACGAGTCTGGGTGTCTGGGCGCTTCGAGAGAGTGTCACAATCTCTTTGTGGGCCGGCCCAGTTCCCCAAAAAGCTCGGAACATTGCGGCCATAAAGCGCGACCGGCGGGAGAACCTGCGAAGAACTGCGTTGGAACTTCGCCCGCGGGGACTGCATTTGCATTTACCGGTAGCCCCAAATCCCAGAAGCACGCGCCAAGAGCACACTGCCCCGTAAAGGACGGTTTTACTGCCGACTGAACGTTTTACTACCGCAACTCACGCGCGCCGTAAAGTGAAAAATAATTTATTAACTTCCGATACAGTGGTGGCCCTCTGGGTGGGGAGCGGTAATAATCTTCATCACCACCTCCACGAAGGTCCCTGTTCTGGGCCCCGGGGATGGCAAACAAAAAAGTTGTTGAAGATTATCGCCACGTCGTCCTTTCGGCCCCGGTTCCCGCCCAGGGTATTAAGAAGAACATCAAAACCGGCCTCCCCGCACCTCGGCGCTGTTCCCTGCAGCAGCAGCAGCAGCCGTTTATCACTCATTAATTTTTGACAGGGATTTAGACGTCACTTCTGAGGCGCATCCCAGTAGGTCGCGAATGTTTCACTCGCCCTGCCGGGGAAGTCGATGAAGATAAAAGAGTCCCCCTGATACAAGCGCGGGGCGGGTGCTTGGTACAAAGGTTCCCAAGGTGCCCCCGTGGGCGGCTTAGGCCGCAGGGCTTCTATTACCGGGGGCCCACACAGGCATCATACATCAAGTCGGCTCGGGCTGAATGGCAAGCCGAAAACAGAAAAAACGCAGGGTGTAGCTTTGGAGGGCAAGGGAGAAGATCCTATCGACAGGAAGCGAGAAACGGTGCTACGGAGAGCGCCTCCGACCTCGCGAATCTCCTCCAATATGTCACAACATATCATTATTTCATCTGTCAATAGATGACAACAAAAGAAGTTGGTAAGTACACGGACGCGCCGCCGCTCCATCATCATCGCCATCAGCTAGACGGATGAGTCACCAAGGTTCTGAGGCCAGTGGTGCCGTTTCTGTGGTGAACGATACTTTTCGGTGCTCTTCAACACACACACACACACACACACCCCCCACAGTAATGGGGGCCACTCTCGCCATTAAAGCCAACAGTCCGTTGTAGGAGCGATCCACTTTAATGTGTAGTGTCCTCCGCTGGTGATGATGATGTGACATTATCGATGACAGTATCGTCGACAGATTTGAGAGATACCGCGTCGGCTCGTGGCCCTCGATGACAGCCGGTTCCGCGGGAAGCGTTCCGACAGACCTCTAGCGCCTCTCTGGAGCTGCTTCTTGGTGAGTGATGGTTGGTGACACAGAGAACCAACAAAAAAAGGAAGAAGAGTAAACAATTACCAGGCCGAGCAGACCGGGCCGGGGCGAACGGATTGTGGGGTGGATTCGGGGTTCCCCCCTTATGGTTCACTTTTTGCTGACCTCACACACACCCGGTATCGCCCAAGGACGACCGTGCGACTGGCACGAACCGGTTGAATGCGGTAAAAAAGTCGGTGGTTAAGCGCGTCTAATCGAATTTATACCGTCCATCTTATCCCCGGCACACGTCCGGCGTGGCGTGCGGGAACCAATCGACTCGGCTCAGATTACATCAGGTATCGCAGGTGTGCGGACGGCCGTCGGAACGACCGAATTTGGAGCATCGCGCGAAATTGAGTTATAATTTAATCGCGCTCCCTGCACAAACCCGATTCCCTGGTCGGAACCACCGTGTGGTCGTAGGGTTGCATCCGACCCTGCTCTGATAGTCAAGAAACAGCTCCACGTCGGCCAATGGGCCACTCCAGTGGTCACCGTGATGAAACTGGGGTTTTGAAGGTGGAACACCTTTTTGTGGCCGCCAACAACCGGGGAGTCTCCTACTTTTACGTGGTCGCAGCCAACAGGGTTTTCCCCATTAAACTACTCCAGCCTAGCCTGGCAACCCTGCCCTGTCGTTGCCTCCCGATCGGATGGAGATTTATTGAATTTTTCACAATTTTGCACCGCTTCTCCTGTCGGTTTTTTTTATCAACCATCCGGTCGTCCCGGTCTCGGAGAAGCCTCGGAGCGCGACCCGGAAGTGGGATTAATTGGAAGCGGTTATGGTTGAAAGGATTAGCCTTTAATCGACCGTGCGCCAGCCGCTGCAGGCGGGGAGATCCGTAACCACGGTCTCTGCGCCAAATTGGATCACGGCAGGTGGAGTGGAATAATTGAGTCGTAGCAAAAAAACAGGAGGCTTCAGCTGTTAGAGCGCTGGACACGATTTTAATTTCCGTATATCCTTGGGTAGTGCATAGCGTTCTCCAACTTTAACGACTTTTGCCCACTCGCCCCGGAGAAGATCTGAAGGGGCAGAACGGTTCTGTAACCCCACCTAGTCATCTTGAACCCCTGGGAGTTATGATTTGCTACTCCCAACCACAGTGGGTTATAACGCTCCTGACGCGCATCCAACCGCCATCCGGCAGGGCACGGAGAATCAGAGGGTGGAAAGTTTTCGTAACAAACTTCGGGCCTCCGGTCTCCCAGGTGGGATTAGCTTCTTGTCTTCGGCCCGCCCAGCCCAACCGAAAACAAACGACGATACGTCGGAGTACGTCGTTCCCCTGCGAGAGTGACTATAAACTAATTCAATATTGGGCAAGTTTCTCATCACTGGGAGCACCGGGCACTGCATTTGCGCTGTACCCTCCTGACGCTCGAGTCAAGGCTGTGCTGTTTAAAACCTTCGGCTCTCTGCTCCGCTCGGGTCGCTCCGCACGCTGCCTGCATCCGGCCCGGGAGCACCAGAAATGCAGAATCACTGCTCATGCATATGATAATTTGATATTTCGAATGTAAAATCGTATGCGCACGTTTCTCGCTCTGCCATCGCTCTGGGCGCTGCTCCGCTGCGCTCTGACGTACGAGGCCTCCGAAGCGTACACCGCGTTGGCCTTGATGTGTGCCACGGGCCGAAGGAGTCAATATTTCGGTGCGTTTCCGGTGCACTTTCCACGGTTCCCTCTGATGTTGATCTACCGACCACACGCCACCCGGTGACCGGTGGCGGCGGAGTTTGTTTGCCGGGGTGACCCCTGGCAGCCCAGAACGGGAGAGAAAATGACTTCTCGCAGTCGGGTCGGGCCCTGGACACCATGAGTGTGTCCAGGTCCATTTGTCCAAAGAAAAACCGCTCTGTGGCAGCGCTGAACTTTGGACTGTAAATATTGAGGTTCCGTGCAGCGTCATCATCAAAAGCCGCGCCCGACCGACCAGTGGTGGTCAGTGGTGTGGTCCAGCTCCACTGATCTGCCGTTGACGTGCCTGTGCTGGAGATGTAGAATAATTTAGCATCCATCGTCTTGGGCAGACCATCAGTTTTGGGAGCACTCTGACTGAATGGAACTCTGGCGTAGCTGGCTACGACCAGCGGACTAACGGTGACTGGCTGACGCGCTGGCTGGCCTGAAAATCGGAAAAGAAAAACCTGGCGAGCACATTAAATTTCTTCGAGGAAGCGAGCAAAATGTGTCGCAATACACCTTCTTGACGACGGTTCCGACGACGGCAATGATGGCACCACGGCAACCGCGCCATAATGGGGACAGGCTGTTCTGAAGTGTATCGCTTTTCGGTGGCATGAATTTGAGGTGCTTCAAATGGGGAGAAAGTACCCGTAAAATGGTCGAACATTGGGTTCTATGTTTGGAATGGTGTTGGCTCTCTTTCTCAGACACTCTTCGCCATTTGGAGCGTTTTTTTAAAGAACGGAAATATATTTCAGTGGTCGAATCGCCTTTCTTGATGGAATTGTGTTTTCTTTTTTTTTTGCGAGCACGAAACATTACAAACCACATTGACTGGAGGTGCTAAACATGGCCAAAATCGTTCCTTTTCTTTCACTATTGTGTACTGAACTTATTTTTCTAAAACTCCGTTCGATGAAGTACGAGTAGTCACTGAACGCGCACCTTCTATTCATGCTCCGATGTTTACTTGATGTTATTCAATCGAAACTTGTGATCAAAGAAGGCGTGAATGGACCGTTTGACAGTTTGAATCCCTTAAAATGGGATAAACAAATTCTAATAAATGTGATCATATAATTGCCTATATTTGATCAATTTAACTTCGTTTAATTTAGTAACTGTGGACATAACCGTGACAGTCGCTCAAAGTGAAATATTGGTCGATGTCTTCTACTATGCAAATTCCATTTAAAAACATGTCACGAATGAAGAACATGAAGATTGATTTTGAAATATCATCGACATCGACTGGCCATCGCCGTGGAATATTGGGTGCGGTGAAAACAGTGTCCTTCCGACACAGCACTGGGTGGCTGGGACCTTGAAACAGCCGCCGAGCAGATCTGTTTTAAAGTCCGTCGGCTCTCCGTGCTGTGGCTCGCCTAAGGGACCCGGGCTCTGTTGGGAACTAATTTCCGCGAGGCAAAAGGATGCCGCGTTTGGGTGGATGATAAACGGGCACGACTGCGGCTAGGATCCACCTAACGTTTGAACAACCATCGGAACGACACCGTGACGACAGAAATGTTTTCCCCACTCCAAGCCCAGCAACGCCAGCCCAGCCAGCCAGCAAGAAGCGGTGGTCGGTCGGGTGGCCTTTGATCCGATTGTGTAAATCTCGACAATCCGCTAAGTTGTGACAATTGCTCCGATGACAGATAGGGTGACACCGCGGACCCGCACGGTCCTGGCTCGGCTTCCAGAAGTTTCCCAGACCTTCTGAGCTTTCTTGAGAAAAATCGCTTGCTGTCATCGTGACGGCCGAACGCCAAGGCTTTCGTTTTGGTCCTCTTTCTTCGCTAGCCGAGAGTGAAAATGAATCAAAGGACGAGATGCGCCCGGAGAGATTGTTGTCCGGACGTCCGGGCCTTCGTCCGCCCCCTTCTGGGGTGCACGGCCGCGGAATGTGGATCCTTCCGTTGGCCTCAATTAAATCACAATCACGGGCGGAAGCGGATTTTTAAAATGTCACCACATTCCATCGCCGACTTCCTAACCGGCATCCTAATGGAGCCATTTATCGAGAACCCAGCGTGGCAGCAGCAGCACCGACCCGAGCCGAGCCATACAACACGTGGTTGTGCTCGAGCCATTCCGCTATTCGGAGTGCGACACTATGTCGGCAAAGCATATCGAATGCAATGTTAGTCGTCCCCAACTCTTTCTGGTCGTCGATAGTTGCGCGTGAACGCCGCGATAGTTGCGGTAGAAACTGCGGGGGAACGGAATCATCCATTTCTCCGGCACTCCGACTGCGACCGACCGGCTCTGGTGGCGCCCCCTGGCGGTTAGACCAGACAGAGCACCCCCGGCTGGCACGCGGAAGTAGACAGGATTCGTGTCTGGCGGGCTGCATGTGAGCTGCTGCTCCCCACGCCCGGACCGGGGTACCTTTCACTGCTCTCCTCCTCACCTTCTCGCCGGATGTTCCGGGGATGCCTTTTTTCGCCCGCTTCATCTTCTTCTTCGCCCTCGCTCCACGGTTGATCGCTCTCGTTCGGCCCGTAACTGGCGCTGCTGCGGCCGAAGATTGGAGGCGCCACCTAGACGTTGAGTTTCAGATTAATGGATCATTTTTCTTCCTCTCTCGCGCGCTCCCGGCCCCGTCGAGCGGCAGATCTGCCACCCGACTTCGCCGACTAGTAGAACACCGAACTTCTGGGGCCACCCTCGCTCACTCGCTCGGGCTGGCTGTTCGAAAGTCTGTGTGGTGCTCTCTCCACGTCCTCGGGTAGACTTGATCCTTGTCTCGGCGGCCCATAGGGTAGCACCACCTTGAGGGATTCCGGCGGAGGAGATAGTTCTCTCGCCCGTCGCTTGATATACGTGAGAAAGTGTGTTCCTGGCGAGGAAGCGAAACTACGGAAGATGTTCCAACCGCGCTCCAACAGAAAAGCCCACGACGACGGCGGCGACGACGACGACGACGACGGTCCTTACCAAACCTGGATTCAACAGCGGCGGATCTGCCGCTGCCACCGAGGGGAGAAAGTTTTCGATAGTGTAGCAATTCAATCTCTATTTCTGGTCCCCGTCTTCAGGGCGTATTCCTGCTTCCGAGTTTCGGATTCAGATGCTGGCTTTTTTTATCGCCGCCTGCAGGGGGATCCACGCCGGCGTGCTTGTTGGGGGGGTTGGAATAAATTTATAGATATATCGATAAATTGTTCCGTAATGCTTACACTGCCGGTCGCGAATATGATGGCGCTGCAGAAGCGAGCGCCCCAACCGGGAACTGTTCGGAGAGCTCCACTACACTTCCGCAGTTCCTCAGTTCCAACATTACACAAAAATGTGGAAAATGTAATAAAACAGTTCCAACAGGTCCAACGAGTCCAACGAACCTCAGAATGTCCGAATTCCAACTTAGTGGCAAACCATAAACTCCAAAAGTAACTTCACTTTAGAACCTTTTCGTTTTCGAACCTTGTGGAACTTTCTTGCACACCAACTGTGAGCATGACGAGTGGCGCATCTGACAGAAGGGTTCCGGATGTGGTCCTCATCCGACACCACTCTGCTTTTTTTTTGTCGGGTCTGCCCTCCAGTCAAACAGGCGACATCTCTATCACCCCCGTGGTCGGCATAGGTGTCGCCGCCGGTAGCGCCAGTGATGTCAGTCTGCGGCCGAAATCGAAACGGAAATGAGGCGCTTTTTGCTGTTCTGGTCTGGTGGAGTGGCTTACGACGTCATGTGAAGTCCTTTTGTTCGGGACTTCAACGCAGTGGTTCACTCAGGACAACGATTATGCACACGCCAACGATTGCGTGGGACCTGATGACCTGCTAAGGACACTCTTGTGAGGGTTGCCGTTTGTGTGTAAACGAAGGACAAGTCTATCGCTTAGGCATTGGCGTTTAGCATAAACAGGTTTTCGACCTACAGATAACAATATGGTCTAATATGGGTACGTTATGGTCCCAATCTTCGATCTTGTTTTCTACTATTTCATTGTCAAAATAACTTGTTACGTATATTTTTGTTTTAGTGGATCCTTCGATACCGATACTCGTGTGACCTTATTTCAGGATAGTTTCTCCACATTCCATTAGTCGAATCATCAACCGAGCAACAGTTTGGTTTTCCCAAGCCCTTTAATGTGCCACCGAAACGGCAATCCCGTCCCACCACCGGCTTTCAGCGAATCACTCGACATATCGGACAGGATATCGGTCCTTCCGCATCGTAACGAAACTCTAACCGGTGGCCTCTGTCCGGGAGTGGTAAACGGGGAACGGGAACTACTGTCGCGCTAGATCCTGCCCACCCGTTAGTGGCCGACGCGTTGAAGCAATCTGCCCATCGGCTGGCGCCTCTAGCGATGGGAACTTCAACAGCCGGCCGCCCGTGAGTTGTGGCGTTGTGTTCATAAATAAAAATCGCGATCGCCGCACCGCGATACGCGGGACAGGCTCTCTGGGTCTCGCACGGAAAAGGTTACAAATTATAAGTTCCAGTTCCACGAGCCTTTTTTTCTGCTTCCGACTCCCACTCGTGGGCTTCTACAGCCCACGTCAGTAGTTTCTCGGGGGTTTTATTTGATTTTTCCCGGGGTTTTTGCATTAGTTTACGGCCGCCCCTCCAAAACGCCGGGTCGCGCCATATTTTTATAGCACGCGCCACCGTCGTCCTTGTCGTCGGACGGGCTGTTGCTGTTCCTGCTTCATTTGAACATTACGCGTCGCGAGCCACGTCAGAGGCCGCGGGAGTTTTGATGCCAGATAAAAATGTTACACAATTTGAAGCATTCCCACATACATATTTTACGGTTCTCCGATATCGTTCCCGGCCCGGAAGGATGTCGGTTACCAGTGGCAGCAATGGCTGGCGGGTGCCGTCGACGGCCCGTTCGTAGCCAACTGGCCCGGCTTTCGGCGCCAGCCCCGATATTAACGTAAATTGGATAAATGAGGCATCTCTTCTCTTGTCAAGAGTTTTCGGAAGAGCGCGCCCGGCACACATTTCGCGCGAAACTAGTTAAGATAACGTGCACCCCAGGAGGAACCATCCTGCTGGGGGAGGATCAGGCGGACGAGTTTTTGGGTGGCTTTCATAATTTGTTTCTCCGTCAACTTCGCCCGGGCCACTAAAGCGCTGGGCCGAAAACTTTGGCCCACTTACGCCGGGCCTCGGTTCGGAATTTTTCCGGACTGCGCGCGTGTGTGTGTGTGTGTGTGTGTGTGTGTGTGTGTGTGTGTTTGTGTGTGTGTGTGTGTGTGTGGAGTACTACGCATTTACTATCAGTTATTTAATCTGTATTTACGCGCACGCCACTCTCGGCACTCTCGGCTCTCCGATGTACAGAGGCGCCCGATCAGAGGCGGCTTTCAGACGCCGAAAACGGTTATTGGAAAAACTTCTGTGGGAGCCGGCATGGTTGGGTCTAATTCGTTACGGAAATTTGCGCATAAAGCATTCGTTAGTAGTCGCATTCGAAACTGCTGGGGCGGCCTCTCATAATACCGGACCGCGAAGGCAGCGACGGGAAAATTATCGATGGCGCGCAGAGTACAGCCCGCGACCGAAAAAAGCTTACGATGACAGTACGTTATCGGAAAGAGATTGACTTTCTTTACGACTCGCCAGCAGCAACTAGCTCGTTGGGCTTGGGCTTGGGGACGACACCCCCCTCGGTGGCGCAAACTTTTCTAACCGGGCCCTTTACGACCGACCAGCAGTAGCAGCAGCGGGGCCGGCCGGTCTGTGTGGAAAATGTCACTCAACGGGGCCGCCTCGTCGCTAAACTACAACTAAACGCTGAATGGCGGGATGATGATCATCGAACCCCGGCCAGCAACGCGTGTCCAGTGTCCAGCCGGGCGAACGCACCATAAAACCTAATCAGTGTCAGTAAAAAAGTTGACACGGATGTAAAACTCTACCGCGCGCCCCATAGTTGTTCTTTTTTGTCCAACACATGCGGAGGACGAGCAGAAAAAAAAAATCATCGCCCAACACTGGGCGACCCATAGGTTGGCCTCGGCTCCCGCGCACGATATCCGATATATCGGCGGCGCCCCATAATTGGATTCCTGCTTATCGGCACGAAAACGGCCGGCAAACAGAATGAGGAGAGGGACACCGATTCCGATTTGATTAATGTATGCTGCTGCTGCTGGCCGGGAAAAAGAGAAACCGAAGGACGGCCAAAATGGTGGCAACAGCGCCATAAAGCAAAGATTTAATGTAATGGTGCAAAATTTTAGTGTGTCTCTTTTAGTGGCGGCAAGTTTACTCTCAAAACACGTCAAACGTCCGTGGTTTGTCCTGAAAAGAAGTGACTCAATCAATCCCTTCCTTTTAATCCAATCGAAAGCTTAGAAGTAGAAAAATAGAGTAACGCAAAATTCGGGTCTCGAACCTTCTTCTGCTTGAATCGGCAATAAAACGCGCTGTCATTTAAACCAGCGCCACTGTGATTGCTACGCTACGCTTCGAGGCACTTTTATACCACAAACACCAGTGTGTCCTGTGGCAAAAAAAATATCTCTCTCTTGCGAAAAAACCCAAAAGTCTATCTTCTCTCTATGCGGTTCCGTCGACGACACGGAAAATAAAATGTGTAAATTTTCCATTTCAATTCGGACGATTAATTTAATCTCCGTGCTAGGGTTGCCTTGAAAAAAAAATCTGGCAAACCGACTCGGACTAGAAATGCTCCCCGGCGGGCCACGGTTTTGCGTCGTACTACGCCGCGCACGCGACCCATTCGGCGGGTCATTAAATGTGTATCAACGGCCCGGAGTCCCGGGGTTCCCAGCCCCCGGGACAGCAGCATTATGCTCATTAGTCGTGCTCAATTTCACCGGCAACTACTACGAACGGGGAAGGGAAATAATATGGCGCGTGTAGCATTCCCTGAACAGAAAAGAAGAAATCGGTAATCTAAAATGATAAATAGTGCCCTACAGTTTCGCAACTATCTCTGTGTCCGTCGGCCACTGGAACCGCTGCCAATTGCAGTGGCGCGCACGTACACTTTATATTCATTAGTGTCGATGCACAAGGCTGACTACCAACTTATGCTCCGGAGGCGACGGGATTCGGTTCGGTTTGGAAGTGATTTGTGAAAATCCATCCACCGTCGGACGGATTAGCTCGCTCTCCGGAACGCTTTCAGCTATGCGGGGTGCGAAGTGCTGGCAAAAAAAATGCGAAATGTTAATGAAATAATTATTGCCGCGCTCACTGATGCCGGCGGATGGAGGATGGCCAGCCCAGTGGCGGCAGCAACGGGACACTAATGGAATTAATTCCTGCCTGGACACACAAAGCCAGTTGCCCAGCGCTGGCTGGCTTGGGGTTACTTACTGGCAGCAGCATTCTTTGGGCAACGTCAAGCTTTGCGCTAAAAGCGAGCATCGATCTCGGCCAGCCAGAGGGCAGGGGACGACAGCGGACTGGAAAAAGGGTTTCCTCTTCGCGACGGCAGCGGTCGCGGCGACAACATACTTTCTTGCTCGCTCCTTCGGCTGTTGTCCCGGTGTTCGATTAAAAACTTTTATGAACAGCACAGCCGGCGCGGCCACACGACGAAGGCGGCAAGGTGAGGCGAATCTCGCCCGTCGTCGTCGCCGCCGCCGCCGTCGACGAACGCATTTCTTAAATCAGACACGATGCGCCAAAAAGGCGCCAGTGGTCCACATTTTTTAACCCCTTCCTTCATTGGGCGCTGCGCGGCGCGGAGGATCGCGCAAAAGGACCTCGGCGGATGACGGTCGGAACGGTCGGGACGGGAACGCTCGGGAAGAGAAGCGCAGTGCAAAGTGGTGGTGCCGGTAACGGGAATTTTCCGATGCTCCCAAGGCCCGAGACTTTCTTCTCCGAGCGCGCGCTCCGATATCCTTCGATATCCCTTTCCGACACACACAGGCACCTAGACCCAGCCACAGACAGTTCGATGCATCGCCAAACCACTCCTGGCAACGATTCTAAGGATCCCGCTTCCAACGGTTGATGGTTTCGCGGAGCGATTCTCAAAAGGGACGCGTTCGCGATTAGGACGAGCGAACGTTATTATCCTTTTTTTCATAGCACCACCGACGGGTGAATTATATGTGGTGGGTCCGACTCCAGCAGTTCCGCAGGCCGGCCCTGCTGGGACTTGCTAACGTGCGCTCCGTGTGCCGATTTTGGAAATGGAAACTTTCCGAACGCACTCCAGAAGCACTTTAGCGCACCGGCAGGATCTGTTTTCCGCAGAACGGGTGGTAACCGCTCGCAAGCAGGAAGGAAGGCCGTTGATCGGGCTGTGGCTTAGATTCTTCACTTTCACTGCGATGCGCGTTCTTAGCGCTTACATAAGCTTAGCCCCCCCTCGGCGGGAAGCAGCATTAAAGTGCAGTTTAATGAAGTTATACACTTTTAATAAAGTCTGATTAATGCCCTTTGCTGATAATTGAAAAGAATTGTTTGTGAAAGCTTTTTCTGCTGCGTCAAGCTGCTGGTCCGCCGTGGGCAAGTTTTCTATAATATTTTACTTCTGTTTTAAACGTCTTTTTTTGGCTTACATCTCTTCCCGGTTTGTGGCGTTGACTTTAATGGGCGCGAAAGCGACGCCATCGCTGTAATCGGCACCCGGACGTGGCTGACCGATGAGAATGACTTTCTCATCTTCACTCTTCGATCGACCACGGCGCATTTCCATGGTCCGTGCAAGAAATAAAACATTTTTTGCACAATAATCTTTTGTGCCACAACAATATTCCGTTTCGTTTTTTTGTCTCCAGAACTTCTCGAAGCGCTATTGCTTTTCGTTCGCTTCGAACCTCTTTCTTTTTTAATATCTTCCGAGAGTGATTTGTCATATTTTTATCGCCCGAGCGTCCGTGGTGTCCGCTGCTCGAAGAAACTCGAAACTCGAAACTCGATTTTTCAACTAACTATGGTCAAACTTTTCATCAGCTGTCCGAAATTAATAACGCCACGCAATGTTGCTGTTGATGCCCAGCGCAAGATATGGGCTCTCCATCGTCGAGCCCTGTTTCGCAAGGATGTTGAGTTATCACTTTGAAGTCGATTGATGGACAAATGTTGAGAACGTTTCAGTATCGGCGTTAAGGTGGTCTGCGGGAAAAAAAAGAAGCGCTGGTCCGTTACCTTTACAAGTGCCCATTCAAAGTCCAGTCCAATCGGTGGACTGCTTCGGGTTTCTTGAGTTTTTTCTCCGAGGACAACGCTTTCCTGCGAAACGGCACTTTGTATAGGGCATTTCTTCGACATTATTATGGAAATTTTATGATGAAATCACTCGAAGCGCGAAACAGTCGTGCTTCTTTCAGTTCGATTGTGACCTTCTCAGGTACTCCTTGTGGCTTTTAGATGGGATTGTTATGTTATGTGACACATGATTGGCTATTGAGTTCAACTGAAAGCAATTGTGGAATCGAGATCTGTATTTGGATCGCGTAAGCTTGACTGGCTTTAAAATTATATCTTTTCATTAACTTGTTTGAAAAGCAGCAACGTTTTATCGCAGCTCAATTTCTAACGTTCACCGGACGATGTTTCCGGCGCTTCAGCTCCGGACAAATTTATACGATTAGGATTTATGCTGGCACGCGTTGAATTATGCGTCCGTACTCGCCGTTTGGCGTGTTCGAATTTAGCGCCACAGCGCCTTGCAAACCGCTTCCGACGTTTTCCGAGAGCGCACCCAGAGGTGTCGTCGATGTCGGAATTAGAGTCGAATGTGCGCTGCGCTGCAGACGGTGGTTCCGCTTTCGGACACCACCACTGGACCGCCGGCAGCAGCAAACGGAATTGTCCTCTTTCGCAAGTTACCAATAAACTTTACGATCCTGTGGCGGGCACCACACGCAACACTTTGACGGCTCGAAACCGGAAGCGCTCTTCTTGGTGCCGGGCGCCATTTGACCATCAATTATTTGACTAAAATTTATCTCCTTCGACTGTGCAATAAATTTTCGTTCTGTTCGTTTTTTCTCGCCCGGCCGTTCGGTTTACGGTCCGGTTCCGGGTGCCCGGGACCCGACACCGATCCGACACCGCCGGCCGGCCGGTCCGCTCCGGAGCTCCCGCTGGTTTGCTGCTGACACTTCTTTCTCTTTTTTCTTTCTTTTTCACGCGCTTTCTTTTCTTGGCCCGCGGCGCCACACACAGAACTCGATACGCCACAATCTATCACTGCACAATCGCTTCATGCGAGTGCAGAACGAAGGGACCGGCAAATCGTCCTGGTGGATGCTGAATCCGGATGCTAAACCGGGCAAATCGGTACGCAGGCGGGCCGCCTCGATGGAGACGTCCAAGTACGAGAAGCGCCGGGGCCGGGCGAAAAAGCGCGTCGAAGCCATCCGCCAGCAGGCCGCCCTCGGACTGGCCAGTAAGTACTTCTTTCCGGCTGTCCAAATTGCCGGCTCTTCTCCGCTAGTCCTTCAACCTTCAGTCGTGATCGTGACGCGGTTCTCTCTCTCTTGCTTTCCCAACAACAGCCAACCCTCTCAACGATGCCACGCCGTCGCCGAGCAGTAGCGTTAGCGAAGGATTAGACATATTCCCGGAGAGTCCGCTGCATAGGTATGTCCCTAAGCTGAGCCCATCTTCACTCTTTTCGGTTTATTATTTGTTTGTTTTCTTGTTCTTCGACTCGCTGTCGCTCTACTGTCCCTCAAGTGGAGCGTCCCGAGGTTCATATGTTTGTTTTGCATTTACTATAATCGAGCCCCAGACCCCGCTCGCATACTTCAGGGCGGCGTTTCGGTTCTTCTGTTCGGTTCGGTTGACAAAATTAGAGTTGGTAGCAATTGGCGACACCGTAGCCGTACTTAGCACTCTGTAGCGCCTAAAGATTGTTTTGAATGTGAACGCTTTTGGGGCAGCATTAGAGTTTTTAGAGCCTCTTTGTGTCTACGATAGTAGTTGATACACTTTCTTCCAGTTTTAGCTCGTAGTATTGTAGTGAATTACTATCTTCCCTATTCTATGCATAGTTTTAGATGTTTTTTTTTACAATTAGCAGCAATTCTACACGTTATTCTAGACCGTTCTACTCGAATATAGCTATCAATTGTTGCGTTCATTCAATTTTACAATCGTTTTTATTTGTTCATTTCTTTAGTTTTTCCATCTCGAATTTCACTTACTTTACTCACTTTCGTTTTCATTCTTTCTCGCAATATATGATCCGTTTGATGTTCGGGTTTTCTTTTTCCGCATTACACTTATGGCCTTTTTGGTTTCTTTGTTTTATTTTTCTTTCTTTTCTCGTTTCCGTTTTTTCGAAACATAACACTACGAACTTGCAATTTGGTTTGGCTCGGCCCCTTCGCCACGGAACACGCCTTGGAAACATCGAAAATCATCCGTAAAGCGGTAACTTCCAGCTGTCGCCCGACTTCCGGCAGCGGGCGTCCTCGAACGCAAGCTCTTGCGGTCGGCTCAGCCCGATCCAGTCGATCGTGGGCGTCGACAACGTGTGGACCTATCCGCCCGACCTGGCCGAGTTGGCCGACAACCCGCAGCAGGACCCATCACAAGGCGAGCTGGAGCTGGATCTCAGTGGGCCGGCCCAGGCGCAGCTGGATCAGCTGGCCGGCTCGCTGGCCGATGAGCTGACGCTACAGCAGACCGACTTCTTCAAAGGGTCAGTATGACTTCATCACCTGTGTCCCGTCCGCTAAATGTCACCGCCCGTGTTCCGTCTCCTCCCTCTGCTGTCATGTGTCACCCAGCTACCGGCTTCACCCATCGACACACTCATTATCACTGACTTCGCCATTGCAACAAAGTAAGAAACGACGCCGCGAGGTGTAAAGGTGCCAAGTGACCAAGGGAATTGGACGAGATCCCCAGGAGATCGAGTCTGGTGTGTTACGTACCGTTCAACCGTGCTCTACGGTGACCGCATGCTGTTCACCTTCCCTCTAGCCGTCTGTGTGTGTTTGATGTTGTTGTTCCTCTCTCTGACCGTTGTAGTTGTGTGTAGAGATAGATTCTGTTTCTCTCCTCTTTATTTATGTATTTTTTCGAACTTATCACCGGCCAACGCTGGCCAGTGCTGAGACGTCTCGTCTTTCCCCCTTCCGTCCGCCGACGCCCCGGGGACCCGCTGGAAACCACTATTATCAATTTGTATTCGTTTTGCTCCTTTCGCCCTTTTACGCCCCACTGGCCGCACTACTGGAGCAGATTCGCCCAATCGACGGCGATGCACAACCAGCCACCGCCGCCCCCGTATCAGCCGCCGCAGCCCTACTCGCTGATGGCCTCGGTCGCACCCTCCTACGGTCTCCCGCAGCAACTGAACCAGTGTCCGATTCACCGCGTACAGCACTGTACCTGCATGCTCCAGAATAATGCCCGTGAGGTAAGCAGATTTGCGGACGGACGGCCTTGGGATAAAGGACTCTGGTCAGCGTACAATGTAAGCAACCTCCTCCGCGCCAGGGGAGACAACTTACAAACAACATAATCCTTCGGACAGCTCCATTTCTTTAAATGCCACTCTCATGCTGAGCGGATTTCGCTCACGACCGTGTAACGACAGCGCCTTCGCACGTTCGTTGCCCGTGGATACGTAGCTTCAACCTTCCTGGGACGGCACACAATTTGCGATGGGAATCCGTTGCCATGGATGCAAACTCCACGGATCGAAGTAGGAGTGGGAACAGAAGTCCCTTTTCTCTTCCAAAGTAATTTTGTGGAAACTTACTAAAAACGAGTGGACGAATCGAAGACGGACATTAGCCCGTTACCGCTTGATAACGGGAACTTGACCAACTTTTGTGAGAGATGGGATGATGGGTGGTACATCTGATTAGAGCAAAGTCAGTGTGGTGTTGCATCACCGCGGCCAGTTCGGTGTGTGTGTGTCTGTTAACACAACTGCCAATAAATTGCCGGATCGGCGGCCGCCCTTGGATCAATCGATCGGTGCAAAGGCAGGCGGCACATGATCTTCATTGGTAGGCTTCATAGGGACGCGGTAACTGATACGGAAATCGCTAAAAGTGTCTCTATTTGCCGATTGGTTCACGCCGTGCACCGTTCTGTTTGTTCAACTGCTGTGTGGCCGCGGAAGGCAGTCTGGGAAATGAATAAAAGAGCGGCAGAGCAACGCGGAGGTCGTCGCCGTTGTGTCGAAACGCTAATGACGTTCCTCTTCTTCCGTCTTTTTTAATCGACCCTTCTACCGATCGGGGTGCCGGCCACGTAGAGCATTTCGCCGTCGTCCGGGACCGGCATGTCACCATCATATCCACACAGCGAGCCATCCCCCGACTACGCCATGCTGACCGCTTCGCGCGTCATACAGCGGACGCCCTCGTCTAGTCCACCGCTAACACCAAATGCGCTGTGCGGGTTGATAGCGCCATCTCACCCAGGTAAGAGGGCCGTCGTTACACGGCACAATCGTATGTCTATTTGTCCGGTAAACTAATCGGTATCACTTATCGGCAACCTACAGAACCGACACCGCAGACGCTAATGGGACAGGTTATGGAAGCTTTAAACAGCCAAACAAACATAGACGACATCAACATCAACGTCGAATCGTTTCCGTGTGTGGACGAGGTAAGCCTGTGCTTCTGTGGGCAGCTCACTGAACGAAAACACGTGGCTAACCCGGTCGTTACATTCTCCCATTTTCTGCCAGGTGCTGAAGCATGAGCTCAGCCTCGAAGGTTCGCTGGACTTCTCGAATCTGCCGCTACCGCTCCACAACAACAGCTACTCGGCGCCGAACAACTCCAACTCGTCCGACTCGTCGTCCGGTATCAGTGCAATGACCGCACCGTCGCCGAATCAGCAGGCTTCGGCCCACAACCACGGTCAGTACGCGGCCAGAACGAGCGTAACGCCACCGTCGTGGGTCCACTAATTCGGCGGACGACCACCAACGGATCGGTGCGGTGCCCGTGCGATCGATCCGTTTGTACCGTTTGTAGGCAGAATACACGTGGAACGCGGACAGTTTCGTTGCAGGGCAAGAGCTCTGTGTTGTGCCAGGTAAGAGAGTGGCTACCTTACCGTGCTTACTGCCGTGGCAAACTACTCCCAACTTGGCCAATCATCCGTTTTATGGTGCCAACTTTACGACACCACCGAAGCCAGTGCATTGCCATTTTTGGCACCTTGATCTTATTTTAGGGAACCCGGCGTAACTCAATCCAAGCTCCAAAACTTCACACGAAGCTTGATTAATCTTGTCCCAACCGAACGGGCTGAACAGTACCGACCAAAATCGGGCTGTAAAACTCGAGAGGTGGCAACGATCAAACTGGCGGCTAACCACGGCGGCGGTTGTCTCCTTCAAACAACATTGACACAAGATGTCGTATCAGAGCACACAGAGCAGCTATACGAAGTGTTCCAGGACTCAGCCGCCGCCAGGACTCTGTCCTGGGTGGCCAAACGTGTGCGTACATCACCCGAAGGCAGAGCGAACGAAAAAAAAAATCATCGATGTAAAAGTTTGGCGCATGTTGGAAAGTGGTGCACATGCGACCGGGGTCCTGGCCCGGGGGCTACACACATCCGACAACCAACCCTCTGGTCCCCTATGCCCTGCGGGACAGTAAAACTGTCAGAAAGAAGTGGCAGAAAAGTTCCCTCTTATGAGTTGTAGCGCTCCGTTCCGGTTCCACCGACACCGGCCACCATCGCAGGGGCTCAACGCACGGCGCGTTATGATTGCGTAGGGTGAAAGGTGAAAAGTTGAGCATAATTTGCTGATTGACTCGCCCGTCAGGAGGGGTCTCCTTTTGGGGCGCCTTCTCGCAGGCGGAGATCTGGGCCGGAGCTCCTGTCGGCCTGTTCGACGCTCTCTACACATCGAGGAGAGGAAAGCACGACGCCGAAGCGCGTTAGCATACTAGTTTATGGCATGTTGTGGCTGGGAAATTGGCTGCCCAAACTGTGTGGCTCCCGCGTTGGAGTCTTCTGCCTGGACTTCTCTAACACATGCCCCAAGACCAACATCTTGACGACCGGCGGTCACGGTGTGAGATTTTGATTGAACGGCAGCCCGGCGGCGCAGCCTGTGGCTTGGTCTGTTAAATTATTCGTCGTTATGATTCGCTCCCTCCGCTCCTATGGCAGCAGGTTTAAACCTCCGGAGTCCGGAAGTAGAAATCGGCACCACGAAACCACTTACCGGAGCCGGTGGCACCTCGTTGCGGCCGCCCGCCCGCCGCGAGCTGTTCATTTTCTTATCAGCCAGCGAAAATCAGTTCGCTCGACGGCACTTTTTTTTTGGCTCACGGCCACCTCTCGTGCGCAGCGATATCAGGCTCCCGGCGGATCGAGTCTTAATTACGTGTTGGTGGCCAAGCCAACAAATCATTTCTCGCACCAACAGCTTCTGCTGCGCGCCGACGGGTCGGATGACGGGTGTCCTTCGGAAGACGCGCCCGTCGTCCTTCGGTTTCCTTGCGGCACGGCAAACTGCCAACCCATCTGGCTTCTGGCGTCTTCTTCCAGTCGAGTGACCCTCCCCGTGGCCGTACGTCGGAGAGGAAAATTGACTGGCGCTGGCCGGGTCTGCGGTCGGGCGCGCCGTCATCGTCACCATCACCTCATTACTGGCGCGCGATGGAAGATTTCGCCGCTCGCTTGCCATCGAACGGTCCGCTCCGACACGCCGGAGCCGGCCGCCGTACCAGCATGTGGGCGGATGCTTAGTCGAAGACGATGAAACAAGGAAAAAACTCCGCCATCTCCACGGCCAAACCGAAATCCCGCCCGCTGTGTTGATTGATCTTTTCAGATGGAGCGCGCGTTTTGGGTTAGCGAAGTGGAAGGATCCCAGGACTGGCGATTAGTATAAATTATGCAAGAAATTATGTTACATCAAACATCGCGCGGCCCGGCCTGCGATGATGAAGGGGACGTACGGGACGGCCGGGGCCGGGCCGTAATCATGTTCACGCTCTTCTGCCGTGCATTCCCTGGGCGGGTAATGAGGCGAAGCAAAACTTCCCGACGTGGCCACCGATGGGTGGTCTTTCCGGTTTTCTTTCGTGTATCCTCGTGTATAACAAGGATAACGGTTCGTTCAGGGTTCGATGAGTGGCACGTAATGCGACCGGGAATCATGATTCGTCGAAGCAGCACACAGCGTGGGTCGCAATCCAGTTCAATTATTCTGTGTCGGAGTGGAGTTATTGTACAAAATACTTTACATTTTGTTTTGTTATTTTGTTTTATATTATTACCGCGGAACGTTGATGTTAAAATTTCGTTGTTGCGTTTTCACATAAGTTACGGCCATTGCCATTTGGACGACTTCAGGTCGGCTCCAATGCGGCTCCACATTAACTAAATACAAACGCATTTAAGCTAATGATACAAAGCCTGTGAACGTTCTTTAAGGCGCTACGAGAGCCCATATGGTCGAAGAAGCATGACTGGAGCAGGTGTTCCACTTTATGAATTGTATATTTTTTTCTGCACTAATTTCCTAAGCGCCACTCGGCCCCCACCAAGCCGAAGTAATGCCGGTAGCGATGCGGCGCTTAGCATTCTCGAGGTTGAGATGACGAGAAGCCAATTGAGTTTGAAACAAGTGCCGCGGACTCCCGGACTCCGTTGCCGCGGGAGTGCATCAAGTGGCCCTCCAATTTGGCCCGTTGGCTGTTTGAAGGTCGAGAGACCGAAACGCGTTCCGACGTTAAAAAGCCCCACGGACGGACGGGGAAGCTGAACGACGAGGGCTGCACCGCTAGGCATACCTTGTTGTCAAACAGAGTCTACCTTCCTCCCTAGGCCGTGCCGCGGTGGTGATGTTCTTTGCTGCCTACACTCGATTCCTCGGCAACGGTATCGTTAACATATTATGCTTCCGGCCAAATTACCCGCGCTGGATTATTGTGTGTTCTGCCGCCAGCCTCCACTCCGCCGGTGCCGGGCACCGGTGGATGCTTTGTAATTCGAGCTCAGCCCTCGGGAAGATGTGCTCTTTGATTTGGCGAAATGTGCCAGTCGGACACACACACACGCACGGGCGGGCGTGTGAGAAGTCTCGTTCACGATTTTTCGTGGCCCATTAGCGAGGTCTATTTTTAATGCCGCGCGCGCACGCCCCACGTCCAACGCTTTCTTCCGCCTTCACGATGTGCTAAAGAGATTAATTAAAAAAGACTCAATTACGCAACAAACAGCGTCGTCGCGTGGCGTGTAGGGCAGTGGGGCCTCCGAGCGGAATACCATTTGTCCCACCTGAGCCCCACGCACCTGACGTCGTAGGACTTTGATATTTTAATTAACCGGAGCTGCAGCTTCACGCCGTCGTCGGCCGCCCGCTACCGGGAACAACCGAAATTGCGAGCGCGGTGTCTTGATGGCAAACATTTTGAAGAAGTGAGTTCCTTTTTTTTCTCTCCAGCCAGTATAAGGAAGCCGGAAACATGACACCAGGGCTAGGTGGTCCTTGCCACGTCGGCTGCTTAGTCGCTAAGCTGGCAAGATTTGGTGCTTTCTGACCAACTGCAGCAACTGACCACTTGTTGAAAGCGAATGAATCAAGCAGGC
Organism: Anopheles cruzii; assembly: GCF_943734635.1. Taxonomy (NCBI): domain Eukaryota; kingdom Metazoa; phylum Arthropoda; class Insecta; order Diptera; family Culicidae; genus Anopheles; species Anopheles cruzii. Next base: position 16,610,494 of record NC_069145.1, read on the forward strand.
CACACTATTTTAACGACTCTCTTTGCCTGTGACAGATTGGCTGCTTCCGTCACGAAGTTTATTATCGCGTCAGCGAATGTGTCAAATGTTTCCCCAGTGTTTGTTGATTTTTCTTGGCCCAAAACACCCGATCCTGCTAAATGGGCGGAACTTTCGCCCGCGCACGGCGCGCGCATAATTCGGTTAGAATTTATGTGAGGCGCATGTTAATTTGTGAATCAAATTAAATTATTACGAAGAGCAACAACCCTCCCCGGTCGGCGACCGGATGATGGGGTTTAAAAATAACTCTCGCAAATTTATTCATGAACATCCAAATAACACACTCCACGTTGTTGGTGGCTTTCGCGTGCCAGGATTCGCGTCGCGTACGTTCGGTATCCGTTTTGTCGGCGGGCGGCGGTGGTGTATCGCCGAAAATTAAACCATTTGTTGCGCCACTATGAGATGCGGTGCAACATCGGCCCTCAACAAATACACACACACACACACACAGAGGGTAAATTCAGAATCTGATCGGTGCAGAAATATGTTTCCTAATAAAACAACCGCGCCATCCGTTTTTCCTTATCGTTTGTGTGCCGGGGTTTGCCATGCTCGGCCGGAATGCAACTTGTTGCTTCGCAGCCATCCATCAGCGGGAAAGCGGAAGCAGGGCGACGCTCATGGCACACTGGCCAGGCAGCTCTCGAACGAGCTGGCAGCAAAATAAGTGTTTGTTTACAGATTGTTTTTGCAAGATATAGCCGCCACTACTACGCGGCACACTACCCACATGGGATGGGTTTTCCGGCCCGACCCCAGCCCATCCGTCCGTGTTGTGGCCATTATTTGTTGAATCCCGTGCCGGTCAGCCCCATCAGCTCGTGAATTTTTCGCATTACAGCATTCCGTTCGTTTGTTGGTATTTCGCTCTTTTCTTTTTATATCGACTCCGAAGGAATGGTTCATTCGGGTATTCAGTTGATTTATTTCTTGCTTTGACGCAAATGATTTAAGTTTTATTAATTACTGAGTTCGTGAAAACTATTTCGACTTTTATAAGACTCTTCTTTAGTGTTTTTTCGCACAATTTTGGTTACTTTATTGTTTGCTGTCATTTTGTTGTTGCCTTTTTCGTGTATTTTTCTAAAGATTTCTATTTTCTCAACAACTCAATTTTACGCTGAAGGCACTAACAATAAGTGTTTTGTGATATTTCTTGATAGAAATTGATACACTATTCGTAAAGTCAGTCGTAGTTTGTCTCTGTTTCGAGTTATAAATTCAAATTTGTTTCCTTTTTTTGCTGTCCATTCAAGCCGCCTGAGGCGTGCCATAGATAACGAAGCAAGTTGCAACGCAATTTAAATATGAATAACCACAAACGAACGTTTCGATCGTTGTGAGCCTACGACACAATGCGCAAAAATGATGGATGGCACAGCAATGACGATAATAGTAGATGGTAATAAAATAATGATGTTTTTCCAATCTACATTTCGGGACGCACTCTGGAAAAACTTTACCAAGCAAAAGGACGACCCGTTTGACTGTTTCACTCTCCATGCATGTGTCTCGCTTGTCCCAAACGGAACACTTCCAGCTACAACACAAGTAGCAGCGCACCATTAACCAGGCGTTTGCTTTTATCGCCGACCGTAAAGCGTGAGAGAAAAAGCCCGATGAGACATATTAATTCGAGCATCTTCAGCGCCACCACCGGAGGGCGAGGGCGAAGACAAGCCGGCGGCACCGCAAAAGAAAGTCAGCCCCAGTCCTGACGTGCTGCTTCCCCCACATGAATCCCTTTCTTCCGAACCGGTAGCTATAGGGACGTTTATTTATGTTTTGCACCGCGCAACAGCATGTAATTCATCTTTCGCCTTTTATCTATTTATCTCGTCCATCATCACCCCTTTCGGTCCCGGGCACCCCGAAGCACCGAGTGCTGGCAGCTCTTCCGAAGGGTTCCTTCTGGTTCGAACCGACGGGGCTAACCGGTTACCCCTGGGAACACTGCGAGCTGGGCGAACAAAGGGACCACAAGGACACCGCGTGCCGGGGGAGCATAAAAACCTCGAATCGCGAGTGTGTACGTGCGCGCCCCCGGGGCAAGGTTTATTTGCTCCTCTCCGCTCGGTGCCATTGTGTGCCGGTGGTTGAGGTTTGGCAAATTTGTGTGCGATTTATGGTGTAAAGTGTTGGGCGGACACCACGGACAAAAAAAAGCCAGCCACACCACAACGACAATGAATTTTCCATCCCGTGCAGGGTTTCTTGGAGATTACGACACTATTACGCCCTCTCCGTTCGGTTCCTTCTGGAACGGCTTCAGGTTCTATTCATGTAGCCAACAATTGCCCGCACTACTTGACTTCTTCGTTAAGCTTCGGGTCGCTATTCGTCCTCACCCGGCAACTTATTCTCGCCATTGAATCACTCGTCGTGTTTCATCAAACGATTAGTGGTGTGGATTCTTTTAAACTCGAAACCACTTGCGCCCACTACACGAGGCCACTGTCCGTCCACGATCACGACCCAATAACATCCTGCTCCTGGTGCTGGTGGACTGCGTTTTTTATTTGAACTTTAAACTGGTGCTACGATAAAATCGGGCCCATAAATTTTACAGCTCCAGTCCTCCAGTCCCAGACTATAGTCGCGCGCACGGACTATGCTGCTCCCCATTCGGAATGATGGAGCATAAAATGATCGCCATGCACGGGGAAGGATGGACGGTAAATGTACTGGCCCCGGCCGATAAACGCGCCACGCGTTTTCATCACTTTCTTCGCCGTGGCTACAAGGCGCAAGCAATAAGTCAACCGTCAAGTGGCCACAATGACGAACTTTACCGTTACGCAAAAGTAGTAAAAAATCGTCTCTCACCCAATCCGGCGGTCGAAGGCTCGAACGTTCTTTCCGGTGCTTCCATTTTATTGGAGCAACCAACCGCTGGGGTGGTAGTAATAGGGCGGCCACTGTGTGAGGGACAATAATTTTCAATCGACAGCCGAATCGCCCGATGAATTGCACATATTATTATGCTTCTTGGTGTGGGGCCGGAACTTTATGGCATGTTTTACTCGGCTCGCTTTTGCATATCATTAATATTGTCCGGTCCATGTAAACGCGCGCCGGGCGTCGTGGAGAGTTATGCCTTTTTGATGGTTATGGCGACATGTTGTGGATGACTCTATTATTGAGCAGGTCACTTACACTTACAACGTGGAGCTATTTCTGTGCATGTTTTGTGCGCTTGATTGAGTTCCAAGTGCCGGAATCGGTGTTTGTTTGTTTAACCACTGCCACTTTTCTTAACATTTCGTTTGACGTAATTTTACACAGTATGTCAAAATGCAGCCATATCTATTAGTTGGTAACATATCTTGAAAGGTACGTTCTGCCCCTTCATTTACATTTTTCACGAGCTTAAAAGTGATGTATAAAAACAGCATAACAAACCATTAACCTGCGGAATGGAAACCATTTTGCGGCTCAGAATGATTCCACTCAACCGTTGAACCAATTCTTCAGACGTACAAAGCACCTCAAGCCGACCATTTTGGCCGAGAGCGTGCCGCAGTAATGGAATAATTTGATTGACCTAACTTGTACAATCATCCGGTGCCGGTTCCTGGCCTGACGGTTCTTGATTCATTTTGCCACTGCATTTTGCTATATTGCTTCACTTGTTTGGCCCGCAGCACCGGCTGGAGAAACTGAAGCAGCGCGATTTTTCCCACATAATCACCATTTTATGGAACCACCGCCACGCTGGCACGTGCTCGAAGGACGTTTTTGTGAAACTGTTTTGCCTCGGGGAGAGCACTCGCCACTCGGTCAAACGTTCCAATGAACCGCCGCCGCCACATCGTTCGGCCGGCAAGGACGAGGACAAATTGTATGCAAAATGTCAAGTAGCGCTAATAATCGGTGGTGTGGGCGCCCCCGACGTCGTTGGTAGAAGTCCGGGTTCGCTCGGAGAAGAAAACCCGGGGCCACAAATAATTAAATCACCACAAGCACAATCTGTCACCGGTGACGAAGCATTTATCAAATTTATCAAATTAGTCACAAAACTTAAGACGCAGCAGCTCTCCGGCGAACGCCAGTCTAGGGTCGTCGCGTCCGCAGATGGATCTTCGCGTCCCCGGGACGCAGTGCCTTCGGGGCTCACCGGGAGTCTCAGAATTTCAAATCAGAGTTGAACCGGATAGTGGAGGGAAAAAATGTAAGCGAACGCTTAGGAGAAGTCGTGAAGCGTCTCCACCAGGGGCTCGGGCTGAGTCCAAAGATTAGGCGGGGCACGGAGACAGGGGACCATCCGTCGGGGGATCAGCCTCGGAACGACGATACGCGGCGAAGAGGCAGAAAAAAACTGACGGCTGATGATAACGAAGTCAATAAAAAGTCGAATTTGGAATTCTGCCTCGCCTACGGCGGCAGTCCACGTGATGGCCACGGATGCTGTCGCCAGCCTGGCCACCCCGCGTCGGGTCGACTGTGCATTATATTGCGGTGGGTGACGATGTGGGGTCGCATTCGCCACCACCCACCCACGAAGTTGGCGAACAAAAAAGTTTAAATCACTTTTTATTCAATAAAATACGAGCTCTCGGTCGGCCCGGCCACGATTTGCCACGATCAGCGCAAAAAGTCCCGGCGGCCCCCCCAAGGAAAGATAAGCCGCCATTTTACTGTTGTGTTCCGGGGCTGCACACCGTCTGTCGGTCTCTCGTCGTCGTCGTCGGTCATTTGCGATGAAAACACACATTTGGGCGAAATTCACTTCACTGCCGCCAACTCCATTACGCGATTTTTGGTTCGCCTTTTGGCGGCATAAGGCCACGCGATAACATCGAGCAAGGGTTTACTTTTGTTACTACTTTATCACACATGCAGATGGATGTGGCTGTGCGATGAAACAACACGTTAAGGAACTACATTTTTTTTCGTTTGGGCATAATACTAAAGTTTTATGATACGGAATAATGCCTGCCAATCTAATGATCGAGAAGCGCAGGGAATCAGTACCTCGGTTTACGCCTCAAAACAGACTCATGGTGGAGGCATCGAAACTCGCGATTGGGTAGATCTTTTCCCCAACGTCAGCATGGCGCTAAGATCTTTGACGTGGCAGTAAATATGCTCCCCGAAAAAGAAGCAAACATATTGAACCAACATCATCGGCGAAAGGACCGCGAAGCCACGGCAATAAGTGTTCCTGGTGATAATTAAAAATAATAAGAAAGCGAGTAGATCATTTCGATGAAGCAGGACAAATCGACGACCGGAGTGTGTGTGTGAAGCCTCTTCTTCCGAAGAGAGTCCTTTTTGATCATCGCGTCCACAAAGCGCGTTTCACCAACGGCATAATAGTCACCCAGCCACCGGCATAAGCACCATCATTGCTTGTAAAAGCACTGTTATGTTTCTTCCGGTCCTCGGTAACAATCCTGGCATCTCGGCACACACGCACACACCCCGGCCCCACAGATCGTTACAATGCCATTACGGCGAACGAAGCCGTGACCAAATAATTTAGCACTTCACTACACTGCGGTGTCGCGACGGTCGCCACAAACAGCCACCAAAACGCCAATCCGCCAATCCGCCAATTTCGGGCCAAAGGAGCACAGGAAGCTTAAGGAAACCAACCAAACGCCCGGCTGGCCCTGCCCTGCCTGTCGGCCACTCACTTGTTGATGTGGGGGCCGCCCATCCCAGCAGCGTTCGTCGGCGCTATGCGCTTTCCTCTTTGTCCGAGTGGAAAATTCAAAATGATTCATTGAATTGATTTGATGGCGCCATGTCCCACCCAATTACCATCATCGGCTAGGCGAGCAGCTCCTTCGCCCAAAACCAAGTTCCCTACGCAACCGATCCAGACGCGGCGCGGCCGCCTAGTTGTACTGCCAGCCTGCCCAGAGATACTTTCCTTTCCAATTTACCGACTCCCGAGCCCCCGGGGCCCGTTAAATGCGACATGAAAAGAAAACGATTTACAAAACGTTTCGCTGGCTGGCTGGCTGGCCGAGCATCCCGGCGGCGGCGAGTGTGACGATATAAATTGTGGACCCGTGGACCGTTGTACGGTATCGCTCTCTCTCTCCCTACGAGGCAACTTTCTATGTTTTGCTGTTGGAGGATGTGAGTTTTTTTGGTGCTCTTTTAAGTAGCATCCACGTGGCAAGGGTCTCTGCTTAGAAAACGGAGCCGGCACTCCATTTGAGTAGCGTAACGTAAATTAGGGACATAGAGTGATATGATATTAATAGTAATCTTTTTTACTTTAATGGTAGTAGAGACATTTTCCGGATTCCGGTTACGCTCACAGACTTTACAGTCTTCCAAACACGACATGACGCAGAATGTTTACTTAGATTGGTTGTGTCCAGAATTTTTTTTTTGTCGCTTTTTTCCAAAGCTGTCACTTAACAATTAAACTATCAATAAATAATTCGACAGGCAGTGAAAGTAGGCCATGATGGAAAACGGAGAGAATCCCCCTTAACTAATTCATGAACTAAAGATAATTATTTGACTTTCTATGTTTTTATATCACTTTTTTATAGTGCGTCCTTTTACTGCGAAACAGAGATTGGATTTGTTAATATTTTCACTGCCTTCAGTTGAGCAGAAAAGTAACAAAGTTGCATGAATTTTCTCATTAATTTTCACGACTGCCCCATCCGCGTCGTCCGCGGAGCAAACTATGCGAACACAGAGGCGACACACTTTTGGCTCTAACGACCCCCAGCATAAAAGGGAGCGGGCAGGATAAGTACATCGATGACGATCGTAAGTCGACGGCCAATTTTCCGCCTCTGCGAGCCCCCATCCCCCGTGCGGTGGTTGTCCTTGTCCGTAACGAGTCCAAAGGAATCTCGGATGGCATGAAATGCAGCCACAACACTCACACAGAAACACGACGGACGGACCGGAAATAAAACGAAAAGAAAGCGGACAGAGCAATTGACCGAGACCGGAGGATGCACAGGATTGGTGGTGTGATTGGCCGTCGAGGACGAGAGCCAACACTAACGCGGTCAGTGTGCGCGGCTCCTTGCGAGGCTTCCGGCATCATTCATGACGCCGGTCAGAAAAACTTCCGGCCACCGGCGGTGGCGGAGTGGGTTGTGGGCGACCTCACAGACAGCCCAACAGACGACAGACGGACTCGACGGACGGTCGGTCGGTCGCTTGGTGGTACTCGAACTCGTGTACCCGGCAGATGAAGGAATCAATTGAATCTAATATAAATGTTTGCCCGCCATCGACCATCGGAACGGGGGAGGGATGTCGGATAAATCGGGCGGAAATCAGATGCTCAACTTAGCACCGCCAACACCGGCCCCCCCGGCCAAGCTCCTGGAGGCGCTGGAATGGCCACCAGGGACGGGACGTGATGAAGGATAAATAATTGTATACGTTTCCTATTGTATCAATTGAGAGGAATTCCCGCTTTTTTTGCTACTTCCACTTCTTCGCCAGAAGAGCTCCTTCCCGGTGTGTGTGTGGCCTCCTGGTGGTCGTATCTCCAGCTTTATATCCCATTGACCCTCGGAGTCGTTTCACTTTCGCACTCTGCTGCACCATTGCATCGCCAGGCTTTGGGAGTAGTCATTTGTTAGGCCCCCCTTGGGTTGGGGCGTTCCGCCCCGGGCGTCGCCAATCGAAATGGCGGTCATTTGTACTTCTCGCCCCCCTCTCGGTAACATGATGATATCCGCCGCTCGTCGGGATCCGTCTTGGCACCGGTGGTAATGCCGACACTTTATGGATGGGACCGATTAGCGTAATGAACAGTCTTTTGCTCGGCGATCCTACGCCCTGCTGCTACTGCTGCTACTCGGGATTGCGTGCCAGATGAACCATACGCTCGCTCTCGACTGCGATGGCTCACAAATGGTGAAGGATGTGTCACTACATGGGGGAGGCCAATGATTGGAAGCCATTGGAAGCGCCCTTGCGATGCGTGATTGAGGTTGTAAGGACAGAAAAAAGAAATGAAATCATTAGGATAATATAACATAATGCGATTATTAGGCTTTATTAAGCTTGGTTCTCGGTGCCTTGGCCTTCTGTAAGACCCTTATTGTGCGAATCTCATTCGAGCGACTAACATCCATTCAAGAACGCTCGTTTGCATCTTGTCGGGAACTTAATTAAACTTTGGACACAAAATCGATACTCATTACCGTAGACTTTCATAGAGCAGTCTCGTGAACCTCTTTTAAAACACGAGGACCTTATTAAAGGTTTGGCTTGCCACTTCCTTCGTATTTTATTTTTTTCACCCGTGTATAAGTTCAATGCTCCCAGCGCTCACCCGATTCAAATTTCTACATCAAAATGTTTTTTGGAGCATATAGAATAACTTTCTAGTCACCTCACAAAGGCAACAAAGTATATTCTCCATCCAAAACCGTTAACCGCCATTTTGTAACAAAACAAATTAAATACTTGCCAGCTGTTTAAAACCGTAATCTTTGCCTGAAAAAAGGACACGTCAAATTCTTATCGAATTAAATCTTCATAAGCGATTGAACACATCCCGAAATGAGGTGCTGCATAACAAATTCCCGGGATGCTTGTTTTTTTCTTATCCTCCCCCTTCTAACATTGTCATCATTGGCCCCGATTTGACGGCCTAACTTCAGCCAGAATCGGGAAGCAGGGAATGAAAAAAAGCGCCCACAAGGAAGCCGAAACACTTTTCTTTTCTCGGCCCAGCAGGCAACGGTGCGAGAGGTGAATGAATATTTAATCACTCCTTAATCGAAACTTATTCTTGTCAACCGATGACACCACACCCGAGAAGGAAGCACATGCCACAGAACGACGGTGCCGGAACGAGCGACAAAACATCGTCATTCGCCGCCCGATGACAGTTGGCGGAAAGTTTGAAAAGCACTTGACACACCGGCGGCCCCGCCGCCGGTTCATTACGAGCGAATGGGCCGGGGAATATCGTATTCATCGAAAGCCGCGTAAGCCGTGAGACTTCTGAACTTCTGAAGGTGCATGCGAAAGGTGTGTGTGCACCGCGCGAATTAACCTGCCGCCCGGCCGCCCACCGACGTGCCGCGCAATAACCGTCAATATCATATCACCGCAAACGAGACGTTGATGATGGTGATCGACGGTAGCATAATGGGGTATCAGTCCCCTTCTACGGTTGAGCCGTTGTATATTTGACACGGAGTACAGAGGATTGGGAGGTAAAAAAGTCCTCCTCAACGGTGTCAGCGTGTCAAAGAGGACGTGCCGGGTTCACGTAATCGTCCACTACCACCACCACTTAACGGTGGTCGGGTGGAATGCATCGTGACAACAGCATTTCTCGAGACAGCCTCCTTTGGGCAGAGGGCAGCCAATAGTAATCCCCTCTGCGACCGATCGACGGCCCATCGAGTGGCATCGACCACTCGCGGGCGCTCGAGTGGGCCTCGTTGTCGGTATCGGTTTCGGTATCGATTGGCCCCGCAGACAGCCCTTTGAGCCCCCTTTAACCGCTTCTTTAGCCACTCGACTCGGCAAACTCTAACCTCCCTGTGTTCCGTGTTTTAATCTTCTTTCCTTTCTCTCTCGTTCCTTACAGACTCTTTCGGCTGCCGTTCATCTTAGTTTTGGCCTACAAACTGCAATAGCCGTCGCGCCCCGTTGACGCACCAGAGATGGATCGCCCAATGGGAAGCGCATGAAACCCGGAGATCTCCGGAGATTGCCGGATCGGTGTCGCGCGATAGAGTGTTACATGGTTCATGAAAAACAACTAGAGTAGTAGTGCTATAGGCCCGTAGTAGTCAACTAAAGCGTACGTAAACACACAGACACACCCAGCTATCCTTATCATTACGCTGAGCTGTCCGTGGATCGTGAGCGGAAGATCCTGTGCACGTTGATCGAACGTTGCTTAAAGCTAGGTTTCGGTTTTATTTGTTAACATACGATTGCCAGTAGCTACTATTTCATCCTACCCATTCGATGGGGGGCGTGTATCCGATTGTTAAAATGTTTGTTGAGCTTTTTATTTTTGTTTTCTAATCGATACTTTCCGTTCACTGTGTGATTCCCTCCGATCGACGTGGCGGCGTGTAATATAGTGACCTTAGGTTATCTGCTATCTAGTTTAACTAGCCCTTGTTTTAAATCTTGTTTCTGCTTGTACGCCCAGAGATGGGTGAATCGGAACACTACGCACTCTGGAGCCCATTCTCAGTTGGGCTCCAGTTGCCGCCGGTAGCTTGCTGCGGGCTTGCTTAGGAAGTTAACCCTGTGTACATAAGTGACGACAATATAGTTTGTAAACGAATCTTAATGCGTTCGATTTCGCTTGCACTTCATCGTTGGTCTTGTAACCCGCACAAAGCAATTGGGCCAACTTGGGCTGGCTTTCCGACGCCCGCTAAGCTAGTGATCGGAATCGGACAAAGGAAGGACCTTCCCCACTCGCTAGGCTAAATGCCCCCGCACAGTAGAGCGTAAGACCCTATGAGAGGTATCTTCAACAGCTGTCGATTTGCGAGATATGTACTAGCGACTAAGACATAGCCGTAGCGCATAATGATGTAGACTTTAAACAATAAAACGCAGTGCCATTAGGGATGAGAACTAGTACTAACCGCGTACACTGTACAGTCGGATACAATTTCTTGCTTGTGGTGGTACGGTTCTTTCGTGCCGGGAAACCCCGGGTACCGAATACCGCAGACAAGAAGTAACCTAGTAGCTATGAATCGATTTAACTTCTCTATGCCGCAATGGAGTAGGCAAATAGTAAAGAAGAAATTAATCAAAAGAAAGGGACATTTACTGCAAATTTAAAACAATTAACCAACCAACACGCGCGTTCACTAGCATTTCCGGCACGAAATTAAACCACAGATCAACCAGTGGCGCGGTGCACTAAACAAAAGAGTTTTACGAAAAAATGTTTCCAATATAGTAAAACTATTATCGAAAAATATGGTTTGGCACACACAATATATGGCATAAAATTAAGGTACGAAAGCAGCGGGCGGAACCGGTGCGAAGAGACGCATCTCGACATTGTTAGCTCGTCCCCTTGTAAATATCATTTGTGATCGATAAGTTAGTTAGAGAGCCGTCTCCACACGCGATAGCTTTGCTCAATTTATTGTACAGTTTGAGTTTTTCCTTCCTAACGGACACTCTAATTTGTTTTGAATGCCTTAATGCAGCTCGTTTGACGTGTTTTTTGTTTGTTAAGTTTTCTATTACGTTTGTTCTGTGCTATAGGTGCGCGACATGCAGCGACATGTAAAGTAATGTACAACTACCAGGCGGATGGTTAGAGGGGCACATCGTGATGTGGCGCCGTTTACCATTATCCAACTCGATGCGAATATGTCATAGACCAAGCAAAAATTCGCAAGCCTTCGGCGTACGGAATCATTTAGGTTTACTTCACACAAAAATGGATTGTACAATCATGTATCGCAAAGTTAGCTTTAATGAACTTTTTTCTTTGTTTTTGCTTGCACATCCTGCGAGAGACCTAGGGCCTAGGAGAGCGCACGGAGCGAATAATGGCGATAGCAATAGGGACAGAGATAGGGTAACGAACACATTACTTACTCTAGTAGATGCTGAATGGTGTGATACAATTGGAAGAAAATCTTCAGATGCTAACAAGAAACATTCTTCGAATGAAAACATCCTTACTAACAGAGAGACAGCAAAATAAGAAACCCAACAAAATCGCTTCCATCCAACCCAGTACAGTGGCGGCCGGCCTCGCGAGTTCGTGGCCCGTCTGGTTCGTGTGCAATGTAATCAGAACGATCTGAACGATGTACCTTTTAAGATGTAGAATGCAAGCAAAACAACCCCCACAAATCCCCCCCTCGGTTACGAAGACGGCCTATTATAAATCGGACGCTTCGCGGGCACTGCGAACGGCGGGCGGCCCCCTCCCTTCAAGCAATCCCAACACCGACCGAATGACAGGACCGCAGGTCGCTCTCAAAGAGGCACCAATGGTCGGTAAATTTTAAAGGGATGAGCGCCATAATTCGCGTTGTGATCAAATGTAAAGCAAAACAAGCAATTCTCTCGCGGTGACGACGCGGTCAGATTTTAGCCAAGAGCCGCGCGGAGAGTTTTTGGGAGATGGACACAATTATAAGCGAGTGTAATTCGGCGCATAATATTCCCTACCGATTGATTGAGATGTTAGTGAGAGAGTCAGTGACCATTGCAAACCAAGTACCCAATGTGTTCAAAGGAAAATTAAAAGAAAACGGAGAAACAAGAGAAAAAAATGAAACGTTAAGGAACGTGACGTGACGTGGTTGGCGCGCGGTTTGCGAGGACCGGCTACCGGAATGCAAGCCACAACCAATCTCGGCGCAGGCATATCTCGCCAGCCAACCAACCAAGGTTAATCATCTTCGCTACGCTTATAATTGCTGGTTGATAATTCTCGCCCCGCGGTTGTTCATTTCTGTTTACATCGCCATTTGTACAAATTACTTTAGAGTTCCGTAACCTGTAGTACGTTAACGAAGCGGATCGGCCGGCCATCGTGCGGCAGCGAATGTTATCCGGCCTGGAAGGACTCTGGAACGGAAAGGAACGGACCGGTGTGTGTGTGTAAAATAGCGATGGACGGTAGTAGACACGGCGAAGGCGAAGGGAACGATTTGTAAACGCCAGAAAGGATGTTAAAATAAACTAGAAATACTTATTACTTTACCGATGAGTTGTTTTATACTTCGTGTTGCTTGCTCGATGATGACCGATTGCCTAGGGAGTGGGATCATTTACGATTCATTTTCGATCCGATTCGCGATTCGCTGTTTTCAAACGCTGTTTTCACCGATTGCGTGCAAGCTTGTTTGGCAACGGTTGCATGCGACCCCGGGCAAACATTGCGTGGAACTAAGCTAACTAAGCTCTGCTCACCGAAAGCTCTTTTCGTGCGTGCTACGAACACACATCCGGCGAGCGTTGTCCTTCAAGGACGAAACGGAAACCACCGCACGCCACCGGATGGTTTGGTGGCAATTATCCTTTCCGCCGCCGTGGCGTGCTAGTGCGGAGAAAACTAAGAAGCGAGTCCACGGGTGCTACGAATGTCCGTGACCGGAAAAGTTGGAGTTGGAGACCGGAAAAGGAGTTGATGGTACGTTTGGCAACACTGCGGCCACTCTCGCGCCCCCATCGCGGGAGCGTAGAGAGTTCGTCCTCGTGGAGAAGGGATGCTGCGATACCAGGACGGATGCTGTGCGATGAGAAGTTCTCGCTCTCTCGAGAAATATCGATGCTCCGGGAAGGCTGGGAAGGCTCCCATCGCACCACTATCTAGTCGCGCGCCACTCCAGCCAGCAGCCAGCATCGGCCACCGAGGAAAAGCCCCCAATTCCCAGTTCAGTCACACCACGGTCGACGAAGGACGTGCTGCTACGCTATATATCCCCGCTACCGTCGCCACAACCGTTTTTGCGCGCGTGCGTCTGTGTGTGTGTGTGTATGTGTGTAGCGTGTGTACGAGTGTCTGTGCGCGCGTCCGTGTGCTTGTTCTTCGTTCCTCGCCCCGTTTCCGGCGCGCCTTCCACACCAAGCCAGCAGCCTTCAGCGAGCGACAAAGAAGCGAAGAAAGCTGCTAGAGAAAACGGTGGTGCAGAAGAAAAGAAAAGTACCCCACCCGGCAAAGCCCCCCCAAAGGTTCCAGCCAGCTAGAGCCAAGGGCCACCTCGTCTCTCTGTCTCCTCCGCGGGCGTGCGACTGTCGCTCTGTGTGCGTACGTGTGTTTGTGTGTTCCTGTGCACGCGGTTCTTCGGTGAAAAATCCTTAGCATCCCTAGCGTTACCATAGCCACCACCACCACCACCACCAACACAAGCAGCATAGTCGCCCGCTTCGTTCACTGACCCCCACCACACCACACCCCACCCGACACCAAGGGCTGCTTTGTTGCTGGGTCAACGGGCGAGAGGTCCGTGAAAACTCCGTCGTGCGTTGCGTTGGTACGCGTTTTGCGCCGAAACAAAGGCTCGGTTGCCGCCCTATCCCCCGAACCCCCGGCTGCCCTTCGTCCCACCCCACGCCCCCCGCCGTAGGGAACCAGAAGGAACCGACACCCCGGGACTCCGACTCCATCGCCAGGGCCGTGACGAAAAAACCGACGGACGAAAGCCCTCGGCGACAGGGCTCTGCGCCGCGCTTTACATAACGACCGTGACCGACAAGTGCCGCCTGGCCAACCCGCCTGTGTCAGGGACTCTTATCTGTGCCCGACTCATCCAGGTGCTCTAGAGTGAGCCCGTGTGTCCGTGTGCGTCAAGTGTCAAGTGTCAGTAGGCGAAAGAGGGCTAACCGGAAACCGTGAGGTTTCGGGAGCACGCAGCGCCGCGAACCAAGAGCGAGGCAGGCCAGCCAGGAGCCACCGGCAACAGGAGCAGCAGGAAGCAGGACCAACGTTGGGACCGTAGCAACATCGCGACCACTCAGCGACAGGCGCCTTCACCGCAATGATTAGTAAGTCTTTAGTGGTCGCGGCGTGACTTTTTCCGTTGATCTCCACGTACCCGTGCGCCTGTGTGTGTGTGTGTGTGTGTGTGTCGGTCGGTCCCATAAACCCGCCCAGACCCTTTCTGCCCGTGGATCCCCTTACACTGTCCTTTTTTTGGGTGGGAAGCTCGGGCTTCACGAGATATGAGCCGTGCGAAAGAAAGCGGACGGCGTGCGGGAGAATTGTTTTATGACCAGCACCACCCCTAGGACCCACCCCGTGTCCGCGAGGACTGCACGAGAAAGGTGATGATGATGCTGGATGCTGACGGTGGAGCCCGAGATGGGGGCCATCAAATCTCACCACCAGCACGCAGCGGCCTTACCATATTGAGCCCCGTGTCCGGAGATGATCTCTCTCTCTCGCTGTCTATCTCAATCTCTCTGTGTGTCGCTGTCTCCTGTATCCTTCACGGGGGGCGCTTTCGGCCGTTCCGGCCTTCCAAACACGCGGAGACCATAATGCATGCAGCTTTATGCCACGCTCCGGACAACATGGCGTTCGGGCTGTGTTAAAAGGGTTAACGAGTAGAAGCTGAAAAAAAGGACACGGGAAAAAGAAAACATTACACACACACACACACACACAATTAGCACGCACGCACGATCCACGGTCTTATCGCGGCGTGCGAAGTGCGCCACACACACGCGCGAATATTGACACTACGGCGTGCGTGCGTGTGTGTTTGCTGGTCTGAGAATTATCTCGCAACACTCGTACTTACGATAAGCGGATCGTGTCAGAAGCTTAAGGCCACCGTCGCCGCCGTACGTGAGGAGCCACCACCGAAGGGTTACGCGAAAATGGCGGCACACGGCAACCAAAATTAGATCGAGTCAGGATTTACTCACCACCGCAGCCGCCGCCGCCTGCTGCTGCTGCTGAGGTTTCGCCGCTTTCGGGTGTTTTGACAGAAAGCAGACGGCGAAAATAACAGAAAAAAAGAAAGCTCCATCGGAAGTGGCGAGGCCCGCTACACGAGCGTGTTGCGATCGAAGCGACATCCTGTCACGCATCCGCATCCGTGCTGTAGGTGCTCCACGGTGGCCTGTACCAGGAATCCGTCTTACCGCACACACACACGCGGGCGAGTACACAGCAGAGCAGGCTACTCAGCTCATCAAAATTCATTGCCATTTACACAGCCTACTTCCCACTCTCTCTCCATAGGGTCACCCGGTATGGCCATACTTTAGTGTCCTTTTCTTGTTTTCTGGCTTTCCTTTTTTGCCTATGCACACTTACCGATGGGGTCGAAGATTGAAGCCCTTTTCTCCGAGGGAAGGGATGGCCACGCGCAGTTGGGCTGAGGTTTTTGCTCCCTCCCCGGGGTGGTCCGACTGGGGGCCGACACCTTTCGCATCGATGTTCACTGTTCACTTCATCTATCATCTGATTAGCGCAGCCTTCCACCACTGGGACTGTCCGGTCCGGGACTGTCCCAGGCAACCGCCGTGCCGTGCCGTGTGCCGTGTCTCCTGGAGGTAACGAAGTTATCGCCACCGTTTCGCCGGAAACACACACACAGAGTGAGACTTCCGTCGCTCTGACAGATTCGGCCCGTTTCGATTCCGGCATCCGGGCAGCGAGAAGTAATAAAAACACTTGCACACACACACACAACTGGTGACGGTGACCGGAAGGATAGTAGCAGGCAGGCAAAAAATATAAGGATGATAACGGTTCACGGGTCCACCGGTCACAGTCCCGGTGGTTCATTAAACTGTTGCGCTCCCGCAACGGCAATAACGCCGCGGCGCATCGCCGGAAACATCTGCTGCTGACGCCGTATCCTTTTTTGGGCCGGACCACAACCGCCGGCAAAAGGTCACCAATTCCACCGTCGTAACCCGCGCTCGAAAGATGCTGGCCACCGCCGCCGGGCAACAGATTCGAGAGATTCTTTATTATTTATGCTGCCGGGCCGTGCTTTTAACACTTCAAACAAACACTGGCTCCTTACTGGCCCTGCTCCCGACAAGATGGTCTTCTTATGCCCGTCAGATGAAAGCAGCTTTCTCCGGGGGGCCAGTGTGGGGCGCCGGGTAAAGGTCAATGGGCCATCGGTGCGTGTGAAAATAGGTACCGCCGCGGTGTGGCCCTTCCAGGAGTAACTTTCGGCGCACTTACGCAACTTCTGCGTACCTCCGGAGTGCCAGGAGTACAAATGGCGATTAAGGCGATGAGTACTATCTCCGCCTTAGGGGCGAATTTCCAGATCGTTCGTTCCAGAAGATCATTACCACCGTGGCGGGCGGCGGCGTGGATCAGGTGGCCGTGGCCGCCCGCCATATGGCCTCTGAAGTTGGCGTCAAAACCAGAGCAACAGGAACCCCGCCGCTACGCCGGGCGTAGCGAGTTGGCCCATTTCATTCCAATTACATACTTTCAGGCGCACGTGCTTTGCCCTTTGCCTGCCAGGTAGGCGCACACACCGGAACATAAATCATGCCCGGGAAATGGAATGATTTCCAGTCCAGTGAGAGAATGGCCGGCTACCCGGAAAATATTGACCAACCGCCCAAGCCGACTATGTTGCCCTGTTGTTTGCGCCACTTTCTTCTCGAGCAGAACCCCGAGAAATTATCAGTGTTTTCACCAGTTTGGGATACGGAAAAATGTTGCCAATTTTTACAAACAGGTGGTGTGGTGGTCAAACAGTTCATTAGTGCCCTTGAACAACAGACTCCACTCCACCTGGAGGCTATCATCCTGGCTACCGATACTGCCCGATCCGGTCCGGTTCGGTCCGGTCCAGTTGATCCGGTGATGATATTTGCCTTGCTTTTAATCACAAAGTTATCAAACGTTACGTTGCTAGGTTTCCCCAGCCGGCACAGCCCTTCACTGCCCGCCCCAACAGCACCCTCTCTGGAGTGCTCCGTGGAAAGTGGAAAACTTTCATCGAAAGCCGAAACCCGACACTCGACTCGACGAACCGCACTCGGTATTTAATTTGCAGCCGCCGGGCAACAGCATCGGCCACACCGGGGTTGTCGCTGTTGCTCGCGCTCCGTGCACTGCCCCCGGGCTCCCCCGTTCTGGCTCCGTGGTCGTCCGGGCCATTCCGCTTCAATTAGTATTCGATTTCGAAGAGTGTTGTTGCCACCCGGTGTGGCAACACCGCCGCCCGAACCATTAACCATGTAGCGGCGGTTGTAGCGAGCAACGTGTTCATAATTTTCGCACCTCAGGCCACCATACGCTCT
Source organism: Anopheles cruzii (assembly GCF_943734635.1). NCBI lineage: Eukaryota > Metazoa > Arthropoda > Insecta > Diptera > Culicidae > Anopheles > Anopheles cruzii. Next base: position 16,628,230 of record NC_069145.1, read on the forward strand.
CTCTCTCTCACTCTCTCTGGTCGCTTTTCCCACAATTTTTCACGCCAAACAGTGAGTACGGTTGGTTCGCGGTACGCGCGGTTTCGCAATTAGCCCCCAAAAATGAGGTTATGGCGGCTGGGGCGCCTACGGTAGCGGATGTCCTTTTATCGCCATCGCAGGCGCCCGCGTTGGTGGGTGCAGCGCGGCCTGTCATCGCTCGCGGTGTCAATGAGCCGTGCAAATGTTACGCCGCGCCGCGGCCGCGAGAAACCCCTGGCGGTACCGGCACCGATCGAACGTTACATAATCCACAGCCTCCTGAGGCTGTGCCCCTCCCGTGGCATCGGCCTCGTACCACAGGGCGTGTACTGCCCTCCACCGGGCGCCTGGAAAGCGCCGGAAAGCGTCGTTACATCGTTGTTCTGTTGTTCCGTTTTATTTTTCCCGCACCTTTCCCGTACTGGATAACCTCAAATCCAGCGGGGTGTCTGGAACTTCGATCAATCCGAGGCGAAACAGCACCACCACCGAAAGCAGTCGATAAAGTTCATTAGTAGCCCTGACGGCCGGGAAGCCTTGCCAGAGGGTAGCCCGGTGCCGTGGCGAGTCTGACAATCTGCCTACTTCGTTCGACAATATTAAAGCCCGGAAACTATCGTAGGGACCCAACGTCAGACTTGGAACCATTCGTTAGACCGACCACTTGGTGTGGCGCCACTCTCTCGGACCCGACAGATAGTAAACGGTCGATCGAGCGATAATAATCGTAACACAGCCCCTTCTCGCTGCCCGCGCGTCACCGGGGGCCATTTTTGTTTGCTGTCATCCACGCCATGGGAACGCCTGGTCCAAAGCGAGAGTGGGATGCGCGCGGTGGCAGACCATAAACTTTTCCGGACGAGTTTTATCGACTTGTGCTGCTGCTGCTGCTGTAGGACATCAATAAAAGTTGATCCTTCTAAGCAAACCCCTTTTGATGTGCCCCGGGACGGGCGGCCTCTTTCGGGTTCCCGGCCACTAGCCGGCTACGGCCGGAAGCCACGATACCCGGTCTAGCCGGGCGGGGACTCCTTTGATCAGCTTCAGCGCTTGTGGAACGGAAGGAAAATTATACTTTTATTAAGACAGATTTCGCGATGCACCTACCGGGGTGTTTGCTCCCGGATCCTTTCAGGTCGCGGCCTATCCTTACCCGGAAGGTCCGGGTTCCCTCTGAGAGCCCCCCTTCGGATGATGCAATTAATTTAATCCCGGTCCCTGGTACCAATCCGTGCCGCTTGATTATTTCGAAACCGGAAGTCTCCCCATGTGTGTGTGTGTGTGTGTGTGTGTGTGTGAAGAGCTAAGTGATGCAACGGATACATGGACCAAGACTACAAGCTTCGCCAACGAAATTATAATAAGCGCGCCGTGCGAAGCATCAAATCTGCGCTAATTCCCCGGTGACCCGGTGACGTGTGGTCCTCTGATAATACAGCCTTCAACTGAACTGAACCGTGACGTGTTGAAGCTTGTTGCTTGGAAGTGGGCTGGAGGTCTGCACCTGTGAAACACACATTGACACCTGTCGGGGTCGTCTCGGGACCCTACCGCCCGGATGCTCCGGACGAGAAAGGTTGCCACTTGCGCCAAGGACTCTAGCAATTGATTCGCTTCTTCGGGGGCTCGGGGTCGGCTTTCATATATTGCATCACACGGTGCGGTGACGAGTGGCCCTCCAACTGGGCGGTGAGATATTATGAGGACAGCCACACGTCCCTCTGCTCCCGGTGGGCGGTGGGCATCTGTTTCCTATGGGCCCGTCATCGTTCCATTCACGTCACATACGGAAGAAGCAATCAAGGAGCGAGTCGCAATCGCAATCCAAACACCGGTCGGAGCTGAATCTGGGGACCAGGAGCGCTGTCGTGCGGCCGCTTTTCTTTCACAGCCGATCCTCCCCTGTATGACAAGACAAAATGTACATCCTAATTGGTGTCGAGACTTCGATGTGGGTGTGTGAAGATGCATCCCAGCGCGCCGCCCCGAACCATGTTCGATGTCCTTTTTGTGCTTCGTCGTCGTCGTCGTATGGCAGGAGATCATACACACACACGCGGGAGCGTGACGAGGAAAGCTCTGTCAAAAGCTTCACTTAACGACAGAGAAAATTAAGGAAAGATGGCGGCCCGGATCGGGGGAAGTGAGGTTATTAGGCAAGGTTTCCCAGCAAGCAAACGACGACGGACGGACGACAAATGGGCCGCCACTGCAACAGATCGAGAGAGCGAGAAAGAAAGAGCGAATGAGAGAGTGATCTGAAACAAGAAACAATACTCACCGCCCCACTCAAGAACCCTCCCGTTCGTTTTTGTCCGGACTTGTGGGCGGCGGGCGGCCGCGCGGCACTGACAAGCGGCGGTGAAGTGCGGAAAAATGGGCGAAAGCAAAATCCAAGCAATCCGTGCGCCCCTCTCGCCTCCCCTGCTGGCTGGCTGGCGGCGGAGCAGCCCTATCAGAAATGGCTGTCAATGGCATTTGTTGGCCGTTTAGTTGCTTCTTTGTTTTATTTACCGCTCGCCTCCTGGCGAGCTTGGCCGCCTGTTTTTCCCAAGTCATCCCGCCGCTTCCAGCCCCTCTTCCAGCCCCTCTTTCCCTCTCTCTGTCGCGCACACACACACTCACGGAAACTTCGCATCTTGGTTGCCGTGGTGTGAGATCCTCAATTTTTCATCGATTTCGATCTCCGACAGTCGGCCGATATGGTGTGTGTGTGTGTGTCGACTTTGCCACCTTCGGCCGCGCCTCACCGCCGGTGTCTGTTTGTGTGTGCGACCTCGTTTGTCTGTTGGGCGGTTGACATTCCAGACGCGCTCTTGATGCTGCCGACGGGCATCGGGAGCGAGCCACCGGAGCGCTTCCTGGCCCGGGTCGCCCGGACATTCCGCGGGAAGGCTCCCGTGCCCTCGGCGTTCTCGGCCGGAGGTGACAGATCGATTGTGGGCGGGAGACCGTCGAGCCGTCAGATTAGTTTCACATGCGGATTAGAATGGGTGCGCAGCGTAGAGTTTTAATAGAACCGTGGTCTGGTGCAGGCACGGCAAAGGGTGGTGCAAAAAATTCAAAACATCACCCAGCCACCCCACATCACGTCCCCGGAGGCGAACTCGGGAACGAGTGCACGAGCGACTCCGTCCCGTGAATGACAAGAAGCCACCGTTTTGCAGTGCACTCGGAGCCGCACGTCCGGTTCCAGAGCGCGCCGAGATGCGAGCCGGAAGCATCTTTAGCGCCAGGATTATTACACCAGCACACGCACACACACAATGAAGCGGCCAGGGAACACTTATACAGCTTCCGGGCGGGACGAGCCGTGCCGAGCCAGGCGTGATGCTTTGACGAAGAAGCTCTCGCATAATCCATCGTGGGCAACTATTTATAAATACACATTCTTGTTGCACACCCATTATGAGCTGAGCATACTTTGGAGCCCGTCCCGACTCCTGGTCGGCCGGCCTGGCAGGGAGGGAAGTGATTGTTTCCCGTGCGGTGCGGCTTTTGCGGTCCTTCACCGCGCTAGAAGACACTTTCGAGACACTTCCGCCTTAACAACCCTCACACGTATTGATCCGAAACAAGTGGACATCAAATCAAGTGGAAATGAGATTGAGAGGCGCTGCCCCACCGCCCCGCGTTAGTGACATTCTGCTCGGGAAAAGTTTCCTCTTCGACACAAAACTCCATTGTCGGGGCGTATTAAATATTGAACCACTGCGGGTTCGGGGTGTTTAAAGTTGATGTGCATTTCATTTCGGGACGCACACCGGACGCACTGAATATTTGATCCGGCCCCGCTTGATCCGGCCCGTTGTCAATGTTTATCCCTTGGACCGTTCTGGGGCTGGTCCCACTTCTGGCATCACCTAACTGAGCCTAACTGGGAAAAGGTTCTCGTCGACAAGACATCATCGGTCACTCTCTCCTCCAGGCGGCCGGACGAACGGGCGGAATGTTTGCGTACCCAATTCGACTTTGGGAGAGGAATCGGGGGCCACCGGCCTGCATGCCGAACGTGACGCTCGGACGACGACATCAAACAAACTCCACACGCCCTTCTCAGTTCTCGCTCGGTTTTGGGACGGTCCGGTTTGTTTGGACGAGCGAGGTATGGTAATGTGACACACAATCCCTTAAAGGCCCTGCCAGACCTGCCCATTTCACGCTCTAATTGCTGGACAGCAACAACAACAAAAAATCCGCTGCTTCGTGCTCATCCACGGGAATGTTAATCTTACGATTACGAGTGACACGAACCAGGCCGAACCAGGAGGAGGTCAGCAGCGCATCGGATTCGGTGAATGGTTTTGTGGGGCAAAGTTAAGAACAAAACAAGCAAAACACTACACTTTGTATTGCATAACTTGCGGCGCATTGGATAAAGGGGCGTAACACTAATTGCCTACAACTAGGCGGCGCGCAGAATCACTGTGAACCTTGTAACGCTGAGTAGCGTCAACTGAACTCGGTACCACGAGTTGCGCCTAAATGTATGCATATTGCAAAACATCCTATTTGACACCGCCGGCAAGAGAATTCATATCCGTTATCCTAGTTTTTGCCACAACACAAACAGAAGTATCAAACAGAAAACCATAAACTGACTGAAGTGGTTCACACTAATAATATTTACATTAAGCACTGGGCTATGGACTATGGTCCTTCGGAGAACAAGAGCTGAAAGGTTATTCGCACAAGCGTGGGCAAAATTCCTAACCCCCCCGCCGGGCCAGCAGTGCGTCCAATCATATTTTGCTGCCCCCACATGCTAACAGACCGTAATGTGGTACACTCGTTGCTTCCCACTTCCTCCCGCAGGTATCTGGTACAACAATGAGACTAACCTAGACTGGGTACGCAAAGCCAACCGATAGTATAGAACGTACCCTAATAAAGGGTTCGGAAGGAAAATACGCTATCCGAGAAAAGTTAACAAACAGCAGCCGAGTCCACAACCGCAACCACCGCCCCCACCACAGCCGCCATCAGCAACAGCCTCAGCATCTTCCAGCCATCAGCAACAGCCCGGCACTTCGACATCGCAGACGCCACAACATCACCGACAACACCACCACCACCACCACCACCGCCAGCATCACCAACAACAGCAACTGCCACCGCAACCGTCAGGATCCGCCGCCGCCGCCACCGCCACCGACCAGCGCCGCAACTCGAAGCACCTCCAGCGCGACCTGGCCACCAGCAGCATCAGCAGCATCAGCAGCAGGATGGGCAAGCACGACATGAAGCGCGGCATCTCGCAGCGATCGTCGGATGCCGGCGGTAAGTACCATCTCTCTCTCTCTCTCTCTCCCGCTTTCTCTCTCCGGGGACTGTTATTGTTGCCGTTCCGATTTTTTATTATTTTAGTCGTATTATTGCGTACCCCCGCACACAAACACACACACACGTACACAAACACGTGTCAACTCACTCGGTCCCGTAAGGTGTGTTCCTCGTTCGCCGATTCTCCGTTCTCCGGACCCCCCTTTTGCAGTACGGGGCCAGATGTTGGGGCTGGTTTATTGATCTGTTGACGTGTGGGAACCGCGCTCCCGGTCAACCTGTCAACCCGGCTGCACATTTGTGGCCTAAAATGGAAAAACAAACCCCTCCGCTCGCTCCGGCTTCCGTGCCGACTCCGTCGTCGTTGATGTATCCAGCCCTTATTTCTTGTTCTTCCGTTTGCTTCGCTGCCTTCCACCGTCCGCCCGTCCCTATTCGGATGCTGTGGCCCACATACACACACACACACACACGGTAATACTTACACGTACACCCTGTTCGTACACGGTTAGGTCTGGCCAGAAGCGACGCCCGACGGGGCTCCCTGCACGGTCACCGGACAATTCCCAATAAGGGAGCGATGGGCCGTAGAAGGGCCGGCCTGGTGGTACTACTCACCTGTTGCTGGTGGTCCCTGGTGCTGGTGACAGCCGCCGACGACGACGGTGACGGTGGTTCCGGCGGTGGCGATGCCTGTCTGGAGTGTTTTCTGTTGGCGGAAGAGAGCGAGCAGCCATTCGAGCTGACGGTCGAGGCGATCAACGAGCGTGGCCTTTCGGCCGGTGGTCCCCGGAGCCTCTCGGTACGGGCCGACCTTCATCACCCCTCGCCCAACGGGAGCTGCTCGTGGGGGGACCACCACTCGGGAGGGCTGGCGGCCGATCTGTACGCCTTGTACGACGACCACCTGGAGGGCCGGTGCGTTCGGACCGGGACGGCCCAGCACGAGGCGGATGCGATCGAGCAGAGCTTCTACTGTTTCGACGCCGACGCCCTGCTCGGGCTGTGCAAGCTGCGCAAGGAGACGGAACTGCGACGCCTGGAGCGGCTGGCGAGCCAGCGGGCCAAGCGCGACTACCACCCGACCGGCTGCAGTCTCAACAATCTGCTGTCCACCAACCGGAAGGTGTACGAGTTCGGGCTGGAGCACGCCGCCCTCCAGCCAACGTCGCAGATCATCCTTAGCACGATCTTCCTGGTGACGGACGTGCTGTCGGAGTTCCACAACCGGCGGGCAGCCCAGGCGCGGACCGGCGGCTCCGACCCGGCGACCGGTGCCGGCCCAGCGAAGGCGAACCCACCGATCGAGGTGATCCTGCTGCAGACAATCAAGCAGCAGATCCTGCACAAGCTCGGGCTCCGGGAGCGGCCGCGGCTCACCAAGCACCTGAACAACGAGTACGTGTTCGAGGCGTTCGACCGGATCTACGGCAACCGGATCAACATCGGCAACAGCTACGCCGAGGAGCACTACTTCCGCCGCTACCTGACGGCCAACCTGTCCGCCGACCTGTCCGGTGATTTCGTCGAGGCGTTCTTCCGCGGCCCCGACGAGCGAACGTCCGCGGCGGCCACGGTGGCCGCTGCGGCCGCGGCCGCCGCAGCTGCCGCCGCCAAGAAGACCAAAAGCAAATCGGGAGCCGGTGCCGGCACCGCCGCCGACTCCCCCGACAAGGGCAACCTGTTTGCGGGCACGAAAATTTTGTCCTACGCCGAGAAAGGTACCTCCGGGGGGGATCGATATTGGCCTTTGGCCATTGGATTTCCATAAAGTGAATCGCCGGAGTGGTTCCGCTAGCCGCTTTTGGTGGGACTTTCTGCAGGTCCCCGCAACACACACACACACAAGAATACCATTACACGCCCTGGCCAGTGACGCCAGACCGCTCAGATCGCCCGTGGGTTACCGGTAGGGGATTTTGGGGAAGTTTCTTCTTGCAGCGGCTTGATTTCTTCCACAGCGGACACGCCACGAAGATACACTATTCCTCCTCTCTTCCCTGACACCACCACACCACACAAGGTCAACACACACCACAACCGGTGCCACAGACACCGGTCACACGCACATCAGACCGAACACACGCCGCCTTGTGTAAGTGTACCTTGTAGCGCTCTAGCGTAACGTATATTTTGTTGCCCATTTGGTCCACAATCCACTCGAACTCTCGAAGTCCACCGAATCGCACCGTTGGACGGCCACTGATAGTGTTTCCTCTCTTTGCTCTCTTCACTCTGTTACAGAATCTCCCAAGCATTACGGTAAGTCCGGGGTGGGCCAAGATCTTCAGCTGTAGATTAGATCTTTCCCCGTTCCGGGGGTCACAACTTCCAAATGTGTATGTATTCATTAGCGTAATCCTATAGGGAATGTAGATTGGGTAGATTGGATCCACTAGTTGACAGTGACCTAGCAAAGTAGCGTTCTAGGTAGGGCCACTCCTAGAGTGTCCTCCTACAGGTAGCTTAGCGACCTAGCCTAGACCTAGAGGTGGTAGCTGAATTATTGATAGCCTTGTGAACCTCCTTTATTGACCGCGTCTCCCTACCACATAGCTTCGACAAACTTAGTTGGCAAATTTACACAGAGCGTTCGGCGAATAGTTCAGGACGTGAAGGATGAGGGATCGCCCAGTAAGTATCGGTGCCATCGCGGGGCGGGGTGTCATCACTCTTGACTCTGCGCACTGTTCAACATTTGCCTCCACCCGTAGGTGGCATGAGCCGCGAGGAGCTGCTCGAGACGAACGAGCGGCTGCGGGCGGTCCGGATCCGCCTGGAGGAGTCGTACGACACGGCCAAGAAGGCGCTCGTCAATCTGATGAACAAGTACGGTGACTCCAAGAGCCAGCGGAACATCTTCAATCGCTACCCGATGCTGAAGCTGATGATAAAGGTAACGCGGCGACCGTGGGAGCCTCAGTTACGGTGTCTGGTCTAATCGGTCCCGGGGATTTCCGTGCCATTCGCAGGACGTCATCCGCCTGGAGACGCAGTACTGGACGCTGGTGGAGATCCCGAAGCAGGAGAAGCTAGAAACTGTGCCGGCCTTCGTGCTCCGTGCCTGTAGCATTATGGAGAAGTCGCAGAAGTCTGGCGACGGCGTCAAGACGTCCGCCAAGCTTGCCGAGGAGGCGGCCGAGAAGCGCGAACGGATGGAGCGGCTTGAAAGTGCGTGAGCCCTCGTGAGGGCCTCGAGTCGGAAGTGAACGAGAAGCCCCGATTGATTGTGTTTCGTTCCGTATTCCGTTTCTGTTCCCCACAGCCATGACGACGGCCCAGATCGAACAGGAGAACACGCAAATGATTAATGATTTGTATCGCATGCTGAAGAAGTACACCGGTCTAAGGAACCTGATCCGGGAGCTGAAGGTGGGCCGCGATGAGCCTCTAATGCGTCTGTAATGCCGTAATCACTCACTCGTTCCCTCTCTCTCTCTCTCTCTGCTTTTCCAGTCCGAGTACGGCAACTCCAAGATCTATCCCATTTTCCCCCGGTACACGATGCTGAAAGACATGATCAAGGACATCATGCACGATCCGGACTACATGGAGGTCTGCCACGAGGTGGACAACTGAAATCACCAGAAATAAAACTCGCTCCGGATCGAATCAAATGTGTAGCGCTCCTCTCTGTAACGAGGGAGGAGCGCTTATGCAGGGCGAGTTTTATGGGGGAACATGGCCTTTTCTGTTTCGTTGCCAATGTACTGCTTCTTTAGCGTGGGTATTGCGTCACCTCTTGCTCTTGCGCGGGAGATGCTGCTGCGCCGCTGCTCCATATCATTAGGGTCCACCAGCCAACGCCAGCCGGGCGTTTAATGGGCACTAAAATTAAGGGAAAATTTAAAAGCATCGACTCGCCGCCACATGCGCAGTCCGCAGACACCACTCCGCCGGGCCAGGCCCAGAATGGGAAAGCTATCAACGCAAGCGGCAGCATCTCCGGCAGCAAGGTGCGGTGGATTTATTCGCGGTCTCGCGAGCCGCAATGACGCAAACAAACTACTTCATTGGCAGCCATTAGCGAGTGGCCGCGGCAGCAGCCGTTTATCGTTATTGCATGTTAAGACGAGTGTGGCCAAGTGCGATTCCGTTGCTTCTTCCGGTGAGCTCCGGGAGCTCCCGTGTTGGCGTCGCGTCGAGGAGGAGCCTTCCGTGTAGCTAGGGACCCAAAGAAAACAAAGTACCGGAGGGGAAAGAAATCAATGCTTCATATCATTCCACAAGGACCTTCCAGTTTATCACCTCTTGCATATGGCTTCGAACGTTTTTCGATTTTTGCCCCCCTTCAAAATGGTTCCGTTTCTTCCGCCAAAAAAGTCTCCCGAAAACAGATAGAGAGAGAGAGAGAGATAGAGAGAGAAAATGAAACAGAAAATCGGTAGGCGAAAGACAAAGCAAAGAGGCCCACAAGAAGGCGCGAGAAAGAAAACATTGATGAAATGTCCCACCTATCTCTACACGAACAAAACGTATTGCGGCCATACCAAATGACCGGAAGGCGCGCGCTCGACGAAGGATACTATTTTTGCACAGAGCAAGCATATTTACATGATTGACAACCGTTCGAATTGCTTGTTTTGGGTTCACTCAGAGACACGCTCACCTCACCACAGAAGAAGCACGCCACGGCACGGCGCGTGCCCTTTCACCTACCACACACGAACACACGGGAAACAAGGACACACATCGTAAAGGATCATTTACACGAAACCAAAAGCGAAATCTAAAAGACCAATACAGCAAAACAAAAACAGGCGGCAAAATGGCCCAAAAACCCGGGGGATGAAAATCGAATAACCGAAACCAAACTACAAACTACAAATTTTGAGAGGAACACTTAGAGAACTACTAAACTAAACTAACCTAACCTAACCTAAACCGAGAGGAGCAAACCGATGCTGAGGGAAAGCGAAGCACACAAAAGTTCAGACACACAAACACGCACTACACGCACACAAATGTTCCAACTTTTGGAAACCACCTTTCGACCACCGGACGGGACGGGACGGACCGACACGGACCGATGGCGGCCATCTGAGACGGTGGCAGGCAACTTTGATACAAAGCAAGTAAAAACAAAAATATATACACAAAACTCTATACATATATATATACATAGATATATATGGTCCAGCACGGGACAGTAAACCTAGCAGGCGACGGAGCAAACATAACACACACAAGCAAGCACACCAGCAACAACATCGCACAAACACGAATGATACACACAGAACCACACAGATATTGGCGAAAGGGTACAACCGATCCCCTGGGCATCCCCTGGGCGGCAGAGGCCCCAGGAAGGACGACGTCGGTGTCAGAGAGTGGATCAGCGCGATCCCGGAACCCGCAGCGCAAAGCCCGAAACACAACACACAGATATTCGTGGATAACAATAACGTAGATAGAAACCAATACTTAGGAGCGTGAGGCGGTGCGCCGCCCCGCCTGTATGATCGTGATTGTGCGTGTATGTGTGCGTGTGTGTGTGCGTGCGCGCGGGCGGGGGCGCGCACAACGGTGGTGTCTGAGTCGATGGCAGGACACGAGGTCCCGCGAACAGCGCATACTTCCCATACTTTAACCAGAGATCAGCATAATCGTAAATGTTATTCAACACTGCAACAGTAGAGAGTGTAGCGGAGCGGGTCGTGCACCGGAGCACACGCCGGAAGCCTATGCGCCATTTCCATTCCCTTCGTCTCCATCCCTGACCCACTCTCACTCAACACGCTTTCGCCATATTCGCCTGCTGCTGTGTGCCATTTTTCCTGTGTTACCCATTGCCCACTTGGAAGCGTTAGCGGGTGGATACGAGGCGTTAGCTGTGGTGGGCGCTTTTGTCCACTTCCGGTGCAGTCAATGCGAAACCCAAAACGCACAAACACGTTTCAGAAGCGCTTCGTTAACGCTCCGTAACGCTGCAAACGGTACCGGCGGCTTCGGTAACGCTTGTAACACGTAAGCAATCATCGTCGCTTGACGTCAAGTTCGTCAAGTTTATGAATCCCGGGGTCTTAGATGTTTGTTTTTGTTTTTGGTCACAGCATTTACATCTACCACCCGTTCCCGTTCCCCCTCCGAAACCCCCTTATTTCCTAAACCGTAAACCCCCTATTTCCCAGTGTCGGGCGGACGTGATGCATCGAGGCGGCGCTCAGGTAGATAGGTTGGTGTAGTGGCCCCGGCCCGGACCGGGAAAGAAAGTAGCGGCTAGTAGGCGGCAGCGCGAGACCGCTGTCCGGGAAGTAGTAGTGTAGGAGGTGCAGCGAACCGTGTGTGTTTGCCAATTTCGCCCCATTAGGTTTTGCGCAACCCCCCCGCTAATGATACTATTACCTACCACTCTAATATCATAACTATAGCGTAGCGTGTGTGTGTGTGTGTGTGAAGAAAACATTGTCAGCTTATCCGGCGGAGCCAATGGCTACGGTCCATGTAACACCTGGTAGTAGCAGGACTTTATCGATTGGGGGCCTCGGCGAATCGATGCCTTACGTACTGGCGTCGAGGTCAATCCTCTGCCGACGTAACCGACCGTAACCAGCCGAATACACACACACACACCGAACCAACCGCCAGCCAACATTAGCTACTTAGCTTCTGCCCTTCTTGTTACGCTTTCCATGGTGGTGTTTGGTTGGGCCGCGGACCGAGTAGCCAGCCACACAGCTGTTGTAGAGCAGGGACGACGTGGGAAACGTTCCGTTTAGCTTGGTCTAGATTTCCTCAGATCGCGCTTTAGTTCGGTTAGTCTACTAGGTACGCGCAGGTTTAGCTCAGAGTAGTAGAAGGCGATACCGATCCTTCCCAGGACCCCAGACCGGAATCGCCCATTGACCGAATCTAGATTGAACCGCTACGTCTTGAGCCTCGAGTTGGAGTGGTCCTGCGGGGGCCACAGCAGGCTAACTGGAGAGTGTTACGCGAGGAAGTTAGCCTCCCCCCACAGGAAACAAACTGTACATACGCATTGTTGTGTCGTTGTGCTTAAGTTTTGCTTATCGTACCGCGGGATCGATGCGCGCGGAGAACCGGAAACAAATATAGAAACACAGACACATCAACCACGTGCCACTTGAATGGCATCGGGTAACACACATATGTGACAGACTTACTCTAATCACACTTACTATACACCCGATATCCCTCCCCACAGGGATATCAGATATCGCACGGCAGGAAGCTGAGAGCTGACGTGTGTAGGAGCCGGAACAGCCGGAAGGAAGTGACCACTTCGAACGCTCCTGACGCTAGAGATTGGTAGACAGACAAACATACACACGAGACACAACGGCCAGCGAACGCAGAAACAAACGCAGATGAGAGAGGATGTTGAGCGCAGAACAACCTGCGCAACGCTTCATATTATAGCCCAAATGCAGCCCAATGTGTGGGTATATTTATAATATTAGTTCGATCGATTCTATTGGCACGCCAAGCGCGAGATGGGAACCGAGACCGAAACGGGAGATCAACAATAGCAAGCAAAAAAACGAAGACGGGCTGGCTGGCCACCACCACCCATTTTACCCACCGAAACCCGCCACGACGAGCGTCCGATGTGCATTCCGGAACCGGCAGACAGGCAGAGCCGGAGTAGCAGCCGGAGCCGGAGCAGCCAGACCAGCCGGAGGCCAGCAGTACGGAAGCAATCACCCGAATTGGGTTCCCCCCCCCGGATCATGGGGGCCGCGTAGTTCGGTTCCTTTTCGAGCGATTGCTTCAACGCGGGTGGTGGTGCCGGCCTCGACCCCTGTTCGGTCGTCGTCCCCGAACTTCCCGGGGAAGGGCACAGCACGCAAATGTGATAAATTATATGAACTACACACACAAAACGAGAGAGAGCGAGCGAGAAAGCAAAAAACGGGAATAACTAGACCGTTCGAAGGAACGAATCCCACGAATTAGGACGTTCGCACGTGGGCTGGGCTGATCGAAGGATTAAGAACGAACTGGCCACCGAGCGAAGACATCACGGCCAACTTCGAGCTGCCCAGACCCCGACGTGGTTAGGTTGTTCGAAACAAGCAGAGAGACGGAGAGAGAGAGACAGAGAGCGAACGACTGCACAACGCAGCGCGTTGGAGCCTTGCAGCCATCTCGATCGCGTTACCGTTACCGCGTTACGTTACGTTACGTTAGCAACCACGTGCTCTGTCCGCCACGTGTTCGCCTGTGTTACTCACAGCTAGTGCGCGCATACCTCCTCTCTATCGCTGTCTCTGTTGTTTCCTTTGCGTGTTTGGCGTTGTTAGGACTTCGAGAGGAGAGGGCTGGAGATGAAGAAACACAGCCAGAGAGGGCCAATCCTTGCGCTTGTGCAATGCGCGTGTGTGAGCTCACGCGTGAACTTTTCCCTCCGAGAGATACAATCACATCTGTGGCGAGGTGCGTGGGAGTGTGCGGGCTGTGAGGTGCCGGATCTTCCCATCCGGAATGTTGTTTACCGAAGGCCTACTCGAGGCGTGCGATGGACACTGAACAGCTCGCTGGAGCTTCATTAGGACCCTGGGAGTGGTCCAGCAGAACGCTAGAGTGAGGAAGAGAGGGAGAGTGAGAGGGAGACAGCCAACGCATGCACCGGGCACCGGACGCAGTAGAACAAAACACGAACTACCGGTCTATGTAATCTACCCAATGCCGCCCAAAAACAGTCAGAATTCCTATCAAAGCGAGGAGCAGCAAATCATCGTCAAATAATAATAAACACACTAAAGGATAATAATAACCGTAAAAACCCACCCCCGATCCCAGCATACGAGAACATACACAGTGGCATCGGAGGGAGGCAGCATAAGCGAACGAGGATCATAAATCGTGCATTTCACGCAAAACAGTGTCACACTATCGGTCGGCCCCTGGTTTTTCTCTACGTTCGGTTCGGTTGGGCCTCCGTGTGTGTGCCCTCTTCTTCTTTCCGTTTTTTCTCAACTCACAACTCAACAACTCGACAACATCCTCCCCTGTAATGATGCGTATTTACAATATTTAGCTGAATAAACATGTTTGCTTGGTTGACAAAAAAAAAATATCTCGGCTTCGTGTGTTTCCGGTGTTCGCGGAATGTCGAAGCGAAAAACGACGCATCCTACGGGACTCGACACGCATGCGGTGCGGATATCCGGTGCTGCAGATCCGGAAACAATGGCAATGAAGATGGCACTTCCCGGGGTGGCCTAGCCGAAGGCCGAGGCAGGCAGGTAAGCAGCGGCACCCGGCAAGTGGTGGGTTTTTCCAGCCTCACACACACTGGGCCTTGGGAATGGTAGGTGGCCAACGAAGGGCACAGGGTCCAGGTATGAACGAGGCAGGGGCTCGCTCCGGTTGTGAAATTTGACACCGAAGGCGTGCGGAGCGAACCCAATATTCTCCCATCGTTAAAAAAAAGGTTGATTTCTGTGGCACTTATCGGGCGGTCTCAGGGCCGTCGCAAGGTGTTGGGAGTCGAGTCCAGTCACGGAATCGCCGTTACTCCGGAGATTGTGTTATCGTGTCGAATCAGTATCAGTCGTATCAGTATCAGTCGAATCGGTTGCATTTGAGGGCCATCCCGTTTAAAAGATTAGTCCCTCATGTCGCGGCGGCTGAAGCCAAACGCAGAGGGTCCGCGTTTAGGACACCGAAATCCCGTCGCACCCATGACGGGAGAGGCAATTTGTAGGCGATTCGTTCCCCCTAATCTTGCACCGGTTAGTGTTTTGCCGATGCCCCGTTTGGCGTGGAAGACTTGAAGACCGTGCCGGCGTATCGAGGGCGTGTAAGGAACCATGTTCGGGTCTTGCCTTCCCAGTGTTCGACTACGAAACGGCATGATTACAGTTTAAAACGCCCCAAACGCCGGGGTATGTTTACGAAGCCAGGCACGTTCCCCCTGGGCCGATGCCAGCCAGACAGTTGAAGGCTTTCAGGGTGGGCACGACAGTTTTTGGGGTCGGCTTTTCGTTAATGAATATTCGGGCTAACCGTCGAGAAAGAGAAACGACACCCGACAGCTGCACGTTCCGTATCGAGTGATACCGATCGATCGATCGGAAGGATGTGGTTTTGGAACCAGCAGCCCTGAGCATGTGAAGACCGACCCACTCACGCAACCCATAACTATTAGGCCAATTACGATAACGCGTTTATTATGTTCGGAACAGATCGCTCTTATCATCTGTGCGATCGGATTACAATAAACAGTGTGAGAGTGTTAAGATATTGTAGCAATAAGACTTTCTTGGCGTGTTTTGCTATTGTCCGCCCCAGTATTGTTTGAACCCACAGCAAAGACGGAGGCCGATGGAAAGATCTTTTTCTTACAAAAGTCATCATACTGGAAGATTGAATAATGAGTAATGTCCATTTTGTTACACAAACCATGGCAAATCATCATTATCATCAACAAGACGAACCGTTTATCGAAACGCTAACTTCAATTTTGTTCAAAAATATTGGAAGATTCATCGACTGACCCAGATGCAGATACCTCAGATCCCTAAGCTAATTAGCCGTTAAACAATCAGCCTTTGCCAGTGTTCATCCCAAACCCACATCAGATCTTCGGAAGAAAACAATAAATCAAGACGTCCGAACTCCGACAGAACCATCATCACCAGCATCTTTTCGACTGTGAGAAGTCCACCAAACTTATTGACCACCCTTATGGACAGTGCCTGCGTCAATTGCGAACCCCGTTTACCGTCCCAGGCAACGGACCGTTTGGGGATCCTAATCGTTCGCGGCGACTCCGAGTCCGAGCCCGCCGAAATGCCCACCCCCATCAGCGGCACCGGCGTCGGACAACGCCCACAACACGGCCGCCGGTTGCGTGTGGCGTCCTTCAGCCGCGAAGCATAACGTCCGCGCCGGGGCATAAAAACAACGGCGCATAAAACACATCCACAGCCCGCAGGTGGCTCCGAATGCAACGGACACGGGCCGTTGCTGCTGGTCACAGCTGAGCGCGGTGGTGCCGGGGGCTGGCCGGCCGGTCTGCCTTCCGCGCGAGGGTGGCGCGAGAGAAATTCAGAAGGGACGAGGGCGAAGAAAAAGTAACAGTTTTGTGACCTGCCCCTGGCCCCGGGAATGAATGGTGCCGGAGCGCGGTCAGTGGGCGCCCGGTGCACGCCCTGCGCTTCCCCATCGATCATTAGCGGTGCGTGGGCAGTACGAAGGAGCGAGAAAGGGACCTTGCTGGCGCACTATGCTGGCTTCGCGGGCCCCTTATGGGCTGTGGGAATGTGTCAACGGCTGGCTGGCTGGGCTAGGGCTGGGGAACGCCGCCAAACGGGTCTAGTCCGTCCATTGATCGCTGGTGCTGGTCGGTGGCAACCCCTTTCCGTGCCATGGCCGCATGTAACGGCACGTACACACACACGCGACTGTAAGCCGTTCCTCAAAAGTCGCACACACACCGCCGTCTGCTTCGTGGTATGGGTGAGTAATGCTTCGTTATGCTCACAAGTCACGCACACACCCTCAGGTCGTATGCTCGGGGTCCAGTTTTTCCAGTTCCCGGTTTCCCGGGGCCTAGAGAGAGAGAGAGAGAGAGAGAGCGCCGCGGAGGCTTCGCAACATCTGCTACGGTTCCGGTGACAATCCGTGGCCTGGCGGGCCCAAATCGTTTCCCGACACGAGCGAACACTGTCGCGGGTGAAGAAAACGGACATCCGGCCGGTGGCCAGTGGTCTTAGCAACCGAAGAACGCGAGCGTCCCACGGTTACGTTTTCTTTTTCCTTCCGGCTTGACGTCTTCTCGGTTCCGACGACAACATCGAGAGCGATCTGTCAGTGAGTGGTGAGCGCAGCTTCCGCGCAGTGCGAGAGCGAGAGCGAGACGCGGCGATCGTTTCGCCGACGCTCACCGATTGTGGCGATGGCTGTGTGTGAGTGTGGTCGCGCCATCGCCGGTTGAATCGGGTGTGTTCGGTGCCGCGGCCGAACGTCGGATCGGTTGTTGTGCGCCATCGCTTGAACACGAAACACGGAAAGGAACCACGGAATACACGGTTCTCGGGAAGACGCTGATCTTGCCCCCGAAACGCAATCCGAAACGGGCCGTTCCCGTTCCCGGTCGGTCGGTCGGTATCGGAAGAGTCCGTGGGCGGCCGAGAGTGTGTGTGCCGGAAGAGCGTGAGAACGGAGGGCCGTTTCGACCAAAGAATGCAGCATCATCGCGCGGCGAGTGAGTGAGTGCTGGAGCAACGGGCGCCCCACAGCACCCCGCCAAGGTAGCAGCACCTTGAAGATCGGGGCGAAAGTTAGCGAAAAAGATCGTGCGAAGGAAAGATTCGGAGAGTGATCGTTCGCGTCACTGTGTGTGTGTTTGTATGTGTGTGTAACTCCCTCGCAGAGGGTTCCAGGTAGCGACCACCCAAGTGAAAACCATGAGGCAAAATGCCGTTCGTGCAGCGTGTCGTAACCCCCAAGTACGTCGCCCGGTCGTCGCCGACGGTGGCGCAACTGGCGACGCCATCGCCGGCCATCCCGGTCGCGGACAACGAGTTCGAGGCGCTGACCAACATCACGCTCAGCAACGCGCTCCGGCAGCTCGCCTCACTCGTCTTCATCTCGAACCAGATCTTCACCGAGCTCCACCAGGAGCTGTCGAGCGTTAACGAGCGATCGCTCGGCATCAAGCAGCGCATCGATCGGCTGTCGCAGAAGGTGGACCAGTCCGATCCGAAGCAAGTCCCAGTCCGTAAGTATCCGAGGCCCGCGAGAACCCACTTAACCCGCCCGTCGGAAGGGGCCCGCCTGCCACCGCTGTTTGTGTTGGGCCATCAATCAAGCGGGTGGAGTTTAAATCAATAACTCATTACTCCAATCGTTTGCGGGACCAACACACACACACACGAACGCCAGTCGGAAAACCAGATATTCCGGAGGAACCTTCTGGAGAAGGTCTCTCTCTCGGCGCTGGAAGATGCTGGAGGCAGAACGAGGGAGCGAGAAGGAAGAGGACCCACGATGCTGCGTGTGACGCAATGCTGCCGCCACCGTCCGTCCGGGTGCTTCCAGATTCCATTACCACCGCGCACGCTCTCTAACATAAATCCCGGAAACAGATAAACCACTCTTTCGGTACTTCGGTTCCTTCGTTCGCCTTCATCACGGGGACGACGGGCCCCCTAGCCTTTTAAGGGCTAAGGCCTTTGGGTCTATGCAGCAGCCGGAGCCTGCGGCGCTGCCTTAGGGACGGGGTTTTCTCGCCACCATTTCTTCTCGCGCTGCTCGGCGTCAACTTTTAAGAGCCTCGAAGCGGCTGGCTGTGCGCACAGTTGTCACACGCGCCGGATACGACGCGCATTCCGACGCATTTTTTCGAAGTGTTTTCCAAGATAATTGCTGCCGACAGTACCCCAGTAAGCGAGCCGGAGGGGAGTGCCGAAACTTGCTGGGGATACGACGGCGCCACCGACCAAGTACTCCGTTTGCGGCTTCGTTTGTGCCTTTGTGGTGGTGGTGGTTCCTTTCACGGCGACCGACCAAGGTGTGCGCACACACTCTCCGAGCAGTCGAATGGCCGTCCGTTTACGGCCTTGGCCAGCAGTTTTTTTTCTCTATTGCTTAAAAGAAAAATATTAAACCACCAGCATGCAGCAGCGGCCATCAATTATGTGTCTCCGCACGGTTGGGAGGTTCGGAACACCATTTCATTGCCGATGATCGCCGGAATACGTTTCATAAATCAGCCGCCCGAAGGGGTTAGAGTTTATGGGAAGCCCTGGGGACGCGTCATCGTTAGAACGATGCCAGTGAGCATTATGCGGGGCGTTTCGTTTCAATTGACGAGGCATCTTTTAGATCGTTTTTCATAACAACGTTGCGATTGTTTTCAACACAAACGGTTTACAAACAAAGCTTCGGCTCGATCGATCGGGAGCGTGAATCATCATGTTGTGAGTGAGTGAGGTGGATTACAAAAATGTGCCGATGCGTGCCGGTTTTACTCGATCGAGGTCCGGGTTGTGGAACGTGACCCGTGCTCATCGTCACCATCGGGTTGTTTAGAACGGAGGTTAAACAGCAGAGTTTGCGTTAATTAGGTGTACACACATGATTTTAACTCGTTTTTTGGGCTTTGTATCGGTTTGCGTTGGGCGTCCAGAGCGTCTCGTAATGGATAGCTCTTGGCTGACCCCACCGAATACATAAAGTAGCGTTCCCAAGAAGGCTCACAGAAGGCTGTGCGAGGCTTAAGTGATGTTCATCGAATCTACAATGTAACACATTGACTGAAAAATCTCGAGTTATTCTTTATTCATGATATTCTACTCATAAGTTTGTGAGTTATTGTGCGCTGAGTCACACTACTTTTATTTTTTTCAAAACAAGGAATCAACAACAATTTCGTGTTAAAATTTTATACTGCTTCTTGATGGAGAAAAATACCGTACAAACGAAGCAATGTCTGAAAAAGTGTTATAACTGCGTCCAAATGAGGCGACGGAATACCAGAAAACATAAAAAAACCACAAAATCGTTTTGAATGATCGAAATGTTAAGTTGCTTCAGTTAGCTGACATTGTAAAGACAATCAAAGAAAGTTTTGGTCTTACGTTGCATGAGCATTTGACTGTGAGAAAGTCTGTTCAAAGCTCACTGTCAAGACAAGCTCAAAGTTCGCTGTCACTGTTATTCCAACACAAGAACCTGCTAAGGATTCTGAGTTGTGTTTGGCCATGTTTAAACGCTACAAACCGGAGTTTTGCTTCGATATGTGACAATGGATGAATTGATCTTCAAATTGCTCACACGTTTCGTAAGAAATGTCGTTCGAATGAAGCGGTTTTCGTTGAAACAAAGGCCTATTTTGAATCAAAAAACATAAATCGTTCCGCAGCAGTGTTACTGAAATGTTAGAGCGTTGCTGGAATGATTGCGTGTGGCTCTCGATGGAGGCTACGCTGATGATCAGATCCTATTTTGAAAAACCAAAAATCGCTTTCTCTTAGACTCGAGACTTTTCAGTCCATGTGTTAGCCAGGCGGGCAGATTTTATTTTAAGAAAGGTAGCTTCTAATACAACCAAATACGGGCCGGTTTTTTGATGATTGACACGCACCGCTGCAGACGCGCAGCAGCAACAGCAGCAGGAGCAGACGCAGACCAGAGAGTCTTCCCTTACATTCCGGGAATAGCGTGCTGCGGAGCGCGTAAAGCACGCGCGCATCCGCAGCGTTCCTCGGTCTGAATCATTTTATGCTCCTCTTGGCTTCTTCCCTTGCGCGCCGCATTGGCGTTCTGCGGTGGTCCGTGTTACCTGCGCGAGAACTAGCGAACAGCAAGCCAGCTAGCACCGAGAACACAGCCGGCATATGGAATGAGCTCGCACCGGTTTCGGGTCGCACTGCAAAACCCGCCTAGCGCCGTTGTTGAGTCCGACATCCGTCGGACGCGCAACCCTTGCGGGGCCGCCGGGCAGATGTGCTTCATTTCCATTAATGCGTCCGTTTTGTGTTTTTTTTTGCATTCAGGTTGTGCGTTTTCTGTGTGGTTCGGCCAAATGAAAGCCGGTTGTTATTTAAATCCTACCACCCGACCGAGGAATGAGGGAGAGTGAGAGAGGACCCCGAGATGGTTGGCTTTTAAAACCCCTGGCCGCCGGGTGGACCCAGATCTCAGGACTTCCTCTCCGTGTTCGGGGTGTGAAATGGTCGGCACACCTCATGACCCTCGGCCCTGCTCGGCTCGGTCTTCCCACTGCGCGCACCTCACGAGGGCTGACAATGATGGAAGAGCAATTAAATTTGGCATTCTGGTTACAGACAACAATAGAGCGCGCTCGGGTCGGTCGGTTGATGGCGGAAGGCACAACATGGCCACGCCGTATCTAGAACACCGGCCGGCGGCTGTGGTGCGTAACGTGCGATGTGCGTTCGCGCCTTCGCTGCAATCAATCACACGCCACGTGAAACGCCGCCACGCTGCGCTTTACCCCATGCGATGCGAATGGCGGAAATGCAGCGCCACACTTTCGTCGGGTGTGACGAAGATCCAGCACCTGCTTGCCGGATTGTCGAAGGCGGTCCAAGGCGGTCGCAGCATCGTTTGCCTAATCGAACTAGGAGAAACCCGTAAGCGTTTCACGAGCCCGCCGCGATCGCCACGCTTTATCTCCGTAGAGCGTTTGTAGTGGCCATTGGGCTGCGGGT
This sequence comes from Anopheles cruzii, assembly GCF_943734635.1. NCBI lineage: Eukaryota > Metazoa > Arthropoda > Insecta > Diptera > Culicidae > Anopheles > Anopheles cruzii. Next base: position 16,649,682 of record NC_069145.1, read on the forward strand.
TTATAGTTTTTAAATGGTGACCCAACCCCTATTCTGCCGTATCTAAACACACACACACACCGCTTTGGAGAGATAAAACCAAGCCAAGGTCTGTCCCATGCCCCGGGAAGGCGTTTCGATCGCCAAGGCGTTCGGCGTTAATTTTAAGCCCTCCGTTCAAAACCAACGCTCACCGGGTCGTGGGTCCAAGGTGTGTGATCGCGATAAAAGTAAAAGCAAATTAGCATTCCGATTGGTGCGCCGTGTGGCTTCGTTAGCCTATCAGCACCACGGGGTAGCGGTGGCGGTGGCTTGGCCCACTCGGGAACTCGTCGAAACGGGCACTAATTTGTTTCCATTTTTTCGTGCTGCCGCTCTGTTTCTTTCGTTTCACGCCTTAATTGTCACGATGGTCCACACACACACACAGCGGAGAGTGACCTCGATGCGTTCGTTCAGATCAAGAGCCACTACAGGAAAACGTACCATGTGGAAACCTCGCTGTTCACGGTGGCAACCCGCTCGGAGACGCTACGGGAGATGTACGAGGCGGCCGCCAAGACGCCGGTCACGACCATCGCCGAGATGGACCGCATCGTGGGCAACGTGGCCGGAAGTAGCTCGGAGGCGTTCATCTGCACGCCGGTGCTAAGCCGCCAGCGGCGGGCCGCCCGAGCCCACAACGTCGACATGGACATCGAAGTCAGTCTGGTAGGTATCGCATTACTACGACTATGGCGGCTGCTAATAACGTACGAATTGGGACGGATAAATCAGCGGGAATCAGTAATAAGCGACAGCACTCCCCCCAGATCAGGGTCATATCCGGCTCCGCAAGACCGCAACATCTCACACACCGCAAACAGATTCATTTCTTTCGATTTTCATCAGTTTCCCGCGGTGGTAATTTGATCAGACGTGTCCCACCCGCCCCGATACAGGTGACCGCGTTATCGGCATGAATGGTGCGGGGGGGCCGTTACCCCGCGGTGTGATTGATGCACTGTGACTTTGCGGCCACAACGAGCCACACACGCGTGCTTATCGAGTGCCGTTATCGATGGGCAAACAATCGACCAAGTTCAGGCGCAAACAAACTGCGGTGCCCTACAATGTTTGGCTCCGATGCTCTCGAGGTTCGGTGCTTTAAAATTTACTCCATTCGATGTATCCATGTTCGGATTTGATCAAAAGTTTCACAGCCATTTTTCGAATGTTTGCCTTTGCCTTGACTGGATTATCGGTGCACGAGGCCGGAGTTTGTAATTGTTTGTTTGATAAACAACGGGGCAGAGCACGGCAAAAATTGGTACAAATATTAACATTCTTGGAAAAAATAATATGAAATTGAGAAGGGCAGTAATACGATACAATATTCAGTGACAATCCCCCAAAGGTCAACAAATTCAGACCAAAAGAGAAAGTTATTGAATGGCCTACGCACCACTAATCTTGACAGTCAATGCTTTCAATATACTGCCCTTGGTCCAGTGTCGAACGAAGAGTGGCAAACGGCTATGGCCTGTTACGCCTAACAAATAGGCAACTGCCGGCAATTACCCAAATGCTTTTGAATCAAGTGGCCTCGGTAACGAGATTAGATTGCACTAAACGACCTAGCTAACTTCGTTCTTCGAAGAGTGGTTCGACGCAGGTTGAAAATCGATGAAGCTTCTGCGCCGATAGTGAACCATTTTAAAAACAAATTAACTAATTGAGTAAATTATACCCTTCGTTCGTGTTGGTAACATTTTTTTCTCGGTTTTCGGCCGACTTGGGACTAATATCTGAACGAGACATGAACGATCTAACGTTGTGAATGAAACGTGTCGTTTTCAAACAAACATGCCACAAAAAGGGCAAAATGGTCTTCTGCAAACATTCTATGTATACTTTCCATCATCCACAGCCTACGGCCGTGCAGGATCTACGCAAGTGGACCTCGGCGGAGGCGATCGGCGACGTGACGACGGGTGTGGCTTGTTCGGTGAAAATCACGTCCAACAGCGCTAGCAAGTCCGTCCAACCGAACATAACCGACCGAAGCGTTCCGGCGGCGCTCACAGTCGTCGCGGAGTCGGATTACACCGACGCTGGAGCGGCCACCACCAGCGGCTCAGCCAACGAGACGAACCTCGATGCGATCACGTCGCTGTCCGAAACGGTCGTTCGTGACTCCAGCGGCGGCAGCAGTAGCGGCGGCGGCGCTGACGATCGCGTCGATCATCTCCTTCCATCGCCGGCCGAACAGTGCCGAGTGCTGGCATCGAAGTACGTTTACACCACATAAACATAAACCGAGTGCACCAATTAACCACGTTTTGTGCGTTCCGGCTCCAGGTTCCCAGCGGAGACGATACAAATCGACACTTCCGGCCGGGCGTTCGATCGCATGTCCTCGACCCGCAAGTCGCTGGTGTGCTACATGAGCGGGCGAGCGAAAAAGTCCCACCAAGACCAGGACGGCAAACCGGAAGAGGACAACACGGTGCGGAGGCGATCCCGGTTACGGCGGCCGCGAGGCAAAAGACGCAACACGATCGCCGGGACGGATCAGCGCGAGATAGCCGAGGTCATCGGCCAAGGGTATGTGTGTTGTGCTTTCGCTTTCTAGAACAGATTAGAATTTTTGCGCAGGGCGAGAGCGGGGTGCGCGCCATCGTGGACCACCCTCGGCTCGGCTTACCCAGTTGTGTTGTTAATTTTTGCGGTACCATTTGTCAGGCGCGGGAAGATAGTAGATCAGGCGCAAGCACTCGGGCAGACGCCTGCCGGCGTAACGGACTCTCTCTGTCCCCGCCCGTCTGAGGGGCCGCCACTGCAAGGTTTGTACTCCCAAGGCTCTTCCCCCGAAGGGCGTGGAAGTGTGGTGTTTTTTTGTTCCATGTTGTTTGGCCCGCACCGGTGTGATCATATCTAGCGCTTTGTTGGTTTTTCTTTATTCTTTATTTGTTGATTTTGTTGATTGTTCTCGTTGTACTTTAACCTCTCTCTCATTGATTGGTGTTTAACAAACCGCGCAACGCCCATACTCCATCTCCATCTCAGCGTTCCGAGTTTTAGGGTCGGCAGTTTTGGCTTCGTGGCGAGTCGCGTTTGGCGTCGAGTTGTAGATTTTTTCGCGTGTATTATTGCCTCTGCGTCTGCAGTATTTCGAGCGGGCGGGTGGGCCCTCAGGCCTCGAAATACTGGAGCGCGCTTCCGTTGCACTACTAAACCGAACCCGTTACCTATGTTGCCTTCCGCAGGGAACCGGAAGCGACGGCGGCGACGGCAGCGAGCACGCAGCAGCAGCAGCAGCAACCGGCGTGTGACTTTAGTGAGCTGCTGCCGGCGATCCGCAGCAAGTCGGGCGATCTGCTGCGCAAGGAGCCCTCGTTCTCGGCCGAGTGGACGAAGAGCTTCAACAAGATGTCGCACTTCAACTCGCTCAAACAGTGGGGCATCAACCGGCTGCGGATGATGAACCGAGAGGCGCGCGATCAGAAGGATCATGATATTGACGACTTCAATATCCACGATACCACGCTGGCGCGGCACCAGAGCGCGGGCCGGCGGAAGGGCTCCGACCGGGAGAAGCGGCTTTCGCACGACCGAAAGCCGTCTTACTCGTCGTCGGAGCGCAGCTCCAGCGGTGGCGTGATCAATTCGTCGTACCTGCCGGCCTCGATCAATCCGGTGAAGCTCCGGGAAACGTCTACCGTGCGGCGGCAGCGCAGAACCGCGCTCGGGAACCGGGACGAGCCGCACTCGTCGAGCGGCAATTGGAGCGCCAGCTCGGAGTCGGGCCGAACGTCGATCGGAAGCGAGATCACGACCAACACGCACCCGAAATCGAGCGCTTCGAGCTCCTCGCTGAACCACAGCAGTAACCCGGTCAGCTCGAGCGCCCCGCCGAGTTCGATCGTGAGCCGCCGCCGGTTCTTCAACACGTCCGCATCGAGCAGCGTCACGAGCGAGGGCACCATCACGCCGGACTTGCAAACGTTCGATTACCACGACGAGGGTGGCGAAACGAGCTCCGTGTACTCGTGCGACACCGAAGGGTACTACACGTCGTTCCACGTCGATTCAGGGCTGAAGACGCTGAAGGAAGAGGAACCGATCACGCCGCTCCAGTCGACGACGGCCCTGTCCAGCATCACATCGTTCTCCAGCTCCGGCAACACGACGGTCGTGTCGCAGGAGAACGAGTACGATCTGTACGGGAAGGGCTCCACCTCTACGACGACCAGCTCAGCCGGGACTATCTGCACGGTGCTGGCCGAGGGCGGTGCTAACGCGAGCGGCTCCAGCCTGCCGAAGATTCCGGAACGTAAGAGCTCTCTGACGAAGCTGAACCGCAGCAACAGTACCGCCAGCAATGGCACACTGGAGCGGAGCTACTCAAGCAGCACGCTCGGTAGCACCCTGGACAGTACCGGCACCATCAAGCGCAACGGGGTGCTGATACAGAAGGAGGTCATCAAGGCGCTGCGCCAGGACAACAACAACCGACCGGACGTAGCCGACGGGAACACCGTCTCCGGCAAGGGTTCTGCCGAAGCGAAACTTCCGCCGACGGCGGAACCGGAACAGTCCGAGTCGTCCGATGTGGAGTGCGTGGAACGTACGGAGCGGTTGAAGGTGAAAACGACCATCAACACCAGCCGCATACCGTCCATGTGCATAATCACTCCGACGAACAGCGATGACGAGCAGCAGGGCGGAGGCGCGTGCGGTGGTGGCCCGCCACTGGCGAAGGGCAAATCGTCCGACAAAGCCAAACGCCCGTCGCTGCCGGAGTCCAGTTCGTTCGAGTTGAAGAAACCGAAGGACTTCTGCAAGGCATCGTTACTTCCGCTGAACAATGTGCTCGACCGGATCAAGGGTGCGCTGCCGCACCTGAAGAAGTCTCCCACTAAGGAAGACTGCACCGTGGCGACGGCGGCTGCGGCGGCGCCACCAAACGAACCCGCTGACGGGGAGTACGTCGAGATATCGAAGGGCCGTAAGACACCGAACGAGCTCACGGTAAGACGCAATCTGGCGACGGTACTTTCCGGGAATCTGAACGAAGAAACGGAGTACGTGTCGCTCAACGAGCTGCCGTGCAACATCAAGTGCGAGAGCACCAGCGTGAGCTTCATGCACCTGGACGACAAGTGCGCGGCCACGGGTAGACGGACACCGAACACCAACACGGCAGCGCAAAATGGCAGCCTCGGTGGTGGAGGAAGCAACAACGCGACCGCCGTTGACATTCACACCCCACGCAATGCCACCCCCGTCGCTGCGCTGAAGGGTGCTGCGCGTGTGAAGCTGGATGCGAATGGGAGAGTAATTTTCTCATCTGACAGCTTGAAGCGACGGAAGGGGGCGCACACAACGTTCGCACCCGGACCATGCGTAAAGGACGTCTCGGTACGCGAAGCGCAGGGAAGTGGTAAACAAGGAACAGTCGCTACGCAAAACGCAACACCAACGACGGCCGCGACGTTGAATGACCCATCAGCAGCAAGAGACGGCAACCCTCGGCAGCAGCAGCAGCAGCAAGTGCAGGTCGTCCCCGGCAGTTATCGAAGCCTGAAGAGACCGCTGGTGTCGCCACGGTACGGTACGCCGAGCAATAGAATTGTCCCGATCGGAGGAATCGCTGGTGGCAGCGCGCTGGTGGAACCACCGAAAAAGACGCTCGTTGCGACGATTCTTCCCAACAGTGCCAAGCAGCAGCAGCAGCCACCGCAACGAGAAGTCCGCGAACTGTCCGCCATGCACTCGTTCGCACCCTATGCTGCACCCGGTGCAAGGACATCATCTCCACACCACGGTGCTCCCCATGACGATGGTGCTACTACTGCCTTCCCCAAAGGTGCTCACGTAAACGTACAAAACGTTGCGTCCTATCGAACGGTAAACGCTGGCGGCGCCACTGCCCTCAAGCCGTACCCCGAAGGTAAGCGTGATCGTAGTAGGCTCCATCTTCACCGGCAGCACCACAGCCACCGGTAGAGAAAAGTGCAACCCACCCTTCCGGTCGGCCAAACACACAAAATCACACCCAGACACACACAGACACAGACACACATCTCATTTTGATCACCCCGAGTGCACACTCTGAACACGCCACATCCGTTCAGGGATTCATTACGGCATTCATGCTCATCTCGTGCCAAAAACTAACTCGCACCGCAATCCACTCAGTGTACATAGTAAGCCATGTGTGTTAACCTAGTAACCAGAGCGGAGCCACAGGAGCTGTTCTCCCGTATCGTGCCAAAAAACGCTTCCGCACAGCTTCCGGCTGGCTTGTGTGTGCGTGTGTGTGCGTATGCTGGGATGGGATATTCTGTTCTACACTTCCTTTTCGGCAATTCGCTTCTTTCAATGTTTAGTTACTAGCTTCTGTATTTTGTGTATTTTGCTTTCGATGGGCTGAAGGGTAACGGTGTCCTGTTGGAAACACAGAGCAACATCGGGGTCTAGTTCGATTGGAAGGTCGCGCTAGAGAGCTGTTTGATTCTGTTACGTTTTGATATTTTACATTTCATGCAGTTTGGTTACTTCCAAGCCAAACTAAGGGTTTACCAACATTTTCACCAGGTTCGAGTTTCTTTTCTGTGTTTTTTTTTTGCTTTATAATAAATTTTAAGTATGAGAAAAGCATTTGTGTTATGTGTTTCAGAATTCATTGGCCGGAGTATCGTTCATTCCGCTTGTCTGTCGTATGTGTCGTACTTTAGAAGTATTCTAGGCAATAGTCAACGAGGTTATCTTTTGTTGTATAGTTCCCTAGTAACTCTTCGTCCTGGACAGGGTTTCCTGCTTGAAGAAATCGGCATAGTTTTCTAGAATAAGATGGTCCTAATTATAGTACAGGATAATACTTCTTACAGTTTACCTCTAAACCTGTCGTAAAGGACTTAAAGATTGCACTTAGAGAGAGCGAGAAAGGAGGCACAAAACTGCACAGTAGAGGGAGAACACAACACCACAATCCTTTCGCTAATCCGCATCAAGCGCTCACCTGAACCCCGTCTGCCCTCTGACTTCTTTCGCAGGTGCTCGCTCGTTGGATCGCTCTAGCCTAAGAAACTGGTACCCGGACAGGGTGACCGTTGATGGCCGGTGCGCTATCGTACCACGGCCAAACTATTCTCGGACCGTTCAAGCTCCGAAGGACCACGAACCCCCGCGGGCTCTGATGGCCCCGGGTAGCTTTTCTACGCCACGCCAAGCCACGGGTAGTCCGATCGGCGGGGATAATCTGCCACCGGATCTGCACAGCCTGTACGCGGTTCCCAACAAGCCAAAGCCGTCGCCCCTTGCCGTCGGCCGCAGCAGCCAGTTGGCCAGACCGATGGACCGTAGTCTGAGATCGATTCTGGCCGAGCAGAGCGAACTGTCGCCGATCAAACCTTGCCAAACGAATCCCTTCAAAACGTCCACCCCCTCGAAGGAGGACGAGCTGCTGTCGGTTAGCTCGCAGCTGCAGAACAAACTGTTTTCGTCCGCCGTGCGGTCACTAGGCAACAGCCCGGTGCACTCGGGGCGGTCAACACCACGCGATATGCTCGAACCGCAGTCGGGCTGCGCCCGCGGACGGCACAGCTGGGCGTCGAACAGCATCGAGGTGCCGAAGACGTGCTCCGACCGGCTCGGCACACCGAAGACGAGTTTGATGGACTTCAAGAAGCTGCTCCTTGCGCACGGCACGAAATTGCATCCCAGCCCCGGTTCCAAGATGTCGGCGGTGGAGATGCTGAAGAAAAGTAAGGAGACGGTTAACGTGCGCCCGATGGAACGGGAACAAGTGGGAACAACACCGAGGCACAGTGCAGGACCGGGCAGCATGACCATACTGGACATGTCGGCGTCACCGAAGCTGTACAGCTTCCGCCGAGCGGCCCAACACGGCAATTCGTCGCCAACGAAGAACCTAGGCGGTGGCAAGGTAGGTGGTGGTGGTGGCCCCCGCTCAAACTGGCGATTCAATAGCCTGCGGGGCGGTGTCATTTCCACCGCCATCCCGGAAGCGAACAGCGAGGAAGAAATCCTGCCGCCGCTCGATAGGAACGCCACCGCCGCCAATGAACCCAGTGTTGCGCCGGACAAGGTGACCTCTGAAGTGGAAGAGGTCGAAGACGTTAGCATTAGTAGCTTTAAGGAGAACATCTTCCTGAAGGAGGATGAAAACAATTTCATGAAGGGCGAAGTGCCACGACTGGCCAAATCCTTCGCTGGCTTCTCCACGGCGGACAGCACGGCCATCGTGCGAGGTCGGTTGGTGAAGGACCTGAACAGCGCCAAGCTGCTAATGGCACGGGACCAAGAGGGACGCGATGCTGAACAGAAGGAAGCCGATTCACGGGCAAAAGCGGCCGCACTTGAAACGGCCCTCTAAAGGGCATAGTCACTGGCCACCCTTCCAGTGTGTGTAGCTCTTTTTTCTTTTTTTTTTCCTTATATTGTCTCGCTTTTTTATCTTAACGACAGATCCGCCCTCATAGCTTAGTGTAAGCGTGTACTCTTTTACGTGTTTGGACCGAATCGTAATTTATCTTTATTTATTCTAATTTATTTCGAGTTTTTGTTCATCTGTTGTTTAGATGTTTACGATCAAAAAACGTGAAAACCATCATCATGCTCACCCCTGTCCTGCCAACTCTAGGGACCATTTACATTTAAATCGTCTTTTAAATTGCTTTACAATCTTATGAGTCTTTTTGAATAAGAAAACTTCCCTCCCTGTCTCTTGACACCATCTTGGATTCGTTTCGATAGTTCGTTCGTTCGTTCGTTCGTTATCGTTTTCGATAGGTTCTAAAAGCCAAATTTATTTGCTAGAGAATAAAACAAAAGACGGATGCTAACGATTAGTGCTAAACTCAACCCGTGTGTAAAGAAGGGCGCTTTAGAACGAGGAACGTCGAATAAAAATTTGCTCATTAAAGGAACTGATTTCGCAATTGACAATGATTTCGAAGCTAAGCTAGTTACAACACAATAAGAGCAGCAAAAAGCAAGTATTATCAGGCAAAAGAGGCATTCAATACGCTGATAAAAAATAAGAATTTCTCGCTGTAGTTCCATATCAAGGCTATATAGCATTTAAGCAACGGTCGTACGCATTTACATTTCTTTTTGGGATATTTTTTGTTTGTTCTCGTTTTCGCATTAGCGGTGTGTTGTCGGGAATACGTGGAGTGTTAAGGAAGAGAGAGAGAAAGGAAGCGAAGAAATATTCGGAATCTTTCCAAAACTATTGTTGCATAATTTAAAGAGAAATTTAAACGAAGCAATGGAAATAAAGCCTAAATATATAGTATTCTACGGGCGCCTATGCGGGGCATAAATGCAGTTGCTACGTTGAGAAACTTCATGGACCTCTTTGATTGTTCGGATGCTAGCGGAAAAAATGAATGCACGAGAGAATGTGTACCATTGTGTATGTATATGTGTATGTTGTATATCGGCCAGATCCGATATTACGACGTATATTTAGGTTTTTTTTTAAATTTCAAGTACCGTTCTTAAGCTTAGGTGATATTGAAACGAAGGTGAGTGCATTTTAACTTTTCGTGTTAAGCTGCGGTGGCGCCCCACTCATCACCGGTGGGCGCATACCAAGGCCCATCGGAGGCATTCCCATTGTCGGTACCATCATCGGCGGTGGACGCATTCCCATCATCGGTGGCGGAAGTGGCCCGTTGGGTCCCATCAGCAGTGGCGGAGCACCGGTAGGCATACCGGGGATGATGCCGGGCCGGGGCGGCATGTTCATCGTCGGCGGGGGGATGTTAATGTTCGGCTTCGGTGGCCCAGTCGTGAACGGATTCTGGGCAATCTTTCCAGCCTTGTACGCAGCGGTCGTCGCGTCGATCAGATGCTGCGCCTGTTCTTCCATCCATTTTTGGTAGTAGAATTTCACATTGTCCTTGTGCTTCCGGCCGGTGCAGTGCGTTTTGCGAACACTCGGCGAATCGTGCGTGAGGTACGTGTCGCAATAATCGCAGTAATATTTTGGCATCGCACGGCACTGTTTTCTTCACTGTAATTCGAAACAAAATAATGCTTGAAATGTTTGGACCACTCAATTACCCGTAGCTGTCATCAAACCGAGTTCAGGGTTTAGTCAGCAGCTATATGTTGGGAGAACTGAGCACTTTGAAAAAGACGTTTATGAATGGTTTATTCATTTGATCACTGTGATTTAAACACATTACATTAAAAGATTATACTTCTGTTACTAAGAAACTGTTAAAAAAACGGGTGTTTTTTCGTTGAGCTTTTTTTCCATGCTCACCCTGCTTCTATGTACCTTCGCGTGCGGGATCACTTCTGTGTAAGGACCTTGAGACTGACAGCTGTTTGTTTACTTAGTTGATTTACCAGCCTCCGATAAGACACAAAGTTGTGCGTTGAAAGTGGCTTGGAAACTATTTCCGTATTTTCATGAAAATTCTTGTACGAAGTAGTGCCGCGAAATGTTGGCTAGAACATCCCGTCTGATGGCCAGATCATGCAGTTCATACACTGGCAGTCGATTCGGTAAGACGGGTTCGTACAATCGATAGTGTGTTTCATAATTTTAGCCGGCTTCATTCAAACGGATAATTAATTACGTTTGCCTCAAAAGTCGTTCCCAGTTGAAGTAAGATAGATCCTTTGAAAGTAAGTTACGCTAGAAAAATGTTGTCGGGAGTTCATTTGGAGCAAAAGTGTATTGCTAAGCGTTGTACAAATATACTGAGAGAAATTGTGAAAAAAAATCAAAAAAGCGATCAAACCGAAGAGCCATGCTCAACAAACCATGTTTTTCTTCCTCGCATTTAGTTTTTGAACCTCATTTTGCTAAACAGTAGCCGAACCAGAACATTTCGCTGAACCAATTAGTGCAAAAAGCAGGTAATGTTTCATCATGGGCAAAACAGCCGAAGGTTGCTTTGATTGTCATTCATTTCACACCACCCTCTAAATTAATACTTCACCGTAGAAGAATTGAACTATTATTAAACGTAGAAGATGTGTGCTGGAAAAAATCGATCCAACGGTACAATTGCGTAGCAAAAGACATTTCTGGATCTTAAAGACTCGGACCGTCCATAACTTAAAGTATTGAGCACGAAGTCATAACCACAACTTTGTTTGTAAACATTCGTTAGGGAACAAATTTGAACGATAAGGTAATTGAGGCTTTGTTTAAAGCATATACTGGCGCTTACAATAATTTAAAAAAAAACTTTACCATCAGTAAAATGCTCTATCTTAAGTCTCGTTGCGCTCGTTAGCAGTGAAAAAAATATCTCGAGTATGACACTGCGCAATAAGATCAAACTGTTGTGTCGCGCAGCTTGACGCAGCTTTTGGCGGGTTTTAACGCATCTGCCTGGGTTGGTGCGTTTTCGCGCCCAAACCGAGTTTTCCCTCATTCGTGTTTTTCCTCTGCTTGCGTGTCGACGTCTATCTACAATAATCTAGTTTTTGACTACGCCTGGCATTCAGGTGCGCAATTTTTTTTTCCTGAAGTAGTCATAAAGTTTACTACTTGTTCGTGTTTCTATCATCCAGTGCTCGGTGGGTTTTGTGCAGATATCTGTGTTGAGAGGAATCTAAAGTGTTTCTGTTTGCTTACTTCCCCAAGGCCGGAACGATCTAAACATGCCCCCGATATCGAACGAAAAGCTGGGCGCTGAAGGCAAAAAGCCGTTCACCGTGTTCGTAGAAGGGAACATTGGCAGCGGGAAAACAACATTCCTGAACCATTTCCAGAAGTTTGACGATGTTTGCTTGTTGACTGAGCCGGTGGAAAAGTGGCGTAACTGTGGCGGTGTTAATTTGCTGGACCTCATGTACAAGGAAGCGTACCGATGGGCTATGCCATTCCAAACGTACGTCACTCTGACGATGCTCGACAGGCACACGAGCAAGACGGATAAATCGGTAAAGCTGATGGAGCGGTCGTTGTTCAGTGCTCGGTAAGCTGGCGTAGCTTCGTGACGAACCCTGATTCGCTAAATGATTTAATTGCCATTTTTAAATCCCGCTAGACACTGCTTCGTGGAGAACATGCTCGCCGCTGGCACGTTGCATAATGGGATGTACAATGTTCTCCAAGAATGGTACGACTTCATTTGCTGCAATATTCATATTCAGGCGGACTTAATTGGTAAGTAAGTTGAAGGAGAAATGCGTAGCATCTTCATTGTCTTTCGTTCTGTACAGTTTACCTGCAGACCAGCCCAGAAATTGTGTACGAGCGCATGATGAAGCGTGCCAGGTCGGAGGAGAGCTGCGTTCCGCTTCAGTACCTCAGAGAGCTACACGATCTTCATGAAAACTGGTTAATACACGGAACCGCTCCTCGTCCAGCACCGGTAAGATCGTGCGACATTTAATCGAGACGAGCTGCTAATTTCATTTGGTTCCGTAGGTTCTAGTTCTGAATGCTGATCTTGATCTGAACACAATCGGCACGGAGTACGAGCGCTCCGAAACGAGCATTTTGAAGCCCATATTAATCGAGAACACACAGCAGCACACCATTCTTTCGTCGCCTTCCAAACGGTCCAAAACCGATTTCTAATTTGCGCGGAAGGGCTTTTGGCAACTCGTATTTCCATACTCTTAATGACTTTTAATTTACATATAAAACCATTGATTATACATTAATAGAATTGGTTTAATTAGTGCAGGATGTTTGTTTTACTAGCAAAATTGTATCAATTTGAAAGGACGTGTGTTTCAATAAAAGCGACCAAGTGAAAAATGTAACGGTTATCGTAAATGTTCCTTTTTCTTTTTAGAAGTGAGCGTTTCAATTAAGAAAATTCATAACACACTCATAAACACCATACCCGTAAATACCCGTAACACCCGTTTACACATAAACACAAGATCTCGTGAATTTCCTTTAGAATTCGACATAGTTCAGTAATCAATCGTGTAAATATTTGCTTTTGGTGAAATTATCTTTATTCAGCCTGCTCCGTATCAAAGATACACATTTTCACAAAAAAATTTTCATTTTTGTTTTTTGTTCTTTTCTTTTTTCTTCATTCCGGTGGCCTTCATTTTCATTTGCTTCAACTTTTTCCCCTTTTCATTTAGACGCTTTCGCTTGCGCTGCACCGCGGCCAACTCAACCGGATCCTCGGTTTCTACCACAACCCGTGCAAGATCGCGCGCTACTTTTGTGGCAATTGCTGCCATCTTCACGGCCCTCGGTTCCGTTGCTTCTTCGACCGCGGCCGTTTTAGACGGACCTGCATCCGTCCGCTTGGAGCTTTCTGTACTCCTCAGCACCAAACAAATCGGGCGACAGCCACTTTGTTGGGTGCAAATTTCCGTAAAATCAGAGCCTTCTAATCGCCACAGCGAAATGTCCCCGGCACTCGATGCGGTTGCTATAAAACATCCGTTGCTAGCGATCGCCTTTACACGGGTGTCGTAGATTGGCAGCTGCTCTTGCTGTTCGTCGTTGTGAATGTTGAAAAGCAGCAGATGTCCAGTTTCCAGACCCACGGCAATCTCGTCGTCGGACAGCCAGCAGATTGCGGTCGGTTTGGCATCACATTTTACCGTGCGTACCGAATGTGTCGTTTCCACGCTGATCACGTCGACCACGCGCGCACCAAGAATCGAAAAATGATCGCCGTCCGGCGACCACTGTACATCGGATACGGTGTTACCGTATTTGGTATTGGTCCGGAGTGCCGTCGTGAAGAGTGTTCGGCCCGCAACCAGATCCCACGTTTTGAGGGTCATATCAGTGCCCAACGTTAGCGCCAGCGTGCCCTGCGGATGAATCGAAATACTTTGCACCGCCGCTTTGTGTGCATTCTTCCACGTTCGCGTAACGGTCAGCCGACCCATGCTGATGGCGGACATGTCACCATCGCTGCACCCGGCAAACAGGTGGCTTCCGTCCTTCGCGAAGGCGACAGCGTTAATTGTGCCGTCGTGGTGCAGAAACTCCGTGATCTGCGTACCGCGCTCCACGTCTAGTAGGCATATTCTGTCGTCTGCTCCCCCGGTCGCTATGTACTTCCCATGGGATGCCATCGAACGTACGGAGGATGTGTGAAGGTGCGCCGCAAATGCTTCCTTGAAGTAAAGCTTGCTTGGATCCTTTGAACAGCAAAAGCAAAATCGTTAGTCATTGTTAGTCAACGAGCAGTACCGACCAGCACCAGGAAGTTACTTTCTTGGACGGCTCGGCACGGTAGCAAACAGTAAACTGCTCGTAAGTGCCCACAACGATTTCCATGCCGGCCATAGTCAAACTGCCGGCGCCTACCGGGTTCGGTACGAATAACGAAAGCACAGAAACACTTTCCCGTTTCACCGCCGGAAAAACATGCGTTCAATGTTTTGATGTTCAAGCATGTCACACAGTGCCACCATTGTAAGCGGTTCCCGAAGGGTTCGGCTGTCATTGCGTGTGACAGCTGGCTAGGAACGAATTCTCTTCTGGCAGCCCTGGTTTTGTTTGGATGTTTGGGATTAACAAAAAATAACAAATCTTGACCATCAGGATCGGATACTGGTTCTGGAAATATCTGTCGAAGTATATCGCGCCCTGTTGTGCAAATTGATCCACCGAGTTCCTTGGACGTTCTAGTGTAAATTCCTTGACGCCGCTTGCAAAAGTAAACCGCACAAGTGTCGGGAGAACGAATCTCATCGAAAACTCAGGCGCGGTAAGAATATCGATTTTTTCCGACCCTCTTCTTCTGCCCAGTCAGTCGGATGGGATGTGTCGGAGTCTTTTTTCCTTTTTTTGCATTTTTCGCCTTATCTCGGTACGCCGTTCGCCATCCGCTTGCAGCACACTACACCAATGACCAATATCGAGCAGCACCATGACGTGGTTAAGGACAGTTTCTTTCACTTCATCCGGAAACACATTCCGCAAGCCGATTTGAAGATAGTCGACGATATCGTTCTCTCATACGTAATATCAATCCTTGAGGAAGCATCCCAGGATCCGTGCTTTGATGTTGAAGGTAAGTTGGCAGGCCTTGTGCGGTGGTTCGTATGATGTGTGTCTTCGGAAACCGGCAAATCTTGGTTCGCTTTTCCCCGGTGTAGGCTTCATCGAAATGATGTCGGCGTATTTCAACGACTTTGCCAACATTGAACCGGCGACCGTGTGTGCATGGATTTTCGAGCTGGAAAGTAAAATCTCAAACAAGAATCAGATTCCCAGCGCAGAGTCGGGCAACCTATCGCTCAAGTATGGGTTAGTCAGTATGGGCACGATTGGCGCAGAAATTGCACGTTTTTGTGTCGTACTTGTTTTTTAGTTCCCTGTCGCTGGCCGACATGATACCGGAGGAAAAACTGCGCGGTCGTCATTCATCCGAAAGCAGCGACCGGGAAGTGCTCGGGAACGATGTGCACAAGCGAACCCATCGTCTGTCCGACAGTGACGGAGGGTCGACCGAAGGGCCCAACTTCGATCTGTTCGCCGAGCAGTGCGAAGTGCTGCAGGAGATGTTTCCCGATAGTTCGTTCATTGAGGCACGTCGATGGCGATCGCTGGTGATCGTTAGCCGGTTCACTGCAACTGATTTCCGCGTTCCTTTATTGCCACAGGTTAAGCATTGCATCCTGATCGCGAATGGGGATGTAGATCGCGCCACACAGATACTACTCCACCGCCAGGAGGCTGGCCAAAGCCTGAAGGGAACGTCCCACAATATTCAGGCCAACAAGCCTATCGACGAGCATGAGCTGAAAAATCGTATCATCTCGAAGTAAGAGTTACGTCGAGCAAGAGAACAATCCTGGACGCTGTAACTGTGATTTGGTGGTCTTTCAGGTACTCGTACGTCGATAAGGAGGACAACCGAGAGTATAAACCGGTCGCACCGAAGGTGGAACCGAAGAAGCTGATCCGGTATCGTGACAACAAGATTGTCTCGCTCAAGGGCGAACGCTACACGGAGGTGTCTCGCCGGGGCGGCGAAGAAGAGACTGAGCTTAAGAAACCTAAGAAACCTATTTGTCCGTAACTAATGATACTCATCTATAATTTAACTAGTTCATAGCGAAACGCCCCAAGCTTCATTGAAGCTGTAGTGAACGTACGCGAGCAGACGAACAATAGTAACACGTCGCAGTGGCGAAACGGTGCGCGAGCAGAGCCCAGTGCACGGATTATTCCCCACTGCGCGCGCGTCAGTCGGTCAGTACGCGTTGGACAACCCTTCCCCGTACGGTGATAACACCGCCACCACCATGACTATTAGTCATTCTTCTCGAAACAAGCAGAAAACTACGAACCAATTCGCATAATGAATTGAACGGTCCGATAAGTTCACGTTACTGTAGTACCGGAAATTTGGTGCCGCGCAAAACAGGAAGCTACCTTATTTCTCATCGTATTTTATAATTGTACAAACTGTTTGTATTGTATGTTAGTCAGGCACAACGTTTATCGAACGACTGCCGTACTTAAAATATCGTATCAACTAGTGGAACCGATGCCGCGGAAGGATTTGTTTCGTTTTTGTTTTTTTTTCTTTCCGTGCCCAGCAACGGTCCGTTTCGGATGTGTTTCGTGGTCGGTTTTACCTTCAGTTCCTGGCTACGGAAACATACAGGGCGTATGGCTTTTACCGTGCATTCCCACTCTCCTCCGTAAGCTTAAGTTAGTCGAAGTGAGTGTATAACGAAGTATTTGATGGATAAACATACAAAAAAGGATGGTGATAATATTTCTGTTGGTTTTTTGTTTCCCATTTTGTCCCGAACCCTCCCGAGCTGGTAGTCGGTAGAATAAAGTCATCGGCCAAGCAAAACGCAACGCTTTCAGTAGTGTTATGTTTGCTCGAGATAGTAATACGTGTGCCGAGTGTGCACTATACCGAGCCCATGGATCTAACTGGGTGCTTTATTGTTTGATGGAAACCATAAAACGGACCCACTTTTCGGTAAACCGAACCTACAAACCTCGGTGAAGAAAAACAATACTACGGGGTGCAGTGTGAATGGAGCTAGAATAGGTCCTAGTCCCTGCGTTACTCCAGATCCTCGTCACTGTCGATGATCAGCTTGAACGAGAACGGCTGGAAGCCGTAGCCGAGACCTTCGTAGAACTTGCTCATAAACTCGACCCTGGAGAGTACGAAAATAATCGATAATGAACGACCCCATTGCGCAAATCGAATGGCCTTACCAGTGCAAACGGAGCGTGTGCAGAAAGGCGGACAGCCCTTCCATCATAACCAGAATGGCGAGGGTGAACAGTGACCAGGCACCGAACACGAAGTACAGCATGATCGCTCCCTTGTAGCTCGTTTGCTTCAGGCCCATCGACAGCACCATGTTCCACAGGACCTCCGAAAGCTCTGGGCGGGCGTAGGATGCGGTTAGAACTAGCCAACTACTAGAGGCATCACTATCATCGCTTCTACTTACGGGCGTGAGCCAGGGAAAGAGCCCAGAGACGCAGATACGATGCCGTATGCGATACCGTACTAAGCACGTACTCGATCGTGTGGATCGCTTGGTGGATGAAGATCTCGGCCATCGGTTCATCGTCGTGCGAGTCGTGTGGTTTCGGACTGGACGTATTGTTCGGGACATCTCCATTGTTCGGAATTGGCGTCTAAAGTGAAACCGTTAATCGTTACTCCATTACGATATACTACTGTATTCCCCTTTCACTTACGGGAGAAGCGTTCTTCCTCTTGCACATCAAGTAGAGCGGTTTACCGAGCAGCATCCACGGGATACAGATGAGCGAGATGAACACGAACGCACGCTGCAGTTCGTTCTGACCGGAGAACATAAATTCCTCGCACCCGTGGAACGGTTCCGTGTTCTTGAACAGCATCATATTGATAAACATGATAAGTACAGACGGTGCACATCCGGGCGTTCGCGGCTGGTAATCGGTTTTTGCAGTGTAGGCGACCCACTTGAAAAACATCATGAACACCATGTAAGCGAACAGTAGCACCAGAAAGATGATCTGCGGCATAAATTCCAGCACAATGCTAATGCGCTTCCTGAAGAAGTTGTGATTGACCACACTCATACAAACACCGAAGATCATGTGCACCACGCCGAAGATGATCGACAGCTTCATTTTGTACGAGTTCAGGAAGATGATCTTGTTGGTGGCCAATTGCCACACCGGATCCAGCCCGACCGGGTAAATCGTTTCGCTCTCGTAATCGTTCGAACCGGGATTGAGCGTTAGATCCTTGTTCGACATCACCGTCGTCGTATTGTAGCCGACGCTCCACGCCGATCCAAAGATGTTCATCGATTTGGAGAAGACATCGTTATACACGAACCCGGTGTACATCGAGAACAGTCCCATCAGCAGGATGATGTAGCGTCCGCCGAAGAAAATGTTCCAGATTTCGTTGGTCGACTTTTTCGCACCGAGCTTCTTCTCGCCCGTCACCATCCACAGGCCGAACAGGGCCATGATCATACCGTGGCCCAGATCGCCAAACATAATGCCGAACAGGAACGGGAACGTAATGATCGTATACAGGGCCGGGTTGGCCTCCCGATACGAAGCAATCCCGTACGCGTCGATCAGGTTCTGGAAACCGCGCGTAAACTTGTTTGTCCGATTGTACGTCGGTGGCGCTTCGTTCGTTTCGATCACGTTCAAAAACGACGGTATGGTGCTGCCCACGGCTGCCGAACCATCCGATAGGGCCTTCTGTACCTTCGGTAGATCCGGCACCGGTACCCAGCACTCGCCGATCAGACACTTCTTCGTGACGTCCATGTTAAACAGATTCAGCGTGTGATAGATTGCTTTCATTTTCTTCACCATGATGCGCCAGTTGAACAGCTCCTTGGCGACGGTCGACAGCACGATCGAGCGGTGATCCTGCGTTTGGTTCAGCACCATCTTCAGATCTTCCAACCGCGTGCAGACGCCCTTCACCATCTCGGTGCGCTCGGATCCGGAGCTGGGGCACGGATACAGCGACACATGGTACCCGGTGCAGACCTTCTTGATGCGAGCCTTCAGCTGTTCGCCTTGGAAGAAGGCAACGAAGACGGTTTTGAAGATTTCATTCCCCTGCAATAGAGATTTCGGATTAGTTATTCTATTTTTGCGCCACCATCCGCCGACGGTATCGGCGGCGTTATCGTTTAGCACGAGGTTGCTAACGAATCGCGGAGTTCGTTATTAGCATCGGTTATCGCAACAACCGCAAACAGTCGCTTACCGTGGCCGGATCTTCCAGTGGCTCTTCCAGCTCCACCTGGCGCAGGAAAATGTTACCGCGCGAGATGCGCCACAGCATCCGCTCGAAACCCGGCATCTTTTCGCGCTGGATCACTCCCGCCACAAAACCGAGCCGCCCGCGGCTCTGTGCCATGCTCGGATCCTCGGCGATCAGGTTGCTTTTGGCGGCATCACTGCTCACGATCACCTCCTGCTCGAAAAAGAATGACTGCGTGCGTTCGAGCACATGCTTCAGCTCGGTCAGCTCGAGATAGTTTGACTTCAGGTTGACCGCATTCTGCGACAGCTCGAGAATTTCGTTCTCCGTCTTCTCGAGCCGCGCCTCCAGATCGATGATTTCGCGCGGGTTCGGAGCACGGGGCCACTCGTCGGCCGAACACTCCGGTATATGGACGTTGTCTTTCTTCACCTCGCCCTCGACATAGCGCAGCTTGCGCTCCATCTCATCGCAGCGCCGCACCTCGCTCACGAACTTCCGCTGGAACGCATTCACGTCCGCGTTGAGCTACGTTGGGCGAAACAGAATATCGTTTATTGAACCAAGCAGCGGCTAATCGGGTCAGAAATGGGAAACCTACGTCCCGAAACTGCACCGCACCCGTTTCACCCAGCTCCGAGACGGACGTGTAGGCCGCCTCCGGCTGAATAAACATCTGGCATAGTGCCATCTCCTCGCTGCGGAACATCATCGCCATGGTTGTGGCGTCTTCGCTACAGCACCGGACCGAACGCTAAAAGAGAAGGACCTGGGAAATCGGAGAGAGTGAGAGCGATAGCATAAATAGACAGCGGACAGTAACGCAACGTCGTTTGTTTGGGCCATTTTCACAAAATAAACTCGCTGATCCACAAACACAAAAGATCGTGAGCCCGAGCGCGCTGCTAGAACCCGTGACCACGGTGCACCACGTGACCCCGCTGCTGATCGCAGAAAAATAAACCGTTTTATCCACAAGCGCTATCGGATTCACAGTACAATCCACTCTCTATCACTCTTGCTCTCTCTCCGAGCTGAACGGCCAGAACATTTTTCAGGGGCCATTCTTGTTCTTGTTTCAATTTGGTAAATTTTATCACGCACTTACTCCAACAACGCCACGAAAACACGAAAAAACTGAGGAACGGGTCGTAAACGATCACGGTCACGATCGGTTCGCGATTGGCTAAAGTTCAAGGATAAAGGCCCGATCGCGCGGTCGGTGAATGCTGCAGTCTTCCGGAAGAGTGCCACCATGCAACTGACCAGGGTCTACCAGTTCCGTGCGCTAGCCGGGGGCTTTCGAACAACAGTTTACGATCAAACCCCACCCCAGAACACCGATCCGAGCCGTTCCGATGTCGCGCGTGATCACTTTTAGTATGCCCGCACCACCCGCATGTTTTCGGCCCCGGGGCCGGACATATTAGCACCGTGACGGGAGGCTCGAAACGAAGCCCCAGGCACGTCGTCATCGTTTGTTTGTTTAGCTTTTTTCTATCCGTTGAGGCTGGCGCTTACCTAGCCAGGCAGGCCAACTGAAACGCGATCACGTGGTGGTGGTTCTATTGGTTTCGATGCTGGCGATGATGGCGATGTTCGATCGAAGGTGTCAATCGCGAAGGAGTTCAATCCTGTTTGTCGCTCGTAGACGTGCGCTAATTTTCACCGCAAACAAGCAGCGCCGATCAGCATCATGTGATGGAGGCTGTGATCGTCCGCTCACTGGGGCTGACTGAAAGTGATGAGTGGTCCCACGAAGCTTATCTACGATCGGTCTTACTACACCGAAAGAGCGAACGCGCACACACGGTCCGCGTCCATGTACAAACGATCGAATACTATCGCGCGCGTGCGGCCGCTCGTTGGATTAACGAGCGTCGAATGTAGACGACCGCAGCGCCCGCCGTCGGAGGGGATTTTGCGCGGTCGGAAGGTCACACGAATGGAGGCAGCGGAAGGCCGTCGAAAGCCCCTTCGAGCGACATATGGATGTCGCGAAGTGGACTGTTCCGGTTGTTCCATCTCGTGTGGGTGCGTGGTAAGAGAGCCTATTTCATCTCAAGTATTCTTGAACAACGCTACGCTACCGTGGACAGGTGTTGATGGGGGGAGCAAATGTTTGCTTACTAACGCTCAACGCAGATGGAAACCTACTTCTTATCAGTAACTTCAAGTGGAACAGTAAAATGTGTCTTGAGTATACGAAAGACGTGTAATGTTTATGAAACAAACACATTTTGCACTAATTGTAAGAAAGCGGTTAGCGATGTGATTCGTCAAACGGTGATGTCATATATTGTGGCCATTGTTTCACAACGGATCTTAATCTTTTGGTATGTGGTATTTGGGGTTTCAATCTGGTTACATAAACTTTTGTAGAAATATTTTCTTTCATTCAGTTGTTTATTTTTTTAGCTTCATTGCATTGAGCGCCGTGGCTGGTATCTAACCGTTTACAGTCCTTACGATCGATAACACATTTCCGCCCAGCATCAGAATCAACTCAAAACTTTGTTCTTATGTTTATATAGCCGAAGCATGATTTATTAGTGCAAATTAATTACCATCGAATCAAGCGATGTTAATCTATCGTATTCGCCAATACCCCTAAAACCAGGCCATAGCTCGTGCTGCTATGTTGCCTACATTTAGGGGCACGACACATCTGAAATAAATCAAATCATGCCAATCGTTCGGATTTTAAACAACCTGTTAAAACGGCATTGATATTCAATTTTATTGCCCAGTTTGTATCGTAGTAAAATATAGTAACTAACAGATTGTTATGTTTGCATTCTATACCATCATTTATTGAACTGAATGGCCTCTAAGCGAATATGATTCGCGGATCCGATCGTTCGATCGGAGCGTGCTATGCTAACATCGGCACCCGCTTCACTCGACTTCTTGCTCCTCGAGGAGGGCCTTGAACGAGAACGGTTGGAAGGCGTAGCCCAATCCTTCGTAGAACTTGCTCATGAACTCGACCCTGCAAAGTGGAATGGAGTAAGATAGATGGCAG
Organism: Anopheles cruzii; assembly: GCF_943734635.1. Lineage (NCBI taxonomy): Eukaryota > Metazoa > Arthropoda > Insecta > Diptera > Culicidae > Anopheles > Anopheles cruzii. The sequence continues at coordinate 16,671,873 of NC_069145.1, forward strand.
TTTGACGCAACCACACGACTCCCGTACGTACCAGTGCAAACGAAGGGTGTGCAGGAATGCGGACAGCCCTTCCATACCGACCAGGATGCCGATGGTCAGCACCGACCACGGCCAAAATACGAGCCAAATCAGTATTGCTCCAACGTAGGAATCGTTCGACAGGCCGATCGTAAACACCATGTTGTACAGTACCTCCGACAGTTCTGGAATGGTACACATTCAAGTGTCTTAATCTGGACAGCTCCCGGAGGATATCACAGTCAACGGGGTTTACTTACGTGCGTGAGCCAACGACAGTGCCCACAGCCGAAGGTACGAAGCGGTGTGGGAGATCGTACTGAGGATGTACTCGATCGTGTGGATTGCCTGATGGATGAAAATTTCACTCATCGGTTCATCGTCGTGGTGGTTCGACGACGACGCAGGCGTCGTGTGATTGGCTTCGGCCACGTGGTTCACAGCGCTCTTCCTTTTGCGCTGGAACATAATGAAGAACGGTTTGGCGAGCAGTAGCCACGGAATGCAGATTACGCCCAACACGATCAAGATCACTTGTAGTGTGTCCTGGCCGTCGAACATATACTCTTTGCACGTGTCCAGCGGTTCCTGGCTCTTGAACAGCATCATGTTAATGAACATGATCAGCACGGATGGGGCGCAGCCTGGCTTCAGGTGATCCTCGTCCGTGACGGCCTTGTACATGACCCACTTGAAAAACATCATAAAGCACATGTAAGCGAACAGCACCAGCAGGAACATGATTTGCGGGATAAACTCCAACAGAATGTTTTCGCGCCGGCGGAACTTGTTGTGGTTGACCAGGCTCATGCAAACGCCGAAGATCATGTGCACCACGCCGAAGATGATGGACAGTTTCATTTTGAACGAGTTCAGGAAGATGATCTTGTTGGTGGCCAGCATCCACAGTGGATCCAGCCCGTACCAGTACACCGTTTCCGAGTAATCATCCGTGGGGTTGAGCTGCAACTCTTTGTTCTCCATGATGGTGGACGTGTTGTAGTTGATGCTCCAGCTCGAACCGAAAATGTTCATGCCCTTCGAAAAAAGATCGTTGTACACGAACCCGGTGTACATGGAAAAGATGCCCATCAGCAGAATGATGTAGCGTCCGCCAAAGAACAGCTGCCAGATTTCCTCCTTGTTCTTGTCGAGCGTTTTCTCCCACAGCACCATCCACATTCCGAGCATGAACAGAATGAGCCCGTGTCCGAGATCGCCAAACATGATGGCGAACAGGAACGGGAACGTAATGATCGTGTACAGGGCCGGGTTGGCTTCGCGGTACGTGGCGATACCGTACGACTCGATCAGGTTCTGGAAACCGCGCGTAAACTTGTTCGTCTTGTTGTATGTCGGTGGATCCTCGTTTGTTTCGATGATGTTCAGAAACGACGGCACGGTACTGCCCACCGAGGAGGAGCCGGCCACCAGGGCGGCCTTCACGTCTTGCAGCGAGTCCGTCGGTACCCAGGCCTCGCCGAACAGACACTTCTTCGACATGTCCACGTTAAACATGTTCATTGTGTGATAGATGGCCGTCACCTTCTTGACGATGATCTCCCAGGTGGGCACCTCCTTGGCAACGTTCAGCAGCACGCGCTGTCGCTGGTCCTGCGTCTGTCCCAGCACCATCTTGAGGTCCTCGATGCGTGTGCGAACGCCGCGCAGCATCTCCTCACGCTCGCTCGACTCACTCGGGCACGGGTACAGGGCGGCATGATAGCTGTAAGAGAAACGGCACGATCAGACCCATCAGGCGGTGTGTGGCACCCAGCGAGTTCCTTTCTTACCCGGTGCAAACCTTCTTCACACGGCTCTTCAGCTGCTCACCTTGGAAGAACGCAACGAACACAATCTTATTGACGGTTTCACCCTAAATGAGGCAAGCAGATAAGAAGCAATTAGCATCCGCGCAGGACAAAAATAAACGCGTCTAATGTCTGGAAATATCTCAACTTAAGATGAGCAAACTCGCCTGCCGCAGAGCTACACAAATGCAGCCGGTTATCAACGCCGTTCGTTAAATGAGGTAACGTAGTAAAAAAACTAGGTTTCGGCTTATCGAACGTTTGCTCGGTTCGCTTTGCATAACTTGTTCTAACCGAAATGAAAATGCAATTTCCGGTGCAAGCTTCCGATAGGTGTCTAACTCAACGTCAGCACACCTCGTGACTTTGTCGCTCGACGCGACAACCCCATGTGACCGACAGCGATGTGATTGAAAGAGAGCCATTGCGGGCGTGGGAAGATAAAACACAATGCGACCCCTTGAACGGGCCTATCACTCGGCCCAATGAACGCAGGGCGCCATTACTTCAGACTTACCGATTTCGGATCAACCAGCGCCTCTTCGAGCACCGCCTGACGAAGGAAAATGTTACCACGTGACACGCGCCACAGCATACGCTCGAAGCCGATGATGCGTTCGCGCGAAATAACACCCGCCACGAAACCGAGCGGTTTACCGTCGTTGGCCGCCTCGCCACCGGTGGCTTCCAGGTTCTGCACATTCGACCGGTCCGAGAAGAACACCTGCGTTTTCTCCAGCACGTGCTTCAGCTCGGTCAGCTCCATAAAGTTCTGCAACAGCGCACTGTTGTTCTCGGACAGTTCCACGATTTCGTTCTCCGTCTTCTCGAGCTGCGCCTCAAGGTCGATGATTTCGCGCGAGTTCGGCGTCCGCGGAATGTCTTCCGGCATCTCCGGTATAGTGACCGAGTCCTTCGTGATTTCTCGCCGAATGTAGCCGATCTTGCGGTCCATTTCCTCGCACCGCCGAATCTCGGTCGTGTACTTCCGCTGGAACATGTTGATATCGGCGTTCAGCTGCAAGAAGGTGAGGGGACGTTCACGGGTTACTGGTCGTTGACGTTAAGCCGGCCCACTCGGACGGATTGGTCTACTGACATCGCGGAACTGGGCAATGCCCAGTTCGCCCAGCTCGGCCACCGATTGATAGGCAGCCTCCGGTTGGATGAGCAGCTGCACCATGCTCATCTCTTCACTCCGAAACATCGCTCCCATGGCTGGCGATTGTTGGCCAGAACCGGACAAAACTAAGCACACACGCAGAGCACACACAGAGCACAGCAGTGGACACCTGGTAGATCCGCTTCACAGGTTCGACTGGTTCGTTCCACGGCCGAACAACTTCTGATGCACCGGCCATCCGATTGTTGAACGAATTGCTGTATGAACGATATCTTTCTCACCGGTGTCGGAGACATCTACCGTTGAGCCGAGATAAGAAAACGACGTCACGTGAGGTGGGCGGTACTCGCGGAGACACTGGGAGCTCATTAAACGATAGTTTTCGTCTTGCCAGCAGCAATGGTCGGCAGCAATGGTGTTCGGCTTGGAGGAACTTCCATAGGTTGTGCGCTTCACCATTTGAATTTTTTGGTCAAAACTAGAGAAGCTAATTGAGTCGAATTGTTCAACTCCATAAATCTTCTACGGTTGTTTCATTGCCTCTAATCCGCGGCCGCTTGAGTGGAGCTTAGTTGCCGCTTCGAATTGCCGTTTACCGGGCCCTTTTCGGAGCAGTTGTACACACGGCTGAATAGGCCAAGATAACGCGTGCGCGATAACGAATATCCCGCACGGCCGGAGTGGGGTTGCGTGATTCGTCACGGCACACAAAGGTGTTGTGATGATTGGGAACACACTTTTATCAATTACTGGCAACCAACCAGCCCGCGCACAGAAGCTCTCATTGGCAATGATTAAACAAAAGACAAAAAAACATGCCCACACGAAGCCACGGTACTCGATAATCGTTCAACATTCTTCACGCTGGCGCAAACGTCTCGTCCGGCATGGCCCAAGTGCTGGCTGACGTCTTGTCGGACATGATTGTAAAGATTGACGGTACATCAATACTGGGGAGGGACATGGAAGGATCGTTACCTAAATGGAGGTTGCGTAACTTTGGCGCCCGCTAAGAAACTTTTCCAATATTTTAGGACCCCAACGAGCTTGAAGTTGCCATTGGAACAATCAGTAAACGCCAAATTTAACTAATCAACAATTAAGGAATGGTGAGATTTTATTCACTGCTGCCTCGTGCGCTTCGCGAGCTCGCTCGGACGAAACACACCGCGCTCGGTGACGATGCCCGTTATCAACTCTGCTGGCGTCACATCGAACGCCGGATTCCAGCAGCCGATTCCGGGCGCCGCAATCCGCTGGCCTGCGATGTGCGTTAGTTCGTTCTCCGGGCGCTCCTCGATCTTGATGCGCGATCCATCATCGATGGCAAAATCGATCGATGTGAACGGTGCGGCCACATAGAACGGTACCTGGTGGTGCTTCGCCACCACGGCTATCTGATAGGTGCCGATCTTGTTCGCGGTGTCACCATTCGCCGCGACACGATCCGCTCCGACGATGACGGCATCGATCTTCCTGGTGTGGAGCAGTGCCGCTACCATGCTATCGGTTACCAAAGTCGCCGGCAGTTGATCGTGCACCAGCTCGTACGCCGTTAGCCGTGCGCCCTGGTTGTACGGTCGCGTTTCGGTGCAATACACGTGCTCTAGTGTTCGGAAGAGCCGTGGTTAGCGTGGGTTTTATGCTCTGTGACGACCGAGTCCGAGTTCACCTACCCAAGAGACCCCTTTCATGGACGCTCCTGATGACGCCCAGTGCGGTGCCATACCTTAAACAATAAGAATTTCGTTAGCCGATAAAGCCGATCGATGATTGCAGATCGCTTCTCACCCTGCGGTGGCCAATGATCCGGTGTTGCAGTGGGTTAACAATTTCAGCGGTCGATCGATACCTTTCAGCAGCACATCGGCACCATTGTCGCCGATGGCACGATTGTCTTCGATATCTTTCACCAGCATCTGCTCCACAGTTTCAATGATTCTGGTACGGTTGAAGAAAATGATACGTTGACATCGTTTCTAACGGAAACGTGAGCTTCATACCGTCGCTTCATGGCCTCCACTGGGACAGTTTCATCACTGAACAAACTGTCCGCCAACGTGTGCAAGTCATCCGCCGCCAGCTTCAGGTTGACGGCGGTCGGTCGCGAGGTGACGAGATACTGTAGCTGCTCGCACATTTCCTTCCGCAAATCCGCCTTTGAGTCGTACTGTTTACCGTAGATTTCCACCACGAGCGATAAACAGCCAACAATAGCTATGGCCGGGGCGCCCCTCACCTAAGCGAGCGTTCGGGATCATGTTCCGGTTGTTGTTGGTTCTTTCCAGGCGTGCCACCCCCCGAATTACCTGCATACGATGGATCGCAGCCCAGCCATCCTTTACGCTTGATACCGGAATGTATTTCGATTCGCCGGGAAGCAAAAGCTGGTCTAGAATTTGCAGCTGGCCACCCTTGTATTTGATCGCTTCGAGCGTCATTTTCTAACAACGTTTTACGCACCAGCAAAGCAAACTTATGATAAGCACGGACCGGCTTATCAATATTTACGCGCCGCCCATTTGACGGCCCATCTGACAGTCGGCGTAAAGGCGCCCGCGCTTGTCGGTGTCTAACAACGAATCGGTGCAATTGCCATCGATGGGTGTTTGTCTCCGCTAACGCTAACGGTTTTTGAGCCCTTCCACGCGGCGCACGTGTTTCCGTTCCGTTGAGACCAATATGCATAACTGCTTACGCTGAATTCATGGCTTTAAAAAACAACCAGCCTATTCTAACAATTGAAGGGCATCGTTTCATCGTTCTGTTTGGGTTTCACGATTTTCACTTCAAGTCCAAAAGGCCAATAAAAGCGCGCTCAATAAAAACAATTAGCGTAACGCTATTCGGGTGAAGTCCTCCAACGCTAAACGAGCCTCTCCGGGGACACAAATCGTCGCGCACGATCGCATGAATCGCCCACAACGTGCACGGCGCGTGATTCATTTGCGCGGCCACACGGCCGCGGCCGGCCACAGCGCACCACTACACACCCTCGACCGGGTTGTGATCGTGCGAAGCATAAACGGCAATGGTTTGTTTTGAATGAGCCACACACCCGGCCAGGGCGGGCCCGGCCCATCGCAGGGCCATGGGCTTCATCAGGGATGCGCAACATGTGCGACGTGGTGCCCTCCGCTCTCCGACGATCCGACCCAGGGCGATGTGTGCGTGTGGTGCGCCCGTTCGCACATATGCTTTCCAGACGCACTGAAACCGCTCGGGACGCCAGCAACATACGACTATGCGTGCGCATCCGATCCGTTGGCGGTGGCGTATGGGTCCCGGCAGCGCGCGCGCATGTCAATGTACGCGCATCCCAGCAGAAAACAGGAAGAGGAAAACTGGAAGAGCCGTACCGAGCCGTGCGTGCCGTGGGTCGGAATGAAGCAGGGAGCCGAGGGCACGGGAAAGGGACAGCAAGCGCAGAGAACCACTCGAGGCGTGTGCGATGTAAACAATATTACAAGCGCACCGAACGGTGACGGGGGACGGCGAACGCCGGACGCCGCACGCCGCGCACGGAAAGTGATCGAGAGTGAGAAGAAATGTGTCGCTGATCGCCATGCGGACGGATGCGCGAGACGTTCCACGGTTTAGATTAGATAATTCGATCAGATGCTCGTCGTCATCAGGCGTCGTCGTCGTCGTCGCCGCTTCAGTCGCGAGTCGCTAGCCACGCAGACGAGATGTCGCGGGTGTCGTGTTAGTCGAAATTTTCCCGTTTTGCGAACGAACGCACTTAGTGATCGCCGGGACCCGGAGAACGTGAGTGAGAGTGAGAGCGAGTGCAGGCGCGCGCCCGCGATCGAACTGATCGAATCGATTTGTGTTGCCGAGTTGGAACGAGTGTCAGTGCCGAATGCAAAAATAAACAAACACGAACCGGGGTCCACGGATCGATCGATCTCGGGGCGGGTGCATCGCTCTCCGAATGCCGGAAGCTTCTTCCTTCCGTTCACCGTGCTCTCTGTGTGTGTCTGTGTGCGTGTGCATCAATGTACACTTTTGTCCGACTGTCCGTGGGGCGTTCTGAGAAGTGCGACCTCATCTGTTGCTTCGATGGTGAAGCGATCTTCCATTATGAAAACCACACCAGCATCCGGGGCCGCCGCCAGTCGGAAGTGCGTCCGCAACACTGCCAAACGTCCTTCGGTGCTCGACAGGATGATGATGCAGCTGTAACGCAGCTGTAGCGATCCGAAGTGATCAAGTGTTCAGTTTGTGTGTGTGTGATTTGTGTGTGTAAGCGATAAAAGCGTCTCCAGTCCAGCGCGCGACGATGGAGCCGCTTCCACTGTGTTCAGGTTCGTGAGTCGCCACGATGGCCGGTGACGATTGTATGATTAGCGCGCATCAAGTCCGATTTTTCAATTGAATTCCTTGCCATGCGGTGCCGGTTTCCAGATAATCCCAATTACTTCAACGACGACTGTGCCACGTCCGTCGGCGTCGTTGTCGGCGGCGGTGGCGGCAGCAGCTCGGCTGGACCCGAGAAGAAGCATCGGTTCTATCACTTGAAGCGCCTGGTGACCTACTCGAAGCTGAAACGGTCCGCCACCACGATTGATGGCCACTCGGGTGGACCGACGGCGGCGGCAACCGGTGGCGGGTCGGAGTACGGCTCACCCCCGGCCCGTACCTCGTCCCTGTTCCGGTACCGCAGCAACAGTGCCGGGTGCTCGGGAGGGCCGATGACGACGAATGGCGACGGAGGCGGATGCGAGAGCCCGTCCGCTAGCGGAGATAGTCCACCCGCAGCATTCTGCTTCAATCAAGCACCACTCTCGCTGTTCGTCCCGTGAGTCCCGTCCCGGCACAGCTTCCTGAGTTTCCGAGGGCGTCCTAATTTAAGAACGCGTTTTTCTCTCTCCCTCTCTCGCTCGCTCATTTAATGTAAACATCTCAGTGGGGGCCGCCCGGGACTGGCGATGACGGCGGAACGGCGCAGGCATTCCTTTGGCACGTCGATGCACCGCCAGCTGGGACCAGCGGAAAACAATGGCCGCGGCGTGATGATGTTGAAAAATGAAACCTCCATCGATGAGGTAAGTGGACTGCGCAAGCGCGACCGCGCCATGAGTAACACGAGCCCCCCGGGTGCGTTGGCTCCAGAGTAACCGCCCCGGAAGAACCACCGGGGGGGAGGGTGTCGACACATGGTGACGTTTGGTTGTATCTTCCCGCCTTCCTTAGGTCCCCCACTCGCCCGCCCCGAGGGCGCCCGTGACGGGTAGCAGCGCCAACGGCAACACAACCGATCCCGGTAAGTACCGCTCACGGCGGCGCAGGTGTGTGGCCACTACTTCCTGGGGTCGTCGAGCGGGCCCTAAATCGGCAATAGAGGGAACGGACCAATCCGGCATGGACACATTTGTGATGACCGTTTCCGCACTCTCTCTCTCGCGCATCTCGCATTCAGCGCAACGTTCCTTCCGTGTCGGGGCTCCGGTTTCTTTATTTTGATCACGTCCTCCAGTCCGGACCGGGGGACCCCTCGTCGCCAACAAACGACCGGAAAACAAACACATTAAAAGAGACGCGCGCCCGCGCGATCTCCGTCGCCACCGCCTTCGTCGGCTTCCTTCCGCCCGCAAGGATGAGACGACGACACACACGGCGCGCGATCGTGATGATCGTGTGCGGCGGCGGCGGTTGGCGACATTTTGGACCCATCCCGTGGTGAGAGAGCGCGCGCACTCTCTCTCCCTATCTCTCTCTTTCTCACACACAAACACTATTTTCGAGCTGCGTTATTCACCACCACGGGGCCTGGAGATGGCGCGACTTGTCGCTGGACAAATCGCGCCTCGGGCGACAGTTCGGGCGTGTGGTTCGGTGCCGCGAGTCCACATTTCGGTGCCGCCTCCACTCAAACCTCGCTCTACTCGCCCCACAGGATCGACGCTGGCCGCCATGGATGTGCTGCTCGTGACGGCGCGCCACAGCGAGCACGGAATGCTGTGGGTCAACCATCTGAAGGTGTGCTTCGACAAGATCACCAAACAGCGCGGCCGCCTTCCGTTCAAGTGAGTACCACCCACCGGCCCCCGCCATCACGCCCGCACTTACCGACTCACACCAACGCGCAGATTTCTGCACATCAAGCTCGATGAGGACGCAACCCAACAACCGGCCCACATCGTGCAGCAGTGCGAATCGACGAAGCTGCAGATTGTGATCGTGTGCCCGGCCTTTATGGGCCTTTCGACGCCACTGCTGAGCGCGAAGCTGAGTGCGATCCTCAACCCGTGCCGCGTCCTCGGGATGCTGCTCGACGTGGCCGAACACGAGGTGACTGAGTTCGCCAAGGCGGCCCTTCCGGGCTACGGCAAGTGGCGTACGTGCTCGGTACGCGACAAGGACACGGCGTGCGTCAGCGAGCTGCTCGGAATGGCCACGGACATTCTGGGGAAAGCGTTGCGTCAGCAGACGATCCTGCACCGGACGCCGTCTACCGAGCAGCCCCGGACACCGACTTCGCCCACCAAGCCAAGCGGGGCGGCGGCGGCGGCGGGGACGGCAGCAGGCCACCGTTCCCACGAGTCGTTCGTGCTGTTCCCACGCAAGGTGAAGGTGGGCCAGAGCAAAATACTCGCGATCCTGCACGAACCGCTCAGCAAGGAGGACTGGATAAAGATCAAGGTGGAGAAGGCGGACCGAACGATCGAGATAACGAACATCAAGCGCCGCAATCCGTACACCATCCAGTTCAACGTGCCAGGTAGGGCCGGCCAGGTAGCACCGGGTTTTCCTTTTTTTTTGACACCTTCACGGCAAAGAACCGTGAAGAGGAAGGACCCGCGAACAAGGGTTCCCAAGGGAGTGCCGGAAGTGCCAGCTGCCGGAGCGAACAGGGAGATTAACGGTGCCTTGGTGTTTTTGCCCCGTTTCGCAGAAATCTGTATGGAGATATCGATGATGATCAAGATCCGGCTGGAGAAGAACAACGTCGAGATCGGGTGCCGGCCGCTCAAGTGCGAGAGCCAGATGCGCGAGCTCGAACAGATCCTGTCATCGAAGGACGCACCGATGGAGCTGATCTGCCAGTCGCTCGGCCTCTCGACCAACGACCGGGAGAAGCTGGACACGCTGCTGCTAAAGGCGTTCCTGAGAAACGTGCCGCCGAACTACAATCTGCTCAACTTCGGGTCAGGCGCTGGTGACGCCGGGCTCGGTTCTCACCGTGACATCTGTAAGTTATGTGCTATCGCCGGTGGCACACCAAGGTTACTGATTCACTTGTTCTGATCTGCGCAGACCCCGAAGAGTACCCGACGTTGCTCCATTTCGCCGCCAAATGGGGCCTGGAGCGGCTCTGTATGCAGCTGATCGAGTCACCGGGCGGAGAGATCGCGTGCGAGATGCGCAACATCAGTGGCCGAACGCCGTCGGATGTGGCGGAAGCGGCCGGTCACTTCAAGATTGCCAGTTCGCTCAAGAACTTCTCGGTAAGTGGTTCTCGGACCGTCTCCCGGTCACCGCCAAATTCTAACGCCCGTTTTGTCTCGTCCATCGGCGCAGCAAATGAATGAGTTCACAACGATGTACCACTACTTCAAGGGTGTCAGTGGTGCGTGCCCGGATCAGGTCATGATTCAACCGAAGCAACTCCACCACCAGCGACCGACGGTAGCGGCGACGGCCAACGGAGGTGCCGTGCCGGCGGCAGGTGCGGTCATCCGTGCGGAAAACAAAACCGACGCGGAGAAGATTCTGTCGCACGTGCACGCGCTCAAGCACGCGGAGGGTTACATCGACATGACCGCCTGCGTCAACGGCGATCAGGTGGACGGTGATGGTGGTGGTTGTGGTGGTGGTGCTGGTGCTGGTATCGCCGTCGCCAACATGAACTATCTGACCGAGGTGGCACTACTAGCACCGTCGGTAGCGCCGCCACCGGAAGAGAAGGACGTGTGTGGCGAGAATGAGCACAACTTTGACTTTGACGACGGCAAGCGAGACATTGGCGGCGGCGGGTGCAACGGATCGCTCCGGTCGACTGGATCGTCGTCGGAGCGCAGCAAGTACGATATCTTCAGCAACGAGTGCTCGAATCTTCTCGAGAGCTGCGACGGCGGTGGATCGAGCACGGACCACGAGTACCTGTACCAGCCGTCGAACGCTCCGTTCACCCCGACGAAGCCGTCACCAACGCCCTCCGAGCCGCCGATCGGGGACTACATGATTCAACCCTCGAACATACCGGTGCACGCGTACTGCAACGTGGAGGTTGGCGTACCCGATGGGGGCGAGGCCACGGCGGGTGGCGAAGAGCAACCGTCGCACGTGCGGCTGAGCTTCCGCAAGGAGGAACCACCGTCGGAGGACACGTACGGGACGACGACGGCCGGGTGTCCGCGGCGCAAGGACAGCGGCCCCGGCGGCGAGCGGACGGTCGACGACGAGCTGCTGGAGATCATCTCCGACTTCAAGAACAACGTGTTCTCGATCCAGGAGGTGGAGCAGCTAGTCACGCTGTGGAAGAACCGGAACGACGTGCAGCAGAGCTTCCGGGAGAAACAGGACCAGCTGCAGCGGATGCGTGAACACTACGAGCAGATCCAGCGGGAACTGAAGGACAAGCTGAAGCGGCCGACCCCGTTCGAGCGCATGAAGAGTTTCTTCTCTCGCGCTAAGCCGACCTCGGTCGCGTCGGCGGCAACGAAACCCGCGAAACCGCGTGCCACCGATAGCGGCGGCCCCTCCGCCGGTGCGGCCCCGGGAACCGGGGATGTCTTGTGTGACGAGATAAAGTTTTCCATGGCCGGTGCGGCGGGACAGAGCGTACGGCCGAACAGCCTTTCGCTGAGCGTCAACAGTGTGGCGAGCGATGCCTCCGAAACGGTCAGCGTGAGCGGAAGCAGTACCCGGAGTGGTGGCCGGCGGCCGCCGGGCCATCCGAGCACTCCCGAGTCCTCGTGCGATGGGCGACGCCTGTCGCACAGCAAGTCGTGGCCCAAAGGAGCGGACCACGACCAGAACTACATGATACCACCGTCACCGCGGCCGGTCAGTGAAGAGCTCAGTGTGCGATCCGGGCGACCCGGAGGCACGGCTCTGAACCGGTGCAGCAACAGTAGCAACAGTAGCTGCTCGAGTGGGGCCACTAGCAGCAGTTCCAGCGGGCGCGACTCGTATCCGTCGCACGCCACCGCCAGCGGTAACGAGTCCCACTACATCATGTACCCCTCGAACGTACCAGTATTCAGCGGCGCCGACTACATGAACGTGCCGTCGGCGGCGGCGGCAGGACGAGACGGGTCGGCCGCAGACGACGGTGACGGTGGCCGAGTGACGTCCCCGGCCCGCCCGAGGCTCGGCCGCAGTCCGTCCGATTTGGGCACATCGCATCTCATCACCTTTCAGTCCATATTAGAGTGTAACGAGAGTGCCGATCCGGCGGCGGGCGAATGAGCGGCGCGCCCGCGGAGGGGGTGTGCCGGCCATGGAAAGCAGGAAGCCGGAACTAGGGATCCATTGTTGGTCAATAGAGAACGGCAAACTCTTTCCTTTTCGTTCCGTTCCCTCGTGTTCTTCGCAGCCAAAGGTTACGGAGCGGAATGATACCAATTTTATGCTACACATAGGTTATGGAATAAAGCAACGAATAAAGAACGTATCCGTGTATCGAACTGTTGGGTGGGGTGGTTCCCCGATCAATTTCTTGCCGGGTTCTGGTAAATTAATTCCACCCCGTCATGAATCAGCGCAAACGGCGGTTTTCTTCTTGGGGTGGCGGTACAGTGATGTGCGAATTCGGTCGGCCGCATGGTGGCCGCTGTCAGGAATGCTATTGAATTAAAGAGTTCAATGGAGAAGTTGAAGGCAAAAAGCGATGACAGCTCGGTAGTAGCCCACGAAAAACGCATATTTACTCAACAAAATATAAAAGGACATCTCGCGTAAAGAACATTTTTGTTCGGAGTGAAAATTACATTTTCCCATCTATCTATCTTACACTTGTTTCATCGAGATTCCAATTTATCGAGATACCGAGATCTATCCCTGAAGTGAGAATCTAAAAAGCCTGCAAAATACGCTGTTATGATCTCATCCATTTGATGAGAAACGCTTTCCACGCATGAACTTTTTTGGGCTCAGCAAAACAGCTGGAAGTCGCTATGGGTCAAATCTGGTGAATACGGTGGATGTTCCAACAGTTCTTCTTAAATTCATCAATTTTTGCCGTTGTCAAAATGCTCTTGTGCATTGTCCTGATGAAAAAGGATTTTTTCTGCTGCAAACCAAGTCTTTAGTCACGAGTTTTCTCCTGTTCTAAAAGGTTACAATAATAATCGGAATTTAATGTTTTTGTAATCCACAAACCAAATTCCGTTCGCATCCCTAACGCCTTCTTGGCCGATTTCTGGACACGAACTCGTGTAGGAGCCGAAGAACCACGTTCATACCACTTCTAGCCACTTGTTTTGATTCAGGATCATTGTGATAGACCATAGTCTCATGCATAGTGATGAGTCGACGCACAAAATCCACTTTATCTATTCGAAAACGCTCTCAATGTTACCGAGAAAGCTGCATTCGAATGTGTTTTTTTTTCCATGGTTAGCATCTATGATTTCTCGTGTTTCCACTGTTTTTGGACGTTCTTAACGTGGATGCTCTTTTAGGCTTGCACCAATTCATTCAGAAACCCATTTTTCCACTGTACTAATTGAAGGCGAGTCCTTATATACTTTCAGCATCCGTTCATACATTTCCTTTGCTTTCAAACTTTCCAAAAATAATTTAAGTAATTCAATCACTGCAATTTCAATTCCATTGTAAAAAAAAATGCCATGACATGTCGATACTAAATGGCTTGTAAACAGAGAATGAAGTGACAGATTGAAATGAAACTTCGCATACGCGTTCATATGAAGAGTGTACCAACATAACAAAATATATTTGCGCTGAAGAAGAATGAAGAAATGCTTCTTTTCATAGTAAAATCTCCCATCGACCTTTCGGGCTGAAGCTCGAATGCATCTTACTCTTGGCAAAACACAGACCCAACACAACCCAGCGCCCCAGCGTGTCACGTGTGGCAGCGGCGGAAGTCGCACACAATGACACATCGGCATCTTGTACCGTTGTTCCGGTGCCGCATGTTGGCGAATAATGGAAGAGGTACCCACCGCCGTACTCTACGCCGCCGAGAAAGCTTAGCTAATATCCGTCTAATTGCGGACCACCGCGCACTTGCATTGCGCGCCGCATTTGGACTGAGGGCGGAAATCAAATGTGGGTGCCTCTCTGCGTCGCCCGGGGTTCTTACCGGGGGCACCCGGGGGCACCCGGGGACGGAAATCGAAGTGGCGCGTCAGGGTGGCGGAAATCAATTACTTTAAAGTCAGCATCAGTACGCCCAACGCCACCCGCCGCCCCCGCAGACGTCTGAATGTGCATCGGGCGAATGTCTCTATTTCCGATGTCTCTATTTCGAGCTGTGGTTACCGAGGCGGGGTGCGGAGTGCTTGTTCTTTTCGGCTCCCGGGTCCGCCTTTACAACCACCAGCACCACAGCGCATCGTCATCACCCTGTACGGCGGCACCCTGTCACCGTCACCATCAATCGCGCTGATGTTGATTAATGGAGAACAAAAGCGCGGATCATTATTAATTTGCAGAATGTTATTGATTTCTGCCCATGCTTTCATTCCGGCACATTAAAGGGAACACCGCACGAAATCCAATTTCGTGTAGCCCGCGATTTGTCGAATGTTAATGAAGAGGCTGGTGTGCTTGAGCGCGGAACGAGAGCTAACGGTAACCGTGCCAATAGCCGTGTCGCTTTTCACGCGCCACTTTGAACCCCGTTCGAAATTACTTCGACAATGAGCCGCGGTATTTTTACAACAGTGACCGTAGGATCATAACCGCACGCACCGTTTCGCGAGCTACCGTTTCCTAACGGAGCCCCGGCCCCGTGACGACCTGCCGCCCCTCGAAAAGTTTCTCGCCGAAGGTCAACACCGCAGAATGATGATGGCAATAAATTTGGCTATCAAAAAGCGACTGCCTATCCGATCCATCTTGGGCGTCTGCTGGACTTTGGCGGGGGGTCGCAACAATAAACCCGGCCGGTTTGACGGGAACGGACAGCATAGCATCGGAAGACGCGCCCGCCAAAGCCCTAATAGATTGGCCCGAGAGATGGAACGAAACGAAAAGCAAAACAATCCGAAAAGCCTAAGCTCGCGCGCATTAGACGACGTTAGGAGAAAGATGGAGCAAGTCAATTAAAGGAAAACACGCGAAGCGAAAAATGAAATATTGGGTCCGCCGGAAAGTTCTGTCCCATTTTTTGCCATCTTATAATTGCTGCTCCATCTTTCAGGAAACCCTTGCCTACGACCCGTGATTGCTACTTGTTGTTTTTTGCATTGCCCTCCATGGGATGACCTGTGTTAGGATCGGTATTGAGTCACCTTTCCGGCTAAGCAGCATCTGAAGGGAGGGAGTAAAGGCGTCAACCGGTAGGCGCCGCACACCGCAACATCGTTATAACTGATTGGGTTAGGCTGTTTCTTTTCACCACTTAATTGGAGCAGATCTAGTAGCTGTAATGAGGTCAAGGTTGGCGGCTATTATTCAATTCGTTTAGTTACTGCAACTCATTTTGTACTGCTCCCAAGGGCATGTTTCCATTTCAGCAATGAATATTTTGGGTGTTGAGCTGAAAGTGAAAATATATTTAGGGCACTATATCCCTTCATAAATGGAAAATAAAAACTGAAGCTATACCAGTGAGGCCTTTCATGACATATGATGCCTCGCCAGTTTGACTAACATGTGCCTCAATACAGAGGATAGCGAAAAGAAGATTAGCATCTGAACATTTGAAAAAATTGTGCAAAAATGAGTATAAATTATCTTATATTGATAAGATAGCCCATTTTCCTATTCCCTAAACTAAACGCACCACTTCGAGAATGCAGTAAGTATGACAAGCTGATGGCCATAACAAGAGTTTGGAAAAACAAACTAAGCCGAAGTTAATTCGAATTTTTATTAGGTAATTCTGGTCATCCTTTTCACCCTACACATGACCGCCGGAAAGTTTTCCGTTTTCGGGCTCTCGTTTCTTAGCCCGGCCATCCACTGCTGTGGCACGAAAAACTTTCCCGTCGTCCCGCGCAATTCGCGCAAAACGCCCGTGGGGAAACTCAACGACCACCCAACCCAGCGGTGTAAAGCGCAAAGAAAATTGCTTTCTGCCGGCCGAAAACCCATGTACCGGGCGGAAGTGTCCGGCACGAACGAACGGCGAGCCGTAAGAATTGGAGCACGGAGCCACGGAAAAGGAAAACAGCTTACAGAAGCTTTCACCCTCGTTTGGCAAGCCGTGGCCGAGCCGGGCCCAATTTGTTATGCTTACGGTTGGTGTGCATGTTGCGGAGGGAGGCCCTGTTATGCTGACGTTGGCCCCGCTGGGTGTCGCAAGCGGTCGGTTCGCGTGTGTCACCCCCGTCACGTTAATACGGTGGGAACAAGGGCTCAACAGGTAATCTTCCGCCAGAAATCAAAACATAATTGTCCTCCTAGGGCACACTAACGCCCTCTGGAGGTTGCGTCCGCCAGTTAAACCCTCCCCGTTTGGTGGTTAGGTTTTCTGGCCGGTTAGCCGATTGTGGGCAGCCAGCCAGACCGGGTACCGGGTTGATCACCGAATGTCACCGAATCACCGGGTCGTTCGGTTCGGACACATGTCGCGTCGGATCGCCGTCACGGATCGGTGGCACTTGCGATGCGCGTGTGTGTGTCCGCCGAGGACGATGGCACCCTCCGTGGGGCCCGTTGGCATTGAATTAATTAGCATCCGAAATGATGCGCTCGGTCCGGCGGACGGTTCAAGACCATCTGTTGCCAGAATGGCGCGCAGCTCGGCGCGATACGTGTAATTGCAGCTCGATGCCGTGCGATTCCGTGGGGCGGACATCGGCTGTAGGTTGGCGGGAGGGGGTGATTTGCATTTTCGGAAGTTGGGTCGTGGTACATCATATGACATTCCTACCCGGCTCCTGTGGCCGGACAGATAATTGCGTTCTGGGTGTCGGAATTTCGGGCCCTCTGCTATGCGAGCCAATGTGAGGGAGAACACGTTTCGGGTGACAGCGTGCGCACTTATGCTGCGTATGCTGGGCAACCAACCCCACTACCACCACCAGCGCCCGATCTGCCGCCCTCATAAACTGGCGCTTTAATTCATGCAGCGGCGTGCCATTTGGCGTTACGCATTGTTGGCTCCCTTCTCATGCTTCCCATGGACACGATCTTTTGGCACGCCATAGACCCTTCGGTGCCCAGCACCTCTCCACACACGAGTATACATACTAGCCTCAGGTCTTGATGTAGTGAAGTGAGTATCAGTCAAACCTTTCTGGAGTCTTTTCGACACACTGGGCCCGTGACGTCATCAGAACGCACCAACAGGAGCCCCACGGTTGACCACTCGGTAAGGCTCACTGCCCTTTATGGCATCCCGAGGCCTACCGCTACACGGTCGCTGCACACCGAAGGGTTAACCTCACTGCCGCTGCCTACTACTACTACGGTTGTGTTGCTTATGCATCGCTTTTGAAATGCCTGGAAAATAATGGAACCGAGAGAGCGGAGACCGTGTCGCCGTTCCCGGGAACCCTGCCGCCACCGCTGCCACCGCCGGCTGGTGGCCTGCCGAGGTCTTTCTGGGTGGCTTTTCCAGACCCGGTGGGCCTTTCCACGCGGCGCTACTCAGTCGGGGCTCCAGTGTCGCCGTAGGCGGATGTGTCGGAACCGGGAAACTCGACCGTGCCCAATTACTGTGCGCGCTTTCCGCGAATAAACGGCACGCTCCGCGCGAAGTCCGGAACCCAGGAACGTCGTCTCAGGTTAGGTTCTGCGATTCTGGTTTATTGTTACTGTTTTCACGTGTGTGTGTGTTTGATGTGCAAAGCGAAAGTGTATGATTCACGCCATGCTGGCTGCCGGTTGGGGAATTGTTAAACAAATAACAAGGGCCGCGCACAACCGATGCCGGTGTTGCTTCCGAACAAAAACAACGCCGAAACAGCCAAGTGAAGAAGCAAAGAGAACCCGCCAGCAGCATAGCGAAAAGCGTGTGGCCCAACGAACGAATCGGCATCGGGAGAACCAACTCGAACAGTTGGTGACCGCAGCGAACCGTGCCAGAACCGAGGGCCGACGGGTGCGCTCCGGAACATCACCGGGAAGAATCGCTCTTCCGTGGCGCCACTAGGAACCGGAGAACAGGGTGCTATCTGCACAGGTGCTGACTTCTGGTCGCGGCCCGCGGCACTACCCACTGGAGCGTGCAAGCGCGCGTTTATTACGCGATCCCCCGTGCGGGTCTTACGTCCAGACCCGCAAGTCCCGCGAAAGTCCCCAACAACCTGGGGCGCCGGTGTCGCGTAATTTCCCGAGCTCCGAAACAGTTGTAATCGGTCAATTTGCGAAAGGCGGAAAAAGCCAGTTGGGGCGCCAGTGATAAGTGCGCTCATTAGCATCGCAGTAACTGCAGACGGCAGAAACGCATCCCGCGCCGAGTGCGCCGAGTGAAGGGCCTTCTCCGTTTGGTCTTTGGTGAGATTCGCGCAAAGTTTCCCACCATTCAAATTCTGCGGCAACAACGCATCGCCGGATATCAAATTGTTTTCGATAAGGTATTTAGTGGCCCTGCCTCGGAACCTGGAGCTAGACTTTCACCCGGCGGGCGTGTTGTGAAATATTTTCGATCCTTCCCGAAACAACCCCCCCGGGGGTGTGGTGTGTGTGTGTGAAAGGTGCTGAGTGCTAATGGCCGCTACCGGATGGAAAGTGAACTTCAAGCGATTCGAACCTCTCGAGAGAAGTGTGGCCGGAACCGTGTGGTGGCTGTCGGATCGGTTCCCGTGGATCCGGCCCGTCCGGGCTTGATTGGTTCCCGCCGCCGGGAGCGGGTGATGAAAACTCGGGTAAGTTGGGCTAAAATTTCTGTGCGCAACAAACAGTCATTATCGGCCAGTGTCAATCTGCTGGTGGTCCGAAAATTAAAAACGAGAAGGCTGCCTCGAAGGCTGCCGGAAACTTTTGCGCTGACGAAACAAGAAGATGGTCCACCGCGATTGGGCCGTTCCGAAGCGTACAAAATAACCGGAGGTCGACGACGATAAAGGAAAACTTTCCGGGCGCCTTTGTCAATCGGTACGGTCCTCAGTCGGCGCTCGAGGCGCTCGAGAAGGAAGGGGTCAACCGAAAAATCTGATCGAAAATTGCCTCTCAACGCCCGGAGATGGGGCCGACTGGTACTTTCAGACCGGAGCTCTGACGTCTGGCCGGTGACCGCGGTGTTGTGCCCGGGGTTTTTCTCACGCATTTTCATCATCTCGCGGGGCATGCAATGCGGCCCCCGCGGTCTGGGTCAGCCACCGGGTAATATGCTGGCTGAGCATGTAAACATGCGCGCTGTGCCCGCGACTCTCGATTGTACCAGCGTCCGGAGCTTGGGAATACTCGTTTCGTCACCGGCGGCGGTTGGCAGCCGCCGCCACTGGGCATTACGTAGCACCGTAGCGTGAAATACTGTCTCCGTCTGCGGTTGTGTTTGTCTTTCACAAAATTAGTAGGTGTTTAGTGAGCAGAAATCTGGGCCACCGTCAGCCGGATCGTTCGTTGCGTACCAAGATCGTTGCGATCAGGCGAAGCGGTTGCATCGTTATGATCTTGTTAAAATTCTACCACAAAGTAAATGCCTGAGGTTAGGCAATCGGATGGCCCGGAATAGGTTGTATAATTTGGCTAAAAATCCAGCGGGAGTTAATCAACTAAATCAACTGAATGTCTCTGAACCGAATTACACACAAATTCTCATTCAAAATAATTTAATAATTAAATTAAATAACATTAATTAAATAACATTTGCTAGCTTATAATTTACTTTTTTGCTCATAATTTCTAGTTAATTTAATTTTTTTTTATTAATTACAAAAAAGTCAACGGGCAACGTTGCCTAATTGACAACTTCACTAAACACAACTGGCGAAAGGAACGTAGAAGCTGGTAACCGATATTCAAAAGAAAACATACACGAATACAAGAATAAAACAGTAACCTAAATGAACCAGTTACTAAGAAGACCTTAAAGCATAAACATCACGACACTAATTAAACGACATATTAAAGTCAAGAAGTAACGATAAATTGATATACGTACGACAGAGAGCTGGTATTGGGTAATTATGTTTGGTGAGGGGCGACCGCACATAAATTCTGTGTTGTCTCAAACATCGGGCAGGAGCAGAGCAGGAGTTAAATCGAGCAAAAGGAGTGTCGACGAGTCAATACGGGAAGTCATGATTTTAAATGCATATACAGCTTGAGCCGACCGTCTACGATGTTCGAGTGATTTGAAGGATGTTTATTAGTTGTTTTACTTTACATTGTAAAGTCAGTATAATATTTTTATGGTTTTACAACAACTTAACACAATCTTAGAATCACGATTCGAATTAGTCGGAAAGCACTCGCAAATAACACCCTAAGACAGCTTTGTCCGCTCAAAAAAATGTATTTGGGTAAGTTCTGAAATTTGTTTAAGCAATTCCGCGCGAGTAATCCAACCAGCCGGGTTAACGGGTCAAGGCATCAAGTTCCGATGGATAACCAAAGAATCCCCCCGAAGCTCGACCCGATCCGATTAAGCGTGTGAAAATGGCACCCTTCCTTTGGCGCAATCAGCGCATTAAACGCCAGGCAAACACTTATTCGGCCGGGCGTGAGGAGCACATGCGATGCTATTGCCATAGAGGGTAGCATAGCTTTCCACCTAACTCCAAGCACCCCGTTGCTCGGTGAGCCTCGGTGGAAAAGCCGATTCTTATCTGTACCCAGCGCCGGGGAACCGTGAACCGCACATAGGGGTGTAACGCTGGAGAGCCTCATTGTTTTGCGACCGTGAAGTGTGTGCCCTCTCGTCCGGCGGCCCCACTCGATCCGGTGCGCACCCTGAAGAGCAATTACGATTCACTAGACACAGCCGGAGGTCCGTGCCGGAGGCTCTGCTGCGCGTGGAAAGACTAATGTTTTGCTTTCCACTCGCACCGAACCCTTCGCTGATCTTGAACCAAATCCCCGCAGCGATACCTGAGGATACGCTGGACGGCGGGCGACCCACGGCACTGGCAGAAGCTAGAACCTGTGGAAAGTTGCCGGAAGATTAACTGGTTCACATGTATCACATTACTTAGTTTAGCTCTTGGCTACCTTCGAGATGTTATCGGAGTAATGGAACCGTAATGACGTGTTTTATAATGCTGACGTTTACTCGGGGCGCTGCTCGGAAACTTGAGTTGATTTATTTCTTCGGAACAACCATTCATGGGCCGGATAATGGATACAGCGACGGATTCATCGTGATTCTCCATTGGACGTTTCAGACACTACCTCTCAGCGAGTCCATCATGAACAGTGATCGCCACACCGGCTGGTCCCAGATGGAAATACTCAAACGGACCGTCGGCCGGCTCAAATGGCAGCGGTTCGAGCGGCGGCTTCTACCGAATCTGCTCCTAATTTTAAGTGTGTGCGTGTGCGCGGTCAGCTGCAATCGGGCACCGGTGTTCCTGATCGACGACCACGCGGAGATAGTGATACGGCTGAAGGAACACCCGGACACACCGGTCGGGACGCTGATTTACAGGCTGCGCGGACACGACGCCGACGGTGACCCGCTAACGTTCGGCGTGCAGAAGAGCGGCGACAGCCACATTATAAGACTGAAACAGAATACCTCCAGCGAGGCGTACGTGTATCTGAACCACGAGCTCGACCGGGAAACGAAGGAGGAGTACACGCTGATCCTGACCCTAACCGACGGGCGCCTCGGCGAGGGCAACTACGTCACGCAAAGCTTCCTGCTGCTCGTGGAGGACATCAACGACAACGAACCGATCTTTAAACCGTTCGCGTCGGTCTTGGAGGTGGCCGAGGATAGTCCGCCCGGCATACTGACCACACTGGAGGCGACCGACAAGGACGAAGGTGCGTACGGCCAGGTGATCTACTACCTCCAGGGGCTGAGCGAGGAGAACAACGTGTTCTCGGTGGCCACCGTCAACGGGAAGGGTATCGTGCGGTTGGCACGGTCCCTCGACTACGAACGCCAGCACTTTTACCACATCAACGTCCTGGCCGTGGACCGTGCAATACAGGTAAGGGCGACACAGCGGGGTGATCTGTTGGAGTTGGTCCAAAGCAAAGGTTTTCCCGTTTTTCAGGGGCGAATCAATACGGGGACGGCCGCATTGCTCGTGCGAGTGAAGGACGTCGAGGATCAGCCACCGGAGTTCCTGGTCACACAACCCGTCGTCCGGATATCGGAGGATGCTCCCGTCGGCTCAGAAGTGATGCGAGGTAAGCTGGAGCTGGAGCTTTGTGACTGAAGGTGTTATCATAATTTGAATGTCCATAAACAGTAAAAGCTGTGGATGGGGATCGAGGCATCAACAATCGGATCGTGTACGGTATAGCCGGCAACAATGCCAGCGAGCTTTTCGAGATTGACCGACTGAAGGGATCGGTCAGGACCCGGCAGCTGCTGGACCGTGAAGACTCCGGCAATCCCATCAACGGTGCGTTCATTCTAGAGATTGTGGCCACCGAGCAGAGTGAGCTGAAGGTAAGTAACTGATACTGGACACTCGGCAACCCACAATCTAATCCGCAACTCCGTCGCCCTAGCCACCGCCTTCGGCTACGATGGAGATTACGGTTATCGTGACGGACGTGAACGATGAACTGCCGCGCTTCCGGAGCGACGCGTATCGGTGCGAAATTGTTGAGAACGCTCAGGAGAACACGCTGGCCACGTTCGTCGAAGGCAGCCTGAACGAGGTGTTTGACTACGATCAGGGCACGAACGGCACGTTCCGCCTGTCGCTGCAGCCTCCGAGTGACATCTTCGAGGTCACCCCGAGCCAGGCCCTTAACGAGGCAACGTTTGGCATTCGCGTCAAGAACCCGGCCCTGCTGGACTACGAGCGGTTGCGGGAGGTAAACCTGACGATCGTGGCGAGCGAAGTGGAGCTGGCCAGCCGTAGCAGTGCGGCTCGGGTGCGCGTGCGGGTACTCGATCAGAATGACAATTTTCCCGAGTTTTCCCAACCAACGTACGAGATCGACGTGCCGGAGAATGTCACCATCGGTACGGTGCTGGTGCAGATTGAAGCTACCGACCGGGACTCGGGCACCTTCGGTACCGAGGGCGTCCGGTACACGAATCTAACCGGCAGTATCTCCCCTTCGCTGCACCTGGATCCTCGGAGCGGGGTGATAACGGTCACCTCGTTCGACGATCATCTGTTCGATCGGGAGATCGTCCAGAAGCACTACCTCTCGGTGGAGGCGCAAGATAATGGCGGGCGCGGGAACCGCAACACGGTTCAGCTGATCCTCAACCTGATCGACGTGAACGACAATGCGCCGATGTTTCTGCAGAAACAGTACGACGTGCGGTTGAAGGAGAACGCATTTGAGTTTGAGTCACCGATCGCGGTCGAAGCAAGGGACAACGATCAGGCGGGGTCGCCCAACAGTGCGGTCGAGTATCGGCTGCTTGACACGCGGCATGCCGAACACTTCCATGTGGGTCTCAAGACCGGCCGTCTCGCCATACGGGAGGCGGTCGATTTTGAGCAGCTGGACGGCGGTAGCGCCACGGAAACGACCCGGGCCATCACGCTGACGGTGGAGGCAAGCGATCGGGGAAGTCCACCGCTGACGGCAGAGGTTACGGTCACGGTGTACGTGCAGGATGTGAACGACCATGCGCCGGCGTTTCTGGAGTCACAGTACGCGATCGAACTGCCGGAAGATACGATGAGCGGTTACCCGGTCCTGAAGGTGGTGGCCATGGACGGCGATGGATCGTTTCCGAACAACCTGGTAAGCTACCGGATCCAGCAGGGCGCCGATGGGAAGTTCGTGATCGGTGCGGAAACGGGCGAGATTTCCGTCACGAGCGGCGCTTCGCTCGATCCGGATCTCCGGATCGGTCCGGATTCGGTGGCCAGTGGGACGTCGTACCTGTTGGAGGTGATTGCCACCGACGGCGGCAACGGAGGTCAGCAGCTGCAGGGCTCGTGCTTGGTGAACGTGACCATCACCGATGTGAACAACAAACCACCGGTGTTTGCCGGACCGACGGCCATTTCCGTCCGGGAGAATACTCCGGTCGGGACGGAGGTGTTCCGGCTGATGGCCAACGATCCGGACGAGGGTGCGATGCTACGGTACTACATCGACCGCAGCCAGTCAGAGGGCAAAACCGAGGAGGGAGTTCCGGTGAAGCTAGACGACTACGACTTTGCGGCGGCATTCGTCCTGGACGCGGCGAATGGACTGCTGAAGGTGAGTAAACCCGGGGCTTATCGGACGATCTGCGACTAACGCAGGGACTTCGTTTGTTTACCGCAGATCTCGAAACTGTTGGATCGTGAGAAAATTTCCGAAATCAAACTCGTCTGCATGGTGGAAGACGTAGCCGCCGAGCGTGGCGACCAGATAGCGAGCACCGTGCTGCGGATAAGCATCCTGGACGAGAACGATAACAACCCACGGTTCCGGAAACCGTTCTACAAATACTCGATCGCCGAAAACACCCAGTACGGCGTGACGGTGGGCACGGTTGTGGCTGAGGACCCGGACATCAACAAAACGGTCAAGTACAATCTTGAGGGCGAGAAAGCCGTCCTGGAGCTGCTGCACGTTGACGATCACACGGGCGAGATAGTGGTGCGCAATCGGATCGACCACGAGGAGTTCGGTTGGCTCAACTTTTCCGTCCGGGCCACCGACTTTGGCATCCCGTCGAGGGCGTCCTTCGTCGAGGTGTTTGTACAGGTGCTGGACGAGAACGATAACAACCCGTACTTTGTCGACGGTGTCGGTGACTTTTACGTATCGGAGAACGCCACCATCGGCACGGAGATAGTGGCCATACTGGCGAAGGATCTGGACTCGGGGGACTTTGGACGCATCACGTACCTCTTGGATCGCGTCAGCTCGAAGGTACCGCCGCCGAGGGCTTTTCCATTCTTTCTGGGGTTTTACAGTGTTTTGTGTCGCTTCTCAGGAAAAGTTTAGCATCGATCCGGAAAGCGGCGTCCTGCGTGTGGCGGGCCCGTTGGACCGCGAGGACACGGATCGGTACATGATGGCGGTCGAAGCGTGGGATAACTACCCGTACGGTTATCTGAACGGAGAAAGTCGGAACGCGTTCAAACACATACTGTAAGTACGACTTGGTCGCTTTCCCGTCGGTTGGTAATTCTCATTTCACACTGTTTGCTTACCCCACGGCGGCAGGGTCCACGTCTCGGATGAGAACGACAACGTACCGGTAATCCAGAAGCCAACCACCGGGTGCAGCATGATCACGGAGTACCACAACGTGAATGAGCCGATCGCGAAACTGCGGGCGACCGATGCGGACGATCCGACGACACCGAACGGACAGATCAGCTTCGACATCAACGATGTTTCGGGCATCTTCTACATCCAGCAGACGGCGGCACAGTCGGCAGAGATCTATGCCCGTGGCCCGCTGAAAAATCTGTGCGGCAACTACAGTCTCGATGTGATCGTGAGCGATCTCGGAGCGGTACCGAATAGCGCGCGAGACACCATCGAGATATGTGTGGCGGATTTCAACGATCACGCGCCGGTGTTTGTGGTGCCCAGTGGCAACACGACCGTGAAGGTGTTTGAGGTTCGTATCTGTCAGATTCAGCTCGAATGGGAATTCTAACACCCCGGGGGGCTTTCCGCTTTGCAGAACACAACGGTCGGCAAGCCCTTCTTCCAGGTGCACGCGTACGACGAGGATGTGGGCGAGAACGCCATCGTCCGGTATCGGTTACGGATGGACTCGACGGGCATCTACAAGAAGTTCTCCATCGATCGGGAAACGGGAGAGCTGAGTGTAGCGTCTCCGCTCGATCGAGAAACGCAAATGATCTACGACTTGCGGATCGAAGCATACGATCAGGGAGTACCGACGCCGCTCAGCAGCACCGTCGACCTCATTGTGTACGTGCGGGACGTGAACGATAATCAGCCCCAGTTTTTGCTCAAAGAAATTAGCCTCAACTTTACTGAACACACGACACCGGGTGCGGAAAGGATACGGCTGCCCGATACGATCGATCAGGACTACCTCGATCCGCTCGACGGCCCACCGTCGACAGCCGTTTGCTACTACATTGTGCAGGGCAACGAGGACGGGCACTTTGCGCTGGATCCGGCCACGCACGACTTGACGGTAAGAAAGGGCAACTTCTTGAAAAATTGGCAACCGACAAGTTTTTGTGTTTTGGTTAGGTCGAGAAGGAACTGGATCGGGAGGTAAAGTCCCGCTTCAAGCTGCACATCAAAGCCACGGAGGACTGTGCGAGGGGCAACCTCTCGGCGGAACCGAACGCTGGCCATGTGGCCAGCCTGCTGAAAGCCACCGTCTACGTGAACGACATCAACGACAACTCGCCGGTGTTTGAGTCGAAAATATTCACCGGCGGAATCTCTACCTCGTTCCAGTTCGGTGCCACCATCCTCCAGCTAAAGGTGCGCCGTGTCTGGCAGCTGTTGCCCCATTCGTGTCTGTGCTTACCCAAACTCTCCCCAATTCCCCAGGCACACGACGCCGACGATGGTCTGAACGGGCTGGTGCGGTACCATCGGCACAGTGACATACGCAAAACCCTCGCCGAGGGACTCGACGATCTCCGGAGCGATCCGTTTCTGGTCGACGCCGAAACGGGCCAGGTGGTGCTCAACTTTTTCCCCCAAAAGTCGATGCGTGGCTACTTCGATTTCTCCGTCACGGCGAACGACTCGTACGGGTGCTCCGATCGGGCCCACGTCTTCATCTACCTCATCCGGGAGGACCAGCGCGTGAAGTTTATCCTCCGCCAGCGGCCGTCCGAGATCCGTCACAACATTCACAGCTTCCGAGAGTGAGTCAAGAGTCGCCACCGCAGCACGAACCGAAACTCGGGTTACTAAATCGCTCGGGTCGCTCTTTTGCAGGATTTTGGCCAACGTGAGCGGATGCATTGTAAACATCGACGATATTCGGGTGCACGAGAATCCGGACGGGTCGGTTGACCGCACGAAGAGCGACATGTTTATGCATCTGGTCGACCAGAAGAACAACTCGGTGCTGGATGTGCACGAGGTGCTGCACCTGTTGGACCGGCACGTCGAAAAGCTTGACAGACTGTTTAAGGTAGGTTCAGCGGTGGGCACGATGGAGCCACGATTTTCAACCACATTCCAACACTGTTGCAGGAGTTCAACGTGCTGGACACGCAAGCATCGCAGCTCATTCAGACACCGGAGATGGACGAGCTTTCGGTGAACATCGTTTGGCTGTTTGTCACCAACATCGTGCTCGGTGCGCTGCTCATCGTCGTGATCGGGCTCTCGGTGTCGCAACGGCTCACGTACCGCCGACGGTTACGGGCGGCCAAAATTGCTGCCTACGGTAGGGCTCCTTTCCCGCGCATGGAGCGGATTCCGTCCCGGTACTGATGTGGTTTACACTTCCGCAGGGACGTCCGGACCGAGCCGGATGTACCAGGAGGTGCTCGGAGCGGTCCCGAACACCAACAAGCACAGCGTGAAGGGCAGCAACCCGATCTGGATCGCGACCGGCGAAACGGGCACGACCGGTGAGCCTGGCGAGTGGCTCCGGGACGAGTTTGACAAGTGCAAGGACGCTATCGACGCGCAGTACGAGCGTTCGCTCAGCTCCGGGTTCTTCATCGACAACTGTCTGCAGTACGAGGTGTCACGCAGGACCGGCGAGGCCAACAATGCGGCCAACTATCAGATCACCCAGCAGATGACGGACACGGCCGCGTACGCCCGGAACCTCGAAACGACCGAGCTGTAACGCAGACGGGGAGGTTCCAGCACACATTGTACATTGTCACAGTAAATAGAATTAAATTGAACCGAAATTCGGGCTTCCTCTAGTAGCGGCCCTGGCGAACCGGGCCGGTTTTTGTTGCTCCACTTACCACGTCGGGCTGGACGATACGTCAATCTCACCGCTGGTGGGGTCATCACGTCAAGTTGGGGGGCGTAGGTCGCAGAAAAAAAGGCTAGTTACACTCTACCGCTATCGCCAGCGTTGACATGCATCAAACAGGTTTATTGGCGTCTCTCGGTTCTCTCGTGTCGTCCGGATTGTTTCGTATGGGGAGGAGCTTGGTTACAGTACTTCCGGTTGGTCCAGTATAAATATCTCTTTTCTATTTTTTTGTTTTACTCTCAACACACGTACAACACACACACACAAACACAAACATGTATAACAACAACTATAGAGCGGCAGCACGCTTAACGATTAAATTGGTCCTTTCGGCTCTCGGTATCCAGGTTGTTTATGGTGCGGTGGTTTCGCGCTCGCTCGCTCGGGGGTTAACGCCTAATCTTCCCCCGAGGGTCGGTACACACGTACAAACACGAACACACACATTTGTGCGAACGCGCACACGGCGCCTCTCTAAATACCGTTTCGCACTTATCGTGATTAATGAAGTCAAATCTAAATCTTCGCCGATTAGATCGGCACCGATTTACGATGCGTTCTCCGGTGCCCGGTGTGAAGAACTGTCCACCCACCCCCGCAGACACTACTCAGCCCGCAGGGTGGGCGACCCCACGATTCGGAACCACTCGAGCTCGTCCCGTCGTATCTCGTATCCCGTACGCACTGGGTCGCCGCATCGCCGCAGGGAAAAGGTAACGTGCCGAGTTCTTCTGGACTGGGGAACCTTTTTGGGGGCCAGACCGACCACAGATAACCGAGGCCCGCCGAGGGCTTCGAGCACCATTCGGTGCTATAAATAAAGTTACGGGAGGCTGTTAATCAGCTTAATATTACGCTGTCTTCCAGCCACGCAGCGCCCTGCGTTGCTGGCCACCCGTGGGGTGGCCAGTGAGTTAGGTTTCACGGTGCAGGCCGTGCCGTGCGCACTGTAATCCCAGCTTCTCACCTAAGAATCTCGCCTCCATCGGTCGTATCTAGACGAATGAAATTTTAGTCCCGCGAGAATTCCAACGGGGGCGCCATCTTCATTCTTTCGAAACCGCACGCCTTCCACACGAGACGCAACTCCCTCGGCGGCTAGAGTGCCCCGGGTCGACCTACCGGCAATCCTACACCCTGTTTAATCTTTCAACAAACACATTCCGTTCATTCATTTGGCCTCGCCACTGTGTCCCGGAACTACTCCGGTAACGCTGGCACGATTCATATTCGGAGGATTTGGAGCCGGCGTAACCACGTAACGAACAGCTCCGGGAGTTTGAGGAGTAATTCCTTGTTCGGTCACCCGCCACAGCATCGCGGTCCAGTACCTAAACTGTATTTACATTCCATTCACCGGCCTCGTGTGCCCCGCTGGGTAGTAATCCCGAGGGCCATTTGCTGCCCCAAGGGGAATCCTGGGATTAATCCGCGGCCCGGCCCAGGCCGGCCGATTTAGCTATCGTCGAGACCCGGGCAGCACATGCTGGTGGTTTGGTGGTTCAGCCGGTTCGCTGGCAGCGTATTCGCCCGTCTCATGTGGCCTGTGGCCGCGGGCGAAAAGGGAATGGATTAGACGATGGGAACGAATCGATTACGCGGCCCTGCTACTCACCCTGCCATTTCCGTTGGCTGCCGGGCGAGTGGCCGGCACCGTTGTAAAGGAACGAACGTTCGGTATCTGAGGCCCGAGGCGAGGAGATGGAAGAGAAAATAAAGCACACGGGAAGGGTGGTGCCACCCCCTCCCCAGCAGTTAGTGTCCGCTGCGAGGATCGGCGCAATTGGCGACGGCCAGTGGTTAGAGGAAAAACGTTTTCACACCGTTTCTTACTATGCGCAAATGGTCCGGCGATCCGGAGCACGAGTACCGGGACGTTCCGATCCGCCGGTGGCTGCTCGGGTTGTCGGGCATGACGCGCACGAACGGGCAGCACCGGAAGAACTGCTGGAATCCTCGCCGAAACCTGCGGCACGAAAAATTATTGCCCGCCGCGGCACGGCACGCGGTCGTTTCGAAGGAAAGCAAAAGAATGTCATTTCAGGTGCAGCTGCACATAACTTTTCACAGTGTGGCACATCACTACCCAAAGGTGACCAAAACCATGCGCTTTAGTTCTGATTGTGTGGTCGACCGAACACCTGTGACTTGAACAACCTAACGGTTAACTTTGAAGAGGGCGAAACTGCTCGATATTGTGGCACAATTTGACCAGTTGAGTTGTTACGTATTATTTGTAGCTAGCTCAAGGATCCGATGAGAAAAATGCATTGTTAATGGACAGGAATAAGCTTGATCGTATTTGGTTTCAGTGAAGTTAATTATGTTCAAAATACCACTCTTGGTTCCTCCCTCGTTAGTTCAATCCATGCTTAAAAGGTTTTCGTATTAACGGAAGTAAACCCCTTAAACTACACCCTGTATGTCCGTCAATTTAAGAGAGACTAGATAAGAATTTTCAAACAAACAATCAATTCTTCAAAATTCAAAAGCATGAAAACGCCAAAAAAACCTAATTTACGAACGGACGAAGAAGATTTTCAAACACCGAATTGCATACTATTAGGCGCCTTGGGCCCTCTTTTATTTGGGCCATCAAAAATACCTAAGTTTCTTCATGATACTGGCCCAATGCGTCCTTCTACCACGTTTAGTAGACTTACTGGACTTGCTCTTCGTGTCGGAAAACAGTGAAACAGAATTAGTAGCACATTTTTGGTCTCCCATGGGCCTGGGCTCCCCACTGTGCCAAGCAACCGCCACTTACCGTGAGTTCATCCAACAGTAAATGATCGGATTGTACATCGAGTTGCTCATCGCGAGCCAGTAGATGGCGAGGTAGACCTCCTGGATGTACGGCTTTTTCGTCAGCTCCGGGTAGTAGGAGGTGATGATGAAGTAGAAGTGGAACGGAAGCCAGCAAACGGCGAAGATTATCACCACAATCATCATCATTTTAACGACCTAACGGCAGCGGCCCCGTTCCGTCGTTGTTGTTGTTTACCAGTTCCGGTGCCGGAAGCGGGAAAAGAAAACGGACAGCAGTTAGGAAGCGGAAGAGAGCGGACAGGAGAGTGTAATAATATACGACATTAGTTCCGACAAACCGAAACCTAATGAGCTGACAGGAATTCACGATCCGCACCTTCGCACCCCGCGGTGCCATTCGGTCACCGGCGAAGCCAAACTTTCGGCCAAGGATTCCACGGTGGATGGGAGCGGTCGCAAAAGTTACCGTCTAAAATTCCGACGGTATTTGATACGGGGTCTCTCCCGGCCAAGCCCCTCCCGTCCCGCCCACCCGCCGGACCGATGGAAGTTAATTTAAATGGCAACGATCGGTTTGATGAAAAGTTCCATCATTAGAGGGGAAGTTTCGGTTCATGGCAACGGCCACGTCTGACTCTCCCAGTGGGCGGCGCCAAGCGGGGGCGCTCAAGAAATTTAGTGTGCCGAGTGCAAAACCGTACGACACGGAAGGGATCGATAGTGGCGTCCAAGGGTCTTGAGACACGGCCCGCCGAGTGGCACCGCTGCCTTCGACATACTTCATTCAATTTGTGCGCCCTCTCTCATTCGCTCTTGGGAGTTCGACTTACCCGGCGTTTGCTTTTGATGTTCTCCAGCTGGCGTTGGGTGCACTCGCCGATGCTCTTGGAGCCCCACAGCTCCAACCCGACCCGGGCGTAGGTGTAGGTCATCGAGCCGATCGGTAGGAAGTAGGTAAGAATCATGAACACGATGTTGTACCTGCAATAGTTCCACCAGGCAGGGTTCAGCACTCTAGGGTGGTAGCCCATAGTCCCCCTCCCCCCCGCCGATACTTACGCGTACTCCTGGGCGGAATGGTTCGAGGCACCGTCCGGCCACTCGGCGTAACACAGGATGTGGTCGTTCAGGTTGTAGGTGGTGAAGAACAGCAGCATCGGGCTGGAGATTATCGTGCCCACGATCCAGATGCCGGCCGCAACGCACAGCGTCGCCTTTCGGCCCATGCGTGGCTTCAGCGGGTTCATGATGGCTACGTACCTGCAAAAACCGAATGCCAAGTGCACAGCCCCGACCCCGATTAGGTCCGATTTTGACTTCAAACACACTGCTGTTTATGCACTCGGATTGTGGTCGCCCCTGGTCCAGTTCTGTGGCCGGCATTCGCCAGAATTCCCTAGCCTTTACCCAACCTAGCGTAATCCATCCGCTTCCCTCAGCATCGGCCACGTAATGAAATTAATACAATTCCAATTCCAGACCGACGCCGACCACTCCGACGTGACCACTTGGTACGAATCGTTCGACGATGGGCCCGCCCCGACCGCATCGCCCAGCGCACTGCCCAAACCAGCATTCCGTTCGGTTCAAGTGCAGCAGTTTGAACGTGACCGGTTGATAAATGCACTTCTGGCGGGCACCGAAAAAAAAACCGGATCGCCGGATCGCCCATTTTAAGCTTCTTGTCTAATTGCGCTAATTAAACATTCATTACTGAAAAAGGGACCACACTGAGAGGATGCTGCGAAGAATATGGTTCCGAAAGGAGGGGCCAACAAAAAACGGGGAACCCAGCGGAAACGTGGCGACTTTGGGCAGAGCCCGCGCCGTCTCCGCGCCGATGTGCTGAGCAAACACTTTTGAATAATTTATTGCTTCTGCATAGTTTTTCGGTGGTGCCGCTCGAATGGGCGTGAATGACGCTGGGTGACTCGCGCACCGGAACCGGGCATGGGCGGGGGCCCTTGCGAGAGGGCTGGTCCTCTTTCGGGCGGCGGGATAAAAACCCGCCGGAACCCGCCGGCACATGCTCGTTTCCGGTGGAGCCTTTTTGTAATTTATTTGACGTTCCGTTCACCGCCATTTAATTCCGTTAGGCGCGCCCACGAATCTGACGTGCGCGATAACTGACCGACCGTGGCATGGCATGTGGTGTAGACCTTTTTTCCGGTCCCGGGAAGAATATTTCCAGTGATTTTCTTTGCGCTGCGCTCGTAAAGTTTGCAAACACTCCACGAGAAACACGCTGCAAATGGGAAAGTGTCGTAAAAAGTTTAACGTACAAAGTGCGACGGGCGACACCGATCGATACGGAAGAAAGTGGATTGCGGTAAAGTTTGCCAACAATGGGTGCTTTGATTGTCGGTTGAAACATTTCATTCGCGGGTGCTGGAATGGTGGATTTCGATCAACGCTTCCAATGATAATCCCGATTCCTTTCGGGTTTCGGGCTTAACGCCTGTTTGGTAGGATTCAATGCAATTCGAAGGATTATAAATTAAATCCACACGTTACAATTTGCATCGTTTCTGTTTCTCATCAAG
The DNA here is from genome assembly GCF_943734635.1 of Anopheles cruzii. NCBI lineage: Eukaryota > Metazoa > Arthropoda > Insecta > Diptera > Culicidae > Anopheles > Anopheles cruzii. The sequence goes on from NC_069145.1 coordinate 16,705,209, forward strand.
CAAAATTTGGGGAAACGAATCCCTTTCGAACATCAAAATAATACCGTTTTCACCGGGCCCCAAAGATAGAATCATTCGTCGTCCACTGCCAATCGCATTTGTGGTTTAGCGGTGTTTAGAAACCAACAGCCACAGTAAGCGGCTTACTGAAGCTGCAATTTGCCAGGGGAACAGATTCCAACATGGATTCTAAAAATAAACAGTACTTTTGTACTTTTGTACCGGTTTTTCCATCCGCACACACGAAGCCGAAGGTCTGCCTTGCTCTGTTCGGGGCTTTAACGAATCGGACCGATGAACAGGTTCAAACAATCGTATGGTATTGACACTATTAACAGTGCAGTGTTTAGTCGAACGAACTGCTTGAAACAACTGCTACAGTCCGGCGCTGATTGCGCTTCGAAAAGCGAAAATTTGGCGTATAACTTAGCACCAAAGCATAAACTGCGATAAATAAAAATCTTCCTTAACATTATATATTCATTGCCCATGGCTCGTCTCATCATTGAGATCTGTCACAGCGGAGCTCAACCACCGTATTGTTCTTGGCACCCGGAGTAAATTAATGTTCTGTGAAACACTATATCTTACCGTGGCGTAATCCTGAGATCAATCTTTCGCACACTCTCAGACTTCCCAGTGCTCGAATGCTTATCGGGGTGAATAAGCGACATTAGAGATTCATGTCTCCTTACCGCCCATCGTTGAATGACTCGTTTGGACCATCACCGTATTTGGACCACAACGTGTCACCGTGCAAGAATTCCGACGATTCCAACCGACCTCAAGAGCGTTTCAGTGTGCCAGTTCAACTTAAAGTTCTCCACCTCAAGAACGCACCGTTGATTGGGCACAGTACTTGAGACAACATCTTCGATGGCATCCGGAATTCGGCTCCGGAACGGGTTGATAACTGAACTTCATGGTCACGAAACCCACAGGACTGTCGAACTATTGAATGAATCCGCATGTAGATCTATAGGTCGGCCTTCTGATGGTAGAAAAAACCGACCTGCTACACAAAGCGCTACTGAATCGAAGTGCTTTGAGCGAACCACCAGGTAATGAAGTGGAACATAATGAGCGTATTGCATAACGGCGACCAAATCAACCGAGCCTATCAAACCACCACAGCCAAACCACAACCCGGTCCGGAGCGCGTCGCTGTGGTTTACCCAATGTGATTCGGCCTAATTTATGCTTTGGGTTAGCAAAAACAAGAAGACGAAACATCCCCGGACCATTTCGGAGTTCCGGGGAGTAAATCACCCGGATCATACCCGGAAACATCTGCTAAGCGGCGGCGGAGCACATCGGTGGAAATGTTAAATGAAAATCGACAAGCGGCGCAACCAGTGTGAGCGTGAAATATGCGAAACAATGCGTGCCAAAGCTAAAGGCACCGAGCATAAGCGTGGCCTAAGCACACGCCGCGCAATCTCGCGCAAAAGTTCAAATTTGCAGATTGCTTCCCCGGGGGCGAGGCGGGGACGGGAGGATTGTTTATTGTTGTCGCCACAGTGGGCGGGCCACCCCCGTGCCAATAAGCATACAATGGCCCCATAACATAAAGTGAGTACGACCGACCGGTCCTCCCCCCGAAAAACAAATACAGTCCGCGGCTGATGACGCGCCCGGGACGCGCAAAGCAAAAAGCCGAGGTGATGCACAGCCAGCCAGCGATGATGGCTTCATCATCAGCAGCAGCAGCAGCATCATCGTCCGGAGCCCTTCGTTCCGTTTCGTTTATCCGCTTCGCCCAATATGCAAAATCGTTTTTAAAGCTCGACTTAAAGGCACTTAACGAGCGAGGCGTGCCGTGTCGGCCACGGGCAGCCCGTGGCCGCGCGGGAACACGACCATTAAGCCGCTGGTTGGCGCTCGGCGGAGTACATTTTTCAGAGCCCCAAGGATAAACAGTCGTCATCGTCCCCGTCCCCGTGGCGGTATGTTTACCATGCTCCGGCTCCAGCTTCGGCTCCGACTCCGACTCCGACTCCCACGGCAACATACGGCCAGCCAGCCAGCGAGCCGAGCAACGGCGGCTTAGCCACGGTTGACAGGGTGGCCCACAGCCCGGAGCCTGCGGAGCCCGATTCGTCACCACGGCGGGCGACGGGATCGGCGCGACGGGACGGCACTAGCGATAAGTAACCAAGGACGCAGGACAATGAGGGATGGGTACGCGCGAGCGAAGCGAAGTGATGAAGATAAAATGGTGCCAGCCGAGCGAAATGGCGCCCGCCGTCGGTGGTTGGTACAGAAATTAAATCAAATAAATAAACCGGACCCCGGACCGGATACACACTTTGTCGCGCGCCCGGCGAGCCGGAAAAAGCCCCGGGACACCCGCGGGAAAGTGGGAAATCGGAAAATCGCGTAAATCGGGAAATTGGGAAAAAAGAAACCCGGGAAATGCGGGAACAAAAGTGACTCACCTATCTATCGCGATGGCCATCAGCGTGAACACGGAAGCGCAGATGCTGAGGATGGCGACGAACTGCGAGATCTTGCAGTACATCGTGCCGAACGGCCAGTCCAGGTAGAGCATGTACGTGTAGTTGAAGGTGACGTTCAGCGTAGAAACCATTGCGTCGGCGATCGATAGGTTTACTGGGCAGAGAAAAACCGGAAGATATGACCCGTGGACGTGTGGACGCCTGGACGTGGGTTGGGCGGACATTTCGCGTTTACATACCGAGAAAATAGTTTGTCACCGTGCGCATCCGCTTGTGGGACAGGACGATCCACACCACGATCAGATTACCGACGGTCGCGGTGATGACGATGCCGGCGAACAGGATGTTCCACACGATGAGCCGCCACAGCGGCAGGATCGACAAAAAGTCCACCGTCGGGCTGGAAACCGAGCGAGAGATGAATTGGTGCGGCTAATAAGGCCCCGCGACTGACCCGTCGCCAGTCGCCCGGAACCGGAAATTGTTTATCTAACCCGCTCCGTAAGTCCCAAGTCGTGTTCGGAGGGCCGAGACTAGCACGGGTCGCGCTTTGGAAGAATGCAATAAAACTCGATTGGGGTCCACCCCTCCTCCACCACAACCACCCACCTCAAGTGCTCCCCCAACTCGGGGGAGCGAAGAGTTTTTCGCGATTAATTACGCTACATTTATTGAGCCAACTTGCTCCTGGCGCTGGCCGGCTGGGCTGGCCAGCCGATTAATTGAATAAATTCCAAATTTGCACACACATGCACACGCTCGTCGTTCGGTGGCCACTTGCAGCAACGAACGAGCTCAATGGGTTGCCCAGCTCAGCCAACTCCCGGTAGCAATTATTCCGTGCCGGTGGCGCGTATGGCGTGCCAGGGTGATCCAACGGCAACAACAACAACCCGACTTCCCGAGCATAATTGCTGGGCGCCCGTGTACCACCGGCTGCCGGCCAGCAGCAGCAGCAGCTTCCGAGAGCGACCGGGGATAATCGCAATCGAAATAATAGTTTACTGTATTTACGGTGTGCACTTTGCTGTGCACACGCGCTGGAGCCGCCGGCCGACTCCTCGGCTGGTCCTCCTCCTGGGTAATGGTCGCCGACGATGCTGGCTGGAATTTTCATTTGCAGCCATGCAATGCCATGTAATGTCCCGCGTTGCCACCCACCGTTGGCACCCCACCGGAAGTTCCCGTTTTCGGATGCCATCGCATCCGGCGCAACGGAGAGCCACACAAGGGAGAGAGAGAGAGTCCAGATAGTCCGGGCACCGACGGGTCGGAAATGCGAAGTACTTCTGATGTCTTTCTTTTCGGCAGCAATAGAAACAGCAACAACGCTTGTAACCCGGGCAAACAATGCACGGGAACAGGACGTTCGGCACGCAGCGGTGGCACTGCAGCCTGCAAGCCCTGCCGAGCGACGCGGACAGAAACTTGACGCGGAACAATGCGGTACCGGGATGCAGCCAGCCAGCCAGCCAGCCGATGGAGGCCCGACCCGGATGGTGGTGACCGAGGGACGCCATCAAACGTCTTTTGTTTACTTCCGCTGCACGGAGAATGCATATGCGCGCCCCCCGGAACACAGTGCACCGGTAAGGCGTCTTCGTCTCCTTTGCATACCAAATTACAATACATTTTCCCTCCGACCCAACGAAACGAAGGAGCATGGGGTGAAGGTGGAGACAGAGCAAACCCGGTCGGGTGGAAGGGATAAAAATTCTCCCCGTCTATGGAAATTCAAGCTCCGAGCAGCATTCTTTTAGCGTTTGCGGAGAACAAGGCAGGCCAGCGGGCGTGATGGTTGGTTGGCTGAAGGAGCGCAAAGGTTAGTCCTTTGGCTGAGTGCTTGTTCTTCCCCGTGAGGGATCCGTGTGTGCCTTGACTGCCGTACGGTGGCGGTGGCTTGTGCTACGTGGTTTGAAAGTTGGCAAGTCGAACGCGCACGTGACAGAGTGTGACAGAACCCATTCGTCTGTTTGTTGGCCCACATTTGCGGAACGACTCCAAGCGAATCAAAACTGCGCATTTTTCTGCAATGTCTCGCTGAAGCTGAACCTAGGCCGTTTTGAATATTTCGTCGAAGATAAATACTGTGGACGTCTCTGTATTTACTATCTTCTGTCGCTGCGTCACTATGGGCAACGGTTTGGTGCAACTAAAGATCCTACGAAATGGTGAACGGAGACGGATGCCAAAGCGTCACTTTGATGCATACACCGCGGAAGTACACCTGAAAAGACCACCCTTAAACAGTTTCCATCCGTTAAAACTTGGCTGTTGTGCGGCATTTAGTGATCACTTAAAAGATGCTGTGGATAGCATTTGCGAAAAGACAGCATTTTGGGGCTTTTAAATCCCTACGAACTTGTTGGTCAGCTGCGAGCTTCTTGGAACTGGAACAACCAGTTGTCTACGACCCATGCGCGTTTGGGAAATGGCACTCCAACAGAGCAGTATCCTTCTTGGTATTTGCCATTCGTGAACATGGGCTGTTGTACGTCCTAATGAAACTCCAAGAACTCAGCGAACGTTAATGTCTAATCTAATGTTTGTGGCTGAAAGATCCAAATTTCTTGAAATTCCTTCGACTGTAAGCTTGAAGTGATTAAGATTAGTACAGTTCGTAGCCGTGATGGTTATTATTTGAGATGTAAGATTAGTGAAGAAAGTACAGAGATCCGGCATGCAGCAATGAACTCAATTGTGATCCAGATTGCTCTGTGTGAGAACGTAAATACAATCTTTTCCGTGGCCTGTTAGTGACGTAGTATGGTTGGAAAGGATCGTCAAAACAAACGAGAATTAATTCGTTAAAGCAAGCGCCTCTTAATGGCCTACTGTCCAAAAAGTAACCCAAGTCTGTAAATATCCGCAAAATGTTTGTGCTCGTCAAGGCTCGACTACTTTCAAACCATGTACCGTAATTGTTTGCTCTTTTTGGCTTCTTCCCAACTTAGGTTTTAATTTTGCAACGTGTGATGTGGCTCGTTGTAATTTCTCACCCGTTGTTACACCGAGCGTGTGTGTTTATGAAGCAACTTTTAACAACAACACCATCGCACGTGGTGTCTTCACCAGAACCGGCCACCACGCGCCCCGAACTACAAAGCGTTTTGCTAATCCGATCCCTGTGCCGCCCGAACGACGGTGAAAAGCTCAAAGAGCGACCACAACCGGGCGAACAACCTAAACGGGGTGGGTGTCGTGGTGGTTTCCGAATATCTCTGCACACAGCAACGCGCCACGTCAGCAGCACCAGCTTTGATGAAGTTACAGTCGAAAAACAACGAAACTCAAAACCACTTATCCTTCGGCCCGGCCCGGATTAACGAAACCGGCCCGTCAGGAACACCTTGTGGCCGGAGCGGCCTCGACCGCCGACGGCCACGTACCTGCTTTCGGCCGTCCCATTCGGTGTGGGTAGCCCGGTGGAGAAAGCGCCCAGCAGTCCGTCCCGCCAGTCTTCGGCGCCGGCCGCCCCATGGGTGGCCTCTCCGGTTTCCGGCCCTGGGCTCCAGCCGAACTCTGGCACCATCGCACCACTTCCGTTACCACTTGGTTTATGCTTTGCCACCACCTCCGTCACCAGCTCCATGGTGTGGTCGGCCCCTTTTTATTGCTGCTGCGGCTTTTCCGCTCGCTTGTCCTGGGAAACCTGCGAAAAGATACGGGAGAAAGGAAATTATGAGTGACTTTTAGGACCCAAACCGGCCGGACCGGCCGATCCGATTTTTGTGGTTGTCAAGCGAAACTATCCACGATTATGATTGGTGAGCTGAATGCCGGGACCGGAGACACCGGCAAGATATGGGTCGTTGCAGCTGTCATAAAACCTGCCACAGGACCAATATTGTCTCGTCCAACTCGTCGTCGGATGAAGACATTTCACAGAGATCGAGAGACAAAAAAAAACAAACCAAATCGAAGGCCATGCACCAATCATGTTTCTATTAAATGGCCTGTAAACCAGGGCTACAATTATGTTGCTTCCGTTACGTCGCCGGAACTACGGGAAGCACGGTGCCGGGGCGTTTCGACGCTTCGGTGACATATTTCGAGCCGAGCGAGTTAATCGTCCTCTGGGCGGCGCTTGTGGCAGGGCTATAAAACGCCGGGAACTCTGCCGCAGGCTGGGAAGACCATAAACTTTCAACCATCGACGGCACAGCGCGGAGCGAAACCAAAGTGGTCTGTAATTGTCAAACGCAATCAACAGCATGTCGGAGCGGATGAAAGTAAGTAATGGTAAAAGTAAGCTCAGCCTCACAAAATGGGACGAGCTCTAACGAATACTACACTGCGGAATCTTCGTGCTGAAACGCTGGTCAAAACTAAATGGGGTATCGTCGGTGTCGAATGGTAATCATGTTTAATAATGCTGCACGGTTCCGTTTTTTGTGTTTATGCTCACAAATACTATGTATCTTTGTCCATCGTACGGGAATATGTTAATCTGTTTCCAGCTATTTGAAATAATATTACAGCATCGATTTAGTTCTTTCACAACTAACTGGGAACCAGTTTGTTTCGTTTTAGGTTTTGACTATACTTTTGTCAACAACGAATCAAAAGTCTTGAATCAAAAATCATTAATCAAATCGATTATTCTCAGCAAACTGCAGAATAAATTAAGGGGCTATGTAGCATAATTGGTCCATGGTGGAGTTCTCTATTGGCAAAAGCTTTTACTACGCCTGGAAGCTCTTAGAATCCACTTTTTATAAGAAGATTCCAGCTCCAGGCGAAAGCACGATAGTGATTCGATGCGATTTAGGGAAGAATTTATTCAATTTTATCACTTGACATGATGGCGATTTATTAACAGTCTTCGGATAGTAAACGTCAAACAACGATGAAATGTTTTACTTTCCAACTGTCAACTGTCCTCGTTTATGCTCCATATTTGTTGTCTTATATCTGCCCCTGGGTTGTTGTTAATGAAAGAAGTTAGTTGTCCGAACTGAAGGTTTATGATCGCCTATCTCCGAGGTGCACCTTTCTGTGCATCTCTTGTGATCCTTTAACTAGTCTGGGGCCAGAACTTGTCCAGACTCAAACATCGACGATAGTTACCCATTGACTTGATATATCTGAAATACTATATATTTAGTCGTTATATCGTGTTTTGCAAACTCGCCATCAACCCTTGATATGTCTACAAAACTGATTAAAAGTTTCCCGTTTTTTATGAACACAAATCGATCTTTGGTAATTGATTCCCATAATTCGAATCAAGTATCGGTGCCGAACCATTTGGCCACCGGTTTCCTCACCGTGAAATCAGGCTCCGGAATGCGGGAGTGTAAACCACCGAACCGGAAGCTGCGACGGCGAGAGCCGGGGCTTGTAAAAATAAATCGAAACCACTCCACAGACTGCTGTGGCCGGCCGCGAAAAGAGAGGTTAGCTAACTTAATTCATTACTTCTGGCTCTACGGGTGCCCTACATCCTTTTCCCGGTCTGCTTTTTCGCTACCCTCACTCCCGGCGGATAATTTGTAAATGTGTCGCCGACACACCGCCCCCCAAGTCCCGGCCACTACCCGGACCGTGGCCGAATTTCGTTTCGCCGGGTTGCTCGTAAAAAAAAGTTGTTGCAGAATTCAATTCCCCGCCGGCCGGAGCCAATTTCCTTCCGACAGGTCATATGTAACACAATTTGTTATTTGTTTGGCAGCCATTTTCGATTTCGCCTCAATCAACCGGAATCGCCTATTTTGTGACGACGGCCGCCAGGACCACGTTGTAGCTAAACAATGCCACTCCTTCCTTCCGGTCGCTCGGGGATCGGGCGAATTTTATTTTTTGGCCGGTGACGACCACTTTGGCCGTATTGGCCAGCCGGGCCGGGACGAGCCCCGCCACCGGAAGTGGCGATTTCGGGGGTGGCCTACAACGCTGTTGCTTTCAGGGTACGGAAAAGTTTGCGCACAAAAAATAACGATAAAACGTCAAAGGGAGCAGGAGAGAGAAAGAGAGGAACAATACAGCAGAAGGAAGTGTTGCGTGGAGCAATTCAATATCTCTTCACATCGGCCAGGCCACGGACCATCAAAAGTCAAACGGGTCCGAAGAAAGGGTGAGCCTCTTGACGCGTGCAGGGCCGAACCACGCCACTCGACCCGACCAGCGTCCGGCCCAGTGATAAGGCCGGGTTTGCGAAGGCGCCTCTCAAGCCCGGACCTGGCCCACGGTGTTGGCCACACCACGGCAGACGGCCAGCTGTCATTCGGATGAAAATTTATGCGATCTAATGGAATAGAAAAAAAAGCAATAGGAATCTGTCGGTGGCCGAGCTGTCCCGGGGTGGCAGAGCACGTCGAAGACAAATCGCCCTGACGTCACCGTGGTGGTTCGGCGGCAGCAGGAACACGGGACAGCTGCAGCCCCACACGCATCTATCCGCCCCGAAAAACCCGATGACGATGATTGATTGGCATCGATTCGGTTCACGACTTAGTTTGACTTAGTTTAGTTTACTCACACACCGAGCGTCGCCGGCCGACGCCATTTTGCTCTTTGCCGTACGGGCCGGGCCGTAGAGTACGTGCCAGCCAGGTTCTTGTGGTTGCGTCTTATCAGCGGCCGCGGCCCGCGACACGGTTAATGGAAATTTGGAAAGCGCCTTAAGGCCCGGCTGGCGGCTGCAGGCGCTCCCATGCGTACGTGTACATGGAGCAATCTAATTTCGTTTGCCAGTCCGCTTCCGGATGATCTGATGATGAAGACGCCGATCGAGAGCACGAATCCAATTAGCTTCGGGCGGGCTTTGCTGCGACGCGGCCCAGGACGTAACGGAAGCATTGGTTCGGTGCGTGCCTGCTGGATCAATCAGTTGAAAGGACTCATTTGAAGGATCTAACCGGGCATTCGAACGGTTAATTAGCGATCCCATACCACCGTTCCACTGTTGGAGGTGTGTGCTTACTCATTAGCTGAGTCCATACGCTCGTAGTTCGGACAACGGTGCCCTGCCTGGCAGAAATCCGTGGCAACGTTACACAGTCACCACAATCGCTGACAGCTGATCAAAGCAACCTTTCGCAGGAAAAACACTATTTAGCTAGGAGCGCGACTCTTCTGTGGCCACGCGACTGGGGTACTCTCCATAGTGTACGACCGACACGGAAAATGAATCTCGGTCCTTGCATGACCAATAAGGGAAACAAAATTCTCGCAATATGTTATCAAACACTAGTTTGTGTCCCACACGATAAGGGCTGCGAGAACTGTGACATATCGGGTCAGAAAATTCTCTTTTCCCTGAGAACACAGCATGCTTTGTACAGTCTTGTGCGCATTCTGTGATCATATTTATTCTCAAACCATAGAATTCTAGTAAAACAAATCAGTGCCATCTTTGATGGGAATACCTAAACGCGTGCCTGAATATTTTTCCTGCCAAATCGAATGCTGTAGGGCAAAACTGAAACGCTTCGCTATCGGAGCGTCCTTCCTCGAAAACAACATGAGCGTCAAATAAATCACATCGAGTCGGAATATCTGTCAGCAACATGCAATATCGGGTTGGAATATGTCACCAATATCTAAGACATTTTGACACCCAATTAAATAACTCATCTCACCATGGGTCGAGGTTTGTTTGTGAAACACCGAGACGGCGATAGTAATCTTTTAACGTTCGGTCCAACCTCAAAAACAAAAAGAAAGGTAGAGAGGTATCGAGGCTACGAACACCGATTTCATTTGGAGTTCTTGTTTCCGACCGTCTAGCTCTTCGTCTAGCTCTTAGAAAATTAATTCGTGCTACGTATGTCTTTAGATATTCCAATGCGTAGGATTAAGCTTTACATAAGATCTGGTGAGCCGTCGGCGTACGGTGCAAGAAGTAATAAATTTAATACATCCGTTAATACACAAACAGTTGATACTTAAACTACGAAAAGACGCAGGATCAGCTACCAAAGTGCTTGAAAGTTGACCAGTCATATTAAGATAATCGTTAGCCAACTAGGAGACAGTTATAAAATGTTGAAAAAGTTAGAACGACGAGCAGCATGCATCAATTACACAGGTTACACTCTTTCGAGAACTTCCGAGAAATCGCAAACAAGACCGATCAAATGAAACATTTTCACTTCATTAGCATACCGGATCCATTAATCGGATTGCCAACACGGTACATCGCAAGAGGTTCTTTGGTGATTGGCCGGAAAAGTTTCGCAACTATTCCGGTAACCACCTACGGCTACGGGGAGCACCACATTCCGGATACGATCTTCGATCCGAGTCGTTTGCGGCACACCGGAACCACTTAATAATCGGCCAACCATTTATTTAGCCAACCGTGCCAGGGCCGGCCGTACTTTGGCCCAGGATTTGTGGGACCTACACACGGGCACGTAAGGCGTAAGCTTCAAGGAGCATAATCCTCCTGATCTCGGGCTCGGGCCCAGTTTCGAGTGTATCCTTTTGGGGAAGGATTACACCCACTTAAATCACCGGAACCACCGAAGCTCCGGACAGATACAATGTGGCCGTACCGTACCGTACCTGTCCATCCTGCGCGGTGAAGCTGTAGAGAGCGGACGACGAAGGACGAAACATTTACTTACACTTTCCACACCCCTCAGCCGGAGCCTCCGGAGCCCGGCCTCGGCTTGTTGGCGCCTGATTTAATGCTCGATTAGGGTCCGCCGGCAGCCGTCCCCGGTACCGGAGAATGCTGTGAAATGTGTCACCGACAATGACAGCACGGAGCCAACCGGAGGCGCTTCCTATTGCGCGTCCCAGCGTCAGCAACACCACCACTGCCGGTTGTTCACTTCCGTTTGCCCGTCGCGGGCGATTCACATTTACATTTGACATCCATTTGCGTTCCGCACTGTTCGTTTCTTCTGTCCGTCTGTCTGGGTGCCACTGCTGCTGCTGCTGGGCCCAGCATCATCTTCTTCATCGCATCAAGGCCAAGAACGATGTGCAATAGCAGAAGAAGAGGAAGAGGAAGGTGCCACTAATGCTCGCTTAGTATCATATTATCGTCATCTCGTCATCATCTCCATCTCGCTGCGGAAGGCTATTATACGCGGCTCGCACATGTTGCGTCGCCGCGCGCGTCATCGTGACGTGTGATTTCACTAGATCACCCCCCACACACACATCCTTCCCCCACACACTGTGTAGCAGTGCACCCGGTGCTGGCAGTAAAACCGGGCCCCGGGACGGGGTCCTTCCAATTACGCGATAGGCGAGGCGCCGATCACAAAAGACGGCTAATATCCTTTCAGTCCGTCCGGTTCCGGTACGACAGGCCCAGCCGACAGGCCGGTCCCGGGAACAAATCAGAGCGAAACGGGCCCCGGACTCGGGCCGGATGGTCGGAAACTTTTTCTCACAAGGACCGGTCACAAGGACCCGGGCGCATCAGCGCAATCAGCGTATATCTGTGCAGGGTATGGGCCCGTCCCGTCGTTCGCAGTGGCCCGACTCTTGGCGGCCCACTCTGCCCACTTGACACACAGTGACACTGGCGGAACCCCCGTCTCGACTCGTCCGTTTTGCGGTTCGGTCGTCTCGCTGCTATTTTATGTGCCTTCTCGGCCAGATCTGCATCGTCAGATGTCACCAGACCCGGAAGGGACCGGTGTCGGCGGGAGCGACCCGCACGAATCGGCTTCTTCCGCCCGTTTTGTGCTGGGTGCTAACGTTTTTGCGCCACTTTTTTCAACTGTCGGCCACTTTTTTGTTCCGTTCGCTTCACGCCGAAAGTGTTTACGCCGGAACCACGGCTTGTCTGACACCACGAACAATGGAAGGCAAAGGATACTCGTGGCCGCGTGCGGACCACGCGACGACCGGAACTACACTGAGCGAACAGACCGCACACGGATGATGATGTCCGCCCGCCCGCGTTCGCGTGCGCTCCGCTGACGATTTGTAAACAACGCGCGGCACGGCGGTCGCGAATTTGAGAAGCTCCGCGCAAAACTTGGCGAACGACGGCCCGCCGGTGAAAGGGGCCAAACCTCCAGCGGACACGCGGATAATTAATTAGCTGACCGGTTCGGTTCGGCCTCCATCGTCGCGGTCTGTAAACACTTACTCATCACATTTATCAATTACGCGTAATGGTGTGCGCGCCCGTCGGTCGTGGCGCTTCGGCGCTTCTGATCTGCTGGCTGCTGCCGGCGTGCGTGCGTGCGTGCAGCGGCTGCTGCTGCGAGTGAAGTGCCTTCGGGTCACTCACGGAAAACGGCACGAAGTGCCTTCGGGTCACTCAAGGAAAATTGCACCGCTTCGGGTTACTCACGGCACACGGCGAAGAAACTCGCGGCAACGGAAAATCCTTGGCTTGGCACAGCGCGTATCTTCGCGCGGGCTTTGTTCGAGGCCGCCCGACACCATCATCTCGTCAGCAGCACAGGGCACGACGGCACGAGACAGCCCGCGGCTAAGCGCGATAAGAATGGCGAGTTTTCCAACAAAAAAAACAAGGAAAAGGCCCTCTACCCGAAAAAAGTGGAAAAACGGATACAAGTGAAATGTTTTCGCACAAATGGAGAATCCGAACGAGCGAACGAATCCTTCCGTTCGCTATCCTTGTGCATGCGTGTGTCCGGGCCTGCAGGCCAGACCGCCACGGCACAGCGAACAGGGCCGCAACGTGCCGCAACTATCCAGTCGGTGGATCGACATCGTCGTCCGCGTCGTCCTAGCCGCGAGCCACGAATGTCCCTCTCGATTCGGTTTGCCAAAATTATTAATGGACTCTGCGCTCTGCCCGGCGGCTCAGCAACAGCACACCAGATTCTCGGTGCCCATTTTAATGTGTTGCGAATTTTTCCGCGGACGAAGGCCCCGAAATATGCTCATTTTCGAATTCCTGGTTTTTGTCCAACAAAGCATCCGACAGCAGCGACAAGCTAAAATGGGGAAGAAAAAAAAGAAAAAACGCCAAACGGACTGGCCCCTTTTGAGCTCTCTCTATCTCTCTTCGTGTAATGTTTATTATACTTCCCGCGGGGGGTCTGTGTGGCGCCCTGACCACGGGGGCACATTTTTGGATTTTAATTTTCGCTCAGCTCAGGAACGTATGCGTACTGCTGTGGGCACCCAAATACCGGGAATACTTGGTTTGGGTTGCGGCTCCAACAAAATGTTTCCTTTTTTATTCTACTAAAACTGCCCATCAGATTTAGTACATCCAGTACGCCAGCCTTTCTTTGAATTGGTCCGAATTTTCTGCGATATCCTGGAAACGCCTCCTTCGATTCGACTCCGTATCTCGTCGCTCCGTATTTATTTCCCACAGCAGTACGGTTTGGGGGCAAAAAGCGATACCGAGCGGAAAGTATCAATCGGAACACCGACTCCATCCGATTGGCTCGTTGTCGAGTGCTAGAACCGAATAAAACAACCCTTTCCTAGCTCCCTCGACACACGCAGCGAACGTGAGTCCGTGTTTCGCGTGTCCCTCTGGTGGTCTTTCTTGCTGTGTGTTGAACCTCGACCAACAGTCACTCACGGTCGCCCAGCGGTCGGCTTATTCACGGTCCGACCATGTCTCACGGACCGCAAAATGGATGAGCTTCCCCGTGGCGTGGCGATACTCCCGGCTGGCTGCCTGGCTGGCTGCCTGGCTGGCTGGCTGGCTGGCTGACTGGCTGACCGGCGGTGTGTCCAAATATGAGGTAATATTTGACCAGGCCCAGCCCAGCGTCCAGCTCCGGTCGCATCGCATCGCGGAGTTTGTTTGTTTGCCACCGGCAAATAGATCGTTTCGGGGTTTTATTTTTAGTCCACCATCGCCGCCGGCCATTTCGGCTTTCAACGGCACCCGGAACACGGAGTGACCCGGTGCTGCTACTGCTGCTCCTGTTGGAGTGGCAGGTCGGTGCCATAAGTGGTGCGCCAGCGGGGTCCTCAGACGCCAAGGCCAAGTTCGCCGTCAGTTACTGTCTAATCCGATGCCCGTCGTAAAAGATGTGCGCAAATGTCAACTGGCCCCAATCGAAGATGCGGACAAATCGACGACCAATCGACGTATGAACGCCGGGTTGCAGTATGAATTTCTTATTACTCTGGTGTGTGGGGTGGCCGTGGGAATGAAGGGGGCAAGAGGGCACTAAAACAAACCATAACCCGATCGGGAGATTCATTCGCAGATCTTAGCCACTCCCTCCCCTCCTGCGGCTGTCATCGAGCCGAGCGGGCCCTAAGCCAGCGACTTGGGCGGCTCGAGAGGATTGTTTGATGAAGTTTAATGGATAGCAAAGAAAGAAAATATCGCCCCAGTTCCGCAGCTCGGCTGTCTGTCCCCTTTCCGGCCGAGCAGCCTTGAGCACCGCGTGTTTACGGCTTGTTGGGTTGTTTTTCATCATTCCCCGCGAAGATCCATGGTCTTAGTTTCGCAGTCCAAAACATATGGATCGCCCGTTCAATCATATTGGTTCGATTAATCCGATCGACGACGGACGCATGTCGTCGATCCGTTAAGCCAGGCGGGCGAGTAGATAAATTGGCATCAATCAAACGGATTTCGCAGGGCAGCCCCGGGGCAATGTGGATTACGTTTCCGGCCAGCGATGGCGAAAGAGATCACGCTGCGGAGCTGTTTGGTGCCGATTTTAAAACACTCTCCAAATTCTGACGAAACTGTGACCAAGTTTGCAAACCTGCATTCTTCAAACACTTCATCGAAAGCGAAAACGAGGTTCTTTTGCTGAAGATCCGGTCAAGAATTCCACACTGGGAATGTTGGATGGCCAAAATTTTAACAAAAGTCAAGTCAAAGTTATGGTAGCCAAACTGACACTCGTTTGCAACGATTTGGTGTCGATCGTTAAAGGCTTAAAAGATAACGAAAAATATCTCTCAAACAATGGTCTCAACAATGAGTGTACTTCAAAGACATTTTATATCTTGCCCCTATCACTGAGATTCTTATTTGAAGAACTTTACTTAACTTTGAAATGCTTGGCGGTGACTTGTAACAGCTAGATTTAAGCATATCAAGATGCTGAGCATATCAAGATGCTTTATGTATTAGAAATTAAATGCAATTAAGAAAATTATTATTGAATTGCCGTTCGAATCATGTCACGAACCAACGTATGACTCAGCCCATCATTAGCGATGCAAACAGTCGACGTTCCAGGTCCTACGCCGAACAGGATTCCAAACAAACCATCCTTAAAGTCAGGATAAAGTCAGGCCCCATCAACGTTTGTCATAGCGAAGATTACTTGTCGAAAAGACCGAAAAAGACCGATTCAAAACGGCGAATAAATCACATTTTATGACACCAGAATGCCCGTGCCCAGCGGGACCGGACGCCATATTTTTGGCCACCCGTTGGCACGATAGTGGCCCTGGAAGGTGGCGCGTGGATGGCTCGCTCCAGTCACCCGGAACCACGCTCTTAGCAAAAGTAATCAGGACGATTCCCCACGGGTCTCGTGCGGTGGCCGAGAGAACCGAGGAGAAACACTTTGCCTTTCGGACACTTTACCTTCGGTCCCCGGAGGCTGAAGTACCGGTCCGCAAGACACGGTCCGCTTTCAGGGAAGCTTTCAAAATCAATCCTCATGCGAGTTTGCGACATTAAATATTTATTGAACCGCTTGTCAACTACTGCTTGCCGAGGGACGCAGAACCCGAGCCGACCTCGTTGTGACATCGTTCAGCTTGACTTTGCATAGAGTGGCCGGTTTCTTTCGATGATTCCCTCAATTCCGGAACAAATGAACCACTCTCTACGGTGCTCTTACTTGTTTAGTACAGTAACGGAATAGCGTTTATTATATCATGACTTATGGGGTTGTTCACAATACGTAGAGTGTAAGAGAGATATTACTGGTGACGGACACGTCCTGTTCCTTACGATCCTTTCCTGGTGCTAAGCGAAACTAGCCGCCTAAACAAATCCTAAACCGATAACTCACACACATACACACACACACAAACAACAGACACACACGCTGCCCTATCTTACATTGCTTGCCGCGTGGGGGCGCCTCGCGCATTTTGGCGAGAAGTATTGCACGGGGTGTTGTATCGCTGGCTCGAAAAACTTTTAATTTATTCACGATCCGCTTCACGATCCGGGGTCTGCAACTGACGCCGGGTCGAGCCGAGCGATGATGTCAGCGGCAGCGTAATGCGTCGCCCGTGCCGTGGCCGTGCCGGTGCTCCAAAGTGCTGAACCCCGTTCTTACTGTAATTTATTATACGTTTGATAATTTTATGGGCTCTCAAGTGGAAATGGACTTGTGCGGTCTAGGGATACGCGGATCGCCCATCATCACCCAGCCAGCTGAACGTGCTCGATAATTAAACACCAACATTGCTTGGTGTGTGGTGCCGGATGCTCGTTGTTGCGCGTTTGGGTCATCCGTTTAGTTGGACCAACTTAACCCCCCGTTGGATGCAGCGACGACGCAAATAGGGCCAAATTACTATTGCTAACCCTTAGCTTAAATAGACTGATCGGATTCTTCAAACAACGCGTTTTCGTACGCAGCTTCGCAGCGCAGCGACACAATTCTTACGATAACAAAAAAAAAGTCTGCGACGGAATGTAACGGGGCCCTTCTCCTTCGTGACACGTTGGTCGTGTGCTGTCCTACCGGGATGTCCTGCCGCTGCAGCGTGCCGTCTATATCGCCCCACGCAAGCAAACAAACACCAAACACCGATGCATGAATATACACTAGTGTAGTGTGCCGGAGGGCGCATGGCCTGGCTTTGTGCGTGACCCAGGGAAGGTCCACCGGAACCGGGGAAGCTTATCATACGACCTCCACGTCCGAGGCGTCACTATTGCTGTTGCTCAACTCGTCGCACTTCGGGCTCACCAGCAGCCCTTTGCTGTCCTTCGCAAACATGCCCGTCGCCTGCAACTGCCGAAGCTTTTCCTGGGCCGCCACCGGAATGTTGATAAGTTTCCTAATTTTATTATTGATCTCGTAGTTCGAGAACTGCTCCTGCTCCTCGCGCTTCTGCTTTCGCCACTTGGCGCGCCGGTTTTTGAACCACACCTGCAACGGGAAATCGGGAAAGCGAACGGAACGTCGTCGGTCAACAGTTTGCGGAAAGGAAATTGGCCCTACCGAACGCACGGTTCTGAAGAGCTAATTAATCTATTTCGATTCAGTCGAGCCGAGGCCATCTTGCGGTCGGCAGACACTACGACACTACGATTCTAACGATGCTTTGCAATGTCTGCCGTTGACGTATTGAGGCCCACCTTGGTCTGTTTTGAAGGTAATTAATATGTTATTCCTACAAAGGCACAGCGAAACCTAGCCACAAAGCCACAGTAAACTGACTTCCACTCTTACGTTGGTCTATTTAATCTGGCAACCAATGCCAGTTGACATTTACCCATTGTAGGAAGATGTATAGAATTCGTTTATACGATTTGTTTATTTGTTTAATGAATTATAGAGACTTTGAGCCGCAATGGCCTATCATTCATCTCTTAGTTTATACGATTGAAATCAATTTATTTGCAAAGGACGTCCTCGATTGCTGTTGATCGGCCATCACAATCCGGCCGGTACGCGAAAGGATCACTTTCAACCGAAGCTCAGACTATCCATCAATGTGACTATGTGTCCAAAACAATTAAAATGTTTCACTCTTATGTTTAAAAAATCTGTTTGCAACGTGTTTGGAGCATATAACAGTAAGAAGAAAGAAAACGACAGAAATGGCCGAGCCTGCGTCCTGATTTTGAGTTCTCCACAGCTTTGCAACGTGGCTCAGGTGAGCCAACTAAAAAGCTGTCATTTGAGACGAAAAAGCTTTCAAACTGATTTCTAAAAAAATTATAATTTGGTAGAGCAAATTTAGTGGTCAAAGCACTCAAAAAATCATAACTCAATCCCAAGAATCTTAACATCAAAGTGTGCCTACAAAAAACGGCCTACTGTGTGGTTATGCTGAAAGACTGAAAGATTCACCACGAACTGCATCCCGGATTGAAAGATATTGGGTCTTCCGGATGTGGGATAATGCTTCCCCGACAAGTGTCAGAAGATACGGTGATCCGGAGATAACATGATGCCGTTGGTGCCTATCAGAATTGTTCCTGGACTGAAACGAATCTGTCTGTATTTGATTTTTGTGAGTTTTTTACCCTTGGCGAAGTTTGGCTGTGTTCAGTAATGGACCGGAGATAATATTCCGTAGACCGCAAACTTGGTCTCGGTGGCTGACCAACTGGCTGGTCAACAAATGAAGACTGCTTGGCCGAGCTTCATTGTTCTACGCCAGTTGGTGGCTTCCTCAACTTTATGCCGGGTAATGAATCGGAACTTGAACGCTGCCCGGTGAAACACCCACCGGGGGAGAAACTTTAGGCCAGCCTCGACTCACCTCCACGCGCTCCTCCTTCAGGTCCACCTTGATGGCCAACTTTTCCCGCAACAGCACGTCCGGGTAGTGGGTCTTGTCGAAGGTGGCCTCCAGCTGCTCGAGCTGCTCCTCGGTGAAGATCGTCCGGTGCCGCCGTTTCCGCTTGATGTGCGAGTCCGCGTTCAGGAAGGGGTAGCGCGGCCGGAAGTTGCCGTTGCACGCGACCAGCCCCACCTGCTGGTGTAAGTGGGCCGCGAACAGGTCCGGCTGCAGATAGCCGTGGCAGGACGACGGGTACGCTACTGGGGAACCGAAGTTCCGAGAAGGGAAAACAATATCGTATCACGTGAGCCTGGTGGTTCGGTGCCTGACCTCTAGGGCCCGCACACACGCACACACACTACTTACTGCCGAGCAGGTTCGCGGGTAGCATACTGCTGGCCTCGGAGACCGCCGGTGGCAGGTGCAGACCGCTCGCCCCGGCACACCGGAAGTAGTTCGAGAGGCTCTGCTTGGTGTGCTCCACTTCGTAGCCCCCGCCGCCGCCGCTTCCACCGTCCAGTCGTTGTGGAACGGGTGACAACAGCTTATCAGCGTTCAGCGAACCCGGACCCCCGATGGCATCCCCACGATGGTTGGGTGCGCCACCGACGCCACCGCCACCGCCGAGGCCGAGTATACTCTCGATCGTGAAGACGGACGCGAACGCGGGTCGCGCGGGATCGTTCCCGAGGCTCGTCTCATCGGCGACGGCCTCACCGTGGGCCTCCAGCGCCTTGGCCACCGCTTCCTGGTACGCCTTTGTTCCGCCGCCACCACCGGTGGTGCCACCGTTCCCGTTCAGCCGCTCGTTGCCAAACATCGCTGAGGCGGAGGCTGAGCGCGCCCAAACTAACCTCGCCAACACACCGTAACGTTCCACGTGCCGGAGCTACCGTTCACTCTTCACCGCTGGGGCCGAAGGATGCGACACAATCCGCGTGGACAGTGATTAATGTGCGTATGTACGCCAGGACGACCCCAGAACACCGAGGACGCCACGGCCGCAGGGACTTGGTAGGACTTTTTACTGCCTCCGAACGGTGCTTTAATCCTACCGCTTTCTTTCGGCCATCGGTCGGGGGTTTGATTATTTGAAACGCCAGCGCAGCTTTTGACAGCGGCGAACCGGGCGAACCGACCGGGCGAAACCGGTGAGCGGTTGGATTAACAAACGCCGCCGTGCATTGTTTCTGTTACGGTCGGCCCAGATTTTGCGGTTTCTTTCGAGCAAAGCAAACACACGAGCCCCCGATTACTTTAGCTCCGAATGTAATGTAATTGACCTTTGCAGGACACGCAGCAAGGCGGCACACGTCGGCAGTGGAGGCGACGACGGCGACTCCTGCGTGTTTGTAGTGGACTTGCCCGGCTGGTGGTCGACGCCGTCGGATGGATCCGTCGCCGGGCCGTGCGGTTCCCAGTCGGACAGCACCTTCCGCATCCAGTGCTTCTTGCTGACCGTGTTCCGCGTCGAGCGCGTGCCAAAGACGTTGATGGCCTTGCAGAAGATGTAACCCAACTTGGCGTAGAACACCTCCTGGCCATCGGTCGCGATGTACATGTGGTTGCTCCCGATGACGCTCTTGCAGTACTGCTCCAGCTCGCCCATCAGGTGCGTACCGATGCCCCGGCCCCGGTACCGGTAGTCCACCACCACCGACTCCACGAACGCCGCGCTGTCATCCGCCGGAACGGGCGACACTTTGGCGTGACCCAGCACGACCGTTTCGCCACCGATGAGCTGCGTCAGCACGAACGTGATCGGCAGCGTGTCGCTGGACGTATCGAAGCTACAGAAGCGCGCCATCCGCGAGCGGGGCCACTCCGCGTTGATCAACCGCACGCACTGCTCCTTCAGCTCCGGGTACCGATGGATCGGAACCACCTGGTATGGTTCGTCCGAGGTCGGTGGCGGTGGTCCCTGAGAGAAAGAAAAACAACAGGCCAAACGATGAATGTGCTTCTAAACGGCAGCGGCACCCGGGAACGCGGGGACTTACGTCGTAAGCGACGCGCTTCTTGTGCGTGTAGTACCCCTGGTACGTGTCGTCGTCCTCTTCCTCGTTGTAGTAGTAGAAGTAGTAGCAGTTCTGGCGCTGATTGTACAGGTCCTCCTCCGACGACTCGTACCGCTGCACGATCCAGCTCTGCGGGTCGCTCGAGGTCACAAACTTGGGCACGCCGCGCCGCCCGGATCGCTCCAGGATCGCACCATACTCGGGGGCCCGAGTGAACGTGTACCGAAAGCGGTCCCGGAACACGTTCTGGTCGCGCAGCGCCACGAAGATGTGCTCGACGTTGAGGTAGTACAGGTGGTCCTGCGTCGCGATAACCTCCAGCAGACACCGCTGGGCGCAGGATGGTATGCGCGTGATGGAGCACAGGGCCAGGACCTGAACGCGCGGGTTCGTCCCGCTGCAAAGCATCAAGTTCGAAGGAAGCGCCTCGCTCCGCTCGAGCGCCCGCAGCCGGTCAGTGCGGATGCGTTTCCACTCGCGATTGATCTGCCGGTTGCACGCCCGGTACCAACGGTTCTTGTTGTGGATCGGCAGAATGAAGTACTGCCGCTCATCGTGCTCGACGTCGATCCTGTAGGGCGACTGCGGGGACACATACGCACCAAACGATTAATTAAAGTGCAAGACGCGTGAGAAGGAACCTCTGTTTACTCCTCTCTGTCGGGTTTCGGTAACTAAAGGGGAACGACGCTAAGGTCTCCAAAAAATCGAAGGCATAGGGCAGTATGGAAAGTGACATCCTTTTGGCGCATTACCAACAAGGCAACCGGAACAGAATATTTACTTTGTTCTTTGTGTGGAAGCTAAAATTAGGTTTTGGACGCGTGAGTTCGAACACACGGAGCACGAGAGCTGACATCACGTGTCCCACACGGAATCGAACGGGTGCCGTGACACGTGAGAGCGAGAAACGGGATGGTTGTGGAAATTTCTCTCCCCGACCGAACCACAGCAAAACCGTCAGGACCCCGTGCATCGGAGATTGTTGCTAAATGTCGCGAACTAAACGCATTGCCGTTCCGCATTCCACACTCCGCCCGGGGTGATTTCGTAACTGCTCGTTTGGCACCGAAACAAACACTTTCGATTGCGCTGCGAATCAGTACAATCCGCGCGAGAGTAAACAGGTTGCTTACTTCAATCAAATTCCGGTGCTTTGTTCACTACGGCACCAGACACACCAAGGCACCGGATTCGAATCTCCAACTTTGGGGCCGCCCCCGGAGCACGTGTTTACTGCACCCGTTTAGCGACTGGTGACTGGTTAATGGGGCCTTTTTCAACAATTTATCGCCCATCGGCAGCAATTTATTACCTTCCACTGTTTACGTCGCTGGTGGCTGCTCGACGTCGGCGTTGCCCGGCGCAAGTGCTTCCGCTGGTACAACATTCTAATCGCACTTTCGGCGTTCGACTGATCGATCAGCTGTTTGCTGAAGACTGCTGCCGCCGCGCCCGACGGTGTTCCGGGGTACTTATTTTTAAGCGTCGCGTCTCCGTCAGCAGGGCGCGAAACAACAGAACCGCGAACGGAGCCAACAAACATTGAAAGTCAGGTGCAATGTTAAGAATATCGCGCGCGACATTGCATCAGAGTGCAGTTGCTGCTTCGGTTCGGCTGCTTTGCATACGGCTTCGTGACGACAACGATAGAGGGTGACGTAGGGTGACTGTTGTGTGGAACTCGTCACAATGTCGAACGTGGTGCCTCACAGAAAAATTATTGCCATCAAACATGATGATAGCTGGCGACGACAACAAACTTCAAGATCGCCCAGGTGAAGCTGGGCTGTTAGAAACCGCTACGCGATCACTAACCGAGATTTCCGGTACGGCTTCCATATGAAATTCTGCGAAGGCATTTGTTTACGCTGGAACTCTCGATGCAGTTTAGCGACAGTAAACAGACCAATCGAGGATTGAAAACCATGAAAAATGGTATCATTTAGGAATGGCAATGGTTTGGTGTTCTTTGCATACGGCCCAAGGGATCCGCTCAGGGTCGATTCTGAAACACAATCGACAGCAGCAGACTATTTATTACCACGAATTAAAATGCATTTAAATTAGGCCCCGCAAAAGTATAATTGACCTCCCAGTATCGACGTCGGACAGTGTAAATAAACACGACCCAGAAATTCAGAGGCGGACAAGCGTAAAACGTGGCGATCCGAGCTAAAAAAATATGCAGTTGGAAAGAAAGCAAAGATGAACTGAATTGAACGAACAAAGTCTTTTGCCACACAGGCGTCAGCATTATTGAAGTAACATCTGTGACGATCCAGCACTGAAAGGTCCTTCGGTGAAATGGAAAATGTGTGAAAGTTTGTAAAATTAGCAAAGATTGTTCAAGTGTTTGGTTCAAATCGCTATGAATAATTCAAATTCAAATATTTAGAATAGTCAGGCCATCAGCAGTTGGCTTAAGCAGAAATTTGACTGAATTTAGCTTAATCCCTTGGTAAAAACTCAGGTCCGCAGATTCTGAATGTACAAGCTGATTATAAATTGAAGAACAACTACTATTCTTGAAAAATAATAAATGTTAATGTTCTATCGCTCACATTTTACATCGCTTTGTTTTTGGAACTTATTGTTAATCAACCAAAATAGAATCCTAAGCAGAATACATTCAACTAGAATTCATACTCTTCGATGGCAAACTAAACCAAATGCATAACATTTTCTTAGAAGTCGTTCTATTTTTGAATTAGTATTCAGTATTGTGTTTCGGATTATTGTATCTCTAATTAGTTTAGTGTACCGGTAATAGTATTTTACTTTGCTGCAGTTATGTTACATTTTTGCCTGTAGCTTCCACTCCATTTCAGCCCGAGCCGTTTTATTACAACCCATCATCCTCAAGCCATCCTCATCTCTCTCAGCTGATGTTGCCGATGTTACTGAACTCTGCACAAACCACGCAGTTACTTATTAGTGCATCGCGCCAACATAATCTCGCACCGAGCATCACGCCGCCCGACAAACGACGTAACAATATCCCGCTGCCATTTCAACCCATCTCATCTCGGCCACCATTGCGCCCCGGGCAGGCCCGTCGATTCGAATTTATGTGCATACACAGTCATTTCGGCGAATGATTTAATTTGGCTACTCCTATTTTGAAGCCGTGTGGAAAGACCCCTTCTCCGGTACCGCCCGCGCTACTCAAGCAACCGGAAAGGGCAGCTCGCTTCCGTCCGTCTTCGGTTCCGCGGAAAGCCTCGGTGGCGGGGGCTTCCCGCGAGCGCCATGGTTTCACTTTCATTATCGTTCCAACCCAACATGTTGGACTGCACTAACTCATA
Organism: Anopheles cruzii; assembly: GCF_943734635.1. Lineage (NCBI taxonomy): Eukaryota > Metazoa > Arthropoda > Insecta > Diptera > Culicidae > Anopheles > Anopheles cruzii. The sequence goes on from NC_069145.1 coordinate 16,729,353, forward strand.
ACCGCTTTCGGGGGCCGCACCAGGGTGTCGTAATGTGAAGAGTGATAAGTTTATAAAATGTTGGTAGGTGGTAGCAAATCCATCATCAATTTCGAAGTATCCAAAGAGCCCACAAAGCTGGGTCAACCATTCCGGAACCATCATGCTTTGCATTTATTGCCCCGCGGATCGTGGCACGGCACCATCCGTCGGTACGGTGGGCTGGTGTAACAGCTGATTAGCTTATGCTCCGCGATGTCCAGTGTAGCGCGTGGGGAGCCCACAAACCACTTCCTACATTTCCACCACCGGTGCCATTCAACCTCCGGCGTTCAGCGCCTGTTTTCGGTTAATGATTTGTTTTGCTTCGTTCGTCTGACGCCGTTGTGTACCAGTTTTGGGGCCGCCTGCGTCTTGAGGTGGCCATCGTTGCGTGTCGGGGAGTAAGGTGCGCACACGAAACGTGTTACACACGCGTGGCGGTGCTGTAATCGCGCGCGCGTTGTATCATCGCGCATCTCATCGCGCATCCGACGGAACGCCTTCGCTTCGCCAATATTCTCGCATTAAGGGCATCAACCAGCCAACAACCGTGGCTGGTAACCCGGCCCGGCGCTAAAACGGAAGCACTGCGAGAGTGAAACGTCGGAAATGGAAAGCCGGCAGAATCACCACGCGTGAATTACAGTACACACCATTCACGATCGATCATGATCAGCGATGATCAGCGTTGCAGAGCGTGGGCAAACGCTTGCACAAAAGCAATGCACACCGCCAACGGGACGGTAATCGAATTCTGTGGCGCTAGGCGCCACGCAGCAGAGATGAGTTAAGCTGCGTGGATTCTGCGTGGTTATCTGTGCCACCGCGCTCAGCTGCATTTCTGCACCACCAGGGAAGGAGAAAGCTAGCGAATGATGAACTAGCGAAAAATTGTGTGCCAAAATGATCGTCAAAAGGCTGGTGTGACAGCAATACAAAAGCACTTCACGAAATACTCTATCTACCACATGGTCAACGACTAATAACGTAAGTTTCACCACATTATTTGCCAAAGAGACCCTATTTCACATTTGGAACTATTGAGGGCAGGCGTCAAAACGATTCCACCAGCAATCACTCGTTAATAAACCATTTTTCGCTACTTTGTCCGACACTGCCGAGCAGCACCGACTAAACGGACAGCTGTGGCCCAGCTTTCGTCACTACAAATTGATTTTCCTACCACTTTTTCCTTAACCACATATACCAACTATGGCCAGGTTTTTCCCTCCCCAAGTCCGCTGGCGGGTGGGGACGGCAAGCCGAAGTCGGCTCGATGTCTGGAGCTTCCAAAGCGGACGTCCATCACTCGCTACGGTAACGTGCACGAGGCAACATCATCGTCGCGGGTCCCAGGTGCATCGCGGGGTGTGCTATCGTATATCCCCGGGGGGGCTGCTCTTCTCCGGTAGCATTACGCAGGTACGCCTGTGAAGTAGTGTGTCTCTCCTCATCGGTCAACCTTTTTTGTTCGCAAGCATAGTGTGCCTCAACCTGATGCAGCCCAGTGGACGGCCGAGAAACGTTGGAAAAGGAAGGAAAAACTCGAATAATTTCCACCGGACCCCCCAAGTATGGCGCGGTTTGGAAGCGACGTACGCACGCGGAATAGTTGTCTCTAGTTGTCGGAACGAAAGTGAAATTTTAATCGCTGGTCATCGCTGTGAGTCGCTGTTGTGTTATGTTTTTATTGGCGGACGGTGGAAGAAAAGCGGCGAAGCTTGGCCACAGGTTGCCAGCGAGTGGTTGGAACAAGAAGCGTAATTAAAGCATTAGCCGTACTCGCTGTGCCAAACTCCAAACCGCAACAAAAAAACAGTGGATTGGAGAAGTGCAGCGTGGATTAGTGGTGTACGGTGATTTGAGATTCCGTTGGATGTTAGGAATAAAGTGCAACACTCTGAGCCATTCCAAAAGTGTATCGATCGACGTCATATGCATCAAATTGATAGGGCTGATGGCTGAAAGAAGAATTATCAATAGGCGAATGAAAATAGTAGTGTCTGGCTATTGTGCGGCAAATTTCAGACTTGTGGCCCACTCTGTCCCACTTCTCACGTAACGTCGGCAACGCGAGTAATAAAATGGCCCAATCGTTCGGAGCCTTCCCTCAGCCATAGTGGTTTCCATTTTATTGGTCACAGCAACCTGTTGTAAAATAGAGACATTTTGAGTGTGTTTGGAAAATGTTTCATAATTCAATTATCGCGAGCGATCGTTTTACACAAGCCCGATTGTTGTGTTGCAATTCGCAATAAATGGTTTACATTGAGGACGTATTTGTTGGAGTAGTCACCAATATATTGATCGGATACTAATCGGATTTGCCACTGTCCCACCCGTAGGAAAACGTTCAACGGTCGCTACCGCTCGTTACACTCGCACGGTTCTGTAAATCGGATTTGTGGCGTAGTGAACAGCAAACTCTCGGCCTCGGACTGCTGGTGCTGACTTTGGTGTTTGGAAGCAGTTCAGTCCCAGCTGGAACGTCGGGCGATCGAAGCGTTTGTCGATAGCGCGCACCATGATGGAGAGCCTTCAAACCGGAGTGGTCAAGTGTGGCGGCTATCGGTACGACGATGGCACCCGCTACATCGGTGACTGGAACCAACGCGGCCAGAAGCACGGTATGGGCTCGATGATGTTTTCGGACGGCACCCGGTACGATGGAGCGTTCAGCAACGGCGTGTGCTCCGGGTTGGGCGTAATGGTAGGACACTGGTATGATGCGAGGACAAGAAAATTCTTACTAACCCCGCATACCATTATTTTCGTACCGTTTGTAGTGTTTTCCGGATGGTGCCAAGTAAGCGAATGGATTAACAGGATGATAGGCGAGGATGGGTTGTAGGTTGTCATTCGATCGGTGTGCTTCATTTGCAGGTACGAGGGGGAATTCATGCAGGGGTGGTTCCACGGTCACGGTGTGTTTTGGCGAGCGGACGGCATGAAGTACGAGGGAGAGTTCCGCGGAGGCCGCATCTGGGGACTCGGGCTAGTGACGTTCAGCGACCAGAGCCACGGATTCCCGCGCAACGAAGGCTTCTTCCAGGACTGTCGGCTGGTGCGCAAGAAGCGGTGTCCGGACGTGATAAGCCGGGCGCAGAAGGTGGCCCTCATGGCGCGAGCCCAGTGCGATCAGGGTAACTGAGGTGGCTTCTCCGAGGGCGCATTAGCATTAAGTTTAGACAAGCTGGTTTTGTTGAATCGTTATTTTTTGCGGTTAGTAGCGGTCGTTCACATTTTTTGAACAACTTTTTAGACACGTGTTAAGTTTCGTGGATAAAAATATACTCTTAAACACAAGGTCGAAACGTTTCAATTATTTCAACTAGCGCACAAACCAACGATTACCGTATATCCTTTTCAAGGTGCGTCTTTATTGAATGCGAAAAATAACACAAACATTCCTTCCGCGCTACATTTGCCCGGCATGTTTCGAAAAAGCAAATTGTGCTCTGCTAAAACTTAAATGCACGTTTCGTTACCCAGACAGGGTAGGTAAGCCCTCACGGTGTGATGTAAGAAGAGCGCCCTCATTTGTCAGGTTTCGGTTGTTCTGATCCTACCATGAACCACTGCAACCGTGCAGCAACAGCCGCATTTCGCACCAAGCGCTTCCGATCGTCCAACGGTTTCTGCAGTTCCGACAGCACGTTTACCTTGAATGGCAGTAGCAGGAAGGTTGGATACTGACAAATGCACAGCAAACACTCGAGCGCCTCGATGCGTACATTCTAAAAGGGGCACAATAGAACATCAAAATGATTACAACTGCTCAAATAATGTCCGATTTTTGTCTTACCATGGAAGACTGACGAACGATCAGCTTTAGCAGTGCCGGTATCAAGGTTTGCAGATGATCCTTCACAAACGGATCCTGTTCGCGCGTAAAGCGCAGTACTATCGTCATCGCCTCCACCACCGTACGATCGTCATCTTGTGCCAGGCACCTAAGCAGCACCGGTCCTACCTTGGCCAGATTCATTCGCAGCACGACATGTGGAGTCGCTTTGAATACGAAAGCCAGCGCTTTCAGGTGCGTCCCGGCGTACTGTTCAATTTTTGCCTCAAGCTTCTTCATTACCCACACGAACAATTTCTGCTTGAAAAGATTGCGCACCAGCGCCAAATGAAGCTGCGGGAACTCAACCGTTAGAATCTCGAACGCCAGGGTAGCCACATGCCCGAGTGTCGGGTGATCGAGCAGCTCCGCTATATCGTCCACAATTTCTCCCGCTTCGGCGTGTCCCCGGGATATCAAACCTTTACCGATCCAGCTCAGTACGAGCACCGCTTGGTGGTTGTGCTTCTTCAGTTCACCCCTGAGCAGGGTCAGCAGTCGTTTCAACACACCGCGATGATGCTCATCGTCCGGCATGCGATTAAACAAGCTGCAGAGCAATCGGTGGCAAACACCGCGCACCCGTTCGTCGTCCGTTGTGAGAGCCAGCTGCGTCAGATCCGTGACAAGGTTTTCGAAATGATCCACCAACGGTACACTTTCGTCCAGATAACCGAGTAAACCGGATGCCAGATACAAATCGGCCCGCTGTTGCAGTTTCAGGGGCGGCAAACGCTTTAGGATCAATTCTTTTTGCTCTTCCACGGGCAAACGTTTCACCACCGCCGTCATCAGGTGGGCCATACTGTGCAGATACTCCGAGCCAAGATCATCGTTCGCATACTCAACGAAGCGATCGATCAGCTTGTACTGCACGTACAACTCACCCTTCGCGAGCTCGTTCCAACCGCCGAGTTCTACCGCATCGGTTAAGGTGTCCATGGCGACGATTGCCAACCGTTCGTCCACGGGCTGTGCAAATATCTTCGCCATCAGAAAGTCTACCATCTTGTACGTGTAACCGTGACACACGATCAACTTTCCGAACGACTTAAAAATCCGTCGCACAAGCGCTTGCTCGGCGGTAGCAAAGTCGTGGCTCATCAGTTTCGACAAAACGAGCGTTTTGACTTCCTCCGAATAGCGGATCGCCAACGATGACAAGCATTCCTCCACCGCGTCCGCTTGGGGACTGTCGGGGACGAGCATCAGTAGCACGAGCTTGCTGTAGACCACGTACCGGTTCTCGCTCGATATCATTTCCGGAGCACAAGACACAGCTCGCAGTGCCGATCGTGTTTGTTCGCTGCCATCGCTCCCAGTTTGCTGCAGTATTTGGACAAACAGTTTCTGAACCTGTCCAACTAACGAGGGATCTAATTTACCAACGCAGCACCATTTAGCGCACGCGGCCATAATCCGTTGCAAACTGTCTATTAGTCTGTTTTCTATGCGTATTTCGATGTACGAATCCGGGTTGAGTTGAGCGAGCAGCATCGGGAGAAGCTTGTCTGCGACATACAATGCGCAGAACTCGCTGGCACTGGCACAGCTCAACACCACACGCAGGCTGGTTTCGAACTGCTTCGAGCTGGCATCGGTGAGACTGGCCATCAAGCTCACCAGTATCTGATCAAGCAGTAGCTTTGCCGAGGGTTCATCTGCGCTGGCATGTCTCGACAATTCCCGCACGGCCGTCAGTCCAGCATCGAGCAGTTCTTTATCGGCTTCCTTCACTCCCGGTAGCAGCAGCTCAAGTTTTAAGGCATTCCACAGCTCGCCATAGTGTTCCGCCACTTGCCGCACTTCCAACAGCGACAGGCACCGTACGAGTAGCGCCAAAGAATCCAGCTTGGCGACAAGGAGACTACTTTCCATTTTTTCCAGCAGCAGCGGCACCGCAAAAACGGCCAGCTCGGAGGTCGCACACAGACAGTCGGCAAGCCGTTCGGCCAACATTGACCGCGTGATGTCATTCGGGTCGTTGGGATTCGGGTGGAAATCGATCGGAAAGTAGCAGGCGAACGTTTCAAACATTTCCTCCGCCAGGTGGTACATCGGAAAGGCGCGAATAAAAGTGGGCATGTGCTCGAACAGATAAAGCAAATTTCGCGGGTCTCGTTCGCTTTCGATTGCACCGATCACACCGTACAGAAAATCGGAACCCCATTCTTTCAGCTCCACCTGGCAGCGTTCCGAGACCTGCGTTATCGTGCGAAAATACAGTGTCCGTTCGGCTTTCTTCTGGCTTTGGCAGGGAATGCGTTTAAATAGAGACTGCAACAGTGGGACGGCACACGTAGACGGAAAGTTGGTCATGCGAGAAAGCGCTTCCACACCATCAAGCACCGCCGGAGTGACGATGTTATGATCCAGTGTCCGATCACCGTAGAACACGCACAGCAGCTTCACTTGCTCAGCATTCAAACTGTCCGAGGGAAGATCGTGTAACACGTGCGATAGCAGAGTTGTGCCCTTCGCTCGTACGTCCGCTTCTGTGTGTGTTAGGGCTGGTCCCAGTTCCTCAACAAACTTTGCCATATCCAGCTTACCTGCCGCAATATCTGCGAACAATGCGTGACCAAAAGAAATCAGTTTGCCCAACAAAGAACGAAAGATCATTCGCGTACCTGCCGTCACATGGTTACATTTCTCCTCCAGCTTGTGGTCGTTTTTGATCATATCCACAATAGTTGTGTGCGACCACGGAAACTTCATTTTGGGAACTCCGAATTTACAGAATAGTGGCACCAAATTAGTAACAGAACCAGGAAACGCTGCACGAGGATCTTGTGGCCAACGATTTCAGATGATAACACAAACAAATAACGACAGCTGACAACACCCCAGCTGTCAGTATGCAAACCAAGGATTGCAATTATTAGAAACCGAATACACTCACTTGGATGACGACCCAACGGCCCGTGCAAGAAATTTGTTTAACAGCTGATTCTACCAGGTTTGCCTAGACTTTCGACTAACCATGAAGCTTTAGGACGTGAAGTAGATTTCTTCTATCGTTTCTCTATTTCTAATTTGCTTGCTGTGTCGATCGCTTTGAAATTTCACGAGGGCCGCGGACCAATTTTGGTTTGCTGCTAGAAATACAATTGTTTCATAATAAATTTTACATGCTCACCCATAGCCAGCCCCTAGTTTGGACTATTTCTGTCCAACCTCAACCGCATGTCACGTTCACAAATCTATGAATTTGTAAATCAAAGGTGGTATCGCTAAGCGGCCCTACATCGCTTTGCTTCAGTAGTTCGTGCTTTCATTCGGTTTACCATAACTTACGTTCTATTTACTCTTGTGCTCACAAATTTAATTAAACGGTCGCATCCATCAGTAAAGAGTAAATTTATTGAGATAATGCTGATACACGTGTGTATGAGTACCAAACAAGAGCTACTAGACGCTATACAAATAAACTTTCATGATCAAATATGCCGCACATTTACCACAGGGTCTAACGAATCAGTCTAACGATCGGGCTCATCCGCCTGTCGATTGATAATAACCTCTTGCATTCCGTCCGATTGTCGTCCAATGCGGAGCAACAATGCCACCTTCACTCGCCTGTACGTTTGCAGAACCACAATATCGTTGTAAAGACACATGCCGAAAAGGAGCCCCGCGAAACCGACTAGCTGTAGATAGTGGAACTTTTGCCACGCCAACAGTAATGAGACCGCCCAAACGACGACCGTACGCACCGAATCCAGCACCATGCGCGTCGTGGCTGATATTTCCTTTGTTACGCTGATGCCAGCAAAGTTGAAGAAGGCGATCGACACGATCGTGCCAGAGATTGCAATGACCAGCAGATAATTGTTCTTGATCTGTGCCAGTGCGTCCGGCAGATCCTCTAACACACCATGGGCATTCTCGTTGAACGGTGGCATCACCTTGATGAAGTACATGGGCACGAGCAAGATGCTGAGTATGGAAAAACCAAAAAACCCTGCACAACGAAGCGGATTAGAGTCATTTTGTAATAGGAACGAGAATCACTGTCTTACCTTCCCATCCGACAGCTTGCAATGCCGGTACATCCAGCCCGGCGACATAGTACTCTTCGTAAACCATTTGCACTGCCGTAATGATCTGGGCCAGTATGATCAACAAGTCTCCGGTGATAATGTTGTTACGGGTGTACTGCGATCCGTTGTTGTCGTTCGATATCACATCGGACATACCGACTACCACGAGTCCAAGCATGATAAATCCGATGCCAAACCATTCCCGTTTCACAAGGGTACGGTTTAGGAACGCCACGCTCAGTATTCCGACGAAGATGATAACCGATCCTGTAATATGAAACAAACCATTTGGATGTGCTTTCAAAATCATTCCAAAATTTACATAAGCAGTGCACGAACAGGGAAAAGTATAATTCTCTCCGTGGGTCCGTGCTAGGATGAGTCAGTTCCAAAGAAGCCCTAGTCGCACAACGTTCTGTGCTAGTTGAGCAAACGAACACAAAAACAAACATTCTTACATGCGCAATGCCCCAGCGATCGTGGAAATATGAAAAACTTGACTCATTGTAGGTCGTAACAAGAATGCAAGTGACCGACAAAAGACAATTAGGCTAGAACTAGCCGTAAAAGCTGTTGGGCGACAAATTGTGCAGGTTTATGATTTTTCTAGGGACTGCTATACGTCATGAATAAGCGATTCATTGTACTTACCTCGTAGTAACTGAAAACTAGAGGGATAGGTCATATTGAGCCCGACGTACATAATTGAGGTTGCCAGCATATCGCACATCGCCGGAACGAACAGAACGAAGGGACTGAACTCGCGGTTGCCCCGTACGAGATCGTGGCGATCCTCGGCACCATTCTGGAAGATTAAACAGAGCACAATGATGAGGGTGACGCGCATACGAAGAAAACCATGCGACGGCAAAAAGTGCAATAACGTAAGTTTTTCGCTTTAAGCATCCCTTCATGGCATCCAACTGATAAGCCGTATGACCGCAACAGCAGGAGACTGGCTCCATTCTATCAAAGGAAACGGCGAGATTGCTCTTTCCACCGGATGCCAATATTCCAGTCGGAGAAAAAGTTACAGCCTGGCCTGTCTGCCAAGGTCCTAACGTAGCATTCACTTGCATTCCGGATTTACTTACGTTCTTGCGTCGCAGATGATAGTAGAGAGCTTTGAAGGTGAGCAAACAAAGAAACTCTCCGAGAAACATTGAGCACGCCTGCACGAAAGGATGCACGAAGCGTCGCACTTGGCCATCCGATCCTTCCGACTGAATAAAATCGGCCCACCTGCAACAAATTCAGGGTTAGTTTGATTTCTGCGATGAAATCCGAATTCGCCTACTTTGTGCTCAGTGTGTTGATGGAGCCTGTAACCACCATCGTGAGAGCTAACGCAAATTGCCATTTCGTCCAGGCCATTTTGTTTTCTTCTACACACGGTCGATGCTGATTCTGGACCCGATGAGATCGGATGAAAGGACCACGGCACAAAGAATATGAAAAAAAAACACGTACACACGTAGATAAACAAACAAGAAAATTGAAGAAAAAGACACACACACGCACTGTTTAACGATAACAATGGCAGACGGTCACGGACGCGGGCAGTGAGAGTTCCCGAGGAGCCTACAACCGCATCGTTTGCCTATTGCGTGTTGACGAACGTACAAAAAGGTCGGAAAACGGACGACACAAGAACGTGGACGATGCTAACGAAGGAAACACAGATTCGCTTTTTTATCGCGTTTGTTTCAGCGTTTCGCTGCGTCAGCCCACAAATCCAACACACAGCTGATCACGATGCTGTCGAAAGAAGACTGAATAATGCGGTTTGATGTTTTGAAGTGGCCTCTGAGGGCCGAATCGTCAAGAGTTCCCAAAAGGTTTAATTCTGCTATTTATGCACTATAGAACATGTGTATTGAAGAATGCATATTGTTTAGAACGCATTAGATGGACGATTCTGCGAATGAACTTTTAATAATTAACGCCTTCATGTTGCACAAAATAACAAAAATAATGTTTACACAAAAACAGGATTCCTTCCATCAGGGTTACAACGAGAGCGCCCTCTCGCGTGAACCGGCTTGCAGCAAAATGGTAAACACGCAACCGCTCCGATTGCTTGCGTAGTTAAGAATGTAGCAAAAAACGCGTAAACTGCGACCCCAATCTACCAAAAACAATTTTGCGACCCTTTAGCAAAATGTTTTCCCTTCCTGGACCACACTTCTTTTGGTTCTGTGCCGTTTCCTTCTGCATCTGTTCTGTTTCACTTGTAGCAGATGCCGATCGTTGGTGTGCGGCCAATTCGAAGGACACCGTGTACCGCCGCCTTGGTACGAAGACTCCTTATCGACACGTGCAAAACAAGGATCTACGGAACAGTGCCGCCATCGACGGTAACAGACCTATTTCGCGTGGGAAAAGGGGGACATTCGTTTTGATAGCTATATTTTTGTGCACATTGCAGATTGTACACTGGTCAAAATCTGGGGCCTGTTTCGGCATGGCACACGCAACCCGTCGAAAGCGATCATCGATCATATGCTCGGTACGCTCGTTGATCTCCAGAAGGACATCGTGGAAAGTGGGCGGATTTGTCGCGAAAATGTAGCACAGTTCGAAGCCTGGAAACCGCAGGTCACGATCGAAGATGCCAAACTGCTCGTCCGCGAGGGCGGCGCGGAATTGTTTCAACTGGGGCAACGATTCCGGGCACGATTCGGCACCCACCTGCCAGAGCGCTACGATGGCAATCTGTTTTACTTCAAGTACACGAAAACCGAACGTGCTGAGTTTAGTGCGCGGAACTTTTCGCGCGGTCTTTTCGGGCGCGACGAGCCAATAGACTTTCCGGAGTCCCTGCACCGGGATCCGGTACTGCGATTCTACAAAGGCTGTGAAAAATGGAAACGACAGGTAAAGGAAAATCCTTACTCATACCAGGAGCTCGACCGGTTTGGAAGCTCCAAGGAGATGCGAACTGTGGTCGAAAAGCTATCGAAGCGTGTCGGAACTTTTGTCAGTCCGGAAGAGATACGTGCGGTGTACCAAACGTGTGCATTCGAAACCGCGTGGAACCGACAAGAATCTTCGCCGTGGTGTCTCCTGTTCGACAAGGAAAGTATTTCGGTCATGGAGTACAACGAAGATTTAAAATACTACTGGATCGATGGGTACGGTTATGAGTTAACCTATCGGCAAGCGTGTTCGGCGTTTCGGGATCTGATTGCTCATTTCGACGACGGCGGCAGACCTCCGTTTACTTTCTACTTTACCCACTCGGGAACACTCCTAAAATCACTCGCGTTCTTGGGATTGTATAAAGACAGTGAGCCATTAATGGCGCAGCATTACCGATACAAACGGAAATGGCGCGTGAGTCAGATTGATGCATTTGGATCAAACTTGTATTTTGCACTGTACAGGTAAGCTAATATGCGTAGAAAATTACACAATTTTATATTTGAAGGCGAATATTGGCGAATATTCACCTATTGTTTAACTGTTGCTCTTTGCCACACAGCTGCCCGAACGGAACCAAATCCGTTGGATTGTACCATCAGGAACGACTTACGCAAATACCGGGTTGCCCAAACAATCAAATGCTTTGCAATTATGAGCATTTCAGGAACCTTTACGCCGATCGCATCGAGCAGTGTGATTTTGAGAACATGTGTTCCGTACCAAATGTGCCTGGTGCAGCGAAAGATGAGCTGTAATTTAGTTTTTTTTTTAATTTGATTGTAGCTACATTGATCTTCACGGAATTGATTTTTCTTTTAACTTTTAAATAAGGACGCAAAAAGCCAGCTTTTAAAGAAACCCTGCACTCGAAAAAAAAACTATCGTTAAGAGCCAAACAACCGCACAACGCGGTGTAGAGCGCAATTATGCCTTATCGGACCGCGCCGGTAGATATAAGTACGAGATAGCTTCCACTCCGCGCGAAAAGAAGAAATCCCAACACAACGAAATAGTCTGTTGATTAGCAAGTGACAGAAGAATTTTATCTTCCGCAACGTAACTGAACCCGTAAACGACGGACTGATACCGTTTATCGGTAATATTATTCCTGACCCCATTGTTGACAAATTTTTGAACAAGTAAAGTGCAGGTTGCAGTTAGTATTCTACGCGCCATGAACCTTTCGGACGTTGTGCTGGAAACACCGTTAATCATGGAGAAATCCGCTTTCACATCGACGGCAATACTGTTCCTCCGGCGAGATAATAGTCGAGAAGAATGCAGCCTTACGGTGCGCACCACCGACGACTGTTTTCAACCGAACTACGATCGCATCAAGCTTAAGCGCCTGTCATACCCAAATTTGTAACCCGCCCCGTACGTGCTGCGATGGCCGTGAGACACTACATGTCTCGTTTTGAACTTTCTTTTCCAGATTTCTTTGCGTTATTTGCCGCTGCGATATCAAGTACAATAGCCAGAAAAGGGTTCTCAAGTGTGAGCACGCATTCCACATCAAGTGTATCAAACAGTGGATTTTGATGCAAAACGTGTGTCCGATATGTATGACTACCCCAGGGTAAATGATTCGAAACGTGGTAATAAAAAGCATAATCGCTGACCGTTGGAGCTGTTCGAAAATTCTACTTCGACGCACACAACAGGACGCCGCAACTCGTGTTGTTGATTTATTTCCACAAAGTTTATTGCAAGTTGTGGCTCGCGGTTCCGATGCGTCGCCTTTTGGTCTAAACTAAACTAATTTCTTCGCCTCGAAGAAGCTCTTGAGATGCCTCATCTGCCAGAAACCCATAATCAGAAGCACTAGCGTTTGCGCCAAGGACCACCACAGCACGCGTTGGTTGGTGCTGTCACTCGTTTGCCGGAAGCGTTCCTCGCGATACTGCACAAAAGAGCGGAAACGTCGATAGTTATTCTACGGTGTTCCGACGGACGCGTGGTGATCAGTACTTACTCTCTGGTAGTTTTGCTCTTTCGTGATTTGATCGACTTGATCCAGCAACTGGCGGATGCGCAGCTGAAGCTCGGTGAGCTTTTCTTTTTTGGCCACATTGGCGTAATCGATGGTATGTTCACCTACCTGAATGTCCAGGTGAACACGCAGTTGGGAACCACTGAACCAAGCAGTACTGTTCGAGTACATGCAAAGTACGTGCTCTCCGGGGATGTGTGAGGTAAACGAGATTCTCCCTGCAAAGCGTGAAGGTTAACCATCGTAAACTGTCCGTCCCCTGCACTGGCTGATAAGGCCAAACATACCTTCTGAACTATAAACACGCGAAAGCATCACTTTATCGTCGGGATCCTTCACTTCCACATGCATACCAATCCCGGGCGATGACGGCATGAAACCTCCCGACCGTGGATCGTACAGTTCCACTTTGTAGTTTGCTGCAAAAGAGAATATTAAGCCAGAGGTTAAGCCAGATTCCGCAACAAGTCAGTCCGCACAGTCAGCGAAAGCCTACCTACGACGGTCGTTTCATCCGGTATTTCTTCGATGAAACATTTCCGCTCGGTTTCAGCGATGTGAAAGTACAATCCATTCGACAGAGGTACAAGTAGCAGTGCCGCTAGCAGCCGAAATGATCTCGTAGGCACCATCCTAATTCACTTCTGCTGCCGAAAAAATCAGCCAAAATGTTACTTTCAGTCCGTAGGTTCGTTTCACTCGGCGACACGTCAATCGATCTAGAAAGCAACATTTGGCAGCAAGCCGGATTGAAATGTCAACACTCGGGGAGTCACGATCTTTAGTCTGGCGGTGGGCACAGCTGTTTGAACCGCAAAACAATTGTTCAATATGCGCAATCAGATATTAAGGTATTCCGGCTATAATAAAATTGAGATAGAATTCTTCGTTCCCTATCGCAGGGTTTCTTCTCATTGATTGGACTCTATACTTTTCAGATTCTAAATTGTTTTCCTAACGATTACGGAGAAAGTGGGTTTGTCAGAGACGTCAGCTCACGGTCGCGTAGAAAATAACAACACTACTTTCATGCTACGGATTGGCCGCGGCTAGCGGGATGGATTTAATACTACTTCTTGGTATTGCGACGGCACTGTTCGTGGTTCTGCTTAGCCTCCTGCTTTTCAACAGAAACAAATCGAAAGGTAATGAATCGCACGTGCGCTAATGATAGGCAATCATAAAATGGTCTGCTCTTTCAGATGCTCCGCCAGAGGCCCCATTGCCGAACGAAGGCAATGTTCCACGTCGCGCACAAGTAGTAAGGAATCAACGGAATCGAGCTAGGGCCGCTGAAGTCGCTGAACCAGTACAGCATTCCGATGACGAGGATACGATACCGCAGGCACAACATGATTACGGCGGTGAAAAGCTGGGCGCTAAGAAACGTGCCAAGCTGGAGGCCAAGGCCGAAAAGAAACAACAGCGTGAGCAGGAACTGCGTCTGAGGGAAGAGCAGAAAATGAAAGATGCTCTCCTGGAAGAAGAACGGCGGAAACAGTCCGAGCGGGAGACACTGGAGGAGAAAAAACGGGAGGAAGCCGAGCGTCTTGCGCGTGAGGAAAAGGAAAGGAGGGAACACGAGGAGTATTTGAAGATGAAGCAAGCTTTCAGCGTCGAAGAGGAAGGCTTCGAAGAAGAAGATGTCGATGAACAGCAGAACAGTCTAGCAGACTTTATCAAATTTATCCAGGTTAGTTTGGGTAACGTGCGTTTGCAATCGAAAGATTGTCTTTATATGTTTCTACTTTCTACTTAGGACCACAAAATCGTCGTGCTGGAAGATTTGGCGGCTCACTTTAAATTGAAAGTGCAGACGGTAATCGACAGGATTGAGGAACTGCAGAGAGAAAACCGACTCACTGGTGTCATCGACGATCGAGGCAAATTCATCTACATTTCGGAAGAAGAGCTCAAAACGGTGGCCAAGTTTATTCGACAGCGGGGCCGCATTTCTATCGCGGAATTGGCAGAAAACAGTAATCAGCTGATTAGCCTCACTCCGGCGGCAGAGAGTGCTTGAGGTCAGCCGTTTCATGAAATACCGCATGCGTGAAAATATTCAATCAAATGTTTATTCAAAAATAAACAAATGTAACAAGTTTAATCCGAATCCTCCATCGCGTCGTCATCGTCTTCATCCTCGTCTTCTGAAGTCTCGTCGGGATCTTCGACTTGTTTTTCACATTTCTCGCACTGGCATTCGAAAAGATAGTATTCACGTAGGTGTTTCTGCCGTGAATGGCGAGAACGTTGCAGATTACACTCATCTAAATAGGAGATAAGTACTTCCTTTCCCGGAGCCAAATCTCTGGTAGCTCTGAGCGCTAGCCTGTGGTTGGATTTGGGAAACACTATTTCGGCATTTGGTGCGCAGCTATGATTGATTTTGCTCTGCGTTGGGTAAAGAGCCGAACCTTCGTTGTTCAAGAAGGTACCTACCGCCTCGTCCATCTTTACGTACAACTCATCGATGAATTCGTTAACCAACGGCTTTGCCGGCGATGTCATTTCGTGTTCCGATACGTTTTTTACCCAATCACCAATTGAACTCGTCCCGATACCTTGGCCATTCGTCCCCACGAGAGCGATAAGACTTTTAAATGCACTCAACGATAGCCAGCTAAGTCGTTCGTTCGACTGCAGATTGAACGCATCGGCGAACAGTTCGTACAATCGCTCAATCTGCTGCACGAATTTCTCGCCCAGCATCTTGTGGAAAATACGAAGATCTTCATTCACCGATTCGTGAACAAAGTCTTGCAACTGTCGTCGAATTTCTTCCGGATTGCTGGACTGCAGAATCATGCCAGCTATCTTAACAAACAGCATAATACCGCAGGTTTCCGGCGGGTAGTGCATTTTCCTGGAAAAGTCGTTCATGCTGAGCATAAATAAGGAAGGGTTATGGCCGCGTAGGTTACATACTTCCAAAAATCCACCAATAAATTCATCGGATGCTGTTCATTGTTGGTCTCCGGTCCAAGGCATATTGCGGAATGATATTGCTGCATGGCCTTATTCAGACACTCCGAATTGCAGTACATGATTCCGCACCGATCGCACTTGGTTTGATTTCCCAGCGTCGCTTCCACCGGGCAACATTCCGGCATCGGCAACACAATGCTCGGATCATTTGCCAAGCGTTGCGCATTTCTTTCGGCCGTTTCCAGTGGATAGAGACAATGATCGCACGCCAAGTAGCCATAAGCCGCGTTCCACGAGTACTGGCACGATACGAGAGGGTCTTCTTCAAAGATAATGGACCCATCCGGAATGGATTCCGTCGTGTACAATCCACGGCCCTTCTCTTTCGACGATTTAATGGTCACTTTTTGCATTGTTGAACGTACGGAACACTAGTTTCACGCGGTTTTCATAAACGAAGCATGGCATTGGCAGTGCAGCCAGTCGGCCGCCGGTGTTGACATTTCCCTGCCATTCCCAACACTGTTGCCAGTACGAAATAACGTCAGTTTTTTTCATGCTTAATTCTCTTTTATTATTTAGTTCATCTCTATTTCAATATGCACGGTTAGAAAAACAAATATTAGAAAAAACAATAATTCCAGGCAAACTAACTCCTACTACTCATTGAAAATGGGAAGGGCAGTATTTTTCCAATTTTCAGCCCAACGGAGTGACTGAAACTGTTTTAAATGTCGCTGCATTTCCTGCTTCATGTTCGTCAGCGCGATGTTGTTTGGAAAATCGTAAAACCAGTTGCTTATCTGTTCTGCCAGTTCCTGATGATCCTGAAAGACGAAACCATTCTCTCCGTGTCTAACCAATTCAGCAATGCTACAGGATCGAAAAGAGTGTTAACGTGAGCTTAATATTGTTCCAAATATTCATTCGCTTACCATTGAAAATCTACAGCACACACAGGCAACCCACATCCAAACATATCCACTACCTTCATTGGAAGGTCCAGCCCACTGGAACTGTAGTGCAGACATACGCCAAGATCGCTGCTGGCCAGTAGTTTGGGATAATCTTCATTTTCTAGCCAGGGCATCTCTAGCGATATCCTTTTCCATTTCTTCGCTGCAACGATTTGACGATATTTTTCCTTCAGCGGTCCTTTGCCAGTAATAATGCACACGAGCGGCGGATAGTGAGCCGGGTTTTCACTGCACATTCGTTCGTATTGGTCCAACGCGCTAATCAGAGTACTAAAATCCTCATCTGGTGTCCAGCTGGTGCTGGAAATTAACAAACCCGGGCGCTTTTCGACATACTTCACGTCTCCGTTGCTGTATTTGGTAGTAAAAGCGGTCCGCTCTACAATGCCAATATCGGCAGCTGACGTGACCGCTCGGAAGGCACTTATGTTTTCTCCAAGGCGTAGGAACAGCTTATGTTTTTCTTCGAGCGAAATAGACTGAAATTGCTGCGGTGGCCGAT
The DNA here is from genome assembly GCF_943734635.1 of Anopheles cruzii. Lineage (NCBI taxonomy): Eukaryota > Metazoa > Arthropoda > Insecta > Diptera > Culicidae > Anopheles > Anopheles cruzii. The sequence continues at coordinate 16,746,586 of NC_069145.1, forward strand.
CGTACAAAACGGTAGCCCTGCGAAGACAACAATAAATGAAAGTGTTGATACATGATCGAATGTATATCAATGAAGAGAACTTACCGGACGTTCCAGCTAGCCTTCAGATCTTCTTGCATTGCTTTGGTGACACAGAAGCCGTGGGACGCTCTGGCACCAAAAAAAGCTTCTAGTTTCTTGGCTATTTTTGTAACAGGTGAGTTCGGAGATTCTATAGCCAGGATGGAGTATGTATAGTTATGCCAGTCGACAATGAGTCTTGACCGTGCCAAAAGGCAGTACATGTAAGCAACGATAATCGCCGGAATGGCCGGAGGATTTTGACACAGGATAAACTTCGGCTTGCGGATGCTCATCAGCGTTATAAGCAGTCCGAGGGCTTGCCATATCGTTTTAAAAAGATACTTTAAGATGGTTGGAAGCTCAAGCTCGGGAAAAGGATTAAGCTCGTGAATTCGCACGTTGGGACTGCTGCGGATCTCTTCCAGCGGTGGCGAGCTTATGTAGCCGATGAAATCCACCGTGAATCCATTTTCCGAAAGACTTTTAACGTGGTACTGCATGCGCGGACTACGGCCGATATCACCCAACACTATAACGCAAGCATTTTGTACTTTACCGTCGGGTTTCATGATTAAATGTTAAGCGTATCAGTCCAGTAACAGCAAACCATCGCTTATCGGAACGTGGCGCAGCGAACTTGTTTTGGTAATTACATCGATTACATTTTGATCGTATTGCTCGATCTGGAATCGAGCAAATTTTGTATGACAAGTCAAGGTTTGTAAAGTCGTCATTTACGCTGCGAGTTTTGATAGTTGCTTGAATATGCAAGCAAAACATCTAAGAAATGCGATTAAGTAATTATTTCTTAGATAAAAACATATTAGATAGCGTAGAGACATTTTAAATATAAAAAACACAAGCATTAATATCAATAAAATGCTGCTATTATTGCTGACAGTTTAAAGTAGGAACTATAAACGCAGTTTAAAGTAGGAACTATAAACGCAGTTTAAAGTAGGAACTATAAACGCAGTTTTGCATTGCAGTAAGCAACGGAAAAGCGCGAATCCAACCGTCACAGTCGTCAATAGCGTCCGAGTGCTCGTTTGGCTTACATTTTGCGCTTCAAGTTTTGCACACAAGAAAAGAAGGGTTTAATTTTTTAAACATGGCATCAGTGCGTGGCTCACAGATTTCCTTCCTCAGAAAAGAGAACAACGCCGAGATAAAAAGGCATACAATTAAATCGGCACGGGTAACAATTGGTAACCATCCATTTAATACGGTCCGTGTTCATGCTGAGCAGGTAGAAAGGCTACATTGCAAAATTGCTGCAAACAAAAGAAACGAGGTAAGTATCGATACACCAGGAAGCTAGCGATGTTTGCGATGGACATGGTTTGATATTGGCACTCGTTAATTGCCGCACAACGTTACAGGTCGAAATAACCAATCTCTCAAAACGATGGCCTGTGCTAGTGAACGGGGTGGCAGTCGCGCTAAAAGCCAAGCTCAACGATATGGATCTGTTTGAGGTGGCCGGATGTTTGTTTCGATGGCATTACTGCCACAGCGCTAAAAGCGGTACGAAGAGAAGGAGCATGAAGCAGCCAAAATCGAAGCACACATTGATACGCAAACATAGCGCTGATGATATTTTGACGGATGTCAGACCAGCAAAAGCAGAACTGTTCTTCGAAGCAATGCGCACGAGAAGGACAATACACAGGTATGTTTTACCTAGTTTTAGTGTTACAATTTGTGATGACACTTTGTTATGATTTCTTTTCGCAGTATACAATCTCATAACAAACGTGCGGATCCGTATAGTTTGAACTGGAGCTTCGAGAATGACGAGCATAGTATTTCGACAGTATGCTCCGAAACGAAAGTTGGGACGCTGCTACGTAAAAAACAAATGAACCGCAATTCAGTAAACACCCCTGGTGGGGCTAATAAGGAAAACGACACACCCAACCTTAAAACGCCAACGAAACCCCCCAAAACAAGCCAACTATTGCACACTTCTTCGGTAATGATCATGTCATACACTCCCACCCTAAAGAAGACGGAACGACAGGAATATCTATGTAAAACTCCCATCTCGAGTATAAAACAAACTCCAGTCCAGTTGGAATACACTCCGCTTTCGTTCTCCACCTGCATGAATGTTTCAAACACTGGAGAATCAATATACCTTATGGATCTCACGACACCACCGGCAGCCAAAAGGGTGCCCCAAATGTCTCCATTGCGAAAAACTCCACTCCGAATGTTGTCGGCAGCAAATACGTTAACACCAAGTCCCAAGAAAAACAACCGAACGCCCGTCTCAACGCTATTAAAGTCTGTATTGAGAAATGCGCAAGCACATAAGGACTTATCTGCACAGCTTCCAGTGCCAGAGCATATGGAACCGGTCGTAAATGTCGTTTCGTCGGCTGAAACAGTTGAGGGCTCGGACGAGCGGTCTATCGTTATTAAAGACACATTCGATGAACAGCTACAGCGCACTGTTACCCCTGGCACACCGGATTTTGACGTTAAATCGGTTATAAAGAAACCAAACTGCACGGAACAAGTTCGATCTTCTAGATATTCGGACATCACACCTCACGAATCCTTCGAAGAGAATGATACGACTAATCACCAGGGAGATGGATCATCATTCGTGGATCTCACAATTAGCCCTGTGTCACGAGTTAGCATTCAATCGACTGCCAGTGATCTCGAAATTGTGGAACAATCACTCTTAGACGATGAAAGCGACGATAGCGATTTATGTAGTCCGTACAACGAGGATGAACTTCTCGCAAGCGATACAGAATTTTCGCAGGCAGAAGAAATACCTAACCAAGAAGCTGCGAACTCTCCACACACGGGATACGAATCGCTGCGTGACACGAGAAAGTTCATTGGAAGTGCATTTACCTCACTGCACACCTCTCGACCGCAGTTGGACTTAACAGCAGAGATTGACGAAAGTTTAATACTAAACGATGATGATGACTGTACCAATGACGAGTCCTTCATTTGTATCAATGATTCGTGTGAAGAAGAATCCGGCTTTGACGGCATCACGATAATACCTCCTACACCACCACCCTTAGAGTCCCATTTGATGTAAGTATCAATATGTTTTCCGCATGCAAGAAAATAACTTTCTGACCACTGGTTTTTAAACACTACATTGCAGAAAGGAATCCGTTGAAGCACCTTCTCCATCGCCTGAGGCACAGCATTACGAAGAACAAAAGAAGGAGAAAGATCAGGAGGATGCACCCCTCAACGATGCCGAATCAATGGGTGATGAGCAGTATCGAGCCGCCACAAATGACGCATCTTCAGTTTTCATCAACGAGCCCTCTGAAAGTGGCATAGAACCTTCTCCGTCGCCTCAGCCTCAGCATTCTGAAGAGCAAAACAAGGAAATAGATAAGGAGGATGCTCCCCTTAAAGATGCCCAATCGATGGCTGTTGCAGAGCAGAATGATTCTAAAAACGTCGAGTCTGCGGTATGCATCAATGAGCCATCTGAAATTGGTGTAGAACCTTCTCCATCGACTCAGCCTCAGCAATCTGAAGAGCAACACAAGAAAGAAGATAAGAAGGATGTTCCCCTTAAAGATGTCCAATCGATGGCCGATGCAGAGCAGAATTATTCCGAATATGATGAATCTGCAGTATGCATCGATGAGTTATCTGTAAATGGCATAGAACCCTCTCCGTCGACTCAGCCTCAGCATTCTGAAAAGCAAAACAAGGAAAAAGATAACGAGGATGCTCTCCTTAAAAATGTCCAATCGATGGCTGATGCAGAGCAGAATTATTCCGAAAAAGACGAATCTGCAGTATGCATCGATGAGCCATCTGAAATTGGTGTAGAACCTTCTCCGTCGACTCTGCCTCAGCAATCTGAAGAGCAACAGAAGGAAGAAGATAAGGAGGATGTTCCCCTTAAAGATGTCCAATCGATGGCTGATGCAGAGCAGAATTATTCCGAAAAAGACGAATCTGCAGTATGCATCGATGAGCCATCTGAAATTGGTGTAGCACCTTCTCCGTCGACTCAGCCTCAGCAATCTGAAGAGCAACAGCAGGAAGAAGATAAGGAGGATGTTCCCCTTAAAGATGCCCAATCGATGGCTGATGCAGAGGAGTATGGAGCCTCCAAAAACGACGAATCTTCAACGTGCATCGATGAGTCATCTGAAATTGGTGTAGATCCTTCTCCGTCGACTCAGTCTCAGCAATCTGAAGAGCAACAGAAGGAAGAAGATAAGGAGCATGTTCCTCTTAAAGATGCCCAATCGATGGCTGATGCAGAGGAGTATGGAGCCTCCAAAAACGACGAATCTTCAACGTGCATCGATGAGTCATCTGAAATTGGTGTAGATCCTTCTCCGTCGACTCAGTCTCAGCAATCTGAAGAGCAACAGCAGGAAGAAGATAAGGAGGATGTTCCCCTTAAAGATTCCCAATCGATGGCTGATGTAGAGGAGTGTGGAGCCTCCAAAAATGACGTATCTTCAGTTTGCACCATTGAATCATCCGGTAAAGAATCCAGCATTGACGACGCAAGACTTCCCGCAACACCAACATCAGCCTCCCATGTGAGGTAGGTATTAATATGCTCCCATATCGGAAAACAGCTGATAAGTTTATGATCAATAGCCTGAGTCAAGTTCAACAATAGCCCTAGTTCTACACGATTTTATAACTAACCGCCAAGAAGACGTGAGATAGCTAATTATTGTGTAGCGCTATATGGCATTTGAGCTGTTACTTATTCGCAGAACGTCAAACTTCGGTTACATTTATTGTCAAAAATTTCATTTTTTTCAGCAACTTGGACACAGAGGAGGACCCAGAGGAAGCAGTTGAGCCTGTTTCGTCCACTACAAAGGATGTGTTTAAGCATCCTCGTACTCCTGTTGTTAAGCGTCGTTTATATTCCAGGAATCAGCATGAACTTAAAACGCCTCCAATCGATGCAGAAAGTCCCAAGCACCACGTCGTGTCCAACGAGTATCCTACATTGCTGCAAACAACTGCAAGCAAAACAGACACTTCAATGTCGTCACAAACGACCCTGCGTCGGCAACTTCCCCCTAGAGCTTCGCGGAACAAGATCAAAACTCTGTGTGAAGAAGCAATTGCTGGCCAATCTCCTGAGCTGAAGTTTTGTAAGCCCAAGCAAATGGAAAATGAAAGTCTTGATGACAGCAAGGAAAGCACTTCGACGTTGACGATGATTGACGAACGACGAAAAATAGTGTTTAATAACGTCGTCGCAGTAAAACACTTTAGCTCTCCGGATATTGTCGGTGACGTTATAAAAAATACGAATCGTCGCGGTACAAAAAGAGCTACGAAACAACCTGGTCGCAAAAATACTTCCGATGATGAATGTAAGGCTCCAGTAGTAGAAGCGAATGATACCAAGGAAGCAGAACCAATAACCAGTCGCGAAAGTGACCAAAGCGCTGTTCAAGAACCCAACTCGCCAGAGGTCAGCAAGGATGTGCGCAAAAAGGCACCAACTCGCGGCAAGCAAGGAGTTAAAAAAGGAAACAAAAATGTTAGCGACGATCAATGTCACGCTGAAGTGCCACAAACGATTGATAATTTGGAAATAATATCGCAAGAAGAAAAGTCCATGAGAAGTCCTGGGAAAGATGTTCCTTGTGTAATTGTGACTTCCACACCACAGTTGACAACGCCATTGCAATTGAAACACACTGCCACTGTTCACAATGCGCTTTTGGACGTTACGCCCAGTCCTTCCGTTGGTGAATCAACTCCTGTCCGACGAACTCGCAGAGGCGCTGCTGCGGCTGCCGTTACTCCTAGCCAGAGCAACGCCCTGTTACGCCAGATTCTTCTGGACGTTACACCCGGTACTTCCATTGGTGAATCAACTCCTGTCCGACGAACTCGAAGAGGCGCTGCTGCGGCTGCCGTTACTCCTGGCGAGAGCAACGTTACAATTGATGCTTCCGATGCAGGACATGAAATCGAGAGCAAATTGCGCACACGCCGCGGAAGAGCACCGGTAGCAAAAGAACCACAACTCGAAGTTCCTAAAAGGACAAGAGGCAAGGCAACCAAGGCCAAGAAAGGAGACGAGACTAGTTCCACTACACTTGCTGATTCTATGCAAGAACAAAACTTGTATAGCGCGGACGATAATCCCAACAAACCACTCGAAAAGTTCGCATTGTCTACGGTGGAGAACAGTCAGTTATCTAACGATCATCAGGAGCAAAACGATCCCAACAATGTTGCAGAAACTGCTGATGTTGAAAAGGAGCAAGGCACCATCGTACAGGAAGAGGGTACCGAGCAAATCGAAAAGCGTCGTCGTGGAAGACCTGCGGCCGTCAAAAGCCCACCGAAACAGAAAGCGCCATTGAAGAAGGATGCTGCCCCGAAAAAAGGACGTCCGAGAAAGGTGCCAACAACTTCTACGCTAGACTCCGACGTGGAGGCTTCAACTGAGAAGGATGTTGCCGATGAACCATTAGGTACTGGAAAAGGGCGTAAAGCAGGGAAAAGGGTTGCCGAATCGTCGATCGCTGAAGCTGTGAATGATAGTGGTCCGAAGAAAACTCGTCGCGGAAAACCAGCGACCGCCAAACCAGACGCGAATCCGAAAGATATTGATGATGAGAACGTGCAGGACGAGGCCGGCTTGAAAAAGGGACGTCGTGGAAGAGCTGCGGTCTCTAAAGAAACCACAGAGCAGGACTCTGAGGTGGAGTCTGCCCCAAAGAGAGGCCGTAAGGCAAGGCAACCAGCAACCTCCAAGGGGGTCAGCGATTCGAAGGATGCAAGCAAGCAGGATAGTGCCGAAGAAAATGTGCCAGTTGCAAAGGGACGCAAACCGAGGAAGAAGGCAGCCGATGCTTCTTCTAATGAGTTCACTAGCGCGCCCGAAGACCCGGTGGCCATTGAAAGCGACACCGCTACGGAAAATGTAAAAACTCCCGAGGTAAAGACAAAATCAGTTCAACGCCGCGGCAAAAAGAATAAAGACGCCGAAATTAAGTCCTTGGATGCTGCAGAACAGTTAACGGCAGCAGTCCTTGAAACAGATAATGAATCGAGGCCTGTTCGGAGCACGCGTCGTAGAAGAGTTTAAACGTATCCCCGATAGGTTATTGCGTTTGTTTAATTTTAACATGATTTTTACTTGATGTATTTTCTTAAATTTGTTTACGTTACATGTAATGTTCGATAATAAGATGCTCGATCAGAGGAAGTTTCATAAATAAAAATTGTATTGAACGTTCTTAAGTTCTTGCGAAAGTTTGTTATTTCCATTTAGTTTGGTATTGGACTTGTGCGTATGACTTCTTATCTGGCAATTGTAACCTCCGAGTGGGTCTTGGCCTGTAAAAGAGATAACGTTAATCTCTGTTGCTTTCTGTAACTTTGTGCTGTACGGGCGTTATAGACTACGCCAGTAATTTACTTATCGTTTGTGGGTTTTGCACTGGAGAACGACAGTAGCGAGGCAGGGGGTCAACGGAACTGAGCGGTGTTGTTGTTCAACCAGGCCAAGCGCGAAGGACAACTATGCTCGTGTTCAGGAGCGACTGACTAGCTTCGTTGCCGCTTTCTTGGTCACCACTCCGTGGCCAGACTTTGCTAGATTTCGTTATGGTTTAGGAGCTGTCTGTGAGGCAGAGTTGTGCTGCTCGCCGCTATACAGGTTTGCCATATATATGTGCATTCTCCGTTATTTTTTGTCATCTACTAATTTTATTTAATACATAGTTTTTTTTAATGAAAGTAACAAAAACGCGCCAATTTTAAAAGTTGCCCGTTATGGTACAACCAGTACAGCTCATCGGAACCAGTCCTTGTCCAACCCAAAGAATGCTGCTGCTCCTTTGGCGTAGTTTTGTGCAGTAGCCGCAGACGATGACGACGACGTACTGGCCGATTGCTCTTTCGGCTGCTTCGAGGTACCGGCATTAAATGTCCCTTTTGCCATAGGCTCATCAACTTTCAATGCAGATGGCTTTTTCGTTGGGTCCTGTGAAGAAACGATAACACAAGCTTTTATCATATCGCTTGCAGATCTTAATCTTGTATTACGTCTTTAGTAACGTGTTATTTGGATTGAAAAAGCACAAAGATAATGTAATGTTGTTTGTTTCAGGAATACAATCGTTAAGCAAATGATGAATGAAATGAAAATACGATTCGTTAAACAACAACAGTGGTATAAGGGGCAATTTACTGTCGTTAGATTTCGATCCACCTTACAGCTTTAAGTAAAATCAAGCAAAGAACATGGGTTAAACCGAAAATAAAGAACTAGTACACAATCAACAATAGTTAGCATTATAACGAAACATTTGAAATTAACCTGAGACCAAGGCCCATGACAAACGATTCTAAGTTCAAACGTTTGACTTTATCTGAAATAATAGTAAAACATTATCCTCCGCAACGGTCCCCTGGGAACAAGTTGGCCAGGTTCTTAAGCTAATGAAGGAAACTATATCTTACCTTAACCTCCGTTTGGGTTGCTGGAAGAGCAGTTAGTGTTGTGATGGCCATTGTACTGTCCTTGCCGACGACCGGTAGTAATGGGAACCACGCCACGTTTAAACTGTTGGAGCTGAGTGCCAAAATGTTTGGATTTTTTTCGAATGCCACCTTGCCGCCAACCGAGCCCGTAGTACCGCCAATGATCGACGCCAGCTGCTGTCCGCTTTGGCAAACGAGTACCCCGAGAAAGTGCTGTAACCTCGCAACGGAACGTTTCACGTTCGTATTCAAGTGCGCGTAGAACACATCGAAATCAAACGGATCAATGAGGCACTTGAATCGTGTGATCAGCCCATTGTACTGCTCCTGCAACTGTTTCTGTTCTCGGGCAACGAACAACAGTTGGACAAATCGCAGATCCAAATAGTACTGCAGGGCGATGCTCTGGTTCGATGCTGTGAATTCATCGGCCGCTAACCGCTCATAATGTCGTAGCAAATCAGTCGCCACCCGTTCGCCAACTTGTAGCACGACCGACTTGGGAATGGTTTGCGGGACGGCATCGTTAATCTGCGTGGCGATATGGTGTAGAAAATGCTGCAACGGAATGCTCGGCAACGACGGGACACGGATCGTCGACTGGATCGGTTGATTGTTCTCGTCGTTTTCCTCAATCGTCACAGTTTCCCACACGGGAAAATCATTCAACAGCGTCGCGGAGCCGACGTCAACCGGGATCGGTTGCCAGCTTTCGTGAAACTTTGTCACCCAAGTGTCCCAGAAGCGGAGGCTTTCTTCCTCGAGCAATCCGGCCACTTTAGCCCACCGTTCCGGATCCTCCTCCGATACGGTGACAGCGGAGGATGATTTTCGTTGGCGCAAACGCATTCCGTCCCCGGACAAGGTGCAGTTGGGAAGAAAACATTCGCGTAACGCCGGACACAGTTCGCGTACAGCGTTCAGGAAGCGGGCTAACATTGCATACTGTTCGGCCGTCTTCGGTTCAATTCTTGCCTGCTTGACGGCCGTCACCAGCTCGGCAATGCCTTCTACGCAGCACTCACGAAAGTACGCTAGTACATCTTCAATCTCGGCGCGACTTGAAGTCGCCAAAAAGGAGTCTACATCTAACGTGAGACCATTCAGCCGGGCGTTGAACGTATCGAGCACCGCAACGAATTCCGGTGGATAGGCACGCGCTTTCATCAGCAGCTTCCGAGCGCCCAGGTTCGACCGCTCAATTGCAGCCTGCAAGTTTGCTGGTACATCCTCGAGCGATTCACGCCAAACGAATGACTTCAGCTCCGAACTGATCGTCTTATCGGTGGCGAGTAGCTGCATCAGATCGGCCGTCGTCTGGCTGACCATCGCACTCCAGGACGATCTGATGATGTACTGGACGCGATCGTTGATTAGTCGTTGGTAGAAGCTAGCGTAGAAGTCGACGCCTTCCTCTAGCCCTAGTCGACTAGTGACAGTGGCCCAGTTGGGGGGTTTCTCGATTGCGTGCGCCCGTGTTTTGATATCGTGCAGTGTTTTGATCGACGGAACGATGCTCACCAGGCGACGCAAACGATCGCTGACGGCGGTTTCGATGCTGGTAATAAAAGCTTTCACTCCGTTGCGTATCTCTGGCTCGCGGAGCTCCGTAACCTGCTGCAGACGGGGCCGAAATTTGGCAATCAGTTCCGGGACCATCTGCAGAATCATGGGATCTTCCGATTTGATCAGTTCGATTGTCGGTGCTGCCTGTTCGTCTGTAATCTGGCGCAGTTCACGCTGAAAACCTCCCATTGTTTCGCCATCGTTCGAGGCACCGTCATCGAGAAAGCATTCGTAAAACAATTGAACAGTCCCGATGAGCACCTTTAGGCTGGCCAGCAGTTTATCCTTTATAAACTCGTATCTCTCGGTTCCGCCCTGCTCGTCCAGCACGGTTAGAAACGCTTTCGAACGACGCTCTGTGAACGTTAGCAACGTGCTCTCGACGGCACACGCTTCGAGCAGCAGCCAGCTGGCCAGACTCTTTGACGCCACCGGCATGGACAATTCCTCGCGACCGAGCGCATCAAGGCAGGCCTGCGAAATTGTATAGAAAAACTGCCCCAACACTTGCCACTGTTTGGCAGCGACCGGAAACTTGCGCATCATCTCACGCTCCGAATCGAGGTTCAAGCCGGTTGAAACGTGCCGCGCAAAGAGGAAGAGCTGTGTGGCAACAAAGTAGTCCTCCCGATCGACGCTGCTCCATATCAGCTCCGGCAAACTGGTGAGCAGCTTGATCTGCACAATCACACCGTGAAAGCTGTGATCGCGATGTTTTTTCTGTGACTGCTGGTAATCGTTTCCAGAGCGGAATCCAATTAGATTGTGATCGTTCAGCTGCCGGCACCGCACCGTAATGCGATCGACGTTTTCGATGATCGATCCAGCCGTTTGTTTCATTTCGCCGATCGTATCAGCCGCCTTCAACAGATCACGATACCGTTCCCTGTGGGATTGCGGAACGAACAGGGATTGTAGCAAACTCTCAACACTCACAGTTAATACAAGTGCCGACATACCCAACCATAGTTCGAAGCTCTTCACGCTTCAATTCTATCTCGCTTTGCAGTCGTTTGTGAACGGCATCGCATTCGACAACATTGTGCTGCTTGAATAGCTTGTCCACATCGATGGTGAGAAGTTCTACACTCTTCGACATCGTTCCTAATTAACTTTTCACCGGGGAGATCTCTACAATCCGTGCTGCTATTTTACTGCTGCATATTATGGTCAATATATTGCCAACTCGTCATTCGGCCGTTCATTGTGTGACGAAAGAGTGGAATCACAACAAAACGGAACTGACGTTTAACTTCAACATCGTGGTAGTTGGCACCCTTGACTTTATAGCAAGTTTGAACCGAGGAACCGAGGAAGAACTCGTACTGGAATAAAAAAGTATATTAAATTGTACTTTGGCTGTATTATTTATTCCTGGACATAATCGAAATCTTCAAACGAGAAGGCAAGAAAAAATTTGCACCCACTCACGAATATCTTTGCATAGGATTAGAGAAAAGGATTAGTTCGTACGTTCGTTCATCAAGTGGGTTTGTGTCATCGTGATAAGCCGCTTCTTGCTTGATGATAAGCAAACTTGCACTTTCAAGAGGGGATTGTATTTACTTGGGAAAAGAAGCACTTTATTTTGCCAAAAAGGAACGCGTTGAACGGTTTGTGATAGCGCAGCACTTTACTTAACCGTACAAATGCCGATAACCTTCCGGGAATGTCCATCGTCAAACAGGCAATCTACGAGGAATTGGCCAAGATCTAGTTTTGAAATCGATCTCGAATGGGCGGGCGATTTGTCGTAGTCCGTGGCGAATTTTGCTTGTGGCTCATCTGCATTCAAGAGGTGGAAATAGGGAAAAAGAAACATTTGTAACCGGGCGTACGATTGGCACTCAAGTCAACGGTGCACCTACCGGCGATGTGGGGAGGCAGCACGGCACGATACTCCAGACCGCTCTCCTTAACCAGCTCCAGCATACGCTTATGCTCTCCGTTGATGTTCACAAAAATCGCCGGTACCTTTTCGGGCTCCATGAACAGGAACGCTGACAGGCACACGGAAAGTTTCTTCAGTGACGCGTCCTTCATTGCGGACAGTACGTTAGATAGGCCTTCGGACATCACCGTGCTCGGCTTAAGATCGCTGCGCGTGCCCAGCACGACGCAGACCAACTCCTGTCCTTCGATCGCTTTCTTTACATCTTCCGCGCTCGTTACATCACCCTTGACCAGTTCAACCTTTTCCTTGAAATCCTCCGGTACCGTAGCTTCGTTACGCACGAGTAGCCGCACAGCGAGGCCTGCAATTGAAGTTATTTTGCATTGGTAATTGGTACTCGCCGTGAACTCTGGCACTAGCCTCGGCTTACCTTTTTTAAGCGCATACCGTACGGCACATTGCCCGGTCATGCCGGTTCCACCGAAGAAAACAATTTTCTGCATCTTGCACAGGAGGTTCGCGGAAGGTGATCGAAAGTAAAGTCGATTATCTCACAAGCTTTCACAATCAACCGATCGTGCCCTTGACCGTTGAGGGAGTGGCGTAAGATGCAATGTTTCACCGTCTTATCCCGTCGATCCCGTATCTGCAATGTACTTGATGTGCAAAAAAAAACAAATGCACCAACATTAAAAAAAAATTGATAAAAACGCCGGCTGTTTGTATGCGCCAGCGAATGACATATTTTTATAGCACATTCGTTTCAAGTTTTCTATCAACCCTGCCTCGTTGAAGTCGTTGAAAAGAACTCAATTTAAAAAAAACTCTTTTTTCAGTCTGCAGTTGTTGGTCGCAGTAAGCACGTTGTTTGAGTTCGAACGCAATAAGATGGAGGATTTGTCGCCTTCCTTCGAAAGTGCCCTCGCGCATCTTATGGAGACATTGCACGGATTGACCGTCGAAAAATCACCAGCTCAGGACAGTCAAGCTTCGCAAGAAGTTCCTAGCTCCGAGTACCTTGAACGGTACAACCGAACCATCGCATCATTAAATCGAATGTACGATCTATACGCAGACAATTACAAATGCTTGAAGTACCACAACGAGCTCGCGGATGAGCAGCTGAGTGAGTAAATCCGTGAAAGGGATCTGGTACATTCCTAGCAATACATTGGTAAATCGAATCCCACGTCTTTATCGTTTCAGCCACACTGTTTCACCTATCTAGCGAGATGCATGCGACATTGAACGAACACCAAAATTTAAGCGACGAGTTGCAGAATGTGAAGGAGAAGCTCAATGATCTAGCCAATCTAAGCGAAAAGGTGAATGACTCCTTGAAAAATCTCAAACAATTAGACAACGCTTGAAATAAAAGAATACGTACTCGTTATTTTTTGGTTTTTTTTATTGACACAATCGAGCTCATGCAAAACTAATCGTGTATATGGGTGTTTGACCGTGAATGTGTGAATTTGTTACAGGTTGATATTGACCTTTCCCTATCTTCTCCGTTAACAGTGAACTTCATTTTATATCGATCATGTACTATGCACTATGTATATAAAAAGTCTTTTCTACAGAGGTCATATTGACGAGCACACTTATATCTATCTAAAGATGCATTTGCTGGCACTTGTTTCACTGCTGCCGAGCGCGTAACAATGCTTTTCCATCAGATTTGTCTTGTACCTCGGACTTGGAAATTTGCCTCCGGGAGAATGTACATTAACTAATATAATACAGAATGGCTGCCTTGTTGTTTTCTCGCTACTGTCTACTTCGATGGTTATCAATCAAGTATGTCGAACGATGTTTTTACTAAGAAAATAGGGTAAACTAGTGCAAGGTGCGTGCTGGGCGGATAAAAAAAGTAGAACGTAATCATTGTCCAGAGAGTAGCAAAAAGAATAGCAGCCATTGTTTAAACACGTCCATATTGAAAAATCATTTTGGGACAGAAATTGCACAATATTGGGTGGTACAAATCGTAGATGGATCGTTTTTCCTGCCACTGATCATAATGCTCGAACCGATTGATGTAACACATAAGTAACACAGTCATAATTTGGATGTAAAGGCGAATAAAACCAATCTTTTAAATTACAATTGCAAACGTGCCAAAAATCACTTGTTTTTCAGTGCCATTGTGCGGTGGGTCACACGACCACAGAGCAAACCGAAGATGAAGATGATACCGATGAAGCTGAGCAAGACCAACAGAAAGTAGTGCTTCGACGGCGAGCTCACCACCTGATCGTACAGCTGATGGATGCTTTCTGGTGGTGGAACAAACTGGCAATAGAAAAACGAAACGATGAATACTATGCCGACAAGAAAGCCGGAAACCCTTTTCTTGGCTTACCACAGCCGCATTGCGGAACATTTCCAGGCGGGACAAGAGTTTGCTCTTGCAGTCATGCTCCAACGCTTTGCTCTCGCCCTGTAGTATCTCTTCCAAGCACTTAAGAACTGGAAAATGCAAAACGGTTTTTAAATAATCACATGAAAATGCCAAAGAGATACTTACGACGACCACTGCCACTTTCGATGTGGGAACAGTACTTCAACAGATCGACCGAGCACGCGCGCTGCAGCAACGGATCTGCGTAAATGTCTGCCTTGCCCTCCTGTATTAGCTCCGATACCTCAACCTTGCACGCTCGATTGATCAGCTTCTTGTCGGTGAACGCCTGCTTCAGACACTCCTCGACGGCACCGTGATCCTCGCCTGTACTCTCGGTATCGGCAACCGGTGCACTGCACAGCACCTGTATCTCATCGTGGCATACGCTTTGTAGCAGCGGGTTCAATTTGTAATTGAGAGCTCGCTCATGCAGAACCTCGGTCATCTGGCGCTCGCACTCCGGTAGCAAACGGCCCTCGCGGAACCGCACCTTTAGACAGTCGATCACTTTCCCGTTGAGCTCTTCATCCTGGCGGGCCCGTCGCACCACGGGCGTACAGAACTCGGCAATGTTGCGTGAGCATGCTGCCTGCAAGGCCGGGTTAAAACGATAGTCGAGATTTTGTTCGATCATCCGGTTGACCACCACCAGGTGACACCGGTCGTCGAACAGAGACTCGTCTTTGTGCAGTTTTAAACACTGCAGCAACTTTGTTTGTTCGGTGTCGCGACAATATTGACGGATCATGTCGCGGCATGTGTTCAGCAGCGTATAATCCGTCGCGCTATCGGTGAGCTCAGATTTTTTTATGGCAAACAACTGATGGTGACACGTTTCCGTAAGGTCACCATGGTGCGTTTGCAAACACTCCAACACCTGTCGGGGAGACACAGAAAGGGAGATGGTTACAGAGTTTCTCCTGCGGTTTGCGTCCCGAACAGATCCAAATCAAAGCACGATTCAGTTACTATAGACACGATGGTGGTGAGGAAGTTCGAATGGAGAATGGCATGGCACACTTGCATTGTTTATATTCACCTGCCCGGAACCGTGCTGTATCTGGGCACAGTGACGTTCGATGTCCTCCTTGCACGCGGCCTTCAGCTTCGGGTCAAAGTCGATATTTTCGCGCTGCTGATAGAGTTGCGCCCGCACCTGCTGCCGGCACTCTTTCGGTATTGAGTGTTTCGTCTCCCGCAGCGTATCGTTGCGCATTACCTCGCTCAGGCACGCCACTACTTCGTACTTCGTTGTGCACTTGCTGCAAAAGCGCGACACGTGTTGTCGGCACGCTTCCTTAAACTTGAATGTGAAGTGAAAGTTCTTCAGCGAAATTATTTGAAAGTGTTCGATCGCTGCCCGGCACTTGACATCGTCTCGAAGCTCGGGTGTGTTCTTGGCCCCGATTAAACACTCCATCATCTCGCCCTCATCTCGTCCCGTCTTCAGGATACTGGCACAATGATGCTCCATGGCGCTGCCACACACTCCCATTATGATTGGGTTCAGCTCTACATGAGCCGCTTCTTCTTCCGTGTACCGAGTAACCGCAACCTTGCACGGTTCCTGCAGCTTTTCAAGGTTGTCCTGTAAACACTGCATCTCCTCACCACGACCCGTTTTATCGAAGCAAAAGTACGCCAGATCGTCCAGGCACTGGTCTTCCACCTCCGGAATTAGATCGACGGACTTGGCACGTTGTCGCATCACACGCTTCACCTCCTGCAGACATTCAGGCCGCAGGCGCATCTCTTCGCGCTCAGGATACGCATACCGATGCAGGCAGGGCAGTATAAGGGGCCCCCTTTCCGGATCCATCTGTGCCGTATCGAGATCGGCCCAGTTTTTCTTGGCCTTACAGAACCTTATTGCATCGTCTTTGCAGTTTCTGCGAAAGAAAGATGGTTTGGGTTACTTCAAAACCGCAACACAAGAGCCCTTTGTAAAATGTGCCAACAATTGTAAACCTTCTCACCGATAGAGTTGCGGATCGAGTTTGAAGTCACGCGCCACAAAGTACTGTATCTGCAGCAGTGCCGATTCACACTCCACGTTCATGTAGTTCGTTCCGAGTTTCTCCATCAGGCATGACATAACACGGGCATCACCTCCGTCCGTATCGGAACAGGCAACGTCCACTACCGGTTTACAGGCCTTGCGCAACACCGGATCTACCCGCCAGTCCTCCCCGACGTCCGTCACCTTCACCAGCGTCTCCAGTGCCCGCAAGCATGTGTCCGTTACGCGACGTTCTTTCTTTTTCTTCGCCCGGGCATGCTCCATCAAACAGTGGATCGTTTTGCCACCGGCGTCTAAATTGCTGCAAAACTTTTCAATATCATTCTCGCACCCGGTCAGTATCTCCGGCGAGAGCTTGTAGTCATTCAAGAGCATCCGTCGGTGGTCGTTAATTTCGGCCACACACTCCGGCATCAGTTTGGTGCTATTCTTCTGTACCGCTTCCAGGCACAGCAATATCTGTGCCAACCTTACATCCTTGTCGTCGGATACGCCGCGCCGGCAGCGGTACGTCTTGATGTCCTCCTTACAGGCACGCGTTAATCCGCGCGAAACTTTGTAATCGTGGACGACGAGCCGATCATGACGGAGGAGTTGTTGTTGGCAACCCTTTGACATGTCAGCGTCGTTTCGATGCTTCATGAGACACTTCAGAAGCGTTGGCGATTGGCCCGCGGTGGACGGCGATTGGCAGAAGCGAAATGCATCGTTCGCACACGCCACGTACAGCTGGCGATCGAGTTTGTAGTCTTCGGACTGCACCTCCGATAAGTGGAGCACCTGCCGCCGGCAGTTGGCGTTTAGATTGTCGAGCGACGACTGTAGACAGGCCACCGTTTCGCCCTGAGACACCTTCTCCTTGCCGGAAACCACACGCCCGCAACCGAGAGCCTCAATGTCCTTCGTGCAGTCGGTGAGAAACTGGCGTATGAGCCGATAGTCCGAGAAAGCAACCCACTCGAGGCGTTGAATGTAACCGATGCAACCGTTACCCTTAGCCACCTGTCGGTGAGCGATGATACAGGCCAGATACTGGCCCGGTTCATCGGTAGCAGTTGTGCAGGGGAACTGCTGGAAGTCTTTCGGGCAACCACGCTGTATCATGCGCTTAAGATTGGCATCGTCCATCAAGGCGGATGTGTGCATCCACACGAGATGCTGACACTCGGGCCCGAGACTGTCGATCTGCTCCGGAAGCAGCGACTGAACGCACTCAAGCGCCTTCAGATCTTCGGCCGTCGCTGCGATCTTCGGGCAAAGGGTTTTCAGCCCCGCGCAGACTTCCTCGTCGATCAGCTTCACTCCGGTCACGCTTATTTCTGCCCCCAGCGACGGATACACGGTGGCGAAGACTGCTACCAGCACTCGCAGCGTTACACCGGTAGCTGACCTTTGGATCATCTTTGATGAAATCTTTGTCATTTCCCTGTAGTCCGATGGATTCCTTCAGGGCACTTCTAGCACCGGCAAAGGTAAGTGGTGGGTGTCGCGAGGAAGGAAAACATAATCACTTGTGTGCCCGCACCCGCCGTCCCACGCTGTGGCTCGAGTTGTTGGGTGTGTTATACTCGCTGTGGACCTCCTAACCTCGATTCCGCGGTGCCCGGGATAGAAAACGAAATGAACTGAAAACGAGACTCGTCCTCGGGCAGTTCAAGCGAAATACGTGTCACGGAAACGGGAGTTCTTTCTCCGTTTTTAAGCACCAAGTATTTAATCAGCCGCGTAGAATGACAGTTCTGGCCGCACGCAATGCATCAGAACCAACTTTTTTTCTGGACCACGGTTAGCGTCCGAAGCCGATGGGAGGTCAAAATGCAACAGATGAGCAGCAAAATAAATGGTGATTTTTGTTACTAAGGTTGCGAAGAAGCCGGTTTAAGTGATTGCAAATGGTTTTCGATCGCATTTGTGTCACAGTTTAGTGAAATTGAAATTGAAAACAACAAATATGAGATGAAATAAGGCAAGGAATGTTGGGATGTCATCCATGTGATTGAAATAGCACTGTTCTGTTGTACGGGCAGTATGGTTTGTCGGCATTATCCACTGTGTCAAAATACCGGTTCGCGCGAAACGTAAACAATTGCAACAGAATCATCTGTGTAGCGGCACCGGAGCCATACTTTTTAGTTGCTTTAGTGAGCAGAAATGAGTCTTGAAACGAAGAATATAGAGAAACTAAACTCCCTGAATGAGCTGACGGGATTGGTGCAGTGCTTGGTGGATCGAAACACATTAATCGACCTGCGTAATGAGACTTCCGTAGCTGGGACCATAGTACACGTTGATGGGTTCGTACCGCAATTAAGCGTAGAGTTGTTGTTTCCTTTGACGATTGGTTTGTTAACTCTGCCCGTAGCTTCATGAACATCACTATGGAAAACGTTGTGTACATCGATCAACTCGGAAAACAGTTCCCGATGGACACCTTCATGATCTGCCCGCAGTACATACGCTACGTCCACATTCCGAAAGAGGTGAGTCTGGCATATCTTCTAGGCAGTGAGCAAAAATGGGGTCCAAGTTTTTGTATAGTAGGGTAGAAAATATACATTATCAGTGATATGTTGTGTAGCGGAAAAAATGCATGTGTTTGAAGCCGACTCGAGCGCCAAATGCCGACTGAACTGACAGTTGGGCTGACACTCAAGAAAACGAGCAGCAAAATCAACACAAAGAAGAACGTCCTTCATCAAAACAAAAACATACTGCACTGCCCCAACACGGCGTGGGCCGTTTCGGCCGTAGTACGCGAAAACGTGGTGCACCCGCAAGGCATGGCCCGCCAGACCTTGGTAATGGCACACAGCAGCGCTAGCCTTGCCCACAGCAAAACTGGTACCCTTTACGTAGAAGTGCATTTACGATAGTTTTACGATACACGGTCAACCTATCGGTTGCTGGAGTTGTGCAACAAGGTCGAGAGGAAACGAGATGGGGCTGTTCTCCGCTTGACGACAACGCTAAATACTGCGTCGGACGGCAAATCATGAACATGTGAATGAGGGCGCATCGTGCGGTGCCTGGTTGATCTACGGTGGATTTATTTCGGGATCAACCCAGCCAACCAATGTACCCCAATCCCGGGTACTGCCAAGTGGAGTGCTACAGTAATCAATACATCAAAACGGGGCATGAACTGCCAAGCGCGTGATATCACACGACCAAGGACGGCACGCTGATGGCCATTGTTTGGATTACGTAAAAAATCACTCTCAATTGTACGAGCTCAACGGACAGCTGAGGCCGCCAATTGCTACCCCAAACAAGCCCTACCGCCCCATCCAACCGTGTTTCTTGGCCAGCGATTGAAAGGTTGTTTTTGAATTCGCTAGTCTGGCTTCTAGCGCTCGACTACTGTTTGTTTTGAGAGCTGATTGCTGGCAAAGGACAGTGCGAATCCGCGTCGCCCAGCTGGCGCGATTGTGTGAACAGTGCGCTAAACGCTATCGTCGTGCCGTCGGTAGGAGTGGGACAGTAAAATCGTGAACTGAGTGAGTGCACATTATAACGGCCTCCCATCGAACGGCGCGCGAGTAACGCGAATGAAAAGCGTCACGGGACGGGTCGCGTGTGAGTGAGGTGTGCGTACGGGCCGCGTATTCGGCCGTCGGGGGAATTAAAATAAATCGTGAAAGTACGCGAAACCGAATGCTGTACTTTCGTGTGTTTTTATTTTCATCGTTTGAAGCCCTGGTAAGAAACCAGCGCCACCGCGTGGAACATGAGAATGAATTCCTCGCTTAAGCGGTTAGGCCCGTGTTGGCTGAGTAGTGTTGGTGGTGGATCGTTGCTCGGGTTACTTGCTGGCAGTCGTTCGGAGGCCATCGTCACGGCAAGCACGATCGTCACGTCGTTAGCACGCGAGCCAGGGCGGGAATCGTCGAGCCAAAAGTATTCGCTGCCAAATTTCTCCCGCGAACCGCGCAAGTGTCAAGAGAACTGTCAAACGGTCGGCGCCTCTTTGTGTCAGCCGTTGTCCGGCCGCACGCAGTGCGCATTAAATACGCAACCGAACGGTGCCGGGTTTTCGTCCATCTTGAAACGGTGCTTCTCCCGGTATTCGGCCACACGCATCATGACCGGTGCGGACACGTTCAGTTTTGCGGAGTACGATTGCGTCGGGTTCGACCTTGACAACACGTTGCTACAGTACCGCATCGGCAACATGATCGAGCTTGAGTATGACATTGTGGCACGGTTCTTGGTCGAACAGCGTGGATACTCCGGGCGCCTTTTACTACAGCCAATCGATAAGGACTTCCTGCAGCGCGGCCTAATCATCGACTTCGCTCGGGGCAACATTTTGAAGCTCGATCCGGACGCTGTCATTCGCCAGGCCACACACGGCACGAAACGAATGGCAGACGAGGAGATCAGGGCTTACTATGGCGACGAGCGGCGCTGGGAAGTGACGAACGAATATTGCCGCAACATGCTCGTGGCATGGAATGGGCCCCTATCGGAGCAGATACGCACGGTGCTGGATTATTTCGATATCGGCGCAGCGCTACTGTTTGGGCGCATCATCGACACCCTGGATGAGGATGCTCATGAGCGGATCGGTCACTACAACGTGTGGCCAGACATACTCGATGGCTTGGTGTACATGTACTCACGCGATCACTTTGGCTCCAACGTCGGTGGATATTTCGAAGCACTAAAGGCCAATCCGGACCACTATATGCAGAAAGCTTCGCCGGCCCTGCTGGGGTGGTTACGGGAGTTGAAGAAGCGCAAAACGACCTTCTTGGTGACGGGTTCGCACATCGATTTCGCCAACTTTACCGCCTCGTACGCCTTTGGGCCGGATTGGCCCGAACTGTTCGACGTGATCGTTGGATTCGCCAAGAAGCCGGGCTTTTTCACGGCGGCCAAACCATTCGTGCGCCTCGAGGGCCATAGCGAAACGGAACCGGTAACGGCCGGACAACTCGAACGGTACGGAGTGTACACGCAGGGCAACTGGCGAGATTTGACCGTTCTGTTGGGGAAAATTGCTCGCCCCACTGCCGGAGCGGCGCTCCGGATGCTGTACGTCGGCGACAACCTTATCCAGGACGTATACACACCGTCGAAGTACACCACGGCCGACACGGTGGCGATCGTGGAAGAGATGGCCGCGGAAGGGATGCGGGACTGCGAGGACGCACATCCGGATGCGGCATACATCGTGTCGAAGTTCTGGGGATCGTATTTTACGACTCGATCGGGACCGGGAACGGAGGACGCCTCGCTGTGGGCATCGTTGATCAAGCAGCACGCCAAAATCTGTGTCCCATCGATGGACGAGGTCGCTAAGTATCCGCTCGATCACTGTTACAACTGCTTTACGGAAAACGTCACCTGCAACGGTTACTATCCGGCCGAGCCGCTCAAGTTGGTCAATAATTAGTGGAGGTGGTGCTACTTTGCACTCAACTGCGGGCTTCAGTATGGTATTCCGTTCATTTTTGAAGTATTTGCATTCGTTTCGTTTTGATGCTGCGCCCGGTATAAGTGTTCCTGCTGCATAGCTCCACTACAAAGTATTTTCGTATTGACGTATCTTGTCAACATTGGTCCCTGGTATTCAACGATAACAACGGTCGGCCTGTTCTTCGAGAGGAAATTCTCAACGACCGCTGAATGCCGTGTGTTTCATGGGTTGAAGATAACAAAGCGGACATCTTCGCAAACAAACCTCTCGCGCAACAAATTGGAACAACTTAGTGAAGCAAGTATTCTAATGACAGAGCCGGCCAAACTAACAACCACCACGGGCTGGTGCAGAGATTAGTGCGATAATGGATGTACGCGTACCCGCCTGTGCGCTCGTTGAGATAATTTAAACATTGATCATAAATCTGTGGTAAACCTTCAGTGGAAAGGTTAGCCCCGTACCCCAGTGTCATCGATCACTTCGGGGCCTAGCGCTGAAAAATTGTTTTGTTTTTAGTTGTCTTATTCCTCGTGAGTTATTTTAGTTCAGCAACCGCGCGATGGTTGACCATCGTGAAATGTTGTTTGCTTCTATCAAGTAAAATAGCGAAGGATACATTGCTCCTCTCGGTGAAAATAGGAAAAAGAGAAAAGAAACACTTCTCTCGTGTTGGCAATTACCTTGATTCGGTTTAATTTATTTTGCATTGTAAAGAAAAGCGGCGTATAAGTGACCACCACTTGGACAGCCCCGTATTCAGACGAGGGAAGAATAAAAACCTGTGACCGCTAACGATGCACAAAGTGCCGCCTTCCTCTCAACATCGGGTTCGATTGAATTGACCTTTTGTATGCTATTTTCCACTTAACTTACGTTTACTTTAATACGTACAAAGCCAAAAGCCATACAGCCAACCTTTCGCAAACTGCTATGAACAGCCAAGCTGATAATGATTAAGCAAATGTGTTAGGATTTAAGGCGTTATAAACGAAACATAAGTAATGGTAATGCAGGCGGCAATAGTAGAACCTACTGTAACGATTATGGTGTGAGCCCAAAAGTAACCAACCGCTGTTATTTTTAATTGCAGAATTTTAAATACAGGCATCATAAGTGTTTTACTCGTTGTGAGAGTTATTAGCTTGTATCCGTTGTTATGTTGGCTTCGGCAGCCATTTGAATTAAACTGTTGAAAATTATTGTTGTAACCTTAGGAAAGAATTATGGCTAGAGTTCGTGGCTAGAATTTCGCATACTGTTGACTTTCGCTTTCGAGGTCGTAATTTAAAAACTTGTTTAGTGCTATGAAACTATTACGCAATTCTTAATCTAATAAGATGCCTACAATAGATACAAATGAATGTAAAACAAGAACAAATGTTCTCTATAACAATGTCGTTTGGAAGTCAACCAATACAATAAAGCCCCATCAAAGTCAAACATTGCTATGTTGTATTGTCATAGTTTGTAATTTCGTATCAGCCTTTCGAAATAAGTAACATTTTCTGTGCCTTCGGTTTTGCAGATCAACATCCGGCATGCCCTACAGGAGCACATTGCTTCAAATACATCTGTGAAGCGGAAACAACAGCATCGAACCTTCAAACAGAAGCGTGCCCAAGAGAATCAACTTCTTACATTGGCCGAAAATAACATGCTATGAATCCGAAATAACACAGTGAAGTGAGTGAAATGTATGCCATAAATTTATTACGAAAAACAGGCTTGTTTTATTGTCTTCGTAATACGCGTCCAGAATACATTCACCAAACCGAGCCGCTATTAAACTCGTCCTCTTCAAGGAAATAATACATACATTAATGCTTCCCTGGAACCATTTATGAATACTCTGTGTAGTTAGCACGACAATAAGTACGTTGCCGGAGTAAAAGAGTTGGAATAGAAATCTACCTTGGACACATAACTATCCATTCACACCATTTCGACAGCCATTGCGACACCCATGCCGCCGCCGACGCAGAGCGAAGCGACTCCCTTTTTACCACCAGTGCGTTTCAGTGCGTACAAGAGTGTCACCAGCACGCGGCATCCTGGAAAAGAATGAACAACCGGTTATCTTTGCTCTAGTTGCAAACCACATTCTGCACTTACCGGAAGCAGCGATCGGATGGCCGAGGGCGATCGCTCCTCCACCGATGTTGACCTTTGCCGGATCTACACCAAGCCCCTTGTTGACGGCCAGCGCCTGGGCAGCGAATGCTTCGTTTAGCTCAAACAAATCAACATCTTCCAGCTTCCAACCGGCTTTCTGGACCTTTGGGAGGAAAACAGGCCAACATTCGTTTATGATGCTGAAACAGAAGAATTAAATCCGCTTCCTGCTTACCACAGCTTGAACCGCCGAGATTGGCCCCGCTCCCATCGTCTTTGGACATATGCCTGTTTGGGAGTATGCCACGACCTTTGCCAATGGTTTTGCGTTTCGTTTCGCCACTTCCGCTCCGCCCATCAACAGCACGGCGGCGGCCGAATCATTAATACCCGACGCATTTCCCGGCGTGACTGTACCGTCTTTCATGAAGCATGGCCGCAGCTTGGACAACGATTCTGCCGTCGTGCCATGTTTCGGGTATTCATCGACCGAGAACTGAACCGTCTCCTTTCGCCCTACCACAGACACGGGCACGATTTCATCGCGGAAGTACCCCTTGCGCTGTGATTCCTCCGCCAGCTGTTGGCTTTTGGCGGCGAACGTATCCTGTTCCTCGCGCCCTATGTTGTACTCTTTGCCAAGATTTTCCGCCGTGGCGCCCATGTGCAGATCGTAGAACGCGTCCGTCAGTCCATCGCGGAGCAACGTGTCAACCATCTTTGCCTCGCCCATTTTGGTTCCGTCGCGCAAATGCAGTGCATGTGGTGCTTTTGACATCGATTCTTGGCCACCGGCAATGACGATCTTAGCGTCACCGGTACGTATCGATTGGTAGCCGAGAGCAACCGTTTTCAGCCCCGACCCGCACAGCATGTTGATGTTGTAGGCAGGCACTTCCTTGGGCAAACCGGCCTTCATGGAGGCCTGACGCGCCGGATTCTGTCCCTGGCCAGCAGCCAGCGTTTGGCCCAAAATAACCTCGTCTACATCGGCCGGATTAACGGCGGCACGGTGCAGAACTTCCTTCACGGCGACTGCGCCCAGTTCGGCGGCACTGAGCGACGCCAGGGCGCCCATGAAGTTACCTACGAAGAAAGGAGAGGCGAAATTGTGTTAATTTTTGAATGGCAAATGGAACTTCATTCACATCATATTCATTCATTATCGCTGGAGCGAATATTGCATTTTAATTCAATTTGCTTGTTAGCTATCGAGCGATGGCTATCAATTAGCTGCATGTGTGTAGGCCGTGGCAGTGTGACTCGACTCATGGTTGATACAATGGCCCGAAGGTCGCTACAAGCTTTACAAAAACTGTACGGCGTCAAAAGCACAATACTTTTTTTTTATTTGTCCCCTAATTAGGTGTCCTAATGATTGTGTCGTGTTTTTTGATCGATGGCTTACTAATTAATGACTTACTAATTACTTCAACTTCTTGGAGAACATGCGAGCTTGTGTTGAATCAATTATGAGCTATTATAAAAGAAGTAAAGCCTAGTTTGTACATTCTTATGTCCCATCGCTTCGCTGTGTTTGGGGGTTTCAGCCGTAGCCTTATCCAAAGATGTTCATTATTATGCAAATTTACACATCGGATGATATCTATCCTTGTGCGTTTGTGGTAGTGTCACCCGTTAAACCAATGTTGAAATTTGCATATTCAATGCACCATGGACGAGGCGTTAGATGAAAAGAAGTGTTGCATAAAAAGAAAAGGCAGAAGACCGATCTCTCTGTCTGATCTTATCCTTTCGCGTGGGTTTTTTTCCGTTCGTTCACATCGTTGACCTTCGGAAGTTAACTCCAGAAGATTTCGGTGTGCTATCGAATCATTATCTTTTCTTCGCTGCACCAGCACCAGATAACGGTTTATGGTGGAGCGAGATATTCGGGTTGTTCAAAGGCCCAATCACGTAACGACATGACTGTATACGAGATGGGCTTCGGGGAAAGCAATTTCGTCTACTCGGCTTACTTGGCAACAGCCAAGAAGTTCAGGTCTCACGTTCATTCATGATTTTACAAATGCAGGGTAAAGAATGGTTACTACCTACCGATCGGTGTTCGGGCGGCCGATACGATGAAAACATCATTTGCTGCAGCTGACGTCATTTTCGTATGTAGTCGCTCGATGAGTGTTACCAGGAAGGAAATCGAGGGCCAGAAAGCTTGAAGTTTGAAGAAGAGAATAGTTTTATGATCCAATTGACCTTCAGCACCGATCGTACAAGCGGAAGAAGGATAAACGATACACGAATATGTGCGACTGGGACTGGTGCATGATTACATGAAGCAGACGAAATGCAACTATTACCTGAGACTATTGCCGGGACACGTCAGCGGGGCTCCAAACGCGGAATTTGAATGGTTCACTGCCAACGAAATTTTTCGCTGCCCCACCGTTCCCGAAGACGTGCGTTGCGTTTTCACGGCATACGAAACGGGTTTTTATTAGCTTTCTTTCGGTGTGTGTCTTCGGCGGCCTCTGTTGCGCTGTTCCCATGCCGCCGCCTCGCATGTGCTCATCGCGTTTATCGAACCATCACACGCGCTACTCGCGGGTGTGTGCTGCTGTGAGTTTTGTACAGTATTGGTGCTATTGCTTTTATCCACTTTTAGTACTAAAACGCACACTTTAGATGGGCCGGCTTCCAGAAAACGGGCAAAGTACAGTGGTGAATTTACTATACGAACCACGGTGGCTTTGCTGCACTTTTAGTGAGTAACTTATTGCTAGAAACAATTGGAGCTAACCCTTCTTCTGATTTTGTTCACCCATCCCGTTTGTTGTTCTAAAAGTTGTCGCACGAGCTGTCAAAACATGGTTCCTCGCGGCAGGCTTTAGTACACGATCCAAAGAGAAAGAGAGACCGAGAGAAAATCGAACCGCGATTGTGTTCGATCACTTGGTCAGGTTTGTAAGGTTCAAAGTTAGGTTCAAAAAGGGTTGGATTCTAGAAACAACCGGAAAAAAATGTCAAAAAGTTTCCAACCGCGGAAATGTGCGCGTGAGAGATTTTCCCGTCGTTTTTCCCGTGTGCGGTTGTGTCCCAAGTCTGTCGACGAGACGGATCGTGTGTGTGAACCCGAAAGAGAGGTGAGATTTGGCCGTACGCGAAAAGAGAGGTCCCGAGAGCGTACCGTCACCGTTGAAAGGATTTCGTTCGCTGCAGCTGGTCAGCAAAGTGCAAGGGAAGATAGAAAGTACGGTAAAGTTCTGCCCACCATTCGAGCTACGTGTTCGCGATAGCGCCAGACAGTCCACGACCCCTGCAACGGCCATACGGTGTGTTTCTGGGCGATCAATTTTAAGGTGATAGCAAAGATCCGCAAAGATCCCTGTCAGCTCGCCAGTCGCAGACGGTGGTCAATTTTTGGCCCGAACAAAGTGCATCTTGCTGCGAGAAAGAATAGGTAGCGCATGAAAGGGAGCGAGAAAGAGAGAGAACAGTCCCAGCATCATCGGGGTGTAAAATTAACGTTCGATCGCCGTCGTGTACGTTCCACAATTGTCACACGAACCGAACGGAGGAAGTGTGAAAAACTGAATTACCGTGAAAAACTGCTTCCGCCCGTTCAACTGGGACCGTTTTCTCTCAGCCTTGACAGCTTTTGCGCGACCATCAAGTGACTTTTTGTTGTAAAGTCTTTTTTTGTATTCTCTTCAATTTCGTTTCGTTCACCGTCCTTAGGAGAAACATAGAGTTGCGGGTGTTTTTTAATTTGCGTTCGTTGAATGCATTATCTGTCCGTCCGCTTGTGCCGTACCGTGTGACTAGTGCTAAAGAGCTTCTGTAGGCGAAACGTAAAGGTCACTTTGGTGGATGCATATAGAGTCCATAGGCATCGGTAGACAACACCACAGAAGGAACATCCACATCGATATCCGGCCAACATCCGGCAGCACCGATAGAAACTCTGCTCCACGATCACCTCCCCAGAAAACAGGTCGTATTCTGGAGCCTCCGAGTGTTGTGGCCGCGTGCACTGCCAGCATTATTTGTCAGAAACGCGAAACGACAACCGTCATATTCTGTGTGCTGTCAGTGGTCGGCAGCAGTGAGAGAGAGCGCGCAGTGAGTAAGGTCGTCTCAGGTGCGGTGATCTCGGTGTTGCGGATGTGTTAGTTAGCGCATAAAGCGTGCTTGAATATTCACAGAGCAGCTGAGAGTCGAGTGAGTGCGTTTTCGTGTGTAACGTTGCGTACACTTCCACCGCGCGGTGCCAGCAGCTGTCAGCGATTTTTGGGCTGTCAGTTTTGAGCTAGCAGGCAGAGTCGTCGTCCGTCGTTGCCTTGGCAAAGTGCGGGCATTTGCCATCCATACGGGGTGAAAAATCTATTGCCACCGTGCGCCTGTGTGTGTGCCCCTGTTCGTTCCGTGTGTGTGCAGTTCTGCGTGAGAGCGTGTGTGTGCGCCCAGAGTGTGTGTTGGCATTTGCTGTGGCAGGCGAAAAGATCGCGTACGTGTACGAAACGGTGCGTGGTGTGTAGCTGTGTGCGGCCGCGTGTTTGTTGCGTTGCGCTGGCACTTTGCAGGGTACACGAAGGTGCGGCACTTTTCCACCATTCCACCACAGGCAGCAGCGGTCCATATCACAGAATCGCTCCGTCATCTGAATCATACTGCTGAGCTCGCATAATTCGCAGCGAGACCGTCCAGATAAACAGTCGCGACGGTGAGAAGAATCTTGAACCTCGCCGAAGGCGCTTGACCGCAACCAAACCGGAAACTTCCCGAAAGAGCAGCTACTCCAAGCACTCGCCGAACGATACGCCTCCTCCCGAAACTCCACGAACCCGAAAGCGCTGTAAACATGGCGGACTCCATGGAAGAAATTAACCAAATTCTCAACGGCAAAACGCATTCACCAGGTACGTAGTCGCCTCAGCGACAGAAAAGTAGTGCGTAATGCGGGAGCCAGTCACAGATGTCTCCGCTTCCGATTCGTGATCAGCTAAACACAGACTAGAATGATCCGTGTGCAGATGGATAAGATGGGTCCGTGCGAATGAAGGACGAATGGACAGAGCCAAAACTTCAGCAGGGAGATTGCAACCGGTTGTGGTGGTCGATGTTTCGTGCTCCTGCTGCCGTTCTTCGCCGTTTGGCTCCCCTAATAATCGATCGGGGGAAATGGGACCGGGTTTTGCGGGAGCGATTGGTGTGCAACTATCGCCCTCTCGTTCTGTTCCGTCCAATGGATTCGTTCTCTCCCACCGATGGCGGACGACAAACGGTTGTTTATCGATCGCCAACCGTTCCATTGGAAAAGTGACTTTTGCTCTTGTTTTGGAGCACGAGGTGTGGACATGAGAGGGACGGCTCAGGACGAAGGACACATGTCGGTGGACAACCTTGAGACAGACTTTGATTATGGGTACACTTGAGTCGTCGGTGGTGGCGGTGGTACTAACCATATCCAGCATTACCTGCAGCGTACTTCCTTCCTAATCCTTGTTCGATGTCGGCTTTAAGACCGTTGTCCACCTTGCGACAAGGGGTTTATCCTAACCTTAGAGAGCCATTTCAGGACATAATAAACGTAATGCGGTCCGCTTCAGGCACAATAAAAACGGTTGTCACGTTGAAACCTTTCGCTGGTCGTTTTACATCTTACCTTTGTGTCGTTGCGTTTTGGAAAGCATGTCGCGTGTCATTTTTCTTCATTCTCTCTGCGAAGACGGCAAATGATTAATTTTGAATTGGGCCATCATCTCGAGCCCTCGGTTGTCACATTTGCTTTCACGAAAGCCGAAAAACCGTGGCCCTTAATTTTGGTAAAAAAATAAACAGTTTGATGAAAATATTTTTCGTAATTTCCCATTTTCGAAATACATGACTTTCGGGAACTTTCTTCCCTACGGCCAAACAGTGTCGGCGGGCGCTAGTTTTGTGCACCTTGACGACACGTTGTTTGTCGGTATCGGTTCGAAAGAATGTGGCCCCTTGCGCCCTGTTACCTTTGTCATGCACTCCCAGCAGTATAATCGAAGAATCCTCCACCCGTCTTGACGACCAACGACCAGGCACGGAAGTCGGAATGTTCCGGATTCGATAGGAAATGTATTGCTCAGAGAGTGAGTGAGTCATGTATCGCCCTTTAACCGTTGCTCACGGGAACGGTGCTGCCTGTGCAGCCCAAGGAAACACAACCGTGTCCTAGAGCACTCTCTGTCGCACGTCTTGTCTATTGTCGTATGACAACGGGACGTTCTTTTGCGTCGCTGAAAACATTGTTTTACCATTTACCCCGAAGTACCTGTGATATAAATTTCCCTTTTCACCTCCAAAGACAAAGAAAATGATGGGCCTGCATGTGAATGTATGTCGGTGAAAATGAAAACCACAATCGCTGTTTCCTTCTTTTCCAGTCTTCCTGTTTTTCCTTTGCTATCAGACGGGAGTGGAACGTTTTTCACGTACCGGTGGTACGGCGGCGAGGCCGATAGAATTGGATGTTTTAACATTTGAAATCCTCCCCGGTGGCCTCAATTGCTTCGGTAATTTGAGAATGCTGCAATGAGTTAATATCAATTACAACAGTGGACATTGTCGGTAATGAATTATACCGATGCCGAATGCGTTCGATATCGTATTGATTGTGTAGTTGCATCGAGGCCAGGGAGCGCATTCGAACCGTAAAGACTGACATATCAGTCTGACAGCTATACGTATCGAAAAGATAGTATTACAACTCATTTCTAAGGCATCAGTTTAATGGTACGCGAATGAATGTTCAATGTCTCTGAGTGATATTTCCGTTTGTCATTGAATTGTATTACCATCGTACAGTTTTACAGAGCGATAAGACCATGCGGCTCAATTGCATTTTTTCGCCGTTGCCATTTGCCGTTTTGAACGCTTCTCCAGTTTATAAAAAAAAACCACAAAACAGAAATATTTTAATGGGTAACGAACGAAACTTATGTTGGTAGGCGCCTGAGTCATAGGAATGGCTCTGTTTTGCCGGATTTTCAGAAACAGAACCCATCCACTATGATAATGCTTTTACGTGATTCACGAGTCTCAAGGTTGTGATAATAATTCATGGACTTCTTAAAATAAAATCAACAGACGAAGATAAGCTTTTTATCCAGTTGTATAGCAAAGTGCAATGTGCAAACTCGTATTCGACGACAGTTTTTTACCTTTCACTTTACCTGTGGGTGTGGCAAAATGTTTGGAACGTCAACCTATAAGCCAACCGTGAATTATGAATAGCATTCCATTGCTTTACGATTCCTTGCGAAAGATCCGGGGGCCCCGAAGAGCAAAGGTTTCATGAAGGGTCTTCTTGGGCTGCGGAACGCTCGCAGTAAGGAAGTACGGCCGTTGGGGCGGTAAAATTAGAAAAGAAAAAACTATGCCAAAAGCTCTGTTCTGTTTGGTGTACTAGCGGAAGGACGAACGCATTATAGAGTGCTTCACACACTGACACAATAGGTAGGTAGAAAAGGGGGGCAAAATAACCGGGAAACCGACATGCAAAAAGGACATTTACTGTGCTGCAACCGAATCGGTTTACGGCACCGTCGGGGAACCACACGGTCTATGAATAAAACAATTTCATTCCAGTTCGGTTTAGGAAGGAAAACTGGCAACCCAGAGGCGAGAGGA
This sequence comes from Anopheles cruzii, assembly GCF_943734635.1. Classification (NCBI taxonomy): domain Eukaryota; kingdom Metazoa; phylum Arthropoda; class Insecta; order Diptera; family Culicidae; genus Anopheles; species Anopheles cruzii. The sequence goes on from NC_069145.1 coordinate 16,778,183, forward strand.
AAAACAAACGGTCTTGTAACTCGGGTGCAAATGTTTTGCTTCCTACAGTGACCGTAACACGAAGGAAGCGTCGTGAAAGTGTTTCTAAAATGTGTGAATCTCGTGTGTTTGTGAATACGGCTTCATCTGCTTTTTCACCAGCCCAGAACGGTAAAGTCCATTTTTGGATTGGGGCTGCCTGCCTAGTAGCAGCCTTCAGAAGCGTCTCCTCTCACAACAATGCTGGGCGACCAACACACTCCGGCTGTAGTTTCCCTTGAGCGTGACATGCAAAATATGTCGTTTTTCTTAAAGGCTTTTAAGGACAAGGACGCCGCGAAAGCCACCGGCGGCGGTGTACTGCGGCGGTTGCGTCATTGGGCATTCGCAACTCACAATGGCAGAAACGGGTTTCTCTACCTTCCCCCGTGGCACCAATTATGTTGCGTTAGCGAAATGTCGTTTAAGCATATGCATCGTCACAGCCGGAAGGACTGGGGACTGCGAACACCTGGACAGAGAGTGGAAAGGCAATGGCTATTTTACTGTATAATATAACCAGCCCGCCCGCCGGCCAGCCGGCCGGTCGCTGGTGGCGTTTTTTAATGGTTCGTTCAATTCGTGGCATCTTCATAAGCACTTCTGGTTAGGGTTTTCCGCCTTGTGCAGTTCCAACATCTGGCGGAGCCTTACACCGGAAACAGACCAGCACCGCCCCTCTGGAGCCCACTGGACCGTGTTGCGGGCTCTTTCCGATGATGGAAGGCCTTCCTGACCGGCATGGAAATGGGAGATTATTTCGAATGTCTCAACGGAGCAGGAACGCGTGTTTTTTGCTAATCCATTAAAGGGTTGCATTCATTTGGTGTGGAGTTCCGATGCACAGGCCAGGCAGTCTTAGGAAGTTACTTTGTGTGCTCTCGTTAGAAAACTGTTTGCCCGACTTCAAACGCAATGCGAAGGCATGTTTTTCTACAACAATAAACAAACGACCTTCAAAACTGGAACTTCAAAGAGCTATTCTTACAGTTTCTCCGTCGAAACGGCTAATTGAAAACCTCGAAAGAGCCTTCGCTAGCGCACATCTTGTGGATGGCAGCGAGACTTTGAAATGCTGCACAATGAAAAAACCAACTTTTCTGCGTGCTATGCCACGTTGTTTTTAATTCACCATAAAACGACAATGTCACCACTTTGGCGGAGATTAATTTATGCACCCATCGGTGAGTGTTTGAACAGTTTGTGGGATATCCATCGGAGGTTAATTGTCGTATGACCAGCGCAGGCAATCCGGGCAACGATTTCCGTCACAGATGATGGCGCTGTGCTATGCGATTCAAATTAATTTCCAACGCCATTGCGCTTCCTAACAACTCTGCGGTCCCGCTTGGGGTTTTTATGCTCGACATTTTGCCGCCACCGATCAGCATAATTTGGTTGAACAGCCGACAAAAGGGCTTTGGGTAAGGCGAAGAAAATGAGAGAAATGGCCTAAATGGCCTTTCTGCTCGATTAAACTGATTCGAGCGGCAACGCCCGGGTCGGACGAGAAAAGCGATTCGAACGAAAAATTTTCACTCTGCATCTCCATCTGCATCTGTTCCAGGGTCTGTGGATCGTTTTAACGCTGCTTTTATACTGAAACCTCAACCGTCTGTTGTGGTCCCACCAAACGTGGTACGAATGTTACCGGCGTCACAATGTAGCCTCCGGCAAAGCTTTCTTGAAGACAGGCACTTGAAGGGGCGTTTTACGGGACAACCCACAGCGTGTTATCTATTCAAGAAGTCTTAGAAGAAAATATTGCCCCGCAAAGTTAATAAAGTAGACGCTACCACTGGGCAGATCTACCACCGTTGGGTTGAGCTGAAAGTTATGTGAGACTCGAACTTGAACGACGCTTGGAAATCCCAGCCCCTCTAGAGTTGGGTGTGTTGGGCCAAGACCGAACGAACGTTCTTCTGAGTGTTGTTGCTGTGGCTTCTTCGGTTGAGCGGAAAATATAGGGTTGGCCGTTCGTACATTTACAGTGGTGGCTTTCGCTGTCGACTGCAACAACGAACCCGTCCGTTCCGGAAGCGTCCGCTCACTTGTACAGATTGCAATTCGGTTATGGTCTATGTTTCGCTACGATTTTCCAGAAAACTTCTCTGGGGAAATGCCGGGTTTTTCTTCTCTCGCTGCTCTTACATTCTGGTTTTGACTTTGGTCTCGGTTCGTTTGAAGCACTGCTTACTGTCCTCTCTTTTTGAAAGCTAATTAATTTACTGCTTGGAAGATAACCCGCCGGAAGCACTTCCCAGCCAGTTGCACCCCAGACGTACCCGAGAAAAGACCTTAAGAAATCGAAATATGGGTTGAGCTGTAAGTTCTGATGGCGATGTCTTGGTGTTGTGCATTTGGGGAATGACCTACGCTTGCAGTCGTTGCTCGAAGCATGGTGGCGACTGGGGTACATGAGCACTTTTAATTGCTTGATCGAGATCGGGTGGTTAGGTCAGTGCTTCATTATCACTCTTGCTTCTCTAGAACGTTCTCGATTTTTGTTAGTTTGATGTAAATTACAATGCTTCTTATTTCGGCCTTCCTAATTTACATTCGCGTCTACAAAATACCCGCAAGAATTGGTAATTCGCAAGTACTATCCCAGGTATAGATTGACCATTACCAAAACGAGTTGATCCGCTAAACTCGGCCCAACATACAAACTCGGCTTAACGTGCGAAATGTTTGGCACACGCAGACGGCGGCGGCGGCGGCGGCGGCGGCGGCGGCGGCGGCGGCGGCGCGTCCATTTAAGGCGCTCCCAAATGAGGCCACCATCATAAGGCGGTCAAGCCGCGGTTCAAACGCCTTCCCCGGGGGCCCATAGATAGTCGCAGCATAAAAAAAAAATGAAATACGGGTCATCGTCAAGCGTGCCAAATATGCAACGACCAGCGCCGCATGGTAGCAGCAGAATGGCGATAATACGATACGCTCGTTGGGCACTGCTTTCGCACTGGCGGAGTGCCAATCTGGAGTTGCCGCATATCGCAGATTTATCTGTTTTCTTCGCTCTTTGCATCGTTTAAATATTGTTTTGTCTCTTTTACCATTTATTGATTATTTTCTACAGCTCTACAGCAAAATACAAAACTTTTCGCGTTGTTGGTTGAACTGGTTTGACGATGTATAGGACATTTTTGTATCGTACAAAATAATAGAGTTAGTTGTGCTATTCGAGAGCATGACCTTCGTTCGGGGGCTCCCTGTTATTTGTGCGCCGAGACCGAAACCTAAAACTTTTGAATATTTCACGCTAACGATTGCGCTGTGTTCGGTTGTTTAATAATGTTGTAACACTCTCCACATTTACAGCACACATTTACATGTTTGGTGTGGGTGTGCGTGTATATTACAGTACGTTTTGGAACCACAGAGTGTGTGGGACCACCAAAGTTGGTCTCTTCACCCACTGACTGTTTTAATGATCCCAGCAAGACCAACGAATGTGGTCTAATATCTACGCAGCAATCCCTCTACGCATCCTTCACTTCCAAACTCAATCACCCCCCGATTTCAACCTGCGTGTCTGAGTTTTCCAGCATAAAGGCCACGGAGAAGACCGTAAGGAGTCGGTTCATTTGTTGTATGTGTGTGTTTTTTTTCGTGCTTTCTGTGAGGTGAACATTTTCACACTCAGCCTTCACGAGCACCTTCTAAACAGCGAACAACTCTCACCTGCCGACTGCAGTGTGGAGCAGCATCGGGTGAAATGAGGTGTTAATTTCAATGTCAGCGCTCACCACCCGTTAGGAGGGCGTACTCGGTGGCCGGAGCAGAAAATGGCGCATCGTTCGCTGGAAGGCGCAACATCCGCGTGTTGGCATTTTGTGTGGCGAAAAATTTGCCTTTTCTCTGCCTTTCCCGCTGCCTTGCTACAGCTCCCCGGGCTCGTCTCGAACGTTCTAGCCCGAAAGTTAATTAGACGATGTTGGTGAGGCCTGCGGCAACCTTCGCGTGGCTCTATCGTCTGCTATCTTATCGAAATCGTTAATTCACTTACCTTCCTTTCGTGTAAGTGTGGGTAGGCTTACACCATGCTATGTTGCATTTTTTGCCTTGCCATTTACGCCATTGAAAGTGTGTTTTACTTTGCTTTGCTCGTAGTCTGATAATTTTGTTGAATAACTTGTTCAACAATAACTACCCAACTATGTGACCCATCGACCGCAAAGTTTTTTGGCATATTTTCAAAAACAGCCTTTCAAGTGTTTCTAGTGTTCCAAACCGTTAAACTCTCGGATCGACCGCAAGCCGAACCCTAGAGTCTTCTGCTAGATTAACCAATTTGTCATTCGCTCATCGTGTTGTGCCTTCCCAGTTCCTCTTGAATCACACCTACGTCGCTACCGATGGGAACTGGGACCGGTTCCGTTTGATAGCCGGTCGGCCGGAACCTGTCGGCCAGTGCGCCTGGTACCTTCATCACACTGGGCTGTGCGGAAGGTCAACGATCCCGCTCAAGACGTCGTCCGTCACTGTCTTGGGCAGTGGTTCCGTGACCTTGACACTGATCGCAACATGCGCAAGATAAATGTTGGCAAACGAACAAGAAAGCCAGTAAAAAGAGTCACTTAACGTCGAGGGCTGCGTTCCATCGAAGCCACCTGACGACCTGCCTTTTTCGTCAACACATGGCGAGAGCTCTTGGGCGTGTGCTTTTTGCAGCCTCCGGAGTTTCTTCTGCCACTCTTAAGATGCTCACCGTTTCGTGCCGCCTGCGTCAATCGCGGGAATGTTGCGATCGATGATCACGTCGGGCCTTGCCAGCGTCTTACGCTTTTAGTTATTCCATCATTCCATAACAGTGTCCGGTTCGTCCTCAAGAGCAGTAACGCACATCGTGTCCGTTTTACAGGAGAAATTTAGTCAGATTTTTATTTGTTTCATAAATGAGCCAGTTGGAGCATCATCGAACCTACGAGCACGAAAGTATACAAATTGTGATGTAAAGCATTTTTTTTGGCCAGTAATCGGACGATATGGACTCGGAATCGAGACTTAGACTCGAGCTTCCTGCCTGCGCAGCGATCGGTTGTTGTGGTTTTATCTTTCGCCTACCTTCATTTTGCGGACGAACGGCCCCCCCTTCGGTCTTCTCCAGCATCCGTGGCAACAAGTTTCCGGCGTGTTTGCATAAAGAGAAACAGCTCAAATTAAGCAGCGCCAAGTGAAGAGCAAGGAAAATAATGGCGGAATGCACTTTGCTTGCGGCCGGCGCGCGGGGGCTTTGATTTATTTGTCTGCCTGCCGGTTCACAATTCGTTCGTTGCTTTGTCCAAGTGTTTGGGGAAGTATCGGAACACACGGAGCTTTTTGCATTTACACCCCACCGTACCGCATAGAAAGTATGACCTCATTTGGCACTGGATTTTGTGGTTTTCTTCTTTCTTCGGAACCGTCGTTGTCGTTTTCCTTGTGATTTCTATTTTCTTACACTAGGTTGTGGCTAGGAGGGAAAAAGTTTCACAATTCCTTATGCTACGCTCTGGTGAAGAAGCATCAATCAAGATAATTGTGAACTTATCTACAACTGGTTTTTTAGCATAATATTTTTTATTATTTACTTTGTATTCATTATGAGGCCTTTCAATATGGAATGCGAGGGATTCTTTTCTATTAATTTAGATATGTTGCTTCTGTTGTAGATTACTCTATAAATGCTGAATGAGATGTTCCACTTAGTTTATGCTTCGATTAATCTTTTATCATCTAACCCACACAGACATGTAATATTCATTGATTGATTTTACAATGCCGCATTGTGGGGCATGTTGAGCTGATGAATATTGTAGTGTTCTTCCCTACCTTTTCCACTCTTCAATAATTCAACAAAAACAAAAACTAGATCACGTAATAATAGCAACACCTTCACACCCGGTCCCGACACCGTCGGTCGGCCACCGGTCACCGTGGCGCAGCATAAATGGGAAGTCTCGACAGAGTTTCACACGGCACCGCGTCCCAAACCGTCGAATGGCGGCGCGTAGCAGTGAGTCACCCACTGGCCGCGGCGCATAAGTTGTCCGCTGGCTGCGAAGGGTGGCTCATCATTGCCATCGTCGTCGTCGTCGTGGTTCGATGCTATTTTTTCGACCATTTCCCTTCGGCGTGTGGGTTCGTGCGGCCCGGCCGTGGGGCATTTTTGTTTTCGGCTTTTCCGTTCGCGCATACCTTCCGCCCCGGTGTTGATGCACGGGCTGGGTGCGTGCGTGCGTGCGTGCAGGAATGTCGATTGTGCTGACGCCACCGGTTGGCTTGGCTCTGGGGCTTCCGGGCGCACCGAGCTGCCATCGGAATTACGTTCGAATTTTACACCTCGCCAACTGCCAGCCGGCTGGCCGTGTGTGGGCCGTGGGGTTTATGGGCAACATAAAACGAGCAATGGGGCGAAGGGTGAGCCATTCGGGCGATCGGGTGGGTGGTGGCCGCCGGATGATGGTCGGGGATTGCGTGTCGAAATCATAACGAATGGCGATCGATTAAGCCGCAGCCGAACGATATTGGAGGGCGCTGGCTGGCTGGTGTGTTGCGTGAAAATTGGCATATATTAAGACGAATGTTTTGATTTGTTTTCTCCCTGCTGGCTGACGATCGCGCCTCTCAAGGAAGCGCGCGTAGGTGCAAGCCCATTTTCCCTGGCCGGGAAGTCATTAAAAATGATTATCTACTACCCAGCGCCAGCGCCAGCGATCGTAAATAATAAATGTTTGATTAGTCGTCTGCTTGCATTTATGTTTTGGTTTTCTGCTTCTTCTTTGTAACGCTTCACCCTTTCGGGGCAGGTGGGCGCCCTGCTGATGGGGGATGCAAACAAGCATAACAACCGATTTCTAACCCACGCGCGGCGGCGGGCGGCGTGGCGGCGTTCCGGTCGGCCAATAACCTCAACCTGCTGCTCGGTGCACTGCGGGCCTGTGGGCTGTGGCCGGTCCACGGTTTGCCCTTATTTATTCAAAGCTTTCCAAACCAACGGAGGGAGAAAACCGAAGGGTTCCGCCAGCCATTTTGGGAGTTTTCCTCGTTGCTTCGCCGGCTTTAAATGTTTTTGTGTTTTTTTCTTGCTCAAGTCCCTGTCGGACGATGGGTTCGATAAATGTGTTCGACTTATGGCCGTTCCGCCCTATCCCGGAAGCACCTATCGCGCTTTGAAGCGAATTATTTTTATTATTTTCGCTTTCTTCATTGCAATGCAATTTTGTGTCCGTACCGAGCCGCGTGCCAATTTTCCAGGACGGGTGGAATTGAACCCGGAAGGAACGCCAACGAAACCATCGATCGAATTGGGAATTTCGTGGATTCCCAGTTCGCTCCTGATTTGGTGATGAAATAAATTCGGCCACCAGGGTGTGGAACGTGTGGAGCATGAAAGCCAACTACTTGACCAGTGGCACCTAGCCACCGGTGAATTATTCATCCCGCTAGGCAGTATCTTTTTGATGGCGTAGTAAGGGTCGGCTCCGTAAGCCGGGTTACCTTCGGGCCATCGGTCCCGTGTCTGCGGCAACCACCACTATTTGGATCCGTAACCAACCGCGCAGTGAATTTATGAGTATTGAGGCTGTTGTAAACGTAGAATTAATTATCCCCGCCGTCACAAGACACAATTAAGGCCCACTGTTTGCGTCCTCATAAAGGACACAATTTCGGTAACGGGTCTTAGCTTGGTTCTAATTAAGTTTTTAACCATTCTAAGTTTTTCATTCGTACTTGCGGAGGTGCCGATTTTTTCGTAGCTATACCCGCTATAACCTAACAGTATCCGGCTGCGGCTGCGTCACTAATTAAGTCCATAATCTAGTTCGGTTGTCTCGCTATCGAGAGTAATCAGCCTCTACCGTCTCGTTAGTCTTGCCTTCTTTGCGCCGGCTTGTATACGGTACAGGGGAAGTGTTGGGAAGAGAATCACGTCAAATTTCAGCACCTTTCTGATGCATGCGCGCGCACTACCAGCCAAAGCTTTCTGGAGCGCCGCCTCCGTGCCATATGGAGTAAGACGAATGAGGTCTAACGGAATAGTTTCTTTTTTTGTTTTGTATATTTTCGGTGCTTCTTTGTCCGACACCCACTCGGTGGTGGTATCCATTTTTTTTTCGGCGTGCTCTGCTCGACTTTGTGATAAATATGCAATCGGAACGCCTCCTCACTCTGTAGAAGAAGCTTGGCCCGACCCGGCCCGAGCTCGGCGTTCTTTGTGGTTGTACATTTTCCCTGTTCGTATCCCTAGATGCAACACCTGTTCTCTGGCATATGCGCTGGTCTTCGGGAAGGTGTGTGGGTTGCTGGCGCTGTAGAGATCATTGCCATTCCGCCGATAATGGCACTACTCGGTGGAAAGCCAGCCCGAAAGGAAAGATCGGCTTAACCACGGCGTGCTTTTTTTTTAGTTTTGGCGCAGAGCTAATGAAGCCCAGGTTTATGTTCGAGTTTATGGCCAGCCGAACTAAGGCACATCTCGCGCCCGGCTCGCTACCAGAATAGAACAAATTAGAAGGCACATTTCGAAAAGTGGCTTATAATGATCGTAAGTTGTTCTAGTTGAGTTAACGCCAGGGTCAGCCCGGCCGGCCGGCCGGTGGTTGGGTTTGTTTGAAGTAGTAAAATCATCCATCCCGACGAGGTGTATCCGATGATTATCTATTTGGCCGCTTATCTCCATGCGCCCGCGCCGGAAAGTGCCTTTTAAGCGGGACCCGTTGGGCTGAGGTGTGTGTGCATTAAAAAGTTGATTAGTTCTGGGTTCTAGCTCTCCGTTCTGCCTTTGGTTTCGGCCCTGTAATAAACGTTTGTTTCTGATCGATGTTGTTTATTAATAACTTCATCCGCAGAAGGGTGGCTTCGTAATTGTTCGTAAATCAATTTTCTTCGCCTTCATCAAGCATTGAAGGGACTGTTAATGTGGTAGTCGTTGTGCCAATTTAACATTACACCGCACCGCTCAAGAATTGAACGCACAGGGGAAAAGCTTTCGTTTGAGAGGCTCTTTTCCATCGGATGTTTATTGGAGTTGCGCGTCACAAATTCATGTTGCTTCTGGCACGTGCTTTACCATGCTGTCAACATCACCGCTACCGTAAAGTCTATTTCCAACCGTGTGTTTCGAGCGGCTTAGCACAAGAAACCCCCCCCCCCCCCCCCCCCCCTCCAACGCTCATTTATTGGCCATAACTTTTGCCGACCTGAACGTTTTAAGCCTCTGTTGGTTTAAGGTCCCGAAATTGGTAGTAAAACTCTTGCATCACGGGCCAACCAATACGCGAGTCGAGTTTTCATGACGTCCCCGAGATGTGCTCTCGAAAGCTCGATAAGGTAAGAGCTACTATGGGACGCGCGCCGACGGGTATTTGTTGTTTTCTTGAGAAAACCGTAAACCTTCGATTTGTGTCGCGCGCGTACGCATACTACGCCCATGTCGGCGTTTGTCGTCGATTGTGATCCGATCACCACCTCGTTCACCTCGTTGTTGGTTGATCTTCCAGATGGTTTTTGCGGTTGGTGGTAGCGTCAGATGATCTCACTCACCAATTCTTCCGCTACACGTTCTGCAGGAGTCCGCAGCATTAAATTTCCTGCTTCTTGTCCATTAAAGGGACGAAGGAGCACTGCATTCCAATCGTATCGAGACAAAATGGATCGTGTCGCGCGGAACATTTCTCCGTAAATCTCCGTAAATACCGTGGCAAGAGTAATTTATGGATTCACCGATTTGTCGGATTCTGGCTCCGGTTCGGTCCGGTTCGGGGTTTATTTTTAATGAAACGGGTTAGGGGCAGCAGGCGGCACAGTGCGGCTTCTTGCTGCAGCATGAAATGAATGCTCAATTTGCCGAATCTTCCCTGGCCCGTGGACCTGTTTCTGGTTTTCTGTTTCGGCGCAGCAGGAAGATTTAAAGTGGCCTGTCTTAAGCCTGTCCCCCCGGGGGTTTTCCAACGCGCAAAACGAGTTGCTAGACAGCCACTTCTAGGCTCACAATAACAACAACCGGAGAAGCGCTAGTGGTGTGTTTCGGAATGTTTGTTTTTGTTGGAGGAGTTAAGATTTTTCCTGCTTCATTTCGGGAAGGTAAGTGTCTCGTTTGGCGAGGCGAGCCAGAACATCGTATTAGCAATGCTAATTTAGTGCGAGAAGAAATCAGCCGGCCTCCGGATTCGCATAATGTGCAGCGCCGTGAGGCTCTCGTGGTGGCCTCTGCGTGGAGGAGCCAAAGTTTGGTCACAAAACTAAAGCTGCATAAATAAAGCTCCCGGCCCTGGAAACTGGACCAACCGCGACGTTGCGATATTCTAATGCCAGCAACCGTAGCTTGACTGATTTTTCGGCAAAATTTCATGATGGCGAAAAATAAGGCAAAAAGTTTGTGTTTTACTTTGCGCAAGGTGCCAAATTAATGTAACGCCTCAGCAACGTGCGGCATCGTTAAAGATTAGCTTCGAATGTCACGGCACTCGAACCTGTGGCAGACGTAAAATAGTTCAGTGTGGCGAGTGATTCGCACCAATCGCTAAATGAGCGATAACGACTTTGGTCTGGTTTTCTTCGTGGCCTCATAACGACGATTGGCAGCAGGCGAGTTGACATTCGCCACCGTAATAGTGCCCACGATAGTGTTGGTCACTACACGGCAAGTCTTCGCGAAACATAACGCACACTCCCCTTCAACGAAAGGCTTGCGGTTCTTCAAGTCGCTCAGATAGAGCCATTACCGTAGTTCCCCCATGGGGCGGTCGGTGGCCATAAAAATAAATCCCACTACTATCATGGTCGTGGTCGTCGCGGCAGCCGGCTGTCTCTCTAGTGTTTGTGCTCTGGTGGAGGCGCAATTCAAAAATAACCAAAAGACAGTCACGTCACACGGCAGCTCAAACCGCGGCGGATCATCGATTGAGTCACCCCGAGGCCGAGGGGGCTTTGCATCATCGCATCGCATCGGAAGTGCATTTTTTGGCCATAGGACGAACAGGAAACGAACACCGACCGACCGTACTGTGCCGTGGCGCGGTGGCCATTTGTTACCGATTCGATTGATCGATTCCTGTGTTTTGTTTCGAAATTGATTTTCTTTCCTGCCATTTATCTCTACCATTACGAAAGGCACCCATTTAATGGTTGTCGCCCGGATTGTTTCTGTTGTCGATCCCACACAGTCTATTTAGTGTTTTTGTTGTCCACCCGCGCCCAACGACGCCCGTTACACTCGCGAACCAAACATGTCCTCGGCGCGTAGCTAATCTCTTAATGCGTTTCACAACTTTACGGCTCCGGGCATTCCTTGCCGCTGGGAGCTGATTTTAGCTATTTTTGGGCCTCCGAGAACCGAGTCCGAGTCCTTCCGTCGCGGATAGTAACTGTTAGTGGTAAATTACCGGTAACGCCAACGACACTTCATTGAATGTGTGCTTTTAATTAAGTTATCCTTCGGGCAACTTTTGGGGCCGATCTCTATTGGTTTGGCCACCGCCCACCGGTTTGGTCGGGAAAATTAGATTGTGATCGATTTGGACGGGCGCCGGTTCCCTAATGGATTTAGTGGCCGATCGGTCAGATTATCCTGTCCTCAAACCAACCCCTTAGCCGCCGCTTGGGTAAAAATAGTGCGACCGTTTGCGACGGTGCAGCCTTTCGAGGCTCCATTTGCGCCGCAAAAGCTGACAGCCGCCGGCCAGGATTTGCTCAATGTCGCAATGTTGGGCGGCGGAACGGTACATCGACGGGGCTTCCGGATGTCCGCGAATGGCCCTCTCGCTCCGGTGGAAAAATACAAAATCGATCAATCGGAAGCAAGGCAAGGTATTAAAGGCCTTGCCACGTGTTCGTCGTGTTGATGAGATGAGATCGCCCTGATTATCCGCGACTGCATAATGCAACGCTCTTCTTATGCTGGCTAATAAGTCTAACGGGTCTAGCGGCCCCGCAAGTGGTTCTCATAAAGTCCGAAACAAAAAATCGCAGCGCGGTGCTTGGTGGCATTTAAATTAAAAATTAAACTTCTCAAGCCCTACATTGCCATCTTTTCCCGGATCCGCCGTACGCGCCCGTGCGCGCTGATGTGGTAATGTGGTTCCGCTGTAACGGGTTTGTGTTAATGAAGACTGATGCATAAATTTTCTGGCTCCGACGACTCACCGGTAGTCCCTCCGCCGCCGCTCAACCGTCGTCAGAAGCACGGAACGCGCACCTCTGTGAACCGGTTCCGGTCTGAAAGTGACGTCATTCCGTGAAGCTTTCAGTCATGCAGTCGGTGTGTGTGCAGAAGCTTTCTCGGTGTTGTTGTTTGTTATTTTAAAACAAACTCGTTAGATGTCTGTTTTATTCTGAATTCATTCAACCGGCGGCGGTACTTGTCAATCAATAGTTTAAAATACGATTAAAATTCCAACACTTTTTATTTGTGATCGTAAATCATACACACCACAAGCGTATCTGTGTGTAAGTGGAGCGAAGGATCGTCTATTATAGTTTACGCTTGATAATATTTATGAGCTTCCCTTGGTGTCACACCGTGCCGTGGTCGCACGTAGCTTGAAAGTAGATTTATGGGTTGTGAGCGATGAACTCAGACCGCGCGCTGTGAACGTGCAAAAGTGCGTGAAACGTGTGACCTGCGAGAATTGCAGTTGACACGTTGGCCGTTGTCCAATCGTTAGGCGTCCGCAAGGAAATACATTATTGGGAACTCTCTTGCGATAATTTTCTACGAGCTCTGATACACAAATTAGACCTCCCGTTTTTTAAGGTCCTCCATTTAATCAATTTACGAAGTAACTGGGCGTTACTAGAAATCACTTCGCTTGCTGCAGCTTGTCTCCCTAGCAAAAGCGCATCGCTTTGGACTTTCGTTTGGCCATCCACATCAAGGGGAGCCACATTGACGTCAATCGTCAATGTGAAATCGGTGATCTTTGTGCTGTGACCGGTGGCGAGTGAAGTAAACGTTCCACTAACTGTCCGATTTTTAGCTGAAACGTGATAAAAGCCACGCCAACAGCTCGTTGCCACCCTTCTTTTTCTTGCTTGCTGCCCCTTGTTGTTGATATGATTTGCCGTAGCAGGTTGCGGACGATACTAAAAAAAAACCTGATAAGATAATATTGGGGCCGGTGTGGGTCCGGTGGGAGTTTTGTTGATCTTCGCACGGACCGACCGACCGACCGCTGAGAAGGTGCTGTGCCGGCGGTTGTTTGTGCGTTCTATTTAACCACAAATTAGTGAGCAAATAGATAAATGAGGCGTTGCCTTCTCGTTGTGGCCACTGTCGCGGTCCGGCCGTGTACAAATGTGTTGTCCTTTTCCGTACTGGATGACGCATCGTTTCATTGGTGGATTTTTTTTTACTCCTTCGTATCGGGCCTCTTTGCCTTGTTACAGAAACGTACTTCATGATTTCTTTGTCGGCGTAGGTCACGTTCTTCGCGTGGGCATTTTTGTTCGCTTCATCGCGAGTGGCGAAAAAAATCGATTTGCCTGTAGCGACCCAATTTTGAGTAGCAGCCATCGAAACCATCGCCCCAATGCAGTAACAGGGGGGTCAGTTGGTGCGTGTTGTTGTGTGCGTTACGAAGGCCACAACACTTACTCACGTGTGCCAGGTTATGACCTGCTGTGGTGTGGCTGCCACCACGTTTCGGAAGTGCCTGGCTATGAATTTTGACAGCGCCCCTCACAGCCATATGGTTGACGTGCCAAAAATCGATCGCTGCACCCGAGAAAGTACTCACCTTATCTCCACTAAGCCGCCAGCGGTGGGGGCCTATCTTTATTGATCCGCAAAAATTGCAGACATATTCCGGACATGTGTTTCCTTGATGATGCCGCTGGCTGCCGGCTCATCGGTAGCTGGAAAGTGACGAACCTTAACGGCTTACTTTCAAAAAACTTGCCGCCGCCGTCGTCGCCACAGTGTCTCCGGACTTTCAGGTCGATCGATGGCCGTTGGTAACGCGTTCGTGATGCAAATCACGTAGAAAGAAATGGCCCCGTACGTTGTTCAACTTGGCAGGCCTAACGAAGCAATGGCTGCTAGGTGGCCATCGCCGTAATCATCGTCCAGTCCAGTCGAGGAACACGAACCGAACTGATGGACTCGACAGGAGTGTCCAGGAGTGTCCAGGAGGGCACGTGTGTGAAGAATTGGCATCGGCGAAACCCTTCATGTGCCCTCCCCGGCAGCTGTCGGTTCTACGAGTCGGGATGTGAGCGTTCGTACCGGAAGCCCCATAAACCCGGTTCGGCGAGCGAACGATGATCAGCTGCTGATACTACGTGAAGGCAGCAATATGACGGGGGGCCGGCCAGCCCAGGTCGTTGTCTTTCCGAACGTGGCGCTAGAATACCGTTGCAGATTACATCATCTCATCGTGTGGTGTACGATTTCCGCGAAAAGCGCTGTCGCAAAATGTACCCCACGTTCGTTTGCCTTGCCGATGGCGTCAGCGATGTTTGAACGACCGCAGCACTCGTGACTGAGCGTGTCAGTGCGAGTTGGTCTTGAGAAAAAAAAAGCCGAAGAAGTACGGTGAGCCAAGAAGTGCTGCACGGGGCTTCTTCGAGCAGCCGCCGCCGCCAGCAAGAAGTTAATCAGGCCGAACCGCCGTTCCGGAAACATTCCGGATGCCTCTCGGGGGGGCAAGATTTAGTGGGGCTGCTACTGCGTGCGGAGGACCCTTGAGAGGAGTCAAAAAATCGTGCGACTTTTGATGTCACTTGTGCGGCGCATTTCGTTCGCTTTTCCGACGCTCGACGAAAAGAAAGTTGGACAGCGAGGAAAATGGAGGCCAACGGCGACGCGCCACAACACCGCACACGATACTCTGCTGTGTCTAATTTTTGGACGGTCGTTGTCTGCGTTTCAATTGCTGCCGACACTTTCGGAAGCCGAAGGCTGTGTTGCGAACCCAGAAATGGTTTCTTCCGGTAGCGAGAGACACTTTTCTTTGCTGCGGCGTGTTATGTTGTAACGGTCGGCTCGGAAGATGCTGTCCCGGGTGGTCAATTTGCGCGGATCTAGGTTCGTAATATTTTTTTTTTCTCCCGGAGGGGGGCCTGGTTTTGCTCGCGCAACTTCACACACCCGCGGTTGCCTATTGGTTTTTAACCTTTTCTCCATGCTGCTTCCGTTTCATCATCACCATACGCGGCGGGGGCCTTTTTGTCGTCCAGGCTTTCGTCTTTCAGTTTTTGGTAGGTCACTATAATTGAATGATGGGAGGAAAGTGCAGGAAAAAGCATTGACCGATTGAAGGTGGGAGCCGCCCGGCCTTCGCGCCCGGTTGCAACCATAACGGAACCGGAACCGGCTTTCTCTGCGCGCCGCGCGCCAAGCTTCTTGCGTAGATTTCGCGACCTCTCTCCGTCGGTGCATTTTGGTTCCGATGTGTCGACGCCGTAACCGCGTTTTTCCTGCCTGCTGCCGGTGATGGTTATGGCGACGATAATGATGATGATGGTGATGAAGATGATGGTGGTGAATTTTTCGGTGAAATGCACCACGGCGATTGAAAAGAAGGGGCACCGCGCAATTCACGCGGACGCGGTCGTGTGATTACGCGGATTGGCGTGATCCCCATCAGCCTAAAGAAGAGTGATGTTGGTTTTATGTTTTGGGAACCGTGGGGTGGACGTGATTCACATGGTTGGGTTTCACGGCAATTGAGGCTAAGCCGAGAGGCGGTTTCGGCGGTCTCCGCAGTTTATGGCAGGTGAGGTTGAGGGTATTATCGACTTCCAATTGTAGTGTGCAAAAAAGTAAAATTTAGTCTGAAAATTTAGAGAAAATTTATCAAAGAGTATTTGTTGAACATGTTACTGTAAATAACATTAATTGAATGAGATGTTTATTAATCGTGGTGAAGAAAGCAAGACCATCGTTTACCGGGTCGCATGTTTTTTTTTCCCGACTGCCCAACACCGATGACCTTGCGTAACACCCTCCGAATCTGGCCACAGTAGCCCCACGGGAGGTCACCACGTAACACAAACATTACTACCCCTCCAGCTAACCTTTTCGAAGCCACGCCGGCCAACCTATTGCCAAAATAAGCACACATGCAATAAGCGTGCTGGTGCCGCCGGGGCTTCCGGTTGCCACGAAGCTACACGCGATTTGTGAGGGCGGTTCGTGTCATGTTTTTTTTTTGTTTCCACACAGTTTGTTAGCAAACAAAAGATGATCTTGAAAACCCCGCGGGATTGTCCCACGGGTTTTTATGTTAGAGGCCGGCCCTTCCGGAAATGCTAATTTAACTTCGAGTTGCAAATAGTAAGAACACCGAAAAAGGGGGCCAAATCAATGGAAAATCCCAAAAAATTCGTGCCGGGCATGCCAAAGGAATGAAAAGTGTTTGTCATGATGATGATGATGATGATGATGCAACTCCTACTACTACGTGCCCGGCCACACATCGTATCTCAGCTCCGGCAGCATCAGCAGGAGCAACAGTATTTTAGAGTACTCGTCAGAATTGCGTCATTCTCGCCGACAGCGGACCATATTCCGGCGCGTGGTTTATTATTGCTTTATAGCCAGGGGTCTGCGTGGCCAATTTCGTGGCTGGCTGGCCACACCAGCTGAAAGTATGTTTTCTTTTCCGCCAGATCTTTCTTATGCTGCCGTGTCCGGCTTCCGTTCGG
The DNA here is from genome assembly GCF_943734635.1 of Anopheles cruzii. NCBI lineage: Eukaryota > Metazoa > Arthropoda > Insecta > Diptera > Culicidae > Anopheles > Anopheles cruzii. The sequence continues at coordinate 16,794,833 of NC_069145.1, forward strand.
TATGCGTGAGGCGAAATTCTTAAGGCGAAAAACTGAAGGCGTGCGTCTAAGCGTAAAACAATTTTCTCCGATTGAAGGATGGCAACATTTTTCAATCCCCTTTTTTTCACACCCGCTTTTTTCACAGTTTGGTAGTACTGTTTTCGAAGTTGTATGGTAGTTGAGCTGTGAGGGTGCATTCCTGACTGGTATGAAATTCCTGGACGCTGGTGCGTGTGTTGGTTCGGCGCTGCATTGGAAATAGCATCCATCGCACACGAACACACGCTGAGAGGCTGCATTGGCCATCGGTAGCAAACGAAACGTCATCCTGGGTGACCGGCTACGTCACGTATCGTGCTGGGGCCACCGAACCGGGCCGCCATCACGAACAAGGGCCTCGGTCGGTGTTTTTGTTACTCAAATCATCGATCTGTTTAAAAATAAAACACCCAACGATTCGGGGCGGAGTGAGGGCGAGGGCGACGATTGACGGATCAGTCTGACGAACCTGTCTAATGCACCGCGCGGCCCGAGACCGGGAACTCCGCGCGGATGGCGAGTTGGTTGGAAAATCATTTACCATCCCATTCTCTGGGTGTTCGCACTTCGCGGAAATCGTCCCATCGAATTCCTATGTTTTCTCACTTCCTCCCATTCTTCGTTTGCCTTCCGGAGTTTCCTCTCGCGGTCTCTCGCGTCTTAACTTTCACTCCCACGCGTGGCCGTCGAAAAAAAGGAACACAAAAACCAACAAAACTCGCGGCCACGCTGGCGGGGTATGATATGTGAATTTTCCAAACGCTCTCTTTTCCGGGACCACGGCCGCGCGTCACGGCCTGGGGGGTTTCTTTGTGCTTTCGTGGCCCCCCACCGCACACGGGTGGAAGAAAATGGCGGCCTCTCTGCGATCTTCACACGACGGGAAGCAGCAGTGAGCCAGTGAGTGTTGGCCGATCTATTTATAGTCCGGACTTCGGTGCAATGCACATGCATTCAGGGCGCGCACACGAGTGGTGCATCGGGAACAGCAAAGGAATGTGCTGCTGCAGCCACGGACGGCGTGCTAGAGAACAACGGCGCGCCTTTGGCGGCCATCCAGTGAGTGATCGGAAGAGTCGCGCGATGTGGCGCTCCGACGATGCTCTGGTGGCTGGGTCGATGGGTTTCGTCGAAGAAATGAAGCAGTTCTCAAGTGTGAAGCAATCCATCCAACGTGGTAAAAGTTTTGATTTGGCCCACAAATGGAAATTTATTGAAACCCTTTCCTACCCGTAAAGGGCAAGGACAAGTACTATTTGCTCTTCTCGAGAGTTCTGGAAAGTGGTCACGTAAACACGTGCCCTACGTCGGCGACGGCAGCGTTCGCACATGTGACGCAGTTAGAGATTAGCTTTACCCCTGCAACGAGTTCTCCGGGGTTTCTGTTTTTTTTTGCCGCACCGCCATTTTATAATACTTCAGATAATCAGCCATACATGCACGTAAATGATTGTTGCGGCCACTAATTGCTCAACTGTGGCGGGTGGTAAACAAACGTCAGTATTGTCGGTGTAAACCGCCGGTCGCTTTATATGCACTGTGTTTTTGATTTATTCGTTTGTGTGCCTCACATGTTATGTAACTCAGCCTTTGTGAATTTAAATTTCACGGATCTACCTCATATAGATTTGAAATTTTTACAGGGTTAAGGTCAAACGTTGACACCATAAATCTCAAAATTATTGTTCGATCTCGATTCACGCGATTAAAGGTTTCTTCGGGGATTTAGGTACCTCATGTTCTGGAGTTCGGAGATTTCACATTCTCGATCCCTTTCAACATTGTCCTACAGGGTCGACCCATTCGGGTCATTTACATAAACTGAACTAATCGATAAATTCCATCAGCCATCAATCGATTTTCAATTCCTTGCCATGACCGGATATAACTGCATTCGACACTCTGTTTGATCACCGTCACCTCGGTTGAGCTAGTGTCACCTTTACGCAAACTTTCCATTCCGATGGCCCCGATCGATCGCTGGCCGCCGGTGTTGGACACTGGTCGGTAAACTTTTCGAAACATTCGAACACGCCAACAATACGCCACCACATTCCTGCAGCGGTCTCCGGGTGTGGGGCTGGCATTCCGTCCGATAGGGCGAAGTGAATTAAAGATGACATCATAACTGGCACGAAAATGGCGCACCACGGCCCGACGCCGTGCCCTCCACAGAGTACTGTGTGCAGCGCCGAGTATACGAGTAGGGTGTTCAATAAGTTTTGCGGTTCGATTAGAAGAACATAATTTTATGGTTTGAGTATGGTCTTCCTGGACATCAGTACACTGCAAAGGGAAGGGCTGCAAAACACGATTTCACAGCTGTTATGACCTCATCATTTGAAGAGAAGCACTTTCCATGCATGCATTTTTGGGTCTGGCTCTGGAAACAGATGGAGGTCGCTAGGAGCCAAATCTGGTGAATTCGGTCCATACTCCAACAATTCGAATTTCATGGATACGGGGCTTTTTCACGAATTTTCTCTTGCAGTAGGTCTAAGGTTACAACAATAATCAAAATTTATGTTTTTACCAGTTTGCAAACAAAGTTCCATTCGCATCCAAAAAAACTGATGCCAACAGATTGTTGGGTGCTTCTTGGACACGAACTCGTTTCGGAGCCGAAGAACCAGTTTTACACCACTCTTTAGCCTCTTATTTTGATTCAGGATCATGGTAATAGACCTCTCAGGTGTTATTGATGTTTTTGGACGTCCTTGACAAGGAACGTCTTCAAAGGTTTAAACCTTTAAACGAACCGCAGAACTTTTTAAACACCCTAGGACTCTCATTTGTTTCTTCTTCTTCATTGTACTCCCGCCGCATGTGTGTGTGTGGCGTTTTCCCGTGTCGCAACACGATTAGAATCTCGCGGCCCCCCAGGACACCCCAGGATCGCCGCTGAACCGGTGTGACGTTTCACGGGCGGGTCGTGTGCCTTTGTGTTGGTGCACGCGTGCAACGTGGAAGTGGAAAATCGTGCACCGCCGTCGCCACGGCTTATGGGATGGTAGTAGTAGTGGCCTTGTGTGTGCCTTTCACGATCTTTTTCACGATCGCCGCCTCGTGCCGCACATTTTGCACCATAACCTCGGCAGCCAGTTTCAGATGTGCGTCGCGTGGGTGTAGCCAATTCACCGAGCCGAGCAATTATCTATTGTTGTTACTCCGAGTGCGGCCGAGTTGGTGTGCGAGGGAGAGCAAACGAGGTCAATAGCGCGCGCGCTGCTTGTGTGCGTTCGGAACAATGCGAAGCATCGTGCTCGCACACTCGCAACGCTCATCATTCGCAGTAGCGAGCCACGAAGTGTCATAAATGACAGGTCGGGTTAGTGTGCGAATGGCCGGCACCAAAAATATAGCGCCACGCCGCAGACTTCCGCCAAACTTTGAACTTTTGGTGTATAGTTTTTCTTGCTTTTCTTTTTGTTATGGCAAAAGGAAAATCGCGCCGACGAGACCCGGCTCCCTGGCTGGTCCGGAGGATTGCTGCCGGCGGGGTGCGGCGTTTGACCGAGATTTGAATGTGAATGAATGAACCAATGACGGGCGGGAGGGGACCGGCCGTCGGTGCCGCTACCGAGTGGGGTGTGGTCATGGCCACCCGTTTCTGCCGTTGCTGACGTTGGCTGAATTGGTGCGCGCGAATCGCGCTTTGTTCCGCCCGAAGATCGCGTACCCGCTGGCCGCCGACGGGAAGGTCTTTCTATGGGGCCGGCGACGACTTTGACGTGGCCATCCGTTCGTTCGGGAGCGGATTATTTGCGCATTACCCTTGCGCTGGCTGTCGAGGAGGTACTGTCGTTGAATTGATTCGCCCTTCATTCGCGCACTTTCCTGAATCGGAAAGGCTTTGTGCGGCTATCGAGAGAATGAAAGCCAACATTCCGGCAGGAGAGATTGTCGAACGGGCCAGGTATTGCGAGCTTTACTGATAGGGTGACCCGGTAGCAGCAACGCTTGTCATCGGAGCATCAGCAGCTGATCGGTGTCCGTCAATCTGTCGGGTCAGAAGGGCGACTGATGGCCCGACAATGTCGGTCTCTAGAGAGGCGCAAAATGTAGCGCAGTTACCCTCCTTTACGTGGCGTTTGTTGTTGGTTCTTGCCGATCGATAAACATTCGGTTCCTCCTATCGACCACAACTTTCGTCTGGTTCGCTGCTAGACTTCCGCAACAGTCGTCGTCGACGATACCAAAGCCCGTGATTAACTTCCATCCGTGATAGAGTCGGAATGGGGCGACATGGTTCTGCTTCTGACGCCTGGTCGGTTTTGGGTCCGGCCGGTGTGGTGCCACTTCTTTCCCAGGGGCGTACTATAAATTAATAGTTTCCCAGTTTTTTACCGTTCGTTTCACTATTCCCGTACCGCAGCTCTGTTGCGCTTCCTCCCGCGGGGCCAAACCTGGTAATTTATTATTGGAACACCTACCGGAAGCCGGAAAATAAAAATAGATTATCCACTTCCCAGTTCCCACATGTGCAGCGGGTCCGCTCGCGCGCGCCCTGGTGTCAGACTTTCGGAAAAGGAACCCGTCGGAACCCGTCCGCCGTCGGACGGTCGGCTGCCGGACGGTAATAATTTGCGTATTTTCGTCGGCTCCATTTTCTCCTGGCGCACGGCGAGTCCGAGAGACTGGACTGTTCCACTTTGCCGCGCAGAGAGCGAGAAGTGTGAAGTTGCAAATTAAGCCGTCCATCTTTCTTCGTTACCAAGCCCGCCGGTTGTTTCTCTGGCGGTGGAACTTTTCGATGGCTTTCGGGTGTTCCGGTGGCCGGCTCTTTGGTGTTGATCCAAGATTATGGGGAGAAAGATACTCGTCGCCGGCCGTCGCCCGCCCGATGATGGGTGGCCGAGATCGTGCGCCTGGAACGATTTAAAGTGTGAAAATGGCTTGGGGCCGGTTCCGGTGCAACACATTAATGTTAAACGGTTGGAGAAGTTATGAAATGAATAAACATTTCAGCTGGACTTTGTCCATGCCATTTGGGAGCAGGCTTATCATTTGATTTGCCTAAGCTCTTGTGACTTCCTTATCTGATTATGGTTTTTCTTTTGTTTTCAAAGCTGCAACTTGTTTTTAATGTTCACAATGCATTTTTAGTCCGTTAATTTCCGTTTTAATTGTAAACGAAATAATTCTTGTGAAGTTTTGTTTGAGTGCTTGTGATGGTGCTGACGGAGAATATCTCTCGACACGAAAGCAAATCTAATAATCCTCTTCGTTGATGACTAGGCTCTCACATATTTCATTTACGTAGCCACCGATCGGTTGGCCGAGTCGTGAAAAAGTCGAATCATGCTGTTCGTGAGCAAACGAACTGTCATGGTTCTGTAACTTTTTGGGCGAACTGCTGATTTTTTCATTATCGTACGATAGCACGCCATTCGGAAGGGTGTGCTAGATAAATGATAAAAACGGTGAATTTTCTAGCCTACCTCGTTGGTGATGTTATCAGTAGAGCCCGGCACACTGGCCTCATGGGTTTCGTGCCGTGTTCTAGAAAGGCTCCAGTTTTCTTTTGAGCTGGAATTATTTTCACTTTCCGTTTTTGCATCCCATTCTCGGATTGTTCTATTCTGTGCGCTGAATCTCGGATTTAATGAATTTCTGTTTTTTGCGTGATTACAAAAAAACTTGCAAAAGTACTGGCCGAACACTAATCATGTTTTCCTTTTTTTTCTTCTCATTTTAGGTAAGTGTAATTCTGTTCAGAGGTATCGCATGGATGAAATCACGCAAATGAGAAGCACTGGATGAATGGAAGAACTATTATTCTGTGCTGCGGAATGGAAACTTTCGTTGTAGAAGAATGGAATAGAAATAAGATTTACCTGGTTGTGAATTTACTAATTATTGATAAGTAAGAATAAGGCCAATCATTAGTTTAATGTTGACGTTTTCGAAGGCAAGGAATTGAAACGAAACGAACCCAAATAGAACCGCAGTAAAACACTAGTTGGGGTTCCTTGTTGAGCTACGTTCTTGTTAGGTTAAGTGAAAATTGGCTAGTCCAGAGTAATAGTTAATCATAGGTATAGAATCTTTTTTTTTGTCCGAAAGTGAAGAGAAATAAGATAATCACTTTATTATTATTGGATTAGAGATAAGTTCTATGAAGTTTAGTTTAAAGAATGCGAATAGGGTTGATAGAATCTGAATATAAAAACAAAAAATGTTTCAAATATTTCTAGTAGTGTAGCTTCTAAAAATTCAATAGTTTTTGTGAATTCGATGTCAAATTTTCTCACAACATGCCATCATCTTAATTTAGGACGAATTAGGTGAAGGAAAATCATAGTTTCAATCTTGAAAATGATTACAAGATTATGCTATCGCTCTCACGAAGCCTACAAAAGTGTCAAAGCTACCATAGTAAACACGAATACAATAGCCAAGCACACGAACAGCTGGTGTTCAATTATCATGCATCGTGACAAGCTCGTTCTACTATTAAACCATTGTTGATTTATACAATCGACTCTTCCGATCATGGCGAACGAATAATGTCAAATGAAATTACGTGACGTGGAGTGCAAATGGAGGACGAGGAGTGTCTGAGGTAAATCGACAATGACCGCGAAGTTGTGGGTACCGAAGGAAGAAATCGTTTGTCTCATCTTCTCATTGTCTGAGAGGTTAATGTAAATTCATGTAAATAATGCTAGCGTTTTAAATTGTAATGATAATGAGGTAGAAAAGGGTAAAATCTTCATAGAGAATAGGAAATTAGAGAATAGAGAATAGGAGAACGTTTACAATCTTATCAAAAGGTTGACATTGTTATAGCATGTTGATACTTTTCCTAGTTCGAAAGATTGTTTCTAGACATATTCATTCATTGCTAAACAAAGTAATTCATTTGAAATGAAAACAATCATTTCAAGTTGATTCTTGCTTCATAGAAGACTACAGAGTATACTTTAAACAGTTCATATACTTTTGAAACTTAAATTTACTTTCATTTCATTTTCTTTCAATTCATTTGCTAAAAACCGAATAATAATAAGTGCGTTAAAACCGTTAACAAATTGCGGTTAAGCTTCAAGCATTGAACAGACAGTCTATTAACAATATTTTCTAAGAGGGAGGAAATGACAGGCAATATTATGTCATAACTGAATTACCGTAAAAGGTGCCAGTAAGGCACGCTTGTCGTTAATATGGCATGATTATGGTATTAAAGGAAACCGTGCCAAATTAGACGTGAGCTGACGTACCCTTCCCATTATTTGCATTGAGCTGTTGGATTCTTCAGTGCATTATACCGTAGCACACAAGATTAGGGTAGGCCCCAAGTCACGCTTGCCATTGAGCATCTGTTAGAAAGCTGGTTTTTAACGCTGTCAAACAGGAAGGTAGCAAACACCGGTCACGTTAAGGTTGGTGTTAGCGTAACAGTATGAGATTTCGCATATTTCGCACAACAGCGTGTCTAGCGGTATTCACCGGGTTGAAGTACCATAGGGTGCAGGAGTATCAGTTACATCCAATGTCTGTAAAAGGTAGATTCACACTAACTCGAAAGCTAGACTGATGCTCCCGAAGTTGCATCCGCGGCATCTTTTGTGCTGTCGCAAACGATTATCAGTTTTCAAGAGGCGTCTCACACGCTGCACTTCTGAATCTTTACTTAATCTTTGAGAGTCTGGGAAGGGTTTGAGGTTGCGAGGCTTGTTTGCCAATAATGATTGCCTTTTGAGGTGTCAACTTTATGCAAGAGCGCCAAATGAAACAGCTTCTCGTAGGAAATGATGGTGAGAGAACTAGCCGACAGAGATCACTTCTTTTGGTCGTTGACGAATTGAATCTGAAATTTTAGTAGTGTTGGAAAAGTGCCAGAACTTGCAACTGGCACTTTTCTAATCGATGATGATCGATCGATGATAATTTAGTAGACATCGGTGCAAGCGTGAACTTCCAATGCAATCTCCTCTTGCAAATGAATAATTTGAGCCGATGTGTAATCTCGCAATTGAAAGTTATTTCATAAATTTTGCCTCCGGCATTCAATCTGATCAGTATTTAATAACATCCGTCTCTTGGGTTGTTGTCGACCAATACAACTACAGGCATTACTTTCTCATCGTCTCGAGTAGCGAACCTGTCATTGGCAGCCTAAGTGAGAAAAAGTTTGGCACGAAGGCGTAACCATTTTGCATTGCTGGCTTCATGCTGTACTGTGTGTGCCAAAGCCACAGTTCACGCTGGGATTATCGACGGACAACGACGATGGGATTTCGATTTTTGTTTGTTGCGCAACTACACCACAAGTCGCTGTTGTATGACGCGGCGCATACCTTTTCCTGTTGGTGCATTGCAGCATCGATGCTGTCTAGGGTCCTATCCGCAAATGGAATATAATGGCCGGCCATAACGAGCAAACAAAGTTCTCCAGTTGAAACCTACGACAGTTGGTATCTCCATTTTGTCGATTTAAAGTCTGTGGCGTATCTTCTTATGAGGCTATTTACTCGTAAGATACAGCCATCTTTACGTCAGTTATAGAGAAACTTGACACTTCCTCTATTATTATAGAGCCTTAAGCTGTTAAACGAAGCATATTTTTGTCGAAATGTTCGTCGGCGCGTACCAATCGTGTGTTCTCTTACAACCGTCGAGTTGCTAGAACTATCTTACCAAGTTTGAAGGGATCCCTCGGATTACTGTCTGCAACATGGTGGCGTTATTATGCAACATTGAAGCTGCCGTTGTTACTTTGTGGGAAAAAGAAATACAACTTGAATTGAGTAGATAAATTGGTTTAAGTAAATGAGTCCTTAGTTTGAGCTCAATCAATTTTCTCAATATCCAACCGCACCCCGATTATGTGAATTCAATTTTCCTTTAAATAATTTGTTAAACTAATTTGCTAAACATCTTATCTTAGATTATTGTATTGTTTGCTTGTTAATGTAAACTAATCTTTGCTTTCTTTTCTCTTACAGGCACAACCGAAGGTAAGCAATCGATTGGAACTGATCATGTGATTGGCATATTTTTGTAATCAGCGGAGCAATAGCGCCGTGTTGTCGAGGGGTTTTAACTTAAATATTTGCAGATACATAATCGCACGTGATTAAAATTATTACAAACACTCGCATCGAGAAACATTCATTAGCGATAGTAAAAAGAGTCTCCAATCGTAGCAAGAACATCGTTTTAATTTTTGTTAATCAACGAAAGGAATCGGATGTTGATAAACACGTCGTCGAATGGCGAAAATTGTAAAAGAGCGACCCAGGCTCGTGATCAATTATAGACGGATGGCGATCAAAGCTAAATTAATCGCCCTCCTCAGAGCTCTTTCACTTTTTTGCTTCGCCGGTAAAATCAATCAACTGAAATAGACGGCCACTTCTTTCCCTTCTCGATCTCCGTCGTTGGTTGCGTTTGACGATGTTCGCCCCGTTTCGCGGACATTCGCGAGTTCACCTTTCGCAGCCAATAGAGGACCCCACGCAGCGGGCCGGCGACCCCGAGTAATCAGCGGTAATCGATCAGTTGTTTCTTGTCTGATTTCTCTGATTTTCGAATCACCTTCCGCTTATCGAAAGCTTGTTGTGGTCACTTTTCGTTGACATATTTTCGGCCCTGTTTTCTCTCTCTGTTTCGGATGCGTAAGCCTTCCGGGAGGGGATTACTTACGTCCGATTACGTTTGGCCGGAGCCGATTTTCGCCATGTAGTAGCGAATTCGCCGCACCATTTCTCGGCCAATTTTCCACTCTTTCTCCCAGCGCTGTTAGGAGACGTTTACGATGGGAATGGGATCTTGTCCCAATCGATTCGCAAAACAGGAGGAAATTGACCAATCTTGACCACCGGTTGTCGGGTATAGGGGCCACGTTTCAACCATGGCATCAGGGCATTCACATGGAAAAAGCAGATTAGCTTTTTTTGTATCGTGAACAGCTTTCATGTCGCTTCCCGGTGCTTGGTGGCATCGCCATTACGTGATACCCGTTTCCGGTGGGGCTCAGCCGCGTGTCATACGCTGAAAAGGATGTTGTGGCTCTGGTTGTGAGAGTCCTGCCCGAGGGCAAATGTTTTTTCATATGTTTCGCTTCGCAATGAATATTTTCAGTTGAACCGCTTTTATAGCCGGAAGCATTCCAGTTGTTGCTGTCTTGGTTGGCGTATGGCAAGTGGCCGACGTCGTCTGAAGGAGCTGTCGAGGCAAGTACGGGTCTTAAGTGACTCACGTAGGAGAACACCATAATCGTTTAGAGTGTATTGTTCACGATTGCGGCTTGGCGATAGAGGGACTTCATGACATCTTTCAGATTCAACAATTCACTTTGGCGAGAGAGCAAATTTGAAGTGTTTTTCATCAATCCGTTATGACTTTTTCAATTTGAAGAATCGCTAAACATATCCTTATTTTTGCAGAGTTGATAAAAGAAAGAAGGTCAAACACTTTACAATGACTTCAATTTTACGTTATGAGAATAAAATATCGTTTTAGTTAATATAATTTCCCTCCTCAATTACTTTTAATTAGTTGCTGCACTTTTGTTCTTATTTAATTGAGGTCAAAGTTGGGATGAGATGGCTTCTTATCTTCGTTCGGTGAAGCTTAAAGAACCACGACCCTTTGCCGGCATCGTAGTCATTGTTATCGTGAAACGATTTGAAAATCTGAAGAGGATAACCATTTTTCGATTCGTTGGCTCCCATCTTGCTCTCATCTGTTCACGGTCTTAAGGACTTGCCGCAATCGTTATGCTCCAACACGCTCCGTCTAAAAACTAGGAACTTTGCGCTAATGAACGACGGCATGGACCATTTAAAATATGCCACCAGAGACTCGAGAGCTTTCGTTTTGCGCGCGTTGCGCCGGGGTGGTGGCGGGCTGGTGGCGGCACTTACGGTGCAGCAATTTTCTGCCGCAAATGTCATCTTCCCGTGGTGCGGGAAAAGAATCGGGGCGTGCCAAAGGCGGTGTAATGAATGAACAGTGCATGCAACTAGGCTGCTTCCTCGAGCAGGCAAAAAATCTTAAGAAAGACGTGCTTTGCCAGCGAACGTTGCCTAAGCCCGGGGTGTAATTAAAAGTGACTTAATCCACTTCCTTCACCCACGCGCCGCCGTTGGTCGGAACCAAGACTAGCTACTTCTTCGCCATGCAACCCACAAAGGCAGCATAGTGCACCTTTGCAGGTAATTTTGGGCCCGGCCGGGTCCGTAATGCTGCACTCGTTTCCCATCTGTTGCCGGCTTTATGCGTTTTATCGACGCCTTCCTGTGGTTTGGTATTTTTGATACTTTTTTTCGTGCTGCCACACGCTATGGTGCTGGTTATGTGTTCACCACCCACTATGCGCATAATTAACCAGCATGCGCGCTCTGTTCGCGCTCTGTTATTAGCCAGTCGGAAGCCGGGAGCGATGATTAAAGGGCGTTTATCGATGTGTATCATTCCGGTGCATCAGAACACAAACGATACTTATGTTTGCTTCCTCCGTCTGGCAAAGCACCGGGAATGGGCCTGCTCGTGAACATGAGTTCGCTGCGTTGCGGCCACCGTTAATTGGCTTCATTTAAATCGTTCCAATGTTTATTATGCTGTGCGGTTTATTATTGCGGGATTTGTGTGATTTTCATAAAAAAGAAACATAGCATAACTGATTTTGGTGGTGATATTTAATGGTGACATTTTTATGCTGGTGGTTCTGCTAATGCCACACTCCATTATGGTGGCTGCCGTAACTTCCTCGGCGCCAATTGATGGGAGAAGCATAATTAACGAACTACGACACGTTTGGCAACACTCTTGTCTGTGCCCGCAGACATAAAACGGCACGAGCATGGAGTAAAACTGCGGAAAAGCTTGGACAACAGTGTTTGTTCGCAGCATAGAACCGTCCACTTTCGTAGCGGTTCCTTCCTCCCTCCCAGTAATGGGCATATTAAATTTAATATGCACTGATGCTTATTAGCAGCGTCTTGACTGACCGTTTGTTAGTGCGACCTTTGGTTGGTGGTTTTTGGCTTACGAAGGGAAATGTGTGACAAACCTGTAATTGTTAATCTGTTACGGTACGCTCTCAATAAGTTAATTTCCTATCAAATGGGATGCCAAATATGCAGATTGTAGTTTGCTTCCGTCTGGCTGGCGGCAACAAGCATGACACATCGATTAGTTTCGATACTGAAATTTGATGGAATTGATTGTTGTTTCGCCATCGTTTTCCTCCTGTGTGGCCTCAAACTGGCCAGCAGGCTGTCGATGCCAAAGAAGGGTGATGTAACCGATATTTCGAAATTGGATTGAGCCGAATTACTCAATCTCTTAGATGATAATGACGAGGCGCACTGTGCACCATCAATGTGTAGCTTTCGCAAGAGGCGTGCCTTATTATTTTAGGCGAGATCACAACACGCAGTACGCACGCTGAATAATTACTGTCATTAAAGGATTTGTGATGGGCGTGTGCTGTGTGTGTGTGTGGTTTGCTAAACAGTTCGTAATGTCGATCGGCGCCACCATCCGAACGGTGGGCTCGTGAGAAGTGGGCCTCCAATTTGTGAGACTTAATTTCCCATTTGGCGCCGTTTTGTTCGCTTGATTTGTGTTGCTTGCTTTTCGCCGGCCGTCACACGTGAACAGTGAGGGGAACGGTGTTGTCCGGCGTGTCTAGCTTGCGATGGCTTGAGATGAGAGATTTGCTTTCCTTGTGCTAAAAATTACTAGACCATTGAAAAGTAAATCATCTCGCCTCGTCTGGCCGTAGCCGCTGGCCTGGTGTAGTGGAGGTGTCTGCGCCGGTGATTGACGGCGAAAGTGATGTACGTGGCGGCCACATAATTTTGGTTACTAAGCTGTGGGATGCGTTAAAATGACGCGCCAAGCCAAGACGTAAAACCAATAATCGAACAAAATGGTTTGAAATAGAATTTCTGTAGTGAAATGTGAAAGGATGATTTAGTGAAGACCAAAGGCAATTTCTTTTACCGTAATGATCTTCAATATTGTCTTTAATTCTTACTAACACTATCTTGATTATTTTTCTGTCGTCATCTATTTCTATCTATTTCTAATTTATCGTTTGCCGGCCGACTGCCAGGGGTAAACTCTGTTCGATAACGCAAATATTTGTACATCATCAGCAAACGATCGATCGGCAAACTTCACTCGGACCTCGGCCCGGGCTGTGTTTTGTCCTATCGCATGGGGGGAAAATGGGAGAGAGCTTTGAGCATGAAATCCTATTTGTATACCCCTCTTCGCCATGCCACCAGTTGCGTGCGAAAATGTTATACCCGGGGCCGGGTGTGCTCTCCTCTTCTCGGCGGCTCAACACACGGTGAACAGAAGTATGCGAAAATGTGCTTTCGTTTCCCTGGCTGTGATCGGCACATTATGATGGGGGATGATGGAGCCCCAGACGGTTGATAATCATTTTAATGATGTTTGGTTTGCGGTTGCTGATCGGTGCATTGTTTTTAATGCATGCGCTGTTGTAGTGTGTGTTGTTGATGATGTGTTTATCGGCTTTGTGCCCATCGGGACGCGATGTTTTCATTCAAGCGCGAGCATCATCCAACAGAAATCGCAATCGCTGAGTAATTTTAATCAACAGCATGCTAAATGAATTCGTTTGGCGATTCGTTTCGGTTTCGACTGCCGCGACTCAAGTGTTTTACTATTACAAACAAAAGAGAATATTGTCCATTAAACATTGCAGAACTAAGTTGTGATCACCAAAGTGATGACAGTTAACCGAAAGAGGATCTTTTTTCAATTCAATCAATTCTCGTTGCCATCGTTGTGGTTGCTGATTTAATTTATCCTGAAGACGGCCGAGAAAGTTTAAAGATAAAAAGATAATATAAATTTTTCCATCTCCGCTGAGTGAACGAGTATTTTGTTTTGTTAAAATCTTAAAAAATGGCCACTTGCATTGTTACAATGCACTCCACGTTATTGCATCAGCTCATTGTGGCGCACTGTTGGACCCCATTTCGTGACGAAAACGACATTAAATCGACCGTCATCAGCAGCCCACCGATTCAGCGGTCTCCATTCGCTCGCACAGAATGCAACTGTTCCCCAACGGTGCACTTGCACTTGCTTCCGGATGTCTCTTTGTTTCGTCTTGCACCATGCTCGGTGAGAATGATCGGCAACACAGGGCCGGCCCGGGCCAGGTTTTGTCAATCGATTGCATAATAAACCACCATCCTACTGTCATCGTCACTTCGCCGTGCACCTTAAAAGGCGTGCGCCCATGACGGGTGCCGATGCAACTGCAAGGAGCGACCAGAGAAAAATAGGACGGATGGGACGCATCGACAGTCTTTCGTTGTTGGGTGTTCGCGATGCATTTGGCCACGGTTATGTGTCGCCCTTTTATGCTGCTCGCCACGGCTTGGTGCCTTTTTCGCGCCCAATCACTTGTGCAATCGAAGAGCAGTTAATGCTGTGTGAGGCTCTTTTTAAATCAGCGAAAAAGCTGTAACTAAGCCCCAGGAACCCTTTCTTTCCACGCATCGCATAAAAGTAGAAAACGAAACAGATCGAAAGGAGCACGAAGTGAAAAGATTTTACCAACAGCCACCAATGTGGGGCAACAATGTTTAACAATTGGCCATGTGGTTGTAGCTCGCCCCTAAGTGAACGATTAAAATCGGCGAAACATTTCCTCGCGAGCACACGCTGTTGTGTCGCGGTCGCTTGTAGAGTTTTGTAAAAGCTTGTTCGCCGGCGACACGGGTGCGTTTGCTTAATGCTCCGTAACCACCCAAGGTGCTGGCGAAACCGACGAGACGCGTGCCTCTGTCGGAAGGGGTCATTTCCTTTTCACTTTTTTCATCTTTATTACCCGCGGACGGCGGTTTGCGAAAGATTAAGACTTTTATTTTCACATATTTCACGCCGGCCCCCCCCCAGGGGTCGAAGGTCGGACATGAAAATGCATATTCCGCCAAGGTTGTCGTTGGCCGGTCGGCGCGATCGGAATGTGCTTTCGACTTGCGAAACGAAAGGTGCCGTTCCGGGCCGTTGGTTAAAACTTTCAAATTTACTCTTTTTTTCGCCTGCAACAGCCGGACGGGACAGAGGACCGGCGGCGCAATGGAGACATCAGTTTGGTGATAAATCAAAAGTGTGTTGTCTTGCGTCTGGTATGGCATGCTCCAGCCTGCCGGCGATGAGTAATCCTTGAGCCGCTAGCATAATTCATTCCTATCCAATGAGATCTGATCACCCGGCTCTCGAGCATCATGGTTGTGGCGCAGTAATCGTATCTTGAGACGACGACTGTTGGAGCGCAACCAGGGTGTTAAGCTTTGTGTCCAGCCCGCTCGGTAGTTATGTGGCTCGCCTGCTCCGGATGACCTTGGGCAGTTTGCGCACGATGTTGCCAGAAGATGTCCTCCTCGGGCGAAACACGATCCAACGCCAATTAGGCAACCGGTTAAATGCAGCAATCAGAGGGACTACGCGAGAGTAGCGCGAGGTGTACTTTTGCCACTCTGATGAAGCACACGATTCCCGCAGGGCCGATGGGGACGATTAGGCTTCACCGAAGACCGGTGCACTAAATGCTCTGGTAGTCTAATTGGTTTGTTGCCACAGGGACTACCGTTTCGTGAGCTCAGCAGGTTAGGCGGTGGGCAAGCGGAATCACTAAGCTTGAAGTGTTGTTCGATTGCAATCCAGTTAGCTTCAGTGACCTCGAACCGTTCTCTCCGTTATGCTAATTTTGCGATCATCCTCTATGACTGTTTTCAATTTTTCAACAGTCTTCAAAATATATCTATTTAATTATTAGACAAATCTAAAACGAGTATAATATTCGCCAAATAAGATATCTAAGGTATTTATTAAAATCCAAAATTTTTTGGACGCATTATTTTCTTTATGGGAAGTCGAGCGCGTAACCGTTGGAACCATCACGTGTGAGGTAATAAAATTGAAAACCTTTTCACAAAATCTAGCATAAATCTGAGTCGGAATGGATCGCGGGTCATCCCTCTTACCGCAGAGCAGCGATGCTGCCGGTGCTCCTTCGGTATCAGAGGCAGTGTTGGCCGTTGGTCGGTCTAGCAAATAAAAATAGATTGCACAACCTTTCCGATGCCAAATCGATGGCGGTGCAATTAGCATCATCATCATCGTTGGCAGCGGCGGCGGCGTCGGCGAGTAGGGTCTCCTTCGTGGGTTCCTACTTCCTAGCTCGCGCGGCGAGAAAACAATTGTGCGCATAATTTCCAACACAAAATTGGTAATTCAAGGTGTTATTAGTCGGCTCTGGTACGTAACACTCGCTTGCACACACACGTGGGAGCGCTGCGATCGATTCGAACCTAATCATCCGTCTGGGGTCAGTTTGTCCGGTCCTCGTCAACACGGCCGAGCCGGTGCAGCAATCTTGGCACGCAGTGGCCACCGCGTTTCTAGAGTGGTCCGACAGAGGGGACAGCATAAAACCTCTTCCTTTCGCGGACTCGTCCCACCCAGCTGGGCCAACCCAGCCCAGCGAATTGTCGAGTATAAATAATTCGACGCAATTATGAATCCCATTTTTTCTTGGGTGCGCGCGCCCGCCTGGCCGATGTACGTGTGTTTATTTAGCGCCGTTACGTGGTGCACGTTCGAAGTTAATTTGTCGCTGGCCAGGCCAGGTCGGTCGTCGTTCGATCGGAGCTGCTGGTGCTGCTGCTGCTGTTAATCGAGAAGTGCATTCCACTCCGGAGACGCACCAAGCAGCAGGAGGGAACGAGCCGGTATTTTGCACCGTTAGCATAATGAGCCGAGCATAAAATCACGTACGGGCCGTGAAGCGTTGATGCATTCGGCCACGCTGCCTTCTTCGTCGTTGAGGCGCTAGGCGATCCACCTCCCGTCGTTGGCTAATTTTCTACAAAGCTCCTTCGAGGTAGGCGCAGTGACGAAGGTAGAATGTAGTGAAGTCATTTGATTAAATTACTCAACATACACAGCACGCCAAATGTCATTGGGCGAAATCGAGATTGGACGATCGGTCACCAGTCGGCTCGCTGTTCTTGCGCAATCGATGTGGAAATAGACAAACGTTTTGGTGTCCCGTTTATGTCCCCCCCTTCTCGGGTCATTTCATTGTGAACTGAAGCGACAGCCTCCTGTCCAGTTTGAGATAGAATCAAATTTTTAAATCGCCCACTCAGTGTTGCAACATATTGCTCGAGCGCCGTTTGCTCCTTGCGCTGTCAATAATCCTTCAAAAGCCCACGGAGTAGCCGTCAGCAACCAAACGACCGATGACCGTGGTGCGTGCCGTAAAATTACTGTGCAACGCGATGCAATTACAATGCACCACCCACCCTGGCGCCGCAGATGATGGACACAACACAGACACGCCGATGATGGACCATGTGAATGACATGGCAGCTTGTACCGGGCCGGGGTGTTGAGTGAAAATTTCGAAGGAGCGCGCGCGCGCGCCATCACTTATGGCGGGTGGAAATTGGACTGAGACAGACAGAAAAAAACGCGCCCAAGAAAGAAGCCCCGGGGCTCTTCTTTTGACCCATTTGTGCGAGACTTGGATGCACTTCTCCGCGGCGTGGTCAGTTTTCGAGGGGTGTGCCTCCTGACTCTCGGGGCCACATGGGCACAATTATTTTGTCAGTGTTTGTCGTGCAACAACCACCACCATCTCCGGTTTTGTTTTCGGGTTCTGAAGCCAGCAATAAATCTGTGTACGGGTCTGTGCACAATGTGTTGCAGACGTGGTGTTGTTTGAACACTTTGCTCTCTTCGCTCTCAGCCCGTTGAGCTGTGGCAATAATGACCGTAATTGCTGTGAGATCACCATTGTGCAGTGCCAAAAGCGCAGCCCGGTTGCGCTGCATCGTCAGAGCAGCTCAACACGATTGCTGTGTGGGCGAGTATTTGATTTTAGTGTTCAATAAAAGGCGCGCAGTAAAAGCGCACCGAAGCCGATACAAAGTATGCTGCCCTGATGCCAGGCGACCGCGCACTGACTTCATGTAACTGCGCGGGCTAACGAAGGGGGACGATCAGGAGTACCGATTATCGATTTTCTTCGTGCGATTGGAGGAGTCCGCTTTCGAGCTCATTAGTCGATTGAATTTTTATTAAATCAAAATGCATCTCGAGTCTTGTTAGCAGTCGGGTTTCACTCTTTGTTTTTCCCTTCTTGCAGGTAAGGACTTTTCGTATTTTCATCGCCCGAACGTAAGTAAATGTACAATGTAACTGTATTAACGACATCCCATACATTTCCAAACTGTCACATATTCCGGTTAGTACTTCCCCATGAGCGGCCCCTTTTGCGTTCCTTTGCCTCTCGGTGATTCACGTCGTGCGATGCGTCATGTTCTCGGGCCCGCTTCTACTAAATGGAGCCGCATGGTGACATAATATCTGCCGCCCATCCGTGGTCCACATCGATTTTAGTGCCTCGGTGCCATTTGTTTTCACTCCAGGCGTTTGCCTGGACCCATTTCCTGTTTACTACGCGCATTAATTTACTGCACCACGCTGCAGGGGCAGAAGCTTTCGCTCGTGTGTGCATCAAACACCGTCAGCTGCCTAGTGAGCCGCAGTGAGAAAGCTTCCCTCACTGCGAGAGGAGAGCGTAGTACGCGCGAGTGAACGATTTCTCTTTTGCTCACGGTGAGCGAGAGAGTGCGCGACTCGAATGCTCTCCCGATTGGGCGGCTCTGTTAGCACTTTCTCCTGCTGAATGCCGGCACACGCGAGTACAAAAGCTCACTGACAGAGAGAGACCCCCCTTTCGGGGAGCGTGTTTGGAGCTTCTTCGCCCGTTCGATGTTTGGCAACCCTTCAGTGCCGTTTGTCGAGACCGCGTGCGAAGAAGCTACATTCCGACCGGCGACCGCGGTTCGTGGTTCTCTCCAGTATTGGGGGTTTTCTTCGACACCTGCTGGGGTAGGGCATTCGTCACTCGATCGACGATGCTACGATCACCAACTCATCGCGCCCGCTCTCGCACAACCCCGACTTGTGAGAGCGGCGATGTTTTGCGACGTTTTGTGGGCGATGTTTTCGAGCGTGATTTACCTTCGCTCATCGCATCGGTTGTCGCTCAGCAGTGATAAGCATACGCGCGAACGGATCGGTCGTTGGTGTGTGGGGTGCGTAGGTATCATCGGCCGGTGTTCCGTCTGCCCACGGATTGCGTTTGGCCACGGAGTCAGACCCCCCGAACGAACACGTCTTACGTCTGCACGGTTTTAGTTTAGTGAAGCAAAGTGTTTCTTCCTGGCTCCGGCGGTGGCTTGAGGAGGGCATCCTTTCCTATGGCCCACCGTCCGCATAAGGAGTGCATTGTTTTTGTTTTGCGTGCCCCGATGAGCATCAATTAAATGTGCAATTGGTAGCGTGCGGGCGGCGTGGTTGGTGTGGTGCGCAGTGCTGTGTGCATTAAAAATGTTAATTCCAATTCACGCTCCTCCTTCAAGACTGTGTGACGCACGGAGGCGAGGTGTTTCTTGCGATTCTTCGCTCCGGTCGGCGCGTGTCTATGTATTTGGCACGTCAGTGAGTCAGTGATTTGAATTGCTATCGTCCAGACCGTGGTGTGGGCGCGTGTTGGTTCGATGCGCTGCACGGATTCCGGAATCGGTGCGGTTTGCATTAACAAACTTAATCGGAGCTAGCCCCGACCGGGTGATGCAAGCGAACGACCGTCGCATGACGGTAGCCGCCGGGTGACCGAAACGGGTGCCAAAACATTGCGTCAACCGACTTTTGGCGTAAACACAGGACGGACGAAAATAAATCGGAACCACGGAACACCCACATGGGCGCGATGGAGAACAAGGACCCGAGAAAGTGTGACGCCAATCGGAATGGAACCGTGCTGCGCAAAATGCTGCAAACCGGCAGATACCTTGGCGGAGGATGGGCCGCCTGCTACTCCGCCGCAGCAGCTGTTTGTGACATTGTAATCAGCGAACGTTTTGCGCCGGGCCAGACAACTGTTTTACCAAGCGACTGCTGTAAACCGACGCAGATACTGTTGCGTGATAAAATTTGGTTCAAGCACGCGCGCGCGCGGCTCTACTCTGGTGCTCTACTCTGCGCGGTGGATAAAAGTGTGCGGGGCTGCTGGATGCGCCAAGTGCCGGCCACAGTGAAACCTGCGGCGAGGCTGTGAAATTGGGCCACCGATCGGCGAAGAAACGTTTCTCGGCGGCGGCACACGCTTGGTGTCGATTGGATGGGCTCCTTTTGAGTGCCGTTAATTGAAGTTTTTTTTCCACCCCATTCAGCTCCTCTTCTTTCGCCATCTTAGTTCCTTCCGAATCAGGCGTGTGTTTGGAATTTCTCCCCCAGTCACGTACGCGAAGAAAACGTGTAGCGAATTTGAATTGATTAGATTTATTTGATTATAGCATTTTAGCAAAACCCGGCCGGGGTGTGTTTTTTGGCACGCTGTAGGTGCGAATTCCCGCCCCACCCCACGGTGTTGATTTCGAACGAATCACCCTCTGCGGTGGCGGTCACCCTTATCCGCGGTCTTATCTTGTTGATTGTTGGCCATCCTTTTTTATTTTCTACCGGCGATGATAAATCCCCCTCAAAACGATCAATCGCTTGATAGTGAAATGAAGCACATTGCTGATGAAATACAGCCAGGCTTGCCGTACGCTGCAAAGTGTTGATGCCTGTGGACAAGAGAGTCAAGTAAAATCCCACAAACTGAGAGAAAAATTAAGTCCGATCGGCTTTTCGGCATGACAAAGCTTTAGCTTTCGGTAATCTGCAATATTCGCCAATCAATCGCCAATTGGCGCCAATCCTTTCTTCGCTGTTTTATCGGGGGCTCTCTTGCTCCATTTACGATGCCATCGGGCATTGGCAATTGCTTCGCAACGCCTTGACCAGTGGCGCATGGAAGAAACACTTCAATTTCACTAATTTTCGCCCCAACCCGCTGGCGGTCGCGGGTTGACATGCAAAGTGCAGCCTCTCAACCGCGGGACCATAAATCAATCAGAAGACGATGGTGCAACAGCGCGTTGTAGAGCCCGGCTAAGTAAGGATGCTGGTCGCCGGCAGCTAATATTTTGTAACAGAACGGCCCAGCAACGCGCGCGTTCGCGGATTAAATTTCAATGCGAACCCCAAATGTCAAGGTTTGGTCGGCTTTTCGGAGGGCCGACGTGACAGGAAAACGCCGCGGGTACTGGTTCACGATGGCAAGCTTTAATTTTAAAGCTAATTGAAGCTTTCTTCACTCTGACGACAGCCCTCCCCGCCGCGAGTGTCACCCTGTGTCGAAAACAATCTTGCCAAGTACTCAAGAGTAGGAGGAGTTCCGAAAGGAGCCGCCGATCCACGTCACCAGACGGCCAGCAGATATCCCGCCGTTTTGCCGTCGCCAAAAAGGCAGGCGTCTGTCGCTGAGGGGCAAATCGACCACGGACATGAATAAAACATTCGCCGACCGGCGGCATGCTGTGGGAGTTTATTTTCTTTTCTCAAGTGAAAGATGGCCGAACGCGTTTAACAAATTGTTGGGAGGGCTCCGGCAAATTTCCGGCGATGATCCGCTCGCAGGATCGAGGGGTTCCAGCTGTGCGCCTAGAGCTGGCTGGTGGACAGTCGCGTCGCAGGGGACAGTATGGGTTTTGGGAATGGCGCCAAAGAAGCTACTTTTTATAATTATAGAGCAAAGTCTGGGCCATATTTGCAATCTTGAACTGTTGGCCCATCCCCCCGTCACGGCGATTTGACGGTGTATGGTTGCCGAATGGGGTCGAGCTGGACTAAACTAAAGACACCGTGGGGCGGACCTCTTGAATCTCTCCAACACACAACTTTATGTGGAACATACACTGCTGTGGTTCATTAGGTGGTCCGTTGGCTAAATATTTATTGGAAATTTCGTATTTCTTGACGGCGCAAGAAAGCCAGTGGCGTTTGACACATCCGCTTGGGGCTCACAAAGCTTTCGGTAGTCACCGTCTGAAACGCGGAAAACTGCAAACTACATCGTACCGAGTTGCGCCGAGTGATTTATGGGCCAGTTTCGGTAGCGCAGGGTCACCCTGACCAGTGATGTGTGAAATTATTCCATAAATTGCCAAAATAAAACCAACCAAGTAATATCGTGTTAATTTGTGTGGCAGCGCGCCCCTTTCAATTCGACGTCGTGCAAATTGGTATAATCGGTTTAAGATGGTTCACCCATCGTTAATGTATTCTTATTGTGCTGCTCGATATGAAATCACTCAACCGTTAGAACAAAGATTTGGACAACTGAAAAAAAAAACGTAATGTTTGCGGGTTTTTCTGGCCCCCAACCTAAGAGGCGCACGTACACCTGACGGTGATTACCTTTTCCAGTGTTTTGTCGAGCTTCCCCGGGGTTCGATTGAAGGAAATGAAAGTGACTAGCGGCGTACGTGATGTGCGAATAGACTCCTTGGCGCACTACTTTATTTCAATCACCGCCCACGGAAAGTGATCGACGCGGAAGTCGCCCGACGAGGAGGTCGCCCGTGGAGCGTCGCGCCTCACGTAGTTGAGGCCTCGTCAACCAAGCGTCAACCAAGCGTCAACAAGGAAGACGTTTTTTTGTGGGCACCACCGTGTATTAAATTGGTTTTTTGGGTCATTATTACAAGAACTGCGCTGCGCTAAGGAACAAGGCGCTAATCTAATCGCCGAACCCCGAAGTCCATTCTATTTAACATTTGCCGAGTAGTCTGGCCTGGAATGAGGAAGAACGTTTGACGGTGCGCAGATTGTTGCTACTTTACTTTGTAAAAGCCTCAGCCCAACCGTGCGTTGCGGGTTACTTTCGGTTTTCGGTGGAAGACGCCCGGCGACGTTGTTACGACGACGCTTCTGGCTTCTGGCTCGGATTGGATCATTCGCACCGAGTAGCATTTAGCAAGTGTGGCCATTGGGGAGCATTGTTGTGCTGTCGCTTTGCGCAACAACGACCAACGAAAATTGGTCAGCTCTCTGACGGGGCACAAACCACAGTCAGCTGCTGGTTGGTGTCGCCGAAATCGACGCGCGCGTAAAACGAGCAACATTATGACAGGGCGGCAGTGATGGGCGGCGGTTTTTTCGGCCCCCCAAGCCCCCCAAGCTTTACACGAAAAACAATAGGCCGTCGCGGGCCGTCAGGTGGTTTTGGTGGATTTTGTCAGCTACCGGAGTTTCATCAATCTCTAGCCCTACCGAACGTGTCCGTCTGCGAGTGTGTGTGACCATCAGCAAGTAATCGCAAGAAATCTTTACTCCGTTGGGAAATCATGCCAAAGATCGGCGAGGGGGCGGCCGAAAACTCGGAGAGGACACCGAAAAAAGTGCCGAGCACGTGGAAACATTTAACGGCACAGTTTTGAACCTTCACGGCTCAACGGGCGCGGTGCGCTGGTTCGCCCATTGGCCAATCTAATTGGGCCAATTCCTCCGCACCACCGTCTGCTGAGGGGGTGCTGTTTCGCATTTATTGTCCTTCCCCCCTGCAAATCGAAAGCCGCCATTGAGGTCAGTGTGTGTGGAGTGTATCGTAGGACTTTATTTTCGGCCTCCAAACACGTGCCATCATAAGGCTCAGGTCTTTCTCTTTACGCTTACGATTATATTTTCCTTTGTGAGTTGTAAAATGACTTCATTACTTGTTGATGGTTGAAGGTGGAGAGGTCAACAAAATCGTCTGTCCACCAGACCGAAGGCATCACGCATCAACCGCCAGCCAGCTATGGCTTTGGGGGAGGTGTCAATCGGCGGTTTAATTGAATCTACTGTTTACGGTCCTGACACTTTCGAAAACGAGCCACCCGCGTCTCGCAATTGAGCCGGCTTGTGGCAGTTGGCTCTCGGTGGTCTCTAGGCGCGCTCGGTCTCAGAACTCGGAGCAGCTTCCGCAGGCTACTTGCGGAAAGGCTACCCCACCGTAAAACCCTCCTAAGACATCCAGACAGCAGATCAAGGGCGCGAACAAGGTGACAATGGCTGGGATTGTTTCTGGGAAATTGGTTTTACGCAAGGGGAGGGTGACACACGCGGTCGGTGCGGTCGCGGCAGAGTGATTGTGTTTCGCGATAAAATGATCGTTTCTTGTTTTTGCCGTCCGCGTAATTGCCGTCTTCGCGGGCGGTGGACCCGGAGATTAGTCGGTTGCTAGCCTCGGCGTCTCCGGCGTCCGTAAATCGGTCGCTTGACATTGAGTTGAGGCATTTTGGACGCGGTTTGACGGTTTGGTTGTGGACGGTTTTATGATTGCCGAATTGTTTGTGTTGGCCGAGCCGTCTTTACTTAGCTGGGTTAGCTGCCGCTCTGCCAATTGCTTAATCGGTTGGTGATCGTGCTGAAACAACGCAACGCAGCCCCGGAGTGTTAAGTCTTGTCGTACTCGGCGGCGGCTAGTTTTGCGGCCGAAAAGTGTGTAACAATTTGCCATCCAATTATGGGCTGGGTGCAATTTGGTGTGGTAGGCGTCATTAAGCTAACGAGTGCGCGCGAGAGAGAGAGAGAAAAAGGAAACTAAAGCCTAGCTTTTTCCCTTAAACTGATTGGGAGTTGAAAGTTCACAGCTAAAGTAGCAGCAGCAGGCCTACCGCCACCCGAAGGAGGAAGTGTCCGAAGATGGCGTTACACTTACTGCTGGCGAGTTTTTTTGCCGCAGCTTTCCGCGTGATTAATTCGAGTCCGCAGTGAAAGGTGTTCTAAGAAATTGGCCAATTTCTCGCCGCCTTCGGCTTTCTCTCTTGCCAAACGGACGACCCGTTTCTAGTCTCGTTTGTAGCATTCTGTGCGCTTGTTACGTTTATTAACGTGCGGCGTCAAAAGTGGACCAAAAGTTTTGGTGGACCCTCGCCGAACACACGACGCCGCCGACCGAAGGGTCTCGGTGTACAAATTTGACACTAATTAGACGGTGAACGGAGGAGGGAACCTTGTGTCACGTCCGGACGGAGGTTCGGTCCAGTTTCTGCTTTCAAATGTTGTATGCCCAAAATCCGCGTTCGTGCGTGCAAACGGACTAATTGTAGGAAGAGAGTGTGCACGTTAGAAGGTGCGCGTGCATGTAATGGCCGGCGCGAGCCTAATTAACCTCCGTTTGCGTGCGCAATGAAGCCTGAAGGAGGCCACCGTCGGGCGTCTTAACAGTGCTTTGCTTCCCCGTTCGCTTCGCGTGCCCCTGTCCAGGACGAAGCCAGCCCCCGGGCGGACTTGGTTTGTTGGTGGAAGCTCTCCAGACAACCTTCTCCATATCGCTAGCGTTCTGAGGTTGAACACTGTGACACGGACATCCATGGAAGGAACGAAATGGGACGGCAAATGGGGTGGTGATGGTTCCACTTTAATGGCACTGGCCTCTGAACGGTCTCCCGACTAATCAAACTCGATTTATCAGTCGCCCAAATAACGGCCCCAAATCGTGTGCGGGTTGGCGTGTTACTGCCTGGAGGTTGAAGCTACGTAGGTCCAACAGGTACCACCGCCGTCGGTTGCTAGGGACGGCCAAAGTCGAAAGTAGAATTTTGGAACAAGGTTCTCCATGATGTCGACACTAAACGAGGAGTCGTTCTATGCGTTCCGACGACGGACCAACGATAAAGTGGTCCGAAGCGGGGCACATTCCTAATTATGTGTTGGGATTGGGGATTGGATAACCCGTCCCCATCTGGGCGCTGCTGGGCAAACATTCCGCGTTGGCGCTGGAGGAATTTCTGGAACTTCTACTTCGCTTCTTGACAACCAGGTCTCCAGGTCCCCACACGGGGGTCCCCAGGTCCGCGGCAGGGGTTAATGTATTCAGCGTTTCCTGCAGTCACGCCATCCTAGGCTCGGGTCCCTCTTACTTTCTCCGCTTTTTCATTTGATCGCCTGCCGCTGGTGGTTGCCCTTCGATTGTTGCCTGGCCGAAGAAGTCTGGGCTGGTCGCACCCGAGCTTGCGTGACATTTTTTTGGTCATTTTTCACACCCTAAAACATCGGTACACCCCCGGGCGTGGCGTTTACTTCCTCTTCTTCTCCTACACGGGGCGCCTATTTGCATTATCGGGGTGCTAGAAGTGCAACTGGCTGCAGGTTGGCGCCACGCCAAGCGGGCTCTCGTAGAAGAACTCACCTCATAAAGCGTGCGGCCGTGTCTCATCGATTTTCCACGCCACACCAAGACCGCCAATGGTTAATGTGGTCCAGTAGAAAAAAGAATGTTCGATCGATTAACGAAAGGCGGCGTTCGGCGGCGTTCAAATCCGAGTAATCAAATTTCGTTACGATCCGATAGGGGGCTCTGTAAATCGTCGCGTCGCCCCGGATCACAGGGGCGTCGTCACCATTAGAAATGGTTTCGTGTCGCGTCGCGCGTCGATTGGAATTTCTGGGTCTCCGAGGGCCGCTAAAGGGTGGTTCGTCGCCCAGCACGGCGCGAGTAGGTCATTCACATGCCGACCTCTCGATCCCGCCAGAGTGTCGCGGACGTCTGTCGGCGGCGGGGTGGTCTGACCGACCTCCCTGAGCGTGGTGACCTGACCGGACGTGTATGCAAATGACGCGCCGGTCAGCGCGGTGACGACAGGTTGATGGGAAAGTGTACACCGAAGTTGTGGTCCCGCGACGTGCGGTCAAGTTGCTGAGTTGCGAGCGCCAATGTGATGGCAGCGTTCGATCGATCGATCGAGGTGACCCAAACCCCGACTTAATGACCGACTTTGGGCGCGCCGATAATCGCACCGATAAACTTTTGGTGTCATTTGGGGCTATAAAATGGATTGGGCTTAATAAATCTTGGTTCACGTGCCCACCTCGATATCGACCCCGGGTTGGGTTGGGGTGTTTCACATTCGCCAGCTCACTCAGAGGGCGCTGTAATCATAGGAAATGTCAATTTTACCCAAATTTCCATGCCCCTGAGTTATACAACCTTAATGAGACATAATTTGGTGCGACCGAAAGACGTCGATGTGTTTTCCACAAGCGGAGCGGACTTTGCGTGCCGAGAGTGCGTGTCAAAGAGGCTCCAATCAGTTATAGAAATTTAGTCGAAGGCAGTGAAATAGAACTGCCACACCGTCGAGTATGTTGCCTCGACAGACATCAATCTTGTTGCCGTGATTGCTATGTTTGCACTTTTCGGTTAACTGGGGCACCGGGCGGTCGTTGGGTGTGCGCAACAAAGCAAGGTGTAACGCGATACTCGTGGTTTCTCAAGCTGCTCCAAGCGGAAGGGTTCTTCCCCCCAAACCCATGCGAAGACCGCACCGCAAACAAATCTGCGGAACCAGAAATATGTTTCATTTTCCCGTAACGGACACCACACTGCTGTTTCCCGGCGTGTGTGCTTCTCATCAATTATTTCTGTTCTTTTGGGCCAACGACAGGGAGAGAGAGAGAGAGAGAGAGAGAGCAGGAGGGAACTGTAATATTTCCCTGTTGGTTCTGGCAACATAACAATTGGGCAACAGCTCCAGCCCCATACACACGTGCGTGCGTATTCGGCTTTTTTCTGGGTCAGCGAAGAATTAATTTGGCGTTTTGGAACCGGGCCAGAATCGTTTTACATAACGGTCCCATTTAGTGGCGATTGTACCCCTATCGCACCCTACTATCACCTCTCGGCGAGTGTAGTGTCCGAAAACGGTAGTGTGTGGTGCTCGACCAGAAATAGTCCAGGTCCGATGACTGATCACATATGCACGGTTTGTCTCTACTTCCCTGCACCACCAGCGATAGCAAATGATATGTGTAATTATCCATAATTATCCGTTTCCGGACGGGGTGGTGGTGGGATGCAACCCGCATACGCGGAGGGGGACACATTTGTCAAACCGGGGCGGCCATGCCAGGTCCGATGCTATTCGGTAATTTGTCCGTTCGGGATAGTTGATTTCGGCGCCGGCGCCTCGGTCTGCTAGGGACCGAAATGTGACAGACAGAGAGTGTCATTAGTTAGCCCCCTGCGTGCGTGTGGCCTGCATTTTGTGGTTGATAATTGAAAATTAGTGCTCCACATTCTTCTTCTTCTTCCATTGTGGGGTTCCATTTCGGAGTGACGTGGAGTTCCACAAACAACTTGCTGGCTTCGAGCGGGGGTTGTTTGTCTTTTCCCTTTCCCTGCAAGAAATGTGATCCACGCGACGATTGAATGTGACCTGCTGGAATGCCATTCCCCGGTCCTCTTTTCGGGATAGGGACATGGGACGAGGGACATGCTGGGGAGAGACGACACTGAAAGTAAACAAGCGTTCAGTAAGCGACACGACGGTTCATTACTCTTGGCCGGCGAAGGACTCCAGGACGACGATCTCAAGGCCCGTTCGTTCAAGAATGTGCGCCGGCAAAGTTGGAGACGATATTGGGTTACCACTTCATCGACCGTGTCTTCGATGACGAAGGACAAACACGTATGCGAAGCGTTGGCTGCTTCAGTAAGTCTGGATGAAGAATTACAAATTATAGTGTAACACAAGATGTTACTCTCTTCCCCAAGTCCTCTACGTCCAGAGAATGTAGCTCCATTAGCTAATGGGTCCCATTGCATTGTTGTGCTTTATGAAACGCACAAGAAACGCTTCATAAAAACGCTCCTCTGCAGTATCGGCATGAGAGGCCAGTTTCCGTAATTGCTATTTACGGTTGGTTATAGTTCGTTCACTTCGTTTCCGGTGGATGACACGCCACAGAAGGTCCTTGCTGGTGCCCAAGGGGTGAACCAGCAATTCCCTTCTAGTGGTAGGGCACTAACCTCACTTTGTTGGGTCATGGCCAAGCCGGTGAGTCTCCTTAGCGAAAGGTAAAAAGTCAATACCGATGAGGAGGCACCCGTGTGCCGTGCGGTGAACGGTGAAACACGATAGAGAAAATGCCTTGACACGGGCGTGGTTATAACTCATTCCAGTCATATTGCGCTGTCAAGTTGATTAATCCCTCAGGTGCCTCGTGCGGCCATTGCCAATTCTTGTCTACGATGAAGTACGACGAAGTGGGGTTGCAAATAAATTCTTGGAATCGCCGACCCAAATTAGCCCATTTGGCACACATTACTACACTAATATGTCACCGAACGACAAGACTCCGGGGTCTCCGGGGTTGAAGTTGGGGACAACTATTCTAGACAACTAACGTTTCGTCCGTAACCGACAGCCTTTAACGGTGGACTTGACACGAGACGGACTAGCCGAACCGTGTAGGTTCTGTTGCGTAATTGTGAATTTCACTTCAATCTGCAGCAGCATAGATGAATCGAAGCGACTGGCCACCGGGACCGGGATCGGGTGCTTATGCAACGGCGTCATGCGATTGACAACCATCAGAGGCCCGGGTTGTCTTCCAATGCTGTACTGCAATCACAATGCACCGACCACTCAGGCGCGCGCGATCAGGCTGGTAATGGCAAATGGAGTTCCATTGATTAGAATTTTGATTTGAAATGGTTCCGTGACGAATTTGATTGCATTGTGGTTAGCTAAAGTTCAACCCGGCCTAATGGTTAACATTGGCCTGGCACCAGTCACGAGTTGCTGTTCCGGGTCATCCGGGTGACAAGTTACATATAATACTCTATCCCTCTAGCGGAGGTTCCAAGCTGCTATTTCGTACGGTTGACGTGTAATCAATGAAAGGCCGGTCTAATCCTCCGGCGCTCTTTGCCAGCCAGGTGACCTAATATATTGTAGACGTCAAATCCTAATAGAGGATTCTTCCTGCCCGGGTCGAAGAAAACGAAAACGAGGAGGTCACTGTGTTGGGGAGGTTGAGAAAATGATCCAGACGGGGATTATGCAAGGATTATCGACCAGCTTCTTGAGCGGCGGCGCACCGGCATTGATTACAGTCCAAGCGTAGTGTAGTATGTGTCTGCTTGGAGGCTTTTTTCTGGAACTAATTGGATAAGAACCCGCTGCCACGTAAAGGAGCGAAGTGCCCAGGAAGTAGGTTGCCTGCAAAAATGGAAAAGGTTTTACCTTGCCCCAGCCCAAAGGCGGCTTTCGAATGCGATGTCACCTCATATTCACTGAAGCCCTCGATAGGCTGACTATCGCCTCAATAGTCCAAACCTCCCGAGCTGCAACCAGTTCCGGTGGATCGCGGTGGGAATCACACGCCTTCACGATCGTTTGATTTGTTGAAAGCTTTACAGCAGTTTATGACGATTGACGGCGGCGGCCCTCCTTCCTGGCTGGGGCCGCCATTGCCGCCAACACCGTCCGTTGCGATGCGATGATCGTTGATTTTATTAATGCTCAATTTGAGTCACGCTTGCTTGGAGGCGGGCGGAACGGCGGGCCCACATCGTCGGTGCTCGTTTTCGACGAAGCATTAATTAAATGAACATTTTGTCGGAGAAGGAAGCACCACCCATCCATCAGCCCGATGAGACCAGAGACAGCGGGCTGGAAATGGGGTAGAGTGTGCTCTCCGTGGTGCACCGTCCCGGGCTGGTTGAGACTTTCTTTCCGACGACGTCGACGACGATGAAGACGGAACACGGAAAGGAAGATCCGTGATCGCATCTCTAATTGTGGCTGACTTGCTCTAGTTAAACCGTTTTACATTATCGCGAACGGCGCATCTCGGTTTGTTTACAGAAGCGCACGAACCTCAGTGTTTTCTTTCTTTCTGTCTCTCTCTCATCTCTTTATGATGCTAGGGGCCAAGGTTTCTGCCACTGGGCAGAAAGAGGCGTTGATCGTCTGCCACACGTGCGCCTTCGTCGGGTGTTCCGTGTGGAAGGTTTCCGGCGTGGCTCTCACATAGTTGGCTCGCATACGGTCCTGGATTTCCAGAGATCAAAACAAACCGATGTAGAGCAACCGACCGCCCATATTGCGTCGCGGGTCGCGTAGCACACGGAAGTCGATTTGGGGATATGAAATTTTTATTATTTATCCACATTTCTGTTCGCATAAATTTTGCGCAAGAGACATCGATAGGTCGAACCCGCCGAATGCTCTTTTGGGTGCGCGAAACTCCGCACGAAAGTGTAATTTATTGATCCGCAGCCCATTCGGTGGCCAGAAACCAAAGCACGACACAATCGCGAGCGCGGTTCGTTATCGTGACGCGCTGGGCCGGTTCCGGCTCCGAAAGGAGATTTATAAAAATTGGTGCAAGCAGCCAGTCTCTTTGTAGCCCAAAAATAAATATTGAACAGAGCCAGGCTGCATTCACTCTTAGTTGCACCTTTTCATTTGGCTCCTTTTCCGAGTCCGGTGAAAATTGGTTTGGAAAAACCAATAAATTACCGAATCGTGAGCGAAGCATTAGGGCGTTCCGGGGGTGTTCAGGATCAGGATCATCGGTGGTTGATCATCTCAGTCCTCTGGCGCGCGTAGTGCCACCGTGGCGCCCGCCCGCCCACCGATCTGAGGGTGTAAATGGACGGAGCGTAATGGTCCATATCAGCCGGTTTGCGCCAGCCGGCATCTGAAACCCGATTTTTATTTCCTATTATTATTTCTACTGCACGACCGGTGGCGGCGGCAAAGAGTGGTATTATTTCGTGCCCATCACGGACGATCCTTGGCGCGGGGCACCACCCGAATAAAAGCGCGGAAGAGGCGCAATCGGGTGGTGCTAAGTAGCAGCGCAAATAAACGGCTCTCGGAAGCTCTCGGAGGGACTTGGTGTCTTAGACACCGCCCAGTAGTGTGGTCAGCAAAGCAAAGGTAATTGTAGCGTGCCTTCTTTGTTGCTGGAAGCTAGTCAGAAGGTCCCAGGACAGGATCTTGTTGGCAACCGGTAGACGCAGGTGGGGTTCCAGGTGTGGGGCTCATAATGCTGCACAATTTAGATAATGGGCTTTTGGGCAGTTCGCAGCCGATTGGGTTCGGTTGTGGCGGCCCCGGTAAAGGGTGAAGATTATCCGCTAATTCGCACCAGACGAGACACAGTGTCCGAACGTGAGCAAACTGGAAGTCCAGATTCGGTCGGTGGTGGAAAGTAATGTCCCGGTGGAACCGTGTACGCTGGGCTCACAGATTTATGATCTTTGGAGGCCTACGCAAAGGAGAAAGATCGCGCAGTGATGTGCATTTGATGGTGATGATGATGATTCACAAAAGTGAAAGTACTGCGCGCCGGTCGGTGTTCCAGTAGCTAGCGGTAGCTGGGCCCGTCTGTCGGTCTGCTTCTCGATATATCAATCAAAAGTGAAACACAAATCGGCAGCGGTGGCAATAGAGTTTCAGGTCAGTCTCGCGATGCTACGATGAAGTCAAAAATGAAGTAAAGCGAGCGCGAGAACGTGACAAGCGCAACCTGCGAATTCCACAAACGCAATCACTCTGGGCTGGGGTACTCTAGATTCGAAAGCGGTTCGTTGTCGGAAGAAGTGCCAAAAGGATAATGGATGGCTTTTTACTAAGAAATCACACGTTTATTGCATTGAAATGAAAAATTCTCCATTCACCTATCTCTCTGATAAATCGGAGATTCCACTCCGAAAAAATTCTTTCGGATTTCCCTGACGTCAAAACGAGGTAATGATGCCGAAAAAGCTTATTTAGGAGGACCACATTGACAGCTAGCGCAATCTGTTTAAAAGTATCCTTTCATAGGCTTAGCCACCTGATACATCTGACCGGCTCGACAAAAAAGATCCCTATGAGGTCCGCCGTCCGTCGAGAGAAAATACCATCTCCGTTAATGTCCGGTGAGAAATGGTGTCGCAGAAGTCTCAATGTGGCGGCATTAGGTGCCAAGGTGTGCCACACGGAGGACATTCCCATGGGCAGCGCTGCTTAAATAAGAGCTAATCAATAAGCAATTATACGAACAATCGCCATCGTAATGGACGGCGAAAGGCCAGTAATTGCGCTTAAGCCACTGCGCTCGCCAAGAGTCCAGAGCCCAAGAGGGGGCTGTAGAAGCACTTGCTCTGGCTCCGTGTGGCGAAGGAGCACCTTTTTGCGCCACGATGTGGTCCCAAGGGCTACCACCTGTTACCACTGATTAGAAGCAAGTAGCGCAAAGAGACAAGAGGAAAAGAACTTGCCCACTGCGATTTCGCATTGGCTGGCAGGGACGTATGGCTGGCCGTGGGACACCAGTCACATATTATTTATTACTACATTAAATGACTTTCCACGTTTCTCGCCACGTTTTTGCGTGACTCGGCATACCTCTGGGCGGCTAGCGCTGCCTTCGTCGGCCCTTTCGTCTAAATCCTTCCATCGCTCTTGGGCAATGCCTTCGGACATAATACTTCGGACTTCGGACTCGGCCTCGCCCGGCGCATTACGCGACAACAATTGACCGATTCCGGCTCGAAGATCTTTCATATAGTGACGTCCACCGTCCCGGGCACACAATCCTAGGCGAGACAGGGCTTTTTCTTACACCTGGACAAGTTGTGGTGCTTCTGGGGGCCACCTAGACCCTAGAAGTACTTCCAGCGTTCATCGACATGTTGTTCCTTTTTGCTGCGAACCACTCGTGCGCAAACTGCATCGTGTCCGAAGAAAGAGCGCTGTACAAAGGGACCGCCGCCCCACTGGACGGCGTCGGTCCGGGTCTTTGCGGTTCTTCACCCAAGCAGTAGCCGGACCGCGAACTCAAAGGTGCACACGAATTAAGTAACCGCGTTGGCCCCGCGAATGTCGCTTTCCGGTCGCGTCGCCCGGTTCAATGGGTTCGGGGCCCCTTTGACCCTACCGCTGACAGCGATACAGTGCGCGGCTTCTGGACCGCGGTTGCTGGTCGATTGAAAGCCACCGCCCTAGCTTTGCGCGCGAAACCTTATGACCCCTGCGAAAAGTGATGTATATCGCGCGGCTTCAGATTGTTGTTGGTCACCGCGCGGGTGTGGTCTCTCCCCTCGGCAGTAGAAAGTGATACTTTCCGAGGCGTGGCCTGGCCAGGGGTGCCTTGGAACGGTAACCGCAAAAAATGGTTTGTGAAGGTTGATTACGGTTGATTTTCGCTATACTTTTGATTTTCGAAAGTGAAAGTTATGACAGAAACTCGACGGCAGATCAACGAAATCGTGTACCTCGGGGTTCTATCGATTTGGGCTGTATTGGGGAATTGCTGGTGCAGTTATTGCGAAGACATCCTGGGCTGGGCTGGTAGATTGTTCCGGTTAACGGTTAGCTCCCAATTGGGGTTTTATTGGTCCAGCGTGTGAAAGGCTAGTTTTCGTGCCACGCGCGCCCCTTATGGTGCGCTATAGCGCCTATCAAACTCAGACTCCAGCCGCAGAGTGTGCAATAGATCGATGCTCCACTTTGTTGTGTGGCTCACCAGAGCAGAGCAGGGCGGATCGGCGGATGGAGAAGAAGAAGATTGGATACAACAGTTCTTTATGAAACCGCGGCACGAATCGCATTCCCTGTGCAGTTACGGGCAACGTCTTACGGGCGTTGGGCCGGACGCGTTCCAATATTTGTTCAATATCTTGCGAGACGGATGAAGGGAAGTTTGTTTGGTTGTGCCACATCACCTTAGTCCCAACCTGTTATCGGCCGATGGCGCTAAACAAATTGTGTCTGTGTGTGTGAGTCTTCCAACTACAAGACCTCCTCCTTTTAGACCTCTTTTCAGAATGTTTTTATTGGTACACCACACACATTTTTCACCGTGCCCGCCTGCCCGTCCGCTCATTAGTCGCGTTGATTGAAGTGCGACTTTCTCCCGTCGGCTCGTCTGCTGGGGGCCATCGAAAGAAGCTTGAGCTGTGAGCTGCTTACGTGGTTTTTTTAATTCCCGCCGCCGGCAACTATTGGTTCGCCAAAAATCGCCCAATCAAACGGGGTGGATTCAGACCGTACTTTCGGTCGGCCGCGGGGCATGGAACCCACATTTGACGTCAGCATCGGCGGTCTGTGTGTAGTTGGGGAAATTATCCAGTCTGCGCTCCAGTGCGCACTTCTTGGTGAAAAACAGCAAAAATCGATCCATAGAAATTGGCGCACAACACACGACTTGCGTAGGCTTTTGGCGACTTCCCAAGAAATGCACGCACGGCGTCGGAGTGTGGCGAAAATGCGATCCAGATGATCCGGCACGAAGGTTGATGAGCGTCGTACGCAGTTTTTGCCGTTCGGCTACGTTCCGCTAACCATGTAGGGGATGGTAAGAAAAACAAACATAATCCGTTGATGGAAGTGGGCGAATCAGAGAGGTGTCGAAGGCGGCGAAAACCGAAAAAAATCTCACGATGAGTTTCGCTTCGCTCCTCGAACGAAGGGTTTCGGAAGCGAACCCAATAAAAAACGTTGAATCGATTCATATAATAACGAAGAAAGCAGATGCCGAACGTTTTTCGTGCGCATGAAATCATATCCGATCCTATGGCGTTCGGTCGTCGTGGCGATCACGCACAATTTCCGTGTCAATGATCGGTCCAATGATGATGGCTGGCTGGCTGGCTGGTTGGTTCGCCACCCAAACTCGGTGTGTCATCGACAAGTTTTTCTCGACGACCCTCCCCAACGGAAAGAAAGAAGCAACTTTTTCCGAAATTATTTTTTTATGACGCGACCCGCGGCCACCGCGTGTGGCGCACGGACGCGGCACACATTCTTGGTGGCCGAGAGTGGCGAGAAAGAAAGTGAAAATTGAATTGTAACATTGCGGGGAGGGAAAAGTGGGCCACGCGTCGTGTGTGTGCTGCGGGGGGAGTGCAAGGTGGTCCAAGTTTGACACGGAATTGAGATAGCCGGACTGCGGGTGGGGCAGGGGCAACAGGGAGGGTAACATAAACATGCCAGAGAAGCAGCGGCACACACGGTGCCGGCCATCATCCATAACGCTACCGGGGGCCTCTCGGGGTGTGTGTGTTTCTCCATTTTATTTTTCCAATAAAAGATGGCCGAGGCGAGACAGACACTCTGCGGAGAACAGACTGACCTCTCGAGCCTGCCGGCGGGGTTGGTTTCATAAGTTTGGGAGCGCTTTTGTGTGGGGATTACATTGTGGCTCACAGCGTGTGATGTGTGTAGTTCATAAATTATCAGCACTGCGGGGTGTCCTTTGGTGGCCACCCAAGAACACCTCCCAGCTGCAGGTTTTGTTGGTTTAAGTTTTTCCGCTCGGTTGGTCAGTTTTCGTCTCGAACTCGATTCGTATGCCGGACAGTCTGTGAAGAACACGCAATATCTGGAACTCCTGCGCAGTGACATTAGTTCGTGCCAAGTTACACAAAATGACAGTTGCTTTGACAGACTCTGGATGTTATCGTTATCCCCTTTGGCGGAGGGTTTGAATCGGGGACTAAATTTTCCTATCGTCCCGCGCTAATGTATAGATACAAAATGATCGATAGCTGAAAGGAGAGAGTGGATAAGCAAGAGGCAACAGCTCCCCTGGAAGCTCCCCTTAAAACCACCGCGTGATCTGTGATAAAGTGAAACGATACGAGATTTCAAGAGTGTGTGCGGCAAAGTGCGTGAACTGTGAACG
Source organism: Anopheles cruzii (assembly GCF_943734635.1). NCBI lineage: Eukaryota > Metazoa > Arthropoda > Insecta > Diptera > Culicidae > Anopheles > Anopheles cruzii. The sequence continues at coordinate 16,831,211 of NC_069145.1, forward strand.
GCGCGACAGAAAGGTCTCTCTCCCCACCAAGTGCTCGGCGTGGTGTTCCGTTGGTGATGTGATACAGTTGGCTGTGTGTACGGTTCCGTCCGGACAATCTACTTCTAGTTCTACTCTCGAACCTTCCGCCACCGCGAAGATAACCCGCGAGGTCCGGATCTTCATGTCTGCGTCTGGATGCCCGAGCTGCGTGTTGCTGAAGGTTGGCACTACTGGCTTCCTTGGGCCTCGGTAGAGTAGAGTATAACAAGAGACGAAAGGCAACCTCCGGACAGTGCCAGAGCTATGATATCAGTGAAGCGTCCCAGTGTTCCAGGGCATCCAAGTGCACACCACCACCACCACCATCATCACCATCATCATCATCACCATCACCAGCAGCAGCACCACCACCAGCAGAACGGCCATCAGCTCCACAGTCTCCAGAACGGAGCGGCCAGCACGGCTTCGGCTACGTCGGTGGGAACCATAACTTCGGCCAACAACAACCGACTGATCCGCAGCCGGAACCAGCTGTCGGTGGTCGGGCCGCACCACCAGGCCCCGCAGAGTCACTACACTCCCGGCTACCCGGTGTCCAATGGCGGCGGTGGCCTAGGAGCGCCTACTGGTGGTGCCGCTAGTGGTGGCAGTAACTTCCACCGAGCGACGGGCGCATCCTCGTGGACCGGCACCGGCAACGGTTGCTCGATCATAACGAACGGTGGCAGCCTGTACTACAGCAGCAGCAACGGTGGCTACGGTGTCAGCTCGACCAGCGTCAATCCCAAGATTCGGGACATCTACGACTTTGACAGTCTGTTCATTCTGCCCGCCTGCGCCCTCACGTCCGACAAGGCGTCCAACTTGCGCAAGGACCTGGCGGCGTACGATTTCGACATCAAGATCCTGGAAGATACCAGCTCCAACGCGTCGTCGAGGGGCGGACACTACAACGTTTGGCAAAGTAAGTTTGGATGCAAGGCTTTGGATCAGCGGATGATCCAACGATTGTCCAACGTTGTGGCAAGCGTTGGGTGAAGTTTTGGCATTTTGGCGAACATTCGGTCATAAAGCAAAAGTTGATGATTATCTGGCCAAGGCGAAGTCCGTAACACTATTTACCTGGATCGTAAAAAGTACGTCCGCTGCTTCGTGACCGCCTGAAGCTATTTGGACCTTGCGCAGGTGTTTCAGGTGGAAAGCTTTGCGCTTAGACGACTCTCTGTTGATGGGCAAACGATGAATTGTGGAGTTCAAAAATACATCGACTGTGGTCGGCAAACTTGAAGCGATGATTTCTTTTCAGTCATTAATGGTTTTCAATTTAATTGACCAAAGTTTAACTAAATATGTTTTAGAATTTCCTCTTTTGAGTATCTCATATCTTCAGTTGAAGTTTGAAGAGCTTAAAATCTCGTTAGTGTAGTACACATTGGCATCTTTCTGTCTCTTTAGTTGGCCACTTTGGTAGAAAAACAATATTTTTGACGCGAAGAGAAAACAATCGGGGTCTCCGGTGTTACTTCCGCCACAACATCTTTCTCGGCGGAGCTCCTTTTTTCCAGGTGCACGGGAATTGGATGTTAATTTTCATGCCTCTGGCCGATTCACCGTAAACCGGATGCTCTAGATCACCTCATATGGCACACGGAAGTCGCGGTACCCCCCCACGACATCGTCTCCGGGGACCACCTCGCGGATCAATTGGACCCGGGAAAGAAATCTCGAGCGTGTGCGCGGTCACCAAGCCAGGTGCCGCTGCCTAAAACGGAACCTCCTGCTGCTCACCTGGATCCGCGCGACCTTCGCGACGCCACCGGCAGCGACATATCAATTCTCCCGACCGTAAAGCTTACCATTTTGTCACGCTCCCGTGCCCACGTGTCTTCTCGCGCTGACCACGTTTGGCCGCTCGAAACGCTCGTTTCCGGTTCGGCGCCTTCCGTGGACCCTTTGTGCCGCAAAGGGCGACGCAAAACTTTTGCTTTTGGTCTCGTTAAAAAAAAAACGAGAAATTTCTCTTCTTCGATTTTTTCAGCCGTCAATGGGGCGCACCCTGGTCCGAGCGATGGCATCTGTTTTCTTGCTGTAATGTTGCAAAACACGACACGACAAAAAGGCCTTCAAGAAGTCGTCCTGCTGCGCTCATTCAACGTGCACGCGCAACGCGCACGTCAGTTGGACATCACTTTCACGCCTTTCGGGCACGAATCGGAGATGGGCAGAAAGTGAAGGAGAGAAGACTGATGCGTTTGGGAGGTGGTTCGGTGTTCGGTTGACAAGTCACTTTCGCGGGCTGAGAAACGGGCCCCGCGCCGGTCCGATATTTGCTGCTCGTTAACGGACCAGGAACCAATTGGCCGTAACACTTTATTGTTTTTGTTTTGGGAAGCGTGTTGGTTTTTGGTCTCAGTTTTCGATCTTTGTGTTGTGGTTTCATCGTGATTTTCGTCGAGGTTGGGACCGATCGTGATCTTCACAGGGTGCGCTTTTCAGGGTTTGCCGTCGGTAATTGGCTTTTAGAGTTGTGCAAATCGCTACCACCGGGGACCGCACATTGATTCGAGTGTCTTCTTACATGGTCAAATTTAATGCACTTTTCAATGCCAAACATATTATGCTGCTTTTACCGTTTGGTCTAATGTGTTTTCTTTTTCCGATTTTTCATTCACAGGTAAGTGATCGTGCGATCGATCCATCGCTCGAAACGAGACGAGCAGCTATCCGAACGCCGCGCGACCTCATGCTGTTTGTAACTCAATTAAATCCCTCAAGGTAACGGGGTTGGCCAAAAAGTATGGAACCACCAGAAGTGAGCCGTCTTTTTGGCGGGTATTTTTTTTTCATACTCTATGCTTTGATTCTTTGATGGCAAATCTTTTGACCCGGAGGATCCCGGGGTTGCTTCGGGTGTGATAAATGGTTCAAACCTTCCCGCTGCTATGATTGATTGTATGTTCCCGGCCCGATCTATCGGAGCGGGAACACACCACTTGCCAAAATGGGAGTTTTCTTTTCCCGTGTGTGTACCGATTGCCCGAAAATGGTCTTTTAATTGCGCGATGTGCGATCTCTACGGGCGCGCGTTGGTTGGCTGAGCTCATGCGAAAAGAATGTTGGCCCAGTTTATATTTCTCCTAATCGCGCCCGCTCGCGTGCATAATGTTTAATTGTCGAACCAGGAGCCTGCGGAGGGCCGTAAATTGCGATTCGCCACCATCTCCGGCGGGGGGAGGGTCTAAAGTGCTTGCGGCGCAGCGGGTTCCTTTTCTTTCAATTTGTAGTTCCCGGTTGACGTTTGAAGTTTTGCGTGTGTTGCGCAACGACTCCACGCGTACGGTACTTCCTGCCTCAGATATTTGCGCGATTGAAATGCCAAAATGTACCGGAGCTCCATTACAAGTGCTCCATTACAAGACGCGTGAGGTTGAGGTTGTTGTCATTCGGCCTAAAATCACAGAGCAGACCGGCGATAAACCTATTTTTACAAACCACGAACCACGTAAGTGGGTCACATGTCGGATGTATGCTGCGGTATAAAAATTGATGCTGGCCCAACGACGAAACGGGGCCAAAACAATGCAGTTTAATGTTGATCGGCACGGTGTGGTTGGAATGGTGAAATTTCCATTCCAGAATTACCGCGAACGGTGTCGTGTGGGCTGTCTCCATCGTCGATTGCTGTTGACCTCAAAGGGGGGGTCCCGCATGATAAAAAAGAAGAAAATCATGGAATCAATCCAAACGGCGGTCGTGGTTGATGCGCCGCCGCCGTTGGTTGATCGGTTGAGGGAAAATCGAAGTACGAAGGTAGGAACACCTCCAGAAGAAGAACAAGAAGTTGGCCAATCCAAAAACAAACAAACTAGTCGGCTAGCCCAGGCAATCAACCGAGGCTCTCCAGCGCTGGTACGTTTTGATGAACACGGGCATTCGATCGGAGAAAGGAGGTTAGGAAAAATGATGGCAACGTAACTCCCGTGGCTCCCGCCCGGAACGGTTGGAAGTAGTTTGAAGGGTGGAAAGACAGAACGAGAGAGAAAGAAGGAAAAGGAAAGCACGATCTTGATTGTTGTACTTTTGTTATCACAGTGAGACTCGATGTATATTGGGGAGCCCTTTTCCGGAACACGGCACTGTTGGAGTAGCTCGGCGCACGCGACGCCGGAAAAGAAGTCACACGGAACACGGAGCACCAAGAACAACAATTAACGTCATTTAAAGGGTGATTGTTGGCCATCGGTTGTGTGTGTTTTCGATCCACCGACCGTAGCCCCGCTTCCCGGTCGCTTCCGGGAAAGCACACGGGGCTTAGGAAAGATTTATGGTGAGCTTTCTGCTTCGACAGCACCAGCCACCAGCCACGAGCATGATGTTGTTGTGTTTTTGCGGAGAACTGGCCATTTCGTGGGCTACGAATCCGCGCCGATCACGCTCACTCGCGGGTGCCGCTTAGTGGCCATGTTTCGGTTTTGTCATTTTACGATCATGATCTCTGGTTTATGGCCTAGCCATCATGCCGCTGCTCTCGTCGTCGCGAAGCCGTTTAAACGACCGCGCGGATCGGTGGCTTGGCTGACTGGCTGGAGGCAGTGCAAATGAGTAGCAATGTTTGGTCGTTGATTTTGTGTGATTGTTTATTGGCCCACCCCCGGGGGTGTTTAGATAAGATAAGCCAGGAATACAGTCTGTGCTTCATTTTATGGTTTTAGCTAGGAAAGGAATGGTTTTGAAGAATTTGTGTCCGTTGGTCTCTGTTTGAGGTTAAGTGCCGTGTATAAATTATTGGGTCGCGGGACTGAAGCTTAATTTTACGTCTGAGGTCTGATTGTTATTATTTTCAATTTCACATACTCCCAGTTTTGAGCATAGCTGTATGTTAAACGGGTCTTTTCTACATTCTTCAAACACCATAATTATCTGCACTAACGGCGATTCCGTATTGTTTAGCAAAATTTGTCGAAAAACTAGTAACTTGGTTGTAAAGGTTGGCGAAAAAACACGGGAAACGGTTGAGCCGCAGAAGCCGAATCATGATTTGCATTTAGCCCTCTCACGTCCAATACAAACAGATCCAGAGCGTGGCTCTGTATCGATGAGAACACGCTATGGCACAAGAAACCGACAGCGCGAACCGCCAGCCCAGCGTAAGTGAGCGTTCCTAATAGCGCTTAATGCGAATTAAACGAACGATTGCGAACGAATCGCGTTCACGCAAATCGAGCCGGGCGATTTACATTAACAAAATGAGGCATAAGAAGAAGCATAAAAAACGTGGGGAGAAAAACCACCACACACATTTATGCTTATTCTCACTGCAAAGCGGTGGTGGGATCTGCAGAGGCCTCCTCCGCTAAAGACAGAGCTTCAATCCCATGGCCATTTAATTAAACCGGTCCGATTCTTCGGCCCGTTCGGCATACGAGATGGTTGCTGATTGTTTTTTTTTTCGCAGCAGTTCACATTATGCTCGCGTTTCCCATCTTGGTTTAGCGCTCCGGCAGAAGTGGGGACGCTCTGTAAGTGTTCCTCTTCATCACGGCAGATCATCCTGGGCACGTGAGATGCACGTTACGTTGTTTTCCGTTGTTCAAACTGAAATTTTTAACCCAATTGCCGTTTTAACGAGAGCGTAGTGAAGGTATTACCCGTTCTTGGAATAGGGCTTCGGCCGCCAACGAGAGGACGGGGTGGCGGGGCGGTTTTCAATCGAAACTCCGAACACCGTCCGATTCCAGATTGGGATGTGTCTTACAGCCTTGTTTTTCATTTTTTGGCCGGTTAGCTGCTCTGCATTGCAAATCAGGGTTTGTAGGGTTTGTTTTGATTGCGCAAGACTCTCCACACGTGATGCCGCGGCCTGGAAGAACTCACAAGTTATCCCCCACCTGGGCGGACTGGGAAAACGATTCCAAGTGATAGCACACATCATACCTCTTTAGGGGCAACAGCGGCTCATTCGCGGTTAGGGAAAGCAAATTTGTGGCCAAGTTGTGGCCTAGAGCTATCCGCCATCGTCCTACTTATTCTGCCATGTTTGGCAGAATAACTGTTTCGTTTTGTTTTTTTTTGCGGAGGAGAGTAGGCGCGCCATGTCGAGTTCCTCTTTGCCCGCCATTCGAAGTTGCCAAGGTTCACCAGCCTTTGAAGACCTTGGGAGATGACTGTAGCAAGATTCTCACCTGCGCGGCACAGGCAGGTTGGCAGCATTTGCCAGCGGCCCAGGGTTTTTTATGGTCTTTTATTGCCGTTAATTCCGTTTCGTTAGGAGCAAGTTTTGGAGGACGCGCACAAGCGTTGCTCCAATCGATTTGCGGGCCCCAAGGTGGCCACCCGCAGCTACTTTGAAGATGTTCCCAACAGTTCTTGGTGTGTTCCCAGTTCGGCGACTAGGTACCGTAGGTCTCAACACTTTTTGCGCAGCTCACCGAAGCCGCCTTTTGGGATTATCGTTGTGCGCTGCGAACCCTTTCTTTGAAAGCTGCGTCCAAATTGCCAGTAACCCGTAAAAACCCGTCATTGGAATGCTATTCCGGTTTGACCCCAACAGTATCCACTGCGCCATGCGCCACTGGTAATTTGTCAATCAACGGTATTTCTTGCCAACGGGTGGATTTCTCTTATATTTCGACGGACTCAGCGACTCATCAATTTGGAGGAACGTGTTGTGTGAATGTTTTTCTTTTCACTGCCTCCATCGGGAGAAAGATATCCCGATGATTGAATGGTGTCGGCCTTTGTCGGTCACGATATCAAGAATGCGGCTGTGACCTAGACCCGTCTGCAGGAACGGGTGAGCCAGTCAGCCCCCCGTCGGATTGAGAATAGAAAGCTGAGATTTGCGCCGCATTCTTCACAATAAAACACATTACCATAAATCATTGGCTGATGAGGCGCTTTTGGGCGGACTTTGGAGGATTTCCATGAATGCGGGAAGTTGCTCTTCGAACGACGAATCTGGTCACCAATCAAAGATGAACGGCTGTCAATCTGGAAGCCTGTGCCTGTCTCTACCGTCAGCAGCGTACGAGTTTGTGGGTCACAGTACCGAGTCCCCCCATTTCGCTTCGTTCCATTTGTGTACGGGCGAAGAATGGAAATGTACTTCTGGTGCGTGGTACGTGGCGCTGAAGTTGAGCTTCCAATTGTACCCTGCTGTCTGCTGTCAGGAGCGCCACTCTTCGGAGCTTTCGGGTCGTCTTGAACGGGCGTAGAATTAATGTTTCTGGAAGGTGCTCTACCGATTGTGTTGGACTCTCTCGGTACTGGGCGAAGGTACAAAGAAAGTAATGAATAAAAGTGGTGGAAAAAGGTGGTACAGTCTTCCACCCCGGGGTTCGGAAAGATAATAGAATTGGCAGACAAGCAGCGCGCGGGTAGAGGTACACCACACAACCCTTCGTGACCTCGAAATGAGCCACTTTTAACGGGAATTGCCGCGTAGTGGGGAGAACGAAAAAAAAGGGAACTAATAGTATCCGGAACATATTACGAACCCGGGGTCCAAAACAACCGTAGCATGATGTGGAGCAGAAGTTTTTGCCAGAATTCCAGACTCCTAGGTACAACTCTTTCTTCGGGAGAGGTTGAAAAAAGCAGAGTTCCGTTGGATTCCACCAATTTCCACTCGCCAGAAGCGTAGCCATCGTCTGGTGGGGGACCATCTTGCGCATATGTGACTGCTTCTAAAGAGAAAAACTGTAGCCTTTTCCGAAAATCTTTGGCCTAGTTTCGCGGAACAGGAAACTCCGTTTGTGTGGACCGCGATTTGCGACACACAGCAGTGTGCCAACACGTATTAGGCTTCTCAGTTTGGCCTATCTGTCTTCTCCGTATTCTCCGACCCACCGGTGAAAAGCGGGGCGATCCAAAAGATTGAGCTAGACTTGGGGCCCGTTCTCTTGTTAGCCAAGGTCTAGAGGATGTCTGTGCTCTTTAACATGACTTGAATGATTTACGCATTCGCTACGGAGTCCCCGAGGGCAGCACGCCCTCTCGGAAGGCGCACGTAGGAGTCGTACGGATCCGACGCAGTCCAAGAAACGAAGATGCAACTAATGAAACCCGGGACGGAACAGCCTCAGGTCTAGGCGGGCGTCTTTTATTGCGCACGCGTAATTGCGCACGTTGCGACCGGTGGCTGCCTTTCGGGGCCAAGTAACGGGACCTTCGGGGGAGGTCAGAACGAAAGTGAAGTTTTTTTGCTTGGGCCGCCGGCAAAGGCATCGAGCGTGCAATCGTCGAGACCGGAAAAATGAAAAGGGCGTGCTTTCCACCCTTGGTTTCTCTCTCATTTGCTGCGATCCTTCGAGCTCTGGTTCTTGGGGGGGGGGCTACACATTTTGCTCGACGCTGCCCCATCAGAACGGGGTGCCCTTCGATGTGGACGCGGTCGCAGTGGCTGGCCGCAGATGTGATTGATCTTGCAGCAATTACGGGCCTCGACTGGCGCGGTTTCGCTGCTACGAATTGGAGCAGATAATTTCAGGGCTTCCAGTGTTTCTAGCTGGCATCGCCAGGGAATTGAGGACCGCTGCACTTTTCCTCGCGCACCTAACGGGTTACTTTAGCAATCTTGGCTGAGATCTTGGCCAACCAAAGAGGGGGAAGCTGAGAAAGCCAACTCCATAGGAACTAGTGAACCGTTACGGTACGTTACGGACGGGATGGGATTTCTTGGGAAGTGAGGAAGTCTTCAGACGAAAGGCAATCAGAAATCGCACCGCAGAATAATGTAGGGTGCTCGTTCGGTGGGTGCCCCGGCCCCGACGCCCTGTTCTCCCTTCCAGTCCGTGCCGTCTTTGCCGTCTTCGTCTGGGAAACCAAAATCGATGAATCGGTCGTTTACCCTTTCGATACGCTGCGGCCCGGGCGTCTTGGTTCGCCGGTGCTTTTTTTTTGTCTCGGTCGCGGAAGTGGCGTGCGTAACGTGGGTGGGCGTGGGCACGTTCTTATTCCAAAGTCGAGTGCTTCCAGCGCCAAGGTGAAGGTTTACATCCTCACCGTGATGGGGAAGGTAAGCGCAACGAAATGGATGCCATTGCACCGGGACCATAAATATATTGGAATTTCTCTTTCTTCAAATGGTTTCCAAGAATAAGTAATGACCGATTATTGGAGATGCTTTACTCCAACAGAGGAAACCTTAAAAAAGGATAACGATTCTGTTCCATCTCGGCGACTCAGGGCAGGGCTGTTGATTTGTCGGCGACATCCTGGGCGGCATTTACACAAAGATGATGGCTCTAGTCTCGCCGCCATGTCTCGCCATAGGCTGTGAATGTAACGACCCCGAAGAAAGATGCGGCGCAGAAGAAGGAAGTGATGGGAGTTCCATTGTTGTCTGTCATCCAGTCCATTGGTGTCTGACTGGTTGGAGCCAGTTTCTTTCGTCGAGCTGTGTGTTTGCAGAGCGCTAAGAACTCCCTGGCTCGCTGTTCCGTTCTATAAAATTTAGGATCGTTTATTCTCGGGGTAAACACATGATAAAGAATGCGTGGTCGGCATTAAGTGGCGGCTTAATGGCGGGATGATTGTGTGCCGAAATGACTGAGTCAGCAGCCCAGGAGAATGTTTACTTGGTCGTGAATCCGATAATAATTTCGTATTCGTTGTTGGCGTACTTGGCGTCATTTTGTTTACCCTTTCAAGTCAACTTGAACGCGCGTTGACACTATCCGTCCGCAGCCGTCCAGCCCGTCGAGAGACCCTGGGTGGACACAGCTCGACGGTTTAATGACTTCGCATAACTCCATCGAAGAAATGGAGAGTCACTAAACAACTTAACGGTACACGGTGTGGCCGTCCGTTGCCTTTGGTCAGACAACCATTTGGATCGCCTTGTGCGCGCTGCTGCGCTTCCGACATACTAAGCTGTTCAATAAGTTCGTAGCCTGGGATAACACAATTTTTTTGGTTTGAAATACACTTTATTATTCAGCCTTGTATTAAATCTCTTTCAGTCATTCGACGATTTTTCAATGCGATATCTTGTATTTTTCCTACGAGTTGAGGTGTTTTTGGGCGTCTTTGGCGTGGATCGTCTTTAAGATTTGCACGACCACGTTTAAATTCAGAAACCCCCTTTTTAATGTACTAATTGAAAGCCTAACTGGAGAGTCCTTATACACTTTCAACATTCCTATACATGCTTTGCTTTTAAACTGTTGGCTTTGGAAACTTCACATACGTTCATATGAAGAGTGTACCAATAAAACAAAACAAACCTAGACTCGTAGCAGCGCCCTCTGTTCGGCTTTGGCCGAATACCTAGCTAAGAACTCGATGCTACGAACTTATTGAACAGGCCAGTACAAGGCGCCCGGGCTTTGGACCCCGATTTGGACTCCCGTCCCGGTGCGTAGTTGGCAATGCAGTAGCAGATGCAGATGTGATTCAATTTCTCCATACCGCTGCGCGACCATCGACCGTGTGACATCATGGTGGTGGCCCCGCACTTTCCCAAAAGAAAACAACCGGTGGTCATCCAGCCTTCTGCCAAACCCTTTGGCCAAACGGTGTTACCGTAGCCATTTTGTTTTTCTACCTTACGAAAAGCATGCCCAGAAAGCGTCATCATCCGGCGCGAAAGTTTGTGTTGCATCTGGGTGACACTTCGCGGACTGCATCACACTCGGCTGTGGACTGAATGGTGGACCCCGCGGCATAAATCACCGACCCAACAGACAGACGGACGGACGGATGGATGCAGTACGTCTTAATAATTAATTGCCTTCTTTGGCCGATTTCTCTGCTGCGTCTCGGAAGAGGACGAGAGCGACATTAGGCGAGATACAGCTTTACGCGTGAATGTTTTGCCTTTGCAAATTTGCAGATGAAAAAAGCATTTCTAAACGCTTCGCTATCAATTTGCCACACTGGCGCAATGATGTGCGTGTCCCGAAACGAATCGGTACGAAAACATCGGAGTGAAAATTTAAGATGCATCTCTCCCGCAAATCGCTGCATTTCACGCATTTCCGGCGCGGTTTTCCCTGCTCTTAAAGTGTGTGTGTCTGGTGAAGATTCTCCGCCGTCGTCTTCGTCGAGTGGCAGTCGGCTCGCCATTCGTTACTTCATTAAAAGTTCATTTCGATAAATTTGCCACGCTTTTACGTTTCACTTCGAGGCATTGCTCCCTTGCGCAAAGAAATCCCAAAACCGTGTGGCGCTCAACCGAAGGAGCTGTTGCGCTGGTGGCGTATGAAGCTGGCCGCTGTCGGGGTCGTCGTCGTCGTCGTAGACAGAAGAGATGTGTCATTCGGTTCGGCTGGCCCAGGGGAGTGGTAGTCCTCGCCTTCGTCTGATCCCCGCAGTTCCGCGCGGCCCTCAATCAAGCTTTCCTCCCGCGAACCACGCATTATAAATGCTCGTTGATGGGCTGAAATGTGCGAATCGAAGAAAGGGCGTAGACGGAGTCCGGAGTCATCTTCCCTCGCAAGGGAGAGTCATTATTAAACCGGCAACGGCGTGGTCGGTGGGCCGGCGGTAGAGCGACATCCTTTAGAGTTCCCGGTCCTGGACCGCCTGGTGCCTGGTGAAAGATGCGTTGGCGAATTTGCGCCTACGCACCAGTACGTGGGAGAAGTATTTTACGCTTCGCATCCCTCGAGGGCACTCCAGCAGTTGGTCGACGGTGGGGCCTGCCCTGCCCACGGGAAGCTGATTTTCTAATTCAACATCTCCGAAAAGACGGGCGGACACTTATTTCTGCGCGGTCCGAAAAGGCGGGGTCCAATCGAGCCCCGGGTGAGGGCCTCCGTTCGACTTGGATTCCGGGGTTTTTTGGTGGCCGGAAAGGCGTGTATCATCGACCGCGGTTGCGTGCGGAGTCTTCGGGGGAGATGCTGATGTGAAAGAGGATGTGTAGCTTAAACGTGGACCGACGGCCACAGACAGCCGAAGCCGGACACCTAGCCACACTCGAATCGTGTGACGTACGAAATCGAGTGTGGAAATTATGAAGTGTTTGCGGCTATCCTGTCCGAATGTCCGATGCGGCCAAGATTCGCCTGTTTTTTTCGAAACGCTTTCCATTTCCATCGACTCCGACAATCGTAGATCGAATCGATGGCGCGGCGAACGGTTTATCTAAATACCATCTGACCATCCGGCTTCTGTGGCCGCTTCCCATCGGGGCTCCCTAGCCGAGGCTCTTGCCGGTGGTGGTGGTGTGGTCAAGCACACTTCTTCGCACCCTTCGCTGGAAAGCCTGTCGAATCGATGTAACCGGAGAGGGCAGACGTGTAGCGTATTAGCGTATCGGTAGTCGATCGCCACCGGACGCTGCGAGTGTTGATGGCGATGTGGAAGCTTCGAGTTCTGGCTTCGAGTTGCACCACCGGGTCGGTTGGTGTTTAATAACCAGGCGCAAGTGCAACTTTCCCGCGGGCGGTTCCAACCTGTCCGCCGTGGTGCATTCGGTGGAGCTGGCCTGCAGCTGAGGTAACGGAGTTTTAAATAACCAATCGATTAGATTATTAACTGTGATTGGTCTTACGTGTTACGTGTGGAAACTTTGGATTGAGTTCGACACCCCTCGGGAAGAATTGATTTCTGATACATTCTGCTCGAATCAAGGTAGATATATTCGGCTTAATGTTTTATCTGAATATTTATGGCTGTCCTCATGTACTTCTTACTTCACTCAACTCCATTTCCTTGACAATCGTTTCAACCCGTAAAGCTATACTGACGAACATAAAGCGATTTAATAGACAGATCTTCACAATGAATAGGTGTTGTAAATTATTGAAAAAATGGTCAAACTTCTTAAACTAATCAGCATTCGTCGTTGGCGTGCATTTACCTTTTTCTCCTTTTACACGGCGCTGGCGTTGCGTTGGCAGTTGAAGGAGTCTTTAATTACCTCAATGACTGTTTATGCCATAACCTATCAGCACACCTCGAATCGGCACACGGCAAAAAGGCGTACGTCGTTCTCCCCCTCGGGCAACCGGATCCATCAGATCGAACCCTCAGCCGCGGGCGCCGCCGATCGGGGCTCGGGAATGTGAAAATTAAAACCTTATCCCGAACCCATCTATTACTTCTGTTCTGGTGCCCACGGCGCACCATTGGCTTTCTTGCGAGAGCCCACTGCAGGAGACATCAGGCCTACCGGATCGCAGTGAAAGGAAGCGTTTTAAATGCACACTTCAAGCCTACACCTAGATGCTCTCCGATATGCACAGCGAAAGCCTTCCAGCCTCCCGGCGCTTGGGACAGCATGGTCCGGGGACGACGGTGTCAGGTGGCTAACAATTTTCCAATCACCGACTGATCGGTGCGGCCTCGATCGAAAGAGGGATCATAATTAATTAAGCATTGATTCCTTAATTACTAGCCCGCGGCCTAGCCGCCGGCGGCCGTCGTCGGGTCACCGTATTTTCCTCCCGTAGGTGTCGAGGGTACTTTCCGGGCCCCGGAGTAAACGGGGTCCGTAGCTCTATAAAGCCCCCCGGCAGCCGTCTGTAGATGAAAATTGAAAACCACATAAGATCGAAAGTGGTTCACGGGACGCGGTCGGGGCTCCTCGAAGGTGTCGGAGTCCAACAAGAAAGGTGTCCCGGGTTTCTATCACCCTGCGTTATGAAACCGGCCCTCGTTCGTCGCATTATACTGTGGACCGAAAGGTGTTTATATCCTGATTTTGGGCAACCCTTTCCGAGGTGAGGCTAATAATGAAACAGATATCATCGTCCGTCCGCTCGCGCAGCAGTGGAAAGTTGTGGTAATGATACCGCCTTCCCTGGTTCTCTGGTGCCTCGTAATCTGCCTCGTAATGATTGGCTGCCTTTTTTGAGGTTAGTTGAGGTTATGTGTACGGAGTGCGAATGCGAAAAGAGCACGGTGGGAAAGCGCGAAGGTCCTAACGGTTGAAGAGGGCTACTTTTCTACCCTGAAAGGCCTCAAAATAACTGTTTGCGGACACAACACAATAAAGGCTGGCAAAGATTTCTCCTCAAATGATGATGTTGTTGAGAGTTATGAAATACGATCTGACACGCCGGCAACCGCCGGCGAGGTTAATAGGTAACGCGCAGCGCGCGCATATGGAGGAAAATAATAATATTTCTGCTCGCTTTCTCGACGGCGCGCTTAATTGTAGATCGGGCACCCGACCAGGATAAGAGCAGAGCCCCTTGCAGGGGTTTCTTTGCAAACGATGCGAGGAAAGTGAAACCCCCTACCCGTTGTTGACAGGGTTCGTTCGTTCGAGCACTCGTCTCAGGACGAGATCCTCATCAGTTGGCGAGGCCAGGCAGTCGGCGAATGGCGAAGACCGATCAGGGGGCTTTTTTAAGGGTCGGGCGTTTTATTGTAACGGGCGCGCTCGATGCTTACGACCAGCTTTATGCGAAGCATCTCGTGATGCCCGAACGAACGATCCCTCGAAGGTTGACGATCGGAGGAGTGTCGCCAGTTTAAGTGTCGTTTTATAGGCACCTTTTTTCTCACCTCTGTCTCTCTTGGGACGGGTTTCACTTGTCGCTTGGTTTTGCATTTCGCCTGCCCAAACACGGGAGATGAACAGTAAACAGATAGATAACATGGCGTTCCCTGATCACGCGACCCGGGCGAAGGGCTCGGAATGGAGCGTCAACGAAACATGCATACATTATGCAATTGCCTTATGATTTGATTATGCGCGCTCGCCTCATAATGAGCCACGTCTGCGCATGCAAGTGTTACATCCGCCTTCGCGGCCGTCGTCCGGTGTCCGCTGATCGTCTCAGAAGATACGCCGCCATCGTTGGCTGTGGATCGCGCACATTTACGATCATAATGAAACGCATCATGCTGTAGCCCGCAAAAGTGAAAGCAAATAAGAACTGATCTGTGGGAAGACTGCTTTTTCTGTGACCGCTCCTCCCGTCCGGTAAGGTCCTGCCCTGTGGGGCGCAGTAAACGAAGTAAACGAAGGGCTTATTAAATCCGTTTAGCGGTAACGCGCAATGTAGTAAATCGCTAGCCCACGTCACACTGTGCGCGAACGTTCAGTTTTTACGAACGTAACTTGCTCGCTTTTTATGAGCTGTTGAGAACGCGACGATTTCCAACCTAGCGTTACAAGCAATACAGATAAGCTACGAATTGTAAGAACGTTAGGCACAACACATACGACTCGATTGAACGATGGATCTTAAGAATCATAAAGAAACAAAGCAGAATTCACAGAGACCACAACATGGGTGCAGATTGCATCATAAAATTATCTAGGGACCGCGCTGGTCCAGCATTCATCTTAAAATACATTGCAGGCAAGAGCAATGAAAACATTACGATAGATAAGCGTAGGAGATGCATGGCCACAGCAAGGGACCGGAAATATACCCAAAAATTAGGTCGACCAGCATCGACCAGTAACGATAAGCGACGCATCGAAAGAAAGAGACAAGGATAGTTTAATCATAACAAAACGCACTATATAAAGCGAAGAAATTGTTGAATAAACTCAGATATCGTTAGGCTACGGAA